>NC_003282.8:10624485-11248971 GCF_000002985.6 Caenorhabditis elegans | reverse complement strand
TTTAATTAAATTTTCTATTAGTGGGGACTATTTTGCCATGTATATAATGATGATTTCAATGACAGAAATATAAACTGGTTCTTTTGTCATTGGGAAAAACTGATAAGAGCATTTTTTTTGTCGTAATATGATAATTTCGCTTCGCAAAACGTTTGAAATCGTACATTTAGAATTACAACAAAAACTCGAGGAAATGGAAATAAACATTTGCATATAAGCAGCATTCGCAGATATGTCATTTGGTTCATTAGAAGCAACACTTTTGAACAGTTGAACAGTTGTGAACAGCAGTTTGAAGATCAATCCATAATAATTCTGGGAAAATAAATATTGAATCTTCCAAATAAAACTTATTTTTGAATAAAAGAATTTCTGAACACACACAGTTTCAGGGCAGTTTGAAAAATTTAGTTAACAAAAAAACCTTTGCTAATTGTTTATATTTTTTATTCCTTTGAATAATGTCAGAAGACTAAAGAGGAAAACTGATTAAACCATAAAATAGTTGTACACTGATAACACCTCATCATTCTTCATTTTCCTCAGTCTCCAACTCACAGTTTTTGTATTCCCAATTCATTTTTGTATGGTCTGACGTCACGAATGATTTTCTACAGACGTTTCCCAGTAAAATTCTTGTGACGTCAATCCATTCGAAAAGAAGAAGGAAATTTTTGTAATTCTCATGCCGTTACTGAAATCCTCGAAAACTGATGTCTGCTAGTTGTTCGTTGTTTACCGAAGTAAAAATCAACGGATGAGTCAATCCACACACAAACAGTTTTTTGTGATCTGGTATTTGATGCTCACTTTCTCAAGGTTGCAACAAACACTTTCCAAACCCCTTGAAAAATATGATGCTCCATTTCTAATGATTTCCTTTTTTTTTCAGATATACTGTATGATTTGAAAAAAAATAATGTTTCAACAAAAAAATGTAAAAAATACAATTGGAAGCATTATTATTCTACTTTCGGTATTACAACTGTTAGAAAGCAAAGAATTCGGTATTCAGATTTTTATTGAATTTTAATAAAACTATAAAAATTCAGAACCAGATGATTGTTACGAACCAGGAACAATATTTGAAGAGAACGAAAAAAATTTAGGATTTTGTCCCTGTAAATATGGATATTATGGACCCTCATGCTTCGAAATATTTGATTGTGTAATTGGAGAATTAAGAGAAGACATGTGAGTTAAAAAAAAGATAATAGTTATTATATTACGTTGCGAAAGTGAATGAAACTGAAAAATTAATTTGTAGTGACTATAAGGAATAAATCGAATGATAAGAAAAAGTTGTGTACCATTTTTTTAGTGTTGATGCAGTATTTGTTATTTTGAGAGGCAACCATATTAAATACATAGACACATAAAAACCTGACTCAAATATTTCTGAAACTGTAAGTATCTTAATTTGCTTGTTTACTTTTCATGTTTTATATTTTACTCATTCAAAAGAGATAACTACTCTATTAGAAAAAGTTGAATTTTCAAATTATTTCATTGTTCAATAAATACTGTGCGCTGGATCACTTGACAAAAGTGACGTTAAAACTACAAACCATGATGTCACAATTTGCGGTTTAACGGAATAAATACTATGCTTTTTTAAGAATTCAACATGTTTAAATTTTAAGTTGCTCGGATGAAATTGAAAATGATTACGATTTACAATGGAGATGTGCAGCATCAAAGAAGAATATTGTGAAGGTAGTTTTTTCTTTGAATGAAGTAATTTCTTTTAATTCTAAAATTTTGGATTTGCACTTGTCCACCCGGATTCCGAGGAGAAACTTGTGAATTAATAATGGAAAATACAGTTACAACATACTGGAAAACTATCAAACAATCCCAAAAATTCTTTGAAGTCGTCTACAATAAATCCGATTCATTTTTCAAAGTTGTTGGATCGAAGTCATGTAAAATAGTAAGTGATTCTAAACATTTCAGGAAATTATTTGATTTTAAAGTTCTGGGAATATCGTCGTCTAGTAATACTTGTATTATTCGCAATAATATTGGAAATGGCTTGGAGATTCACGAAAAAACAGCAGAAACAGCATGCAAACTGCAAATTGAGGAAAAATGGAGAATCAAATGGATTCATAAACCAAAATTATGATTTTTATCCTTTGAAATCAAGAAATTTAACAAATCTTGTAAGTTTAAATTTTCAATTTATCAAAAAACGATAAATTTTCAGGAATTATCAGAAAAATCCACGAAAGAGCACTTCGATGTGGAAACACTTTCAATGCAAACAAAGTTTTCAGAAATTTCTGAAGTTGATGATGGCACAATTAGTCTGAAAGAAACAAAAATTGAACAGAAAATTCACAGACCTTGCCTTCATATTTAAGTGAGAATTTCTCTAAAAAAAAAGTTTTTGATCATTTTTTTTGTACCAACCAAATGTGGAAAAAGTCAATCACCATTTAACACCTTCATCTACATCATCGGCATTGTCATTAAAGTTTAAACCTGTTAACTGTCAATTATTAATAAAAACTGAAACAAAAGAACTTACCACATATACTTGACTCAAAGCACGAAAAATTAAATTTCCTTCACTATAGTGTAAGACGTAGGAAAATGGTATTTCAGAAACTTGTTAAAAGATCAAAATATTTCAATTCTAAATGATTTTCGATCTTTCTAGACTTGTTTAACAAAGAAAGAGCACGAGCTTTTCGATTTTTGAAGTCTTAATATGCATCCTAAACCAGAAAAAAGTCCAAGTATTTTGGGTTAAAACCGAACACGTCAACTATACTCAAGGGGAATTTTTATGTCATATCTTTTGCGACTTCACCCGAGAATTTTGAAAAGCAAAACAAAATAGTCGGAAGAAAAGGAAGTTGTGCAGAAGAACGAAGAATTTGGACGCAACGAAGATCCTGCTTCACTTTTTAATTTTTTTTCAAAATTTGATAGTTATGATGGGAACTTTTAGTTAAAGTGTACAACAGATCAGTTCTGAATTTTATTTTATCTATTTTGAATTTTTTCCATGGTATTTAAATTTTCTTATTTCTATAGAAATATTTCGACTGTTTCAACGTGCCCATAAAATCTAAACTAAAATTTCACAAATAATTCTGTCCTTGAATAGCTCATTACTTTCAGTGGAAGAATATTTTTCAATGTTTCAACATGTTCATAAAGTCTACGAAATATTTAGAAATAGTTTAACTTGATAGAACTTGCATTAACGCCTTTGTCAATTTGGTTACTTCAATAATTACTCAAGAAATTTTTTCGGATCCAAATATTAAGATTATTTTACTTATTTTCTAAGATTATTTTCAATTCGATGTTTATTCCCTTACAACTAGAAATATTGGCTCACCTGAAGTTCTTTGTACCAAATGCCCCATGGAAACTTATTCAATCAGACTTTGCTATTTTAGAAGCTCATACTAGGAAAGTAATGAAATTATTCTTTCAGTTGAAAATTTTTTTTTGAAAAAAAAAACTGAAGACAACTTATTGTTAGATATAAGCTGCCAAAGTTAACTAAAACAGTAATACATACTACAGAGATATTAAATTTATAAAATAATGCTTCGGGTGCATGAGCTTTATTGTAAAGCTTCTAAATTTTGAATTCCAACATTTTTCTTTCGGGTAATTCATACTGTACCAGTGAAAATCATTAATCGTACTTGAGAAATGCCAAGTTAACAGCTTATTATAAGAATGAAAATATCAATTTGTTTCTTTATCATTTATCAATTCTTAATTATTATTTCATAGCCGTCAACATTCATGATTAATTAGTCTCGTGCAGCATACATTTTGTATCAAGAACCAATTTTTATATCATAATTGTTTCGGGAAGGTTTCTTACCATTTTTTTTTAGGAAAATTTATCAATCTTATTTCTCGGAGCATTGCACTAGAATATACCTGAAATATTCTCAAAAACCGTCCGAATAAAGTTCCAAGAAAATGTTTGGAGAAGTTTTTATAAACAACACTATTCAATACATTTAATTTTCCATGTAAAATTATTTTCAAACCAAGTTCTCAAAATATGAAGGGCACGTTTTGAGTTTTTGATCAGTGATACACCGAATTTTTTCTAAAAGATCACAACGGTTTCTTTCTCAGAAATGTTGTTACTTTTCTTTCTTCAGATCCTATTTCGCTTTGTTTTTTTTTCTTTGCTCAGTTTCATCGTTCCATTTTCTCAACTTTTGTCTTGTTTCTAGACATGATGAATTTGTTGTAATCCATTTGAAAACCCGAAAAAAGTGAGATATCTTTTGCAGCCTTGACTGAGAGCAGGAGAGAGTCCCTCGAGAACATTTCGAGGTTATGATTTATTTCTCCTGGCGACTAACAGCTTTTTCTACGAAATTCCTCACATTTCCTTCAATATGTTTTGACCGGTTAAGGTTTTGTGTTTTGTTTGTTACACACGTGTTGCCTTTTTTAATGGAATGTCGAAATTTTAGCAGCGATACAGTTTTTCGGGAACCTACAATGAGAAAACAGGCACCACCGGGGTTTAAAAGTGCAAAAAGAGTTGGCAGGCGCGCAGGTATGATTAAGGGAGCACCTGCCTGCAATGAAATCCTTATATTTATTAATTTGATAAGGAAGAATCTTTCTAATTTATACGTTTTTTTTAAAGCGAACCAAGTTCAAATTTGTGCTTCAATAATTTCACTTCTTCCTTGCTCATTTTCTCTGTCTGCATCTCCAATTCCCTTCGGCATTTCTCTAATCTTACAATGAGGTCATTTGATTCTTAATTACTACCTTTTCTACTCCAGTCAGCTGTTTCTTTTTATTTTGTTTTTTTTTCCTTTAATTTGAGCCATTTTCTTTTAGCTCAACCCAAACTTTTGTGAAATGATTCGGACAAAAATCCATTTATTTTGAAAAAAAAACAAACTGAATGATTTTTGTTACAGTTGTATGTAATATGTGTTTGTGTTTTCTGATGTTTTAAAACTTCTTTTACAATTAAATTTCTCTTCTAATTTCCAAAAAAAAAAATCCAATAATTTGTTTCCAAAAGGATATATGTTTTTCACTACAACTAGTTATGGAAATGCCTCCCCTTCTAACGTTTTGCAATTATCAGCTGAGATTTTGCAGCAAGAACATTTTATAAATTTGCATATTAGAACGTGCGGATTACGTATTTCTAATGTATTCATATTAATTGAATTTCTGAAAATTTAGTAGACATCAGTCTGGCGTAGGCAGGCATTTTGGTGACTTCAGAGGAGTATCCTAAACGTATGTACTCTTATATTTCCTCCGATAAAGTCAACTTAAATTCTAAGTATTCAAATGAACCTTCTCGAAATTAGAGAATTCATCCGTCTTTCCCCATTCCATCAGTTTTTCTTTCCGAAATGCACATCGTCATTGGACATGCCCAATAAAATTCGCCTCGACCGCCCGTCTTCAACTTTGACTCATGTTTTTTTTCCAAAGAAAAAGAAGAAGAAGATGATACTTAGTTTTCTGAAACTAAATTGCTAAATTCTAACTTGTTCACTTCGTTTTCTTGAGTTTCAGCTTAATTTATTTTTTTGTTTTTCTCTGAAAATGATTGCTACTTGACAGGCTACCGTATTCTAATTGAATCACCTTTTCCTTTTTTTGAAAACAACTTCAAGTTTCTTCCATTTCCTTCATTTGAAATATAATTTTCGATCCTCTGATTAGTCACTAGTTAAGATAAAAACTAAATTTTAATAAAATCATGCGGGTGGTTCCCAATATCCGATGCCCCAGGGGAAGGGGTAGAGATCATGAATTTCTTGAACAAAAAGAAGGACCACCAAAAATTTCAGTTTTTTCTTCCATTTTTTTGGTCTCATATTTTTCGTTTTTGAGTGACTTGTCATGAACTTAGAACTTAGAAAATACAAGTTAATATATTATTTCTAAATTTTTGGGTATAGTTTAAACCCAAACTCTGTAGAACCTTGCTCGATAATTGGTGAATCTCAAGTGTTAGCCTCGTTTTGTTCTTTTCTGCATAATTTGTGTCCGTGCTCATTTTAGAGCACAACACTTCAATATTCCAGATACCGTAAAATTAAAATGTTGTGAAATTATTTTATAGATATTTTTGAAGCCTTTTTTAGATACATGTTACCTTCTCCGTGAATCGTGACCAATTTTCTGTTTTTGGTTATTATTCCCATGCAAATTTTCACCGTTCGACTACGCCTATTTTTCCATATTTTTGATTTATCTAGAATTTTTTTATATTTTTAGTATGTCACTGTCTGATTTGTCCAATTTTGAAACTCCATTGTCATTTCTGAAATCTATGAAAATGCGGATTCCTGGAACTTTTAAAAACCGAAAACACACATAGTTTCAATCCGAATAGTAAAAATCTTATGCGGTATATTTTGTATTAATGCGGTACCCCATCGGTCCACTCACTATCAGATGCTTTTGAAGATATGAATAAATTGAAATATATAAAAAAAATAGAAGAGCGGCAAATAAGCAAACAAGAAATAGTGAAAACAACGAAAATCTAGAAAATGAACGCAGTTACAGTAACCAACTCGCGATACTTTGCTTTGAGTTGAAAACGATTCTACATGTTTAGATAATTAGTAGAACACCAAAGGGATGTTCATATTACCTATAACCTAGAAATCGACATAGTCGATAATTGAGCAAGTTAATTCGCTCATCCTATAATTTTCCGCAATAAACATATTTTGATCTACTCCTATCTGAAACAACAATTAGGTCAAACACATATTATTTATTCTGTGTTTTCTATTTTCTGACGTATCTTGGTTGAATTTCAACAATCAACGAGCAAAAAGAAAGAAACCGAACCTCGATGAAAAATGAATAATAGCCTCAGGCCAGGAAGCAAATAAATAATTGATCGGCCAATTGGTTCTGTTCATTTTTTCCAAATATTTTGAATTTTTTTTTATT
Organism: Caenorhabditis elegans; assembly: GCF_000002985.6. Taxonomy (NCBI): domain Eukaryota; kingdom Metazoa; phylum Nematoda; class Chromadorea; order Rhabditida; family Rhabditidae; genus Caenorhabditis; species Caenorhabditis elegans. The sequence continues at coordinate 11,242,029 of NC_003282.8, read as the reverse complement.
TTTCTTGTTTACTTTAAAACTATTTTCAGCATTCTTTTTCTTTTAATCATTTTATGCTTGAAATGTTTTAAGTTTTAATTTTTTGTGATGAACAAAATGCTCAACTTGTTTCAATTAAAACTATTCCTTCCCGTTTTTCTTTCCCCTATTTGTCGAGCATTTTAACAACGAGAACAGAAAAAAAACAATTTAAATAAAAAAAAGAGAATAGACAAAAAATAATGGGAAATGGGAAAATACAAATGGGCGGAAGAAGAACATGCAAAAAAAGTTCAATTTAGGAAGAAACAAAAAACGAGCATTTTTCAATTTCCACGTGTTTTTTGTTTATCTTAACAAAAAATGAAATAGTCTGAAAGAAAAAAGATCTACGAGATATGAAGATGGAACATCTGAAATAAATTGTCTCCTCTTTTTTTCATAAATTTTCAGTTTGTCTGAAAGGAAATAGGAAATTAAATGAAATCCACGTTTAAGATTTGTTTTTTCCCATTCATTTCACTTCAATTGAACCGAATTTTACTTGTTTGGTCCTGACCTGAATAACTAACCTGAAAATTATTTCAGAATTGGAAAATGCGGCCCACATTACGAACATTTGCTCAACCAACGGCTACTGGTATTCAACTTGTTGTAGTGGTAAGTTAATTTTTTAATTTTAATTTTGTTTGAGTTATATTTTTGGTCTTAAATGTATTTAATCGAAAAAATCAGTAAAGAGTGGCATTTTACATGATAAAATATTGAACTCCCACACAAAGTCATTTGTGCGGAAAATTCAAATTTTCCCATTTCAGTAACTTTTCATTAATTTGAAGCGGATGTATATTAATCTGGCATTTTGTAAAATCTTTCAACAAATTTTTTGAAATGTTCTATTTACAGTCAAACGGTGGCCCTAATTTTTGGAAGTAATTGTGGAAATCGAGTTAAAAAAAAGTTTTTCAACTAGTTTCATGTTTTGATTGCGTGTGTAATCGTAGGATTTTCTTTACTGATACTTTACTCAAAAAGTCCAAATTTTTTGAAAATCTGACAGTGAACCAAAACTATGATTAAAAATTTTGAAAAATCTAAAAAATTTGAATTTTGCGATATTCGTTTATGATATTCGGTCATTTTGGACTATTAAAAATATTGTCAGACTAATGCCCCATTGACTACCTCCTAAATTTTTATAGACAAGCTTTGCAATAAGTTTAATAAAAAATCCTGAATCCCCTTCACAAATATATTGTTTTACTATATTATTCCCCTATCTTTTGCCCTTTCGAAAGTGCATTAGTTTATATTTTGTTTTTCTTTTCATTTTGTTTTCAATCGAGAACCAGATGACACAATATTTTTCATAAAATTTCTTATTTTTCTCAATTTCATCGGTTCGTTTTCTCAGAAGGTGACTACCGAACACATTTTGAAAAATTGTTCTTATGAAGAACTTTAATTTTCAAATCTTGGAATTCCCAAGAGTATATGTCAAAATTGATATCCTCTTCAAAAAAGTGTAATGTAGGTCTGGGAAAAGCATCACGAGTTGTATAGTTCAAATAGCTAAAGAGTGAAAAGTTGAATATTTTGGGGAGATTTTGAACATCATAAAATTTGTTAAAACAAGATATACACAAACGTTTAGCTTCCTAGAATCGCATGTGCCATCTTTTTCACTATTATGCTCGTATTATTTTCATTGAACCTATAAACAAGCTAAGGATTAGCAGTAACTTTAACCGTTGACAAACGGTTAAATAATTTTTGATAATATTAAATTAAATTTTTTTGAGAATTTTTTGAGAATTTTTGAGAATTTACTAGAATCACCGTTGGGTGATTCTAGTCTCCATGGTGAAGCATATTATGAAATTTTAATGTAAAGCAAACGTTGGATCTGAAAATAAAATATTTTGGTCAAATATCAGGTTGTCCCATAAGTTTTTGTACTTTTTTTCAAATATTTTTCCAAAACTTCTAGAAAGTTTTAAAATTTTTTCATCGTAGGTCGTGTCAAGGTCGGGTCGTCCCCTTTCAGAAAAGATTCATTTCATCCATTTCTACTTTGCCACGATGACAATCATCAAACTTGAACGTCGAGACGTTAGATTGCTTCTTCTTTATGAATTTCGTCTTGGTCATTCAGCAATGGAAGCGGAACGAAACATATGCGGTGCGATGGGTGAGGGAGCACTCTCTTATAATACAGCAAAGAGTTGGTTTCAAAAGTTCAAGAACGGCGACTTCAGTCTCGAAGAAATAGAACGTTCTGGGCGACCGGTAGAGTTAAATGAAGAAGACCTAGTGAAGCTGGTGGAGGAAGAGCCTCGTCTTAGTCTTCGTGAAATGTAAGAGAAGCTTGAGTGTTGTCATAGCACAATTGCACGTCACTTGGGTCGCCTTGGTTTTACTTCAAAACTTGGAATTTGGGTGCCTCATGAACTTTCGGCATCACAGAAGCTCACTCGGGTCAACGTTTGTACTCAACTTCTAACTTTTCGTCGAAAGTTCGATTGGCTGAACAATCTGGTTACTGGAGATGAGAAGTGGGTGCTCTATGTTAACCATTCCAGAAAACGTCAATGGCTTCCGATCGGTGAGAAAGGAATACCGACGCCAAAGCCTGATCTTCACCCAAAAAAGATTATGATCTGTGTCTGGTGGGGTGTTCAAGGACCCGTGCACTGGGAATTGTTGCCAACTAATAAAACTATCACTGCTGATTACTATTGTGCCCAATTGGACCGAGTTGCAGAAAAGACCAACGGAAAATATGAAAAACTATATTTTCTTCACGATAATGCTAGGCCTCATGTCGCCAAGAAGACTTTCCAAAAGCTGCAAGATCTTGGTTGGACTGTTTTACCGCATCCACCATATTCTCCAGATCTTGCACCAACCGACTACCATTTGTTCTTGTCTCTCAGTGACTACATGCGCGACAAGCAATTCGACGACGAAGAGCATCTCAAAACTGAACTCTCCACTTTCTTCTCATCGCGTTCGCCGGATTTCTTCTCCCGTGGCATCATGATGTTACCTAGTAAATGGCAACAAGTGGTGGACACTAATGGTGAATACTTGTGTGAATAGTACTACTTGTCGCTTGAGAGAAATAAATTTTTTTCAAAAAAAAAATAGTACAAAAACTTATGGGACAACCTGATATAATATGATACTTCTCACAATTTTAACCGTAAATAAATAATTAAATAAATATTTGTTCTTTTTGCAAAACTTCCTCAAAAAAATCTAAAAATAAACAGGAACAAACATTTTGAATCTTGTGTCAATCCAGATACTTTCGGATTATAACATCCAACTCATTTTCGTATCAGAACTAAAACCACCCGGATGATATCCCTCTTCGTCACAGTATAATCTTTATATATTCTTCCGTATTCAGATTTTATTTTTGCTGAGTTATATTTTTTCCAAAGTTTTACAATATGCGTTTTCACATGCACAACCAATTTTTCATTAAATATTCGGCTTTTCAAATTGTAGTGACATGTTACACATGTTTTTTTGCAAAAAAAAGGCGTGATCCGGTTTAATCGGAAAACTAGCAGAGAAGCAAGTTTCATTGACATTTTTGAGTTTTATGTTTGTAGCGATTTCAATTTCTTTTGACAAACAATTAAAAACATAATTTTAAAACTTATTTCTTACATTTGTTAGATTTGTTAGAAGATTTAATATTTTCAAATCTATAGGAAAACTCGACATTTCTAAGCAAGCAGGTACACCAGTAGACTCGAAAATTTTAGCTACCTCATTTTCTTGAAGACGGATGAAGAGTTTCCATAGATTGATTGAATACATGATTCCTCATTGTTCTTTGCTCTCATTACTATTCCTTTTTACCTTTTTTTGTAACATAAATGCTCAGACAATAATGAATTACTAGTTGCAGTTGCAGTTGTACGTAGTTGCAGTTGTACACGACTTTTATTTTGTTTTTTGACTGTCTTTGGAAACTTCCATTTGCAATCAATTTAAGAGAAAAAACTTCGGAACTTTTTTAAATTATTTTATTTTCTCCTCGTGGTATGATTAATGCTTTTTAAAATTAAAGACGTTTTTTTTCAAAAGTGGGCGGTCTGCGGCATATGTTTCTTGATTATAATTGAATTTACTGGGAGACTCAAACTGAAAAATCTTCATTTTCCAAGAAACTTGGGCTTTAGTTTTCAACTTTTCTTTTTTCCTTGAAATTTTAAAGGTACAAACGAGGTTTTTCAGGTCTAACACGATACATAAGTCGGATACAAATTATTTGATTTATTTGCTGCCCTTAAACCAAGAATTTCATGTTTTTCAATTTTAAACTTTATTATAAATACACAGAACTTTGAATTCTAGTGATCAGTACTCTCAAGAAGTATTTTCAAGTTTTTCTCAAATAGAATTTAATCGAGTTTTCACAACTTGAGTGACCCTTTTTCTTCTTTTTTTTGTCAAATTTCTGAGATTTGTGATCGGATTATTCTCAATTTCCCGCGCGAGAAACAACCCGAATATCATTTGGTTTTGAATCCCGAGATTCGGGTGTCGAATTTCCGGACAATTTCGTGTTTCGTTTTTGGTCGGTGAAAAATGATTTTCTTTTTTGATGTCTACGAGAGTTATTTTTAGGGAGAAAAAATAGGAGGAGGAGCACTAGAATCAGTAAAAAGCCTTGTTTTTTTGACAGATTGATGGAATACTTGAGCTCATTGAAACTCCTTTAAACCACGAAGTTGTCTTCGTTTTTTCTTCGTTTAAAACAATAATCTCTCTTTTTTCGTGTTGTGATCACATCACTTTTTGAAACGATAATGTTATGTTGAAATCCTCGAATTCTAGAAAATTCTGTCATTTTTTCCTATTCTCAAAAGTGAAAGAAAGACTCTTGGACAGTTTCAGCTGAAAGAATGTTTCAGCGAGTTATGTTAGATTTTCAAGTCCTTTTTACCGGGTACAGGTATACCCAGAATGTACTTTTCAATTGTTGAATGATTTTCAGATACCAGAAAAATTCACTCGAATAATAAATTGTTTTAACATTCAAAAAGGCAATGGTTGGTTTGATGATTTGTTGTGAAAATGAGATTAAACATTCTTTGCAATTTAAATTTTTGTGAAAATAATTATCTAAAATGTTTTTTTGAATAAGCAAGTCGTTTTCTTAAAATTCTTACGGTATTAATTTTGTGTAGCAACTAATACTTCTTAAACTGAAAAATTGAAGAAAGTGACTTTAAAAATTATGTTTTCTTCTGAAACGGAAAAAAGCAAGTAAATGACTTTGAATTTTAAATAAAGTCGCTCTCCGTCACTTTTCCAGATTTAACGTCGTTTTTCGTACATTTAACCAATTTTTTCCAATTTTGTTTAAGAACCAGTAGGGCTTAATGGCAAGTAATTTTAAGTGCTCTTAGAAACCAGGTTGCAAAAAAAGTTTAAAGGTACGGAATTTATAAAATGATTCTCCGAATTAAAATTTTTCAAATTTAACAAATTGGCTGCTTGTAGCGTATCTATAGGTTCTATATAACATTTTTCTATGATTTGAAACGGCCGAAACATAACTTAAAAATGTGGGTATCTGAAACACATGTGAGCTGTTTAGATTTCATTCTCTCTCTTTTTTTTTTTTTGAAAAATTTAACTTAACCTGATCTTTCAACTTTTAAAAGTTTCATTGTACATATCCATGCCAAGTTAATCCATTGTCAATTCAAAGAATAATTTTCAGTCTTGCAAATATTTTCCATACTTTCCAAAATAAAAAAAATTCGCTAGACATTCTATCATCTCTTAGCCTCCTCATCCCCACAAGAACGCAACTTTTCGATTCAATTTGCTCTCTATTTTTACTTTTTCTTCCTTCTCTTTCTCGCCCTTTTTCCCAGAATTTCGCCTTCTTTTCTCCAGTTTTCTTGAGTTTTAAAACCAAAATCCATCGTTGTCGTTGTGTTTCTTCTCCTAAAATGTATTCAGTGACCTCACGAATCCCGCGGGAATCACCCATTTTTCTTATTCTAAACTTATTTCCAACGAAAATGTAGTTCTCTAGACTCTTACTAGTGCTACAAAAAACAGAAGAAGATCGAGGAGGAGAAAATCCAATTTCCGTTTGGAAAAAAAAGTTCCATCTCTCTGTTAATTTGCACAGAGAGAAGTGCACTGAATCAGTGAATGAATAGTATAATTTCCGTTTCAAAAACTTTCCGTAAAACTTGAACCCTCAAATGTTTTTAAACGTGCATTTTCTAAGTTTCATTTTTCTATGTTCAGTTAGCATATTGTGCAGAAGACATTCAGCTAATTTTTTGGAATTATGTTAGTTATAGGTCGAAATTTTCTAGTTCTTAAAACAATTAGGCTTTTGTTCCAAGTTTATATGTTTTTTTTCTCGGAAATTCTAAAAAAAATGGTCAATTGAGGTAAAGCATTATTTTACTGTTCCGAAAATAGTTTTTTTTAATTTCAAAAGCTGATCTAAAATTTCGTAAATTGTTTTTTGGATATATCGTCGGATAAATTATTTTTGCAATCAGTAACATTCAAGCAGATTTCATCTTCTTTTCAAATTGTTTCAACTAAATGATATAGCTTAAATTCTGTTTGAAAATATTATATACAGTATCTGTATCTGATGAATCAAAAACAGCATACGTTTCTGCATGAAATACCAAAAGTACATGCTACAATAGGAGGCTTATTTTGATCTGTTTTTTTTACAAAGTCTACTTTTAAAACAGTTATGGTTACTGTTTACTAAAAGCTACTTCATACGCTAAATATAGATGAAAGTTGATTATTCCGCCATCTAAGACACCAGAATACATCAGATTGGTTTTTGACTCGATCCTTTTTCAGTCGTGTTTTCTTACAACAAAAAGCCTCAACGAATACTTCCGGAAAATGTTCCAACTTTTTTCTTTCATTATTTCTCTCCAGAATCCATCTGAACACATTATTATTCTTTTTGCTTCTTGTTTCGAGAACAGAAAAGTCAAACAAAAAAATAACAAATTTAGTTTTCCGTTGCCCATTTATCACTCCGTAAGGCCGTTCTTCCATCTGTTATGCATGTTTTTTTTCTATTTTTCTGAAAAAGAATCATTATCTTAGTTGTTTTCCAGAGAATCAAGATTCTTGGCATGATTTAGATGTTTTGTGGTTTCGAAGAATTGAAATGAAATTTGATACTATTGAACTCATATATTCTCACTCCGATGGCTATATTTATTTAAACCAATAGTAAAAAAATTGAAGCATACACTTTGGGTAGAGGAGTCCAGATTTTTTTCCTTTTCTGATTTTAAAATCTCTTATTGAAAATTGCACGATACCACAAAACGGTTTGTCGTCTAAAACTTCTTTTCATGTATGAAAAAGAAACGTTGTTTCTAACAAAAAGTTTTACAGAATTATTGAAACGTCATTGCAATACACCGATAACGTTACAGTTTTTTTAATGTCCAATTAATGAAACAAAAACCATAGACAGTATTGTTTTGAATTTTTTGGATCGGAAATTGGTAAAACTTTCGCAAGACTTGTTTCCTGTTTTCTTTGACTCAAAACCATTTGTTGAAAAATCCCACATGTACTGTTGTTTTTCAGTTCCAATTAAGAAAAAAATACTGACGACAATCAAGATAAAAATTGGCAAAATTGAGTGATGAAGGGCTTCACCCAAATAATATCATATTCCAGCATATTTTAGTCATTTTCATTTAATTCCTTCCTTTTTTCCATTTCCGTTCATTCTCATTTCCTTTTCCACCTACATTTTTCCTATCTTTACCGAGACTACTGACTCCATTATCCCATTTCAAATTTCCACAAGATTTTTTTTGTGTGATCGTCATGGTTTCCTGTCCTTTTTTAATGCATTCTTCTTTTTTTATTTCAAAGAAGTATGCATTTTTTTGTTTTAGTTGTTGGAATAGGCACTCACATTAAACATTGTTGCTATTGTGAACAAAGATGTCACTACTTTGAAGATTTGTTTTTGAATTTCAAAAAAGTTGAAAGTTAACTGAGTTGAAGTCAAAAGTTGAAGAGTTCAAAAAATCAAAGTTTGAGTGAAGATTAACAACTTTGTTTTCAAATTGAGCATCTTTTCTCTCCATATTTTTGAAAAATGTTTAGTTTGTAGTTTCAAAAAAGTCAACGATACAAGCTTTAGACATTTTTGAAAGGTATTGCCTCTGGGAATTTTGTCAAAATACTCTAAATGTTATTTAAAAAAATTGAAAATTTGAATGAAATCCTCCTAAAAGACATGTAGTTATTAGGGAAAATCGGAGCCCCATTTTTGATGACATATTTTGGAAAAAACCGTTTTGAAGTATTTTGATTACAACAAACGCACCACCCCAAAATTCTGTCGTCGTCACGCTTTTTCACTCGAAAAGCTGTTTTTCTGCCAATTGTCTTGAATGCCATATTCCATTTATTTTCTGGAACATTTTCTTCTATGCACACGCAATTTGCGGTCCCATCCAATTTACTATCCAATTTCCGCGCATTTCTTATTTCAGTGTTCCTCTGTTTTTATCGGAATTTTTATTCATTTTCTTCTAAATCTAAGTCATTAACCTAAACAGACTATTCTAGAACAATAAGAATTCCTGAAAAATGAAGACATTTCATTAGCCTTGGGCAATTTTATTGGTGGTGGTAGTGCCAAAACAAGCGTAAAACTTCCCACGCTGAATTATAATTTTTTGTTAGTCGGGACGAGAAAGAAAGCCCACAATTACTTCCTGATTCATATTCATCCGGATCACAAATTCTTTGAATTCTGGAGCCACAGCACGGCTCAAAAATTTAAAATTCTACACATTCTTTTTGTTGTCTTTTAGTCCCTGCTAATTTTTAGATTTTTTCAAGAAAAAAATCATGTTGTTTTCTTGCAGATGCCGGACGGAAATGAGCTCACTGAAAAAAGATTTCGATGTTTCTGTGGAATTTGTCATGTTGTGGTAAGTTAAAGGTCTATTTTTTGAATATTTATACCATAGATTTTATTGGTTTTAGTATTAAATAACTATTTTGCGGTAATTTTAGAATAATATTTCTTTGAGACATTTCAGACAAATGTGTAATATTGTAGAAACATTCAAAATTGAGTTAACAATCAATTTTCAACATTTTCCAAAAACAATATACAATTGAAATGTTCCATTTTCAATTAGAATTGCATGAATATTTTTTAAATTGAACATTTCGAGTTCAATTCCAATAGGGAAAATACGTTAACTGAAAAGTAGCTCAGAAAAAAATCTCCGAAAAGGCTCAATGACCAATTTTTTCAGACGGGAACCCAACTATGTCTGATTTGGTACATCTTAACTTCTGCTCTCTCATTGTTGTTTGGAATGAGATCCACGTGCACATGGTTGATTGTTCCAATTTGTGTAGTTGGATTGGGAATGTACGCATTCTATTCAAAGCGGCATAAATTCTTATATCCATTCCTGATTATCACAGTTGTACAACAATTGGTATGTATGCTCATGGCAACTATTATTACGATATTCTCATTGTGCAGTTTCGATACGATGCTTGCTATTATTGGTGAGTAATTTCTGAAAAGCTTAAAAACTATATTTCTACTTTTTAGGTCATACACTGGATATGGCGGAGCCACCATCAAAAACTCTCGCACTATTTGTTGTTTGTGGAACAGTTTCGGCATGTATTCTACTTTCATTTATTCATGTCTGGCAAGCAATTATCATTTATACGTAAGTTATAATTGTCTACTCCTGAAGTGGATGTTTTACTCTGAAATTACGCCACACGTACCGCAAACGGTCCGCGCGTTGAGAAGTGATTGTCAGAGATAATCTATTGCTGGATTTTGCAGCGTATTGAGAAAAATATTTGTTTGATCTCTAACAATTTTTCGAGCACACTTTCGCTGCCAGACCTACGCAGTAGCCAACAGTTTACTATTTTTCATGATCAGATTTTTTTATAGATGCCTTGAATACTATGAAGACGAATATCGGAAGTTAGAAGAAGGCTTCTGTGTGGAAACATCAAGATTAGATGCAACTGATTTTGATGATAGCAGAAGTCGATGTACTCCAGATCCACCGTACCAACAACGGGAACCAAGATTTCCACTTGTCTGAACAATAGTTTCTAATCTTATTTTCCCATTTGTAAACTTGTTATTATCAAAATATTCTTCAAAACATTGTTCTCAAAAAAATCAAATCCCGCCTTACTTCCCATTCATTCCTCTACAATCATCGCCTTCTTTCAATCTCACTTTTCAGTGTTTTCTTGTTGAACAATATTTGGTATCATTTTCAGTATTTTATTTTCGGGTTCAAAACTTTTGGTCAAACACATTCAATAAATCATTTCCACTCGTATTGTTCAAAAAATAAGTGGGCTGAGCCGGGGATCGATCCCGGGACCTCTCGCACCCTAAGCGAGAATCATACCACTAGACCACTCAGCCACGCCGAGACTATCCAAAAGTGAAATTCACGGAAAATTATTTTCTCCTGACAAAAATATATTCATATATTGTTTGAAATACATATGAAAACGTCATGGTTTCTGTTCATTCACAGAAAAAAAAAACGAGAAAAATGGAGTCTTCTTGCGTGCGGGAGCTATGTTTTAGCGCGCACGAGCCGACCCACAGCAAGCTTTAGTAGCAAGCGAGGGCGCGTGCCAATTGCTGTTCGGCAACCAACTTCGGAATTTGCAAATTGCCGATGTCTTAAAATATATTAAAAGAATTCCACCTTTTCTTTTACATTTCGATAATTATCTTCCAATCAAAAAAAAAACTTGATCAAAGATCTCATTTTGAGAATATTAATCTTTCGATACCGGCCGGTATACCGGAGCTCTGAAACAACATCGCAACTCTTCTTCCCAAAAGGTTCTATTGATAAGAAATATACAAATCAACATTCCTTTAAAGATAGTGTAGAATGATGCATGGAGGTCGTAAATTTGCACGATATTCTGGTGGGAAGCGGGCATTTTCTAATTAATTACGAAATGTTGAAGAGAGCGAGAAAAAATGTAACTGTAGTTTATGAGAGAAGACGGAAAATGAATTGGGCTTCGATGATGGTTTTTATACCCGTTGTTTCCGGTCTCCCTATTTGAAAGTTCATAAGGAGCAATTTGTTTTCAGAATAGGGTAAATTTGATTCTTACATTAAAAGAAGTTAAAAAACTGACTTGAAACAAAATTGAAAAAAGAGCCACACCAATAGGTGCGCGGTAATTAAATAGTCGACACGCAATAGCCAGACTCCACAATTTTCGAAAGATGCCTAAGGATCTGCTTCACTTCCAATTTTTAGGTTGTGATTGTGAACCATGTTGCGATAAAACAACTGTGGCATTTTCAGATAGAAATAAATGAAACTTCAAGATTCTAGATATGTGCATAAATAGTCAAAACATTTGATAGTTTTCTAGTGCACCATGTGTATACTCGAGTACCATCTTCTTATTAAGTACTGAATAGTAGTAAATTCGGCCTCGTCGTACTTTATCGTTCACCTTTAAAGATTTTAATACATCCGATCTTTAATTTTTCAAAATTAAAATAATGCCTGAAGCACAAATGCTCTTCGACAGTTTCAAAGAACAAGTACCTTCCGACTTTGCTCTCCTGATTTTAGAGCTACAAAAATTGAAAGTCAGGTGCAACAAGTGGTGCGAAAGTTGGTCAAAAAAGGGGCGAGAAGAAGAAGAGAAATTGGGTCGTAAAATTTATCAAACTACCGACGGCGGAGCATGAATTTTAATGACCATAACTCGACTCGTTTTATGAATTCGAGACTTCTGAATTGATAAATTTATTTGCTATTTTCGGAACATTTTCATTTTGTGAATGAGGAGGTGAAAGTTGAAAATTGAAAATGACTTATAATTATCACTATGATTTGGCTACTTCTCAAAGAAAAGTAAGTTTTTAAAAGATTTGTTTTGGACTTCTAGCCTTGAACAGTGAGTTGAGGTATAGCAAAGTATAGTAGAACTTGGTGTACAAATCACGATTTCCAAAGAACAATTTACTGTTTTGAAATAAGATTTTTATGATGAATGACAATTCATCATAAAAATCTATACTTCACCATACTTCATTTTTCAAAAACAACCGGATGTTCTGAACATATTACCGCTTATGTTGTCATTTCTTGATATTGTTATGCATAATGATTTTTTTTTCCATTTTTCCTATTTCTAAATTGGTAATTTTTTCTGATACTACCAGAGTATCTCATTTTGTATTGTTCATCTATTTTTACCAAAAAAAAACAGTTTGGCAAGCGATTCCAATATTTCACAAGGGCTATGATTTTATTGGTAATTCAAAAAGTTTTGTAGAAAATTTGTTATTTGAAGTTTGCATTTCAAACTTTAAGTGGTAGCGTTTTTTTCAAATAAGTACTCAGTTTACCGTACTTTTTCAAATAGTTTCTCATCCCTTAACATCACTTGAGCATTTTATTTCTTGGTATTTATTAAGCCTATCAATAAATACTAAATCACTAATCTTTTGAGAAAATTAAAAGTTTTGCCAGCATAGGACATTTTTTGTCAGAACCGAAATCAGCCGAGGTATTAACTGCATTTTTTTATTATTATTTTCAGGTAATTCTCAAATTAATATTCAAATGGAAAGGCTCACTGTGGAAAGCAATTTATTTGTAAGTTTATGTCCGTGTTCTAACGGAAATTTAACGACCAATTTTGATCTATTTCTGTACTATTTTCGTCATCTCCTATCACATTTTCCATCATTTTTATGGTTTTTGCAGAGATTTGATAGTATGGTGTTTCTGTTATGCATTCATTTCCGTCATCTATCGATATGCACTTGACCGTAGTCAACAGGAGTGAGTTTCCGTGAATGACTAGAGAAAAACAACAATTTGGCAGAAAATTTATCAAAGTTATTTAAATTTAAGCATTAACACAAATCTTTGGGGAAAGGGAAATCTATTGAAAAGAAAAATACAGTTTCTAATATTTCAATCCAAATTTGAAGTATTCGAGCTTATTCTTACATTTCCAAATAAAACATACTCAGAAAAATTACGAGTAAGCTTTCGCAACAACTTTGAAAATAATTAACAACTGCCAATTTTCAGCACATTTGAGAGGTTCATGCAGTTCTGCAATCGACGTCTAGACTATATCCCAATCAATTTCATGTTAGGATTTTTTGTGACAACTGTTATCAACAGGTGGATGACACAATTCGCAAATTTAGGAATGATTGACAAGTATGTGGACAATTAATTTTAAATGAAAAAAATGACACAAACGTTTTTAGCATTGCATTGTTCACTTCAATGTATCTGTCTGGAAATGATGAACGAGGGCGGATATTGAGAAGAAGTATTGTTAGGTGAGATGCTTTGAAAATGGTCTATAAACGTATTTTCTAATCTTGATTTGTCTTCAGAATGTGCGTGATGTCGCAGACAATGGTATTCCGTGATATTCATATCGGAGTTCGAAAACGTTTTCCAACATTGGAGACCATGGTGGCCGCTGGTATTATGACCTCATCGGAGCTGAAAAAATATAATGAAGTTGAGAGCAGGTAACTATTATAACCAGTTTTTCTTTTTCTGAAACATTACGTATTTGACAGATATGCAAAATATTGGCTAGGTTTCAATTGGACATTCAATTTGTTAAACGAAGCGAGAAGAGAAGGAAGAATCGAAAGTGCATACACACAAAATGCTATCGCAGAGGTAAAATATCCGTTCAGAAATTGTATGTAATTTGAAAATGGAAATTTTCAGGAAATCCGAACATTTAGAAGTGGTCTTTCGCTAATTTGGACTTATGATTGGGTCCCAATTCCATTGATGTATCCGCAACTTGTGTTTATGGCAATTCACTGTTATTATTTGGTTTGCCTAGTTTCGAGACAATTTGTTATAAATTCGGATGCAGTAAATACAACAGAAATTGATTTGGGAGTTCCGTTTATGACAATTATTGAATTTATTTTCTATATGGGATGGTTGAAGGTGAGGGAGATAATATAAAAGTTTTCAATTAATGGATTTTTTAATGATTAAGAATTTCTTGAACTTCAAATTTTTCACAAAACTGTATTTTTCCATTTTTCTTAATGAAAGTTGAAAAGTTCCAAAGAAATTCAAAGCCAAGTCACCATCAGTAACAGTCCGTAAAAAGCAATATTCAATCCAGGTGGCGATGGATCTATTGAATCCATTTGGAGAAGATGAAGATGATTTTGATTGTAATTTTTTAATTGATCGTAATTTGACTGTTGCAATGGGAATTGTTGATGATTCACATGATGATGGACCAATTTTGGAGAAGGATATGTTCTGGAATGATACAGTATCCCCTCTTTATTCAAGTGCTGCTGCACAAAGAAATGTCAATTTCTACTTTGGAAGTGCAACCAATGCAGATGCCCAGTTTGTTCCTTTTTCTCTTAAACTAGTAAATTATTTTCGGAATTTCAGAATACCGGATGACGTTCGTCAAATCACAATGATTCCTCATCCATTAAATGAAAAACTAGATCAAATGTACGGAAAACGAACAAACCGACCGCCTGTACAAAGTGTGGTTGAATTAAAAAGAGATCAGAGGTTTTCCACTGGAAATAATCGAAAACAGACATTGGAAGCAAAGTTTTCAAATAAACTTGGAGCTATGTTCCAGAAGAGACACTCTAAGTAAGTATTTATTCTTCAAAAATGTTTTGAAAAAATTAAAAATTTCCGAAATCTTTGCCAGGTTTTCGGAGAAAACTGGGGGATTTCCCAATGTTTTCTTACGAGAATAAAAATTGAAATTCAATTGAAAAATTTACGACCACGCCGATGGTTGCCTTCCTGAAAACTACATCCTGTTCTTTCTGAATTTTTTTTTGTTTTTCAGATCTCTAACATTTACACCTGAATCCAGCACAAAAGCTCGTGCTTCAACAGACATCGAAACTGTTTCTACATTTGAAAATACACAGAAACCATGTTACAGTAATCCAGATTGTATCGTGGAAGTTGGTAAGTTGGCAATTTGACTTGAATTTATTTGAATTTATTTCTTTTCAGATGAAGAATCTCAAGATATTCCAAAAGTAACAGAAGAGCCAAAACAGGAACCGCCTAGAAAACGGGTCAATATTTCCAATAAGCGAGGTAAAATTAATTTACTTTTGATTACATTTCAAGTGATATTTCCAATTTCAGAGAGTGTGATTTCAATGGGAAGATCAAGATCATTCAATCACTTTGGAGAACATTCTGATTATCACGATTATTATGATTTTGATAAGCAATAGTTCACATTTTGATATTTTTAAAAAGCTATACTTCTTCATAACTTTGGCACAAGTGCTTTCTTGGATTTTTGATTCTGTAAATAACTATGTACAAATACAAAAAAAAAATTTTTTTAATTTTTTGTCATTTACAGTGTTTCTTTCTTTTAAACATTTAGCCCTGTATGCAAAACAAACAAAAAATATTGAATGAAGAATAGTTTATTTTCTTTAAATGAGAAAAATTTAACGGCGAGTTCCGTCCTCGAAGAAGACTCCTCCGTCGATGGCGCAGTACTTTGGACAGATTCCCTTCTCTCCGGCACCTCCGGCAGTTCCAGCTTGTCCTGGGGCTCCTGGGTTTCCGTCGGCTCCTGGGGCTCCTGGGTTTCCATTTGGTCCCTTTGGTCCTGGGGCTCCTGGTTGTCCATCGTGTCCTGGCTGTCCTGGGGCTCCTGGTTGTCCTTGTGGTCCGGCTGGTCCAGCTGGTCCTGGTGCTCCTGGGGTGATTGGCTCGGATGGAGCATCTTGTCCTGGCTGTCCTGGGGCTCCTGGGGCTCCTGGGTTTCCGTTTGGTCCAGATGGTCCCTTGTTTCCTGGGGCTCCTGGCTGTCCGTCTTGTCCTGGGGCTCCTGGGTTTCCGTTGGCTCCGGCATCTCCGGCTGGTCCAGCTGGTCCTGGGGCTCCAGCTGGTCCGGCTGGGCATGGCTTGCATGGTGGTGGGGTGATTGGCTCACATGGCTGCTGTGGTGGGCGTCCTGGGTTTCCTGGAAGTCCTGGTGCTCCTGGCTTTCCTGGGCGTCCTGGTTTTCCTGGGGTTCCGGCTGGTCCAGCGGCTCCTGGAAGGCAGCAAGCATCACATCCTCCAGCAGAGGCGGCTCCTCCGGTGACTCCAGCATCATATCCAGCTTGACGGGCGGTACGGTTTCCAGATGGGATGGATTTCAATTGGTTGACCTCGGACCAGATATCCTTGGCGGATCCCTTGCAGAAGTTGATCTCTGAGTGCATGGTTCTCTTCACATGGTGGACATAGTTGTACACCATTGGAAGGGTGACGCATACCTGAAAATAAAGAGTTACTTTAATTGTTTCCTATGTTTTAAAATTATAGTTTTTTTAAGTGATGACTTACCGAAATAACGGCGACGACGGAGAAAGCAACGGCCGAGTAGGCAACGAAGCGGTAGGCTTTAATACGCTGTTCGAGATCCATTTTGGAAACTGAATAATTCATTGTCAATGTTTCTTTTATAGTTGCCTCAAAATCAGACTCCACCCACAAAAGATACCTAGCCTTGGCAACACAAAAAGAGAAAAACTTGATCGGTAGGCACGCACGTATGCATCTTCTTCCTCCGTCCCTCTCTTTTTTCTTTTGTCTATGACATTGTAATGAACGAATGAAAAGGCTGGTATCGGCTTGAAACAAAAAAGAAGCTTTTGACAACTTTCGGGTGTTACACAATACGTGATCTAATCGGGTGATGTTGAACACCTTAATCGCTTAAATTTGAATCAATTATAGTTTTTGAGAAAGTGAAAGCATTGCGTAACTAGGATATTTTCAATCCAATTAGAACATGGAATTCAAATGACCTAAAATAACAAATTAGGATTAAAGAATACAACCTTGAACAAATGAGGTAAAAACCAGAAATTAGTTTTAAATTTTGGAAAAGGTTTGATTATGTTTATTTGGTTTTGAAGTTTTAGGAATTTTTTGTTAAAGCTCCAGTGGGACAATGTTTGAAATAACTTCTGTGTTGCTAAAATGATCTATTTTTTATTAAAGTGTGAAACAATTTTTGAAATGTTCTCTTCACAGTGAAAAAATAAAAATAATCAGTTTTCATCAATCATTACTGTGGAAAATGTATTTTAACGATTTTTACTTCCGTACATATATTTTCTGAAAACTCAAAATTCCAAAATACGGTGAAAATATGGGAAGCAGGCTAGAGACAAAGTGAACGCCTAAAAAAATACTCGAATACTACGGAAACCAAAAATCTGACAAAAAAAATATGATAACTTTCAAGTCGGCAATGTCTACTGGTTTTATATGATAACAATATACACAAAATACTTTTCCTATCATCTATATTTAACGAATTTGTCAAATTTTATTTTGTATTAGATTTATATAATTTGATTTTTGATGATTTGATAAGAATACTTCAAAGGAACATTATCTTTGAGCAGTTGCATTTTTGTAATGGACCGAAGGGAATCATCCGAGTTCAAGATTATTCTGATAAAATTTTCTGATATTCGAAGTGCGTACATTTTTGAAGTCTTTCACATAGAAAAACAATGCGCCTTGGCACATCTATTTTCTAAAAATTTTCAAAGTTTTTTGCAGATAGAGTATTAAAAATAACTTTTTTTTAGAGGAACCAATTATTTTATTTCAGTGTGCTTCATAATTGCAATATAATCTCTAAACCAAAAATGAAATTACTGCCAAGTATAATTTTCAGATTGCCTCCAAAATATCAAGACCAAACCTCCAAACTACCATTTTTCTGATTTATTTCAAATTTAAAGTTGAATGCTACTTGTTGTTGATAGCAACGGTTTTATCAGAAAAACAGGTGGAAATTCAGATTCTCAGCTGTCCTGACAACGATGCCGAACTTCATTCTTTTTTTTCAACTTCCACTCATGGATGCTGTTTTATTTTTCTTGTAGTACATATGGGTTGAGTAACATTTATTCGACTCTCGCAATTTTGTTCTTACAAATTATTTCAAATTTCAGATTTGTGATGGTAAGAAATTAAAATTTCAAACATGGTTAAAAATAAAATATCGACAACGACAGAGTATTCAACGTATGATTGGGAGAAGATTTGGTTTTCCGATGAGACAATTATTGGAGCCAGGGAGACACTTATTGATTCATTGTATATTGCATTGACTCCAGGTAAAAATGAAACATTTTAGTTTGTAAAACTGGATATTTTAGATTTATTTTAACTTGAAAATTGAGTGCATTGCTTTGTTAATATACATTATGAAAACATTGGTGTGTTTCTGAAAAATTATATCACTGAGCACGGCGTTCCTCAAAACATACTTTTAGAATCTCTGAAAATTTATCTGAAATAAAAAAAGTTTTAGGAGTATTGGAAGCACTTCATAAGGATAATTGGTTAAAATTGGCTTCAGAATTGTTTTGCAAAACCTAGTTTACTATATAGTCACAAAACGAAAAAAAAGTATAATATAATATTCCTGTACAAACAAACGAATAAGAAAATTGTTGGTAGACACCCTGAAAATACTTCAACAGATGTATTTCTTGACTATTATCAATATTATCAATTAAAATGTTCACATTAGACTATCCGCATTCCCGTTCAATTTTTCAATTTTTCCCTAGTGGGTCAAAAATATGAGCACATCTTCTAGGAAACAGTTGCGAAATAGTCTTCCTTCGAGACTTTGTCAATTATACTTTCAGGTTCAATTCCATCTGCTTGTGTATTTGCATTTGACTGCTTTCTAACTGTGATTCATTTCCTTGTATCCAGTTTTATCCTCGATGATTTCACAACAACTTTCCTAGGAACTGTCTATTTTCCGACATCATTGCTCAAAGTCATATACGTCATTGATTTCTTCTTCTCAGCTCAATGGTTCGTTTGTTTTCCAGATTGAAAATGTTTAGAAATATTCAGGATTGATGAAGTATCAGAAGCATTAAATCAAATCTTCAATATGACTATAATTCTCTCATGTATTGCATATAATTTCATGTGTCTATTTGTTGCAAACTATCGAAAGAACATTCCATTGCCAGTGTGTCGAACTGTCTTTGCACCAATTCTCCTCTTTTGCTCATTCATAGTTATTTCTCCTAAATTGGTGAGCATTACAGTGATGTAAAGAGAAAATATCTGAAGAATTACAGGTGATGGATAGAAACATTGACAATTGTTTTCAATTCACAACTCAATTGTTCGGTGCTTTGTTCCTCACTGGCCAAATATCTTGGAATTTTTATACTTTCATATGCAAAAAGGTTGATATTGACTCGGAAAAGAGAGAAATCAAATCAAATGATCTCGTCGAAGCAGCCAATGACGTAGTTCTGAATGCAAATGGAAGGCTCATCTGGGCAAGTTGGTTCTCATTAATCATTGTGATTCTGGCAGTTCCACAAATTGGTAAGATATACAAATTGTCATCGTTCAATCTATTAATTGTTCAGTTGACTACCGAGTTGTTCTTACCACTTCATGGATTCCCTATCATTTTCTTGTCCAATCGCTTGTTCAACTCAATGCTCTTCTTCTATCTGTTACGGTATTCTTGGTACTCCCAACTTATCGGTACTAGATTTTTGATTTTTAAATTTCAAAATTCTTGCGTTCAGATCAGTAATCTTCAATCGTTGTTCAAACTACAACCGAATCATAAAAGTGGAAGAATTCAAAATAGAAAAGGAACAAGAGAAGTCTGAAAACCAACTGTCAAAGAAACAACTCGAAAAAGAAGCAGAAGCACTTGAAAACCATCAGCCTCCGTCTCATCAGCCTGTAAATCACAACTTTTCGATTCCACATTTTCAACACGTGACAATTCCTCGTTTCCGAGTTCCAGTTATTCCACCAATGATTCCACATGCAAATGGTCAAATTCGGATTTTCGTCGCACCGCCTCAAAGAAAATTTTAACTTTCCATTGGGAATACACATGTTAATAAAATATTTTAAGGATAGCCACTTTTAATTCTTATCAGATTATGGTAGATAGGAGATGGGTTTTGGGATGTTATCCTCACTCCTTTTTCACTTTTAAGAGTTTATTGTGTGATTACCATTGCCGTAAACTGGAGCACCAAAGTTTGATTCTGAGCATTTGGCTGCCAGAATTTGTTTTCTTTTCCAACTATGACCGTTTTGGAATTGAGAAACCAGAACACCCTTGAAAAATTAGTCATGGAAGACAATCACAATATTCATTGACTACTCCCAATTATAAGAAAATTCGTTCCATTTAGTATTATAATATAGTCATGGCCCGAGAAGCTCATAGATGGTCGTATATTCTGAAGCATCAAAGAATTTCCCTTGTCAAGAATTGAAAACATTTCAGTGAATTCACGTGGGCAACCTACAAAAAGCCATCCAGTCTTTTTGCATCCTTTCTTGAATACTCCCACATTATTTTATTTATTTATTTTAATACGATTCCATACGAATCGTGTCCCAAGAAAAAACACAAAATAATACACATAATACTCATAAATCAAATACACATTAAAATAAATCAATTCCGTCAATACATGGTAAAAAATATTATGCATAAATACAATTCATAATTATCACCTGCAAATGGGATTAGAAACATAAAAAGGAAAGAGAGAAGATTGAAAAAAAAAGAAAATGAGGATCCAGATCTGTTAAAGCGAGGTTCCTATTGAGCTTAAAACTCTGTTTGTGAAGAAATGTCTCCTAATTTTAGTTCTGGATTTTTTCCAGATGAACTTAGTTTTGGTTCGCGTTTTGTTAGTTTCACTTATTTGAAAGAAATTTTTGATGTCCATGTCAACTTTCTGGGCCAAAAGCTTAGAAACAAACTTTCTATCAATTGTTTTGCGTCGAGTTTCTAACGATGCGAGGCCGAATAGCTCATTTCGTTGAATAGATGTTAAGTCTCTTTCACTTTCTATTATCACTTTCAGTGGTGCGCTGGAACTGACCAAAGTATTAACGCTATTCTCTTATCATAGTATTCACATCTTTTTTATCGTGCATTTAAAGAATTCATTAAAAACATTTCATCTGGTTTTCTTGTTTCCACGAAATTTAGTCAGCCAACTCCAAAAAGTGGCGTCCAACCATTTTCTGCTTCTTCCCTTCCAAAAGCACATCCATTACCATTTTAAGCAAGCCCAATGGATCCTACTCTTGCTTCAACTTTTAACTCGAAATCCACCTAGGTTTTTCCTTTTTGGTTGACAAAATAAACTGCACCAAATGCGCCTTCTCCGAGTATGCATGAATTTAAATTCGTTTCAATTTGATTGACCTCTGTTTTTTCTACTTTTTACAACACTATTGCGAAGATCTAGCTTTTTGTTTGTTGACAGTAGAAGTTAATAGCCGCCTGAGCTCATCACTGCACCTGCGCGGTTTTCGACGTTTGCCCTGGCGTCGGAGCACACTTCCACGCACCGTCACCAGCGTCGGTACATTCATGCACTTTTAAGAAAAAATCAGCTGACACAAGCTGCGTGTACAGTTGGGATGACCGAGTAAAGAAATTTGGAACTAAAGCAAGTTTTGTTGTGAAAGTGCATGCATACGCCAGCGCTGTCATTCAGTTAACTTCGGTAAATCTATGTAATTTTCGGACCCTATTTGACAAGAAAAGTTTAGTTTCAAAATTGTTGCTTCTCGATGTGCAATTAGTGAAAAGTCGAATCGGTGTTATTTCACCTGAGTTCTTAAAACGTTTGAACTACAAACCAAAAATTGAAGTTTAAGTTTTTTTTTTTTAATTTCGCAATAGCTTGACTGAAAGTAAACTTTTTTTTACTCTAGTTTTTGGTAATTTTCGATGAAATTAATATAATTGATAATGGTAATTATCAAACAAATACATAATGCAAAAACTATGCTTAACAATACAACATGCACGTCACTTTGATATGATGCTCATGTTTCAGAAACGGACGTTTTTTTGTTATATAGCAACAGTCTTATCTTTATTGATGCCCGCTCTAAACCATATAGATGCACTCATCAGTACCTTAGTTTTCACGCGTCACTGTTTTCCATCTGTGGTTTTGGGTGCCAGAAGGAATGTGTCACCACATAATGCAAGCGCAGAAAACGCTGATGCCTCAAAATACTTTGTCAGAATTATTTCTAAAATTCTGGAATTTTATTCAGAAGACAATTATCTCACAGATGGTCTGCATCCCCAAATTGCTTTATAGCAAAGTATGTATCTACATATATATATATATATATATATATATATATATATATATATATATATATTTCTTTTTAATAGGAAAATAATCGAACCTCGAAATTAATATTTGAACTTTTGTGATATGCGTATTATACATATGTGATACATGAACCGCAAATCAACTGTGAAAGACACTCCGAATGACGAAATGACTTAAGGAAAAGTTTTCACAAGGACTCATGTCAATTTTCAAAATTTAAACTGATAAGTAATGACTTTTACCAAATAGAAACCTGCATCTATTTTTAGTACTCCGTAAAACATGCTACGTCAGTGGTTGGCCACTACCACTGTCTCGGTGTCATAGTGTCATAATTTTACCTTGAATCACTTTTCTGAACTGTTTCGAAAGTGTCACACTTACTCGGTAAAACGTTGCAACTTCATAGCACACTCTTGCAACTTCTTAGACATCTTTTCATGTTTTAACTTCTTAACAATCCCTTGCAACTTCTTCGCAAAGATTCAATCGAATTGGTTCTGGCGACGCACGCGCTGTTTTTTAGAGAGCTGTGCCCCACCTTACAACTACAAAAAATAATTATTTTTCGTAGTTGTCACATTTATCAATTCATTTCATCGTATTACGCGCATGGCAGATTTGGCGCAATGGATAGTGATGATGAACGAAGAGCAAAGGTCCAAGGGATCGAGATAAAGAAAATTAATGTTAAGAAGCTGCAAGAGTCTGCAGAAACATGTTAGAAAGCTGCAATACCTGCAAGCGCTTCGATTTGTTTTTCGCGCTTCGATTTGTTTTTCACGCCAAGTTTTGCCAACCTCTGCAGATGTCTGCAACTTCATAACAGTTTCTTGCAACTTTATATAATTGTTTTTATTAAGTTGCAGAAGTTTGCTAAGAAGCTGCAAGCGTGCGCTATAAAGTTGCAACGTTTTACCGAATTTGCTCATTGTGGGCATTTGCCCTCATTGTGTGATATCGTCTTCTCTCTACGGTCTGTTTGGGGTGTGGCACTTCCACTGTCTTATCAGATAATTTTGTTTTACTCTTTTTCCCTTCTGGAATGAACTTTCAACGTTTTTTTCTAGATTCAAACAAACATATTTAAACGCATTTCGTCTTTTATTATGTTTTTAATAGTATCTTTCCAGTCCTCCACGGGTGCAATACTAATTTTCAGAATATTTCTGTTTTTCACTTGTGAGGACATTTGGAAAAAAAACTTTTCATTTTATTAATAGAAAAATAATTTCAGCAAGCTTGTAATGTTGCTTAAACTAATAAGCAAACATTTGGAAATTAGGGTTGGTGGTTGTGTCTTCGGGAAGGTTTGGAGCGCAAGTCTAATAATGTATTTGAATTGAATTGAATTGAATTTTTTTAAACTTTAATATCACATTCATACTAACATTAAAAATACGGCATACTAATCGCGCTGTTCTTTTAAGGTATTTTAGTTGTACGCGCCAATCTCGTATCTGCTTGACAAAAAAAATTAAAAACATGTACTTCTGTAGTTATATCAACTGGAAATTGTTATCTTGCACTCCTCCAATTTCTCTAATTCCTGCTTTTCTTTATCAAATTGCATCTAAAGTAAACGGCAACAACTGACAATAAGATACATTTTTACAGATTCAATGTCACACAATTCACAGGACAACTATTGGCCCCCATCAGTACCCAATAGAGGTATGTTTTCTCTGTTCTGTCAGCATTATATTTCCTCAGTCCTAGTCGAGACTCGTCCCCCATGCACCTTCCCGCACGAATAACAGAAAAAGTGGGCGGTTCTATTCACAGGCAGATCATCATTGACTATTGTAGACAAGTATTGTTTGTAATTGAGAGAGATTAGAGAAAAGGGGTGAAGCAGTGGTCATGTCCCCTCCATCTTCATTCGCACAGTGTGCCTGTGTCTCGGAGCGCCGTTTTAAATTTAAAGGTTGTTTTTTAACTAAAATTTTAGTGTCATTTTCCAATTGTGTCACTTTGTATAAGACGATGCATTTCTTCATCAATCAGAGTAGGAAGTTTTAAAATAATATCATTTTAAAACAAAATGATCAACTTTCCCAATTCTATTCAAAACTAAAATTCTAAAGTTTCCCTGTTTGCTTGTTTTTTTTAAACTTTAGCTCAATTAGAATAATAAAAAAACTATTGCTCTACCATTCCTGTGCCCCGATGCGCTCTTTACAAAAATTTTATATAAACAGTAGCTAATGGCCACCCAATCCATTAGTTGTCCATAACCGTAAAACATGATTTTAAACATTTCTACAGTAATCCTTACACAGACTGTATTTTTGTTGTGAATTGTGTATTCTAAATGCCTTACAAATAATCATAGGAACATGAAATAAAACTATTATGTATGTATTTTGAGAATTAAACATTTTTGATTATTTTATCCGTGGTGACAGAAATAGGTCGGGCATTTTTACCTACTGTTTTTTTATTAATCCTCTATGACCACTTCTTCCATGGGTTTGTGTCCACTATTAACATCATTCCAACTATATCTTTTTCTGATGCGATGATGATATCAGAAGAAACTGTGCAATTTTAATGTGGGGTTGAGGGAGAGAGAAGCAGAGGAGTAGTGGGCATGGAATACCTCCTCAGTGAGAGAGTGTTCCATGTCATACAGTTATTATGATGATGCACGTACACAAATACTTTATACAGCTATATATGCTTTATGTCTTGAGAGTTTTGTAACTTGTCCGAAGTTCTGTATTTATCTCTTTCTCACGGACATATACCGTATTTCTTCTGCCAATCTTGTAGTTAATATTTATTAGTATTCCTTAATATTCATGCACCTCTAGGAGCCAATTGGAAATTAGCAGCTCACAGCTTCTAACAGCATTACGCCCTCTAACAGTCCTCTATTATTGCAGGTTCACATACCAACCGAAAATTTGTCTTGCTTGCAAGACAGCTGCATTAAGGTATTTCAATTTGAAATTCAAAGGGTAATTTTTCACAACGCTTATTTGAATTTACTATATTTTTAACTGGTTCCGGCATAGGTGTTATGCACAAAGAGATATCGAAAGAAAAGCTGCAATCACAATTTGGATAGGATAGAGTTGAGAGAGAGAGAGAGAGGAAAACGAGGGTGACTGGAAATGTTTCCTCATCTTTGTTTTGTTTGAATAAAGTAATACTGCACTAAACATGTCATCATAACCTCCATGTCGTTCTCAAAGTTACTTTATCAATTTTAACACTTACTATTTTCATCGTTCTCTTCCTCCGCACAGTTTAAAAGTCTAGGCTTATTTGCACAAATAAGTGTTACAAGATGGTTTATAAACTGTACAAAAATACATAATACTGCCTGTCTACGACTTCGTTTGTTTAAAAAATTAATGAGACATCGTGCCTCCGGTTTCGACACCTTGTCTTACCTCATTATTCAATTGAAAAGGCAATGTTCTTTATTTAACACATTAATTTTTACGTTAATAGCGCACAGTCACAACTTTAATGAATAATTTCCCTTAACCCCAAATGTAGTGTGATATCGAGAAGAATAACAAATGGGAAAAGGTGGGTATAGGAATTTTAAACTTTTTCAAATTGTTAACAAGAATAATAAAATAGAGTTTAAGTTAGGTACCTCAAGAACATTGTGCTTCGTTTACCACAAGGTGAAAAAAACCAAATGAGTCAGAAAGCCACAAAATCATCTGATAATTCGTTATCAATTTGTTAACAAACAGTCAATGATCAACGAGTCAGCAAAGTTTCAATTCTCGAAAAAAATCTTTATCTATATTAATTTTAAGAGTTTTACTAGTGAGCAAACTGTTGAAAAATAACTTCTATATATACTATAATGCTGAAATTGTCTAGTATCATCGGAAAACTCTTTTTTTTTAATGTTTAAGTTGTAATTCAAAAAAAAAAAAAAAAAAAAAAAAAAATTCAAACATTGTAAGGGTTCCAACATAGAACATTTATCTAAACATTTCGAAAAGCACAATTTTGTCGTAAATTAGGGAATTTGCGAAATCTTCGACGGAAAATGATTAATTATGCATCTAATTTTTATGAATTATTTCTGAAACTTGAACTTTTTGGTTTGATTTGGGTGCATTTAGACAAAACTTCTGCTGCTCAACCTTCAAACTTCGAGGCAACAGAACGTAACAGCTTATCAGTCTTTATTATTATTGCTAGCATCCGTATCTCTGTTGAACAGTATGGTAGTTACGCTTATACTCGGCATTTCGTGTCTACTTTTTTCCTCTTTTCCACACGTTTCTATCACCAAAATGCTGATGGGGAAAAACTGTATGCACACGATATATGGAGTAGTCATCGAAAAATGTTACGAAACATTTTTTTAATAACTGAGAGAAAAACGTAAATAAAACAGCATTTATATAGATAATATTGTTGAAACTTTAATTAGCGGATGCTGTGCTTGACTTACAGGTCAGGTCTTTTCTAATAGTCCAATCTTCCTAGATTCAAATAAAATGTAATTCAGCGCTCACACGCATTCTATTAATCGAGATCTTTTTGAAGTCATAAAACAAATGAAATCGTCCTTATTTACAGAATATACTATGGATGGATATCATTTCCACACACAATACAACTCGAACGGACAAGCTGGACAAGCCCAACCAGCATACCAGGTCGCGCATCAAAATCCGAGATATCAAGGGAATGTACCAGGTCGTGGAAGTAATTTCAGCATGAATCCCGCAGCTAGTAAGTTTGAATATCACACGCTTTTTTCACGAACAATATTTCTACATTTAACCGGAATCTAAAACCCTTAAATTGAATAGGAGTGATTCTCGATGTTAGAATTCGTTTTCCAGTACGGATTCTCCGATATAAAAAAAAAAGAGGAACGTCTTCCATAACGACTCTACCGTACATTAAAATATTTACTTTTCAGATCCTATGAGTAGTCAACATCAATATCCATATGACCCTAACTTCTACCCAACTGATCAATCATCCCATGTTCCACACCACTGCGATCAAAGAAATCATTATTTTTATGGAAACGTTACCATCAAAGAGGAGCCGTACATGTCAAACGTTCTGAACCACGACGACGACCAAACTCATATTTCCGATGAAGGCTTTGGGGAGGAAGATTCTGAGATGCATACAGGAGCATTGCCAAGCATTGATACACCGAAGAAAGAAAGAAAATATGAGAAAGTATCTGAAGATCAAAAGGTGTGAACGCTTTGCGTATTACATTAAACAATTTATTTGGTTTCAGGATGAAAAATATTCTTCTAAACGGGAAAAAAACAACTTGGCAGTTAAACGATGCCGTGAGAAGAAGAAGAACGAAGAAAAATATAAGAAGGAAGCATTTGAGAACTTGATTCGCAGTAATTTGGTCAAGGATCAAAAAATTGAACAATTGAACAATCTGGTTCAGTCTGGAAAACAGAGAGAAAATGCGAGAATCATGGAAGTACAGAGGGAGAAGAACATATTGAGACAGTTAAAGAACGAGTTGTACGTTTTTTTTTTTCAAACAGATTGTGAGAGTTTATCGAGAATTTTTGTAGAATTTTTGAGAATTATTTAACAGCTGTGTGATGTCAGAAAAATTGCATTTGAAATATGTTATGCTTATTGTGCGAGTCATGTCGGTTGTATTATTTTTAATGTAAAAGCTGATGTGCATCCAAAATTAATTTTCTAGATTTATGAGAATTTTCAAGAATTTTTCAGAAAAAATATACAGGTACGGCCTATTAGGGTGTTACGTATAACAGTATTACAGACCTATACAGGACCTATTAAATTCAGCTTAATACAAAACCGCTCAATAAGGACAGGACAACGTAGCTTTCTTTTTTTCATTATTATCTTAAAATAAATGGGAATGTAATAAAGTAAGAATGCCTAGGAACCCTTTTTTAGTTTTCACATATACTTTTTTCGCAGAAGAAAAGGCCACTGCAGCATTTTAATCGGAAAATCTCTATATTCTTCATTTGAACTGGGGTTTTTAGAGTTCAATATAATTAAAGTTAGTAATCACAATTATTTTTTCAGGACTCGTATTCCAAATGCACAAATGTTGGAATACTACCCAACTCTCAAAGAGGTCCTCCACTACTACGCCTAAAATATTTGATGTTCGTAATCAGATGTAACTCATCTTATTCCCTCACAATCTCAGTTACGGATTCTCCCCAGTGATTTACTTCCCGTGTTTTATTCCAA
Source organism: Caenorhabditis elegans (assembly GCF_000002985.6). Lineage (NCBI taxonomy): Eukaryota > Metazoa > Nematoda > Chromadorea > Rhabditida > Rhabditidae > Caenorhabditis > Caenorhabditis elegans. Next base: position 11,213,552 of record NC_003282.8, on the reverse strand, counting down.
TGACTTTAATTTTTGAATTGCCATATTTTCCACAATTTCCAATACATATCTCATTTCTTTAAAATAATGTGTAAAAGATGTAATTGTTTTAATAATAAAACTCAAGCAAAACATACAAGAAACCTCCTTCGAGAAGTTTTTAATATGCTTCAAGAAACTGGGAACAGCATGCGTTGTCTTCAATAATTGTTGTAATCCAATTAGTTTCTTGTTTGGGTTTTTCTTAGTAAATTTTTTCAATGAGCTAACTAGTAAGCCATTCTTCAAGTGCAAAAATAGCTGAATATCATAGTAAATCGCTGTAGAAGAAGAAGCTCAGGTTTTTTCCTTTATATTAATTTTGGAAATCGACAAAATATAGGTTTTTTCTATGGAAGAGTATGTTTCAAAAATTTGTATTTGAGCATTGTGAGTATTCAAACATACCACAATGCTCTGCATTTCTGAAAAAGCACAAATTTTTCGCGCATTTGGCAAATTTCCAAAACTGTAAATTAATATACACAAATATTGGTACAGAATCCCAATGACACTACCCCACCTGAAAAATTTCCAAAAATGAAACAAAAAGTTGAAAATCTTTTAAAAGTGTCATCAATAGGAAAATGATAAGAAACAATTTTCTGAGATCACTGATTTTTACTGATAGTTGGTTGTCTTCATTACTTTCTTCTCGTTTCGTTTCAAGTGTTTCAAATAGCACAGAATATGGTTTAAATATTGAGTAACTTCAGTATGAAGTTGTTTAAAACTGCTCCAAATATCGTTGTAAAACTTTTCGCAAAATTTTTGAAATAATTTTTATACAGTCAAAAGGAATGAAAACTAAGAGTTTTTCTATATTATAATTTTGGAAGTAGAAAAAATGTTACATTTACCAGTTTCATTTTTTAGTTCCGTTTCAAAGAAAAAAATTTAAATAGTTTGGACCTACAAATATGCTTGAAATAACTCAAAAATACGCATTTTTGGCCAATTTTGGCAATTTACTAATGTGCGGCCATGTTAGACTACTTGGAGTTTATTGAGACTAAATCTCCAGTGGCAATATTAAATCTGTAACACGTTTTTTCATTTAATTGAAATATGCAAGTTCTTCAAAACGTAGGTTTTAAAAGTATTTATTTACAATAAGTAAAAAGATTTAAATGTTTAATTTTCATAGAAAATAATGCTCTATAACGGCTATCTATTATATATATAGTGAATAGTGCAGTGAAGGAGAATATGAAAATTCACCTATTAGCTGAGTATCAACTCACAACGTGGGTACGAAAAAAACTTTGTAGTTTTTACTTTTCGGAGTATATAGGTAATTGTTTAACTACTGCCAATAAATATGAGTACAACTTCTATATTACTCCACATAGAAACCCCAATAGATCATTAATTGATCGACTATCAACTTTCAATCAGGCCATTTTCGAAAATTTTTCTCATTTTGAGAACTTATGTGCAGGAGACACCTTCTGTTCATAGAACACAATGGAAATCAATCGGTTTTTTCATAACAGTTGCCGTTGTAGTTTCTTCTCTTTTTTCTATCTTTTTTGCAACTTCCACATGAAAATTGCATTACGCACTGTGTCTGTTTATTCAGGCTTAGTTTCAATTTTAAACTGTTTGCAATAGACTTTAATGTAATTGCTAGGTTTAAAAGCCATTGACAACTAAAATTGTTTTCTAAATTGAACATAACTTGTAAATTGTCTCGTTCAAACCACCACCGCAAGTTAGCCAACTTTTCTTGTTCTGAGGCTAGATGGCATATCGGTAGATACTATCAGTGTCACAATTTGCCGGTCAAAAAACCGATAACGAAATAGCGGAGATCTTTTAGAAACTGCAGACAGACTGGGGAGTAATGGACGATAAAATAGAAGATAGGCTAGTTGGAAGGCGCATTTCTCATCAGAATCGTGTACTTTGTGTGTAACTCATTCTCATTTTTGTCCAAGTTCTAATAAGTTATCTTATTACATTTGAATTTCCACGCCTGATCGTTCACTTTTCTGGAAACTCATCGCTCCCACTTTCGAAAATCGTATTTTTACTATGAATTTTTCAAGTTCTACGATTTTAAAGGGAGGAGCATTTATGCGGATTGGTCTCGCCACGCGCCAGCCATTGATTGAGAAAAATATATCAATAGACGGCTCTTGGCGAGACCATTCCGCATAACTGCTTCCCACTTTAAAATCGTAGAATTGGAAAAGAAATACACAGTATTCATCAAACAATCAGCCATTATTAATATATTATTCAAAATATTATTCAAAATAGCATTCACTAATTTGTGTTTGAAGGAGGTACTTCCACATTTAGAAACTTGCAAATTTTATTCTTGGTTTTTTTAAACGTTCATGTTTTTTAAGATAGCAACGGTGTTTTAAAAACTTTCCGCTTCTGTCAGCAAAGATTTATGATCGATAAAATCTTAAAACACGTTGCAACGACACTCCGATATCCCATGCGATCGTTGTTTATCAAAAATGTCTTTCGGCCGGAATTTCAAATTACAACGTGGATTTCGTGGAAATGTATTGTCCTAAAACACAAAATATCTTGGCTTTACAGCGTTATTCGTGTTCAAAAAAGCACGAAAACGGTTTTTTCGCACTCTTTCTTTGCCAATCTTCTTATTTGTTTTCTCTTATGTCTATTTACTCGTTCAAAACTCGCCTTTTTCTCACTTTTCATTTTCTAATTGTCTATCTGCAGGTAATCCCATCTCCTCACGTCACGGAAATGTCTCCTCTGCCAGAAAACACCCTCATCGGAATGTGCAATCCATTGTTGGACATTCAAACCACCGTTGAAAAGGTAAGTTTTTGATTTCTCTAGAAATCTAGAAGCACATTCAAAAATATTTCATTTTAATTGCTGAAATCTACAGGCATTCCTTGACAAATGGGGACTCAAAGAAAACGACGCCATTCTTTGCGACGACAAGCACAATGACATGTTCACCGAGCTTACCAGAGATTTCAAAGTCGAGTACATTCCAGGAGGAGCCGCACAGAATTCGCTCCGTGTTGCTCAATGGATTTTGAACGCACCAAACCGAACAGTTTTCTTTGGAGCTGTTGGTAAAGATCAGTACGGAGATCTTTTGGCATCGAAAGCCAAAGAAGCTGGAGTGAATGTGCATTATCAGATCAACGAGACAGTTAAGACCGGTACCTGCGCAGCCCTCATCAACGGAACTCATAGGTAAGCGGATCATTGTTTGACGGACAGAAAAATCATCGTTGCCGTGTTGAAATGATTTCAGATCACTCTGTGCTCATTTGGCTGCTGCTAACACCTTCACTCAAGATCATCTCCAGAAGGAGGAGAATCAGAAGATCATCGAGCAGGCCAAATATTTCTATGTCACTGTAAGTTATCGAATTGATTTACAAATAAGCACAAAAGTATTCTCAATGTAAAATTTTCAGGGATTCTTCATCACTGTCTGCCCACCAGCTATTCTCCAACTCGCAAGCCACTCTGCCGAATTCAACAAGACTTTCACCCTTAACCTCTCCGCCCCGTTCATCTCCCAATTTTTCTTCGATAAGCTCTCGGAAATCATTCCATTGGTCGATGTTCTTTTCGGAAACGAAGACGAAGCTGCTGCCTTTGCTAAAGCCAATGGATGGGAGACCACCTGTGTCAAGGAGATCGCTTTGAAGGCTGCTGCACTTCCAAAGAAATCTACTAAGCCAAGACTCGTTGTTTTCACTCAAGGACCAGAGCCAGTCATCGTCGTGGAAGGAGATAAGGTGAGAGTTTTTGATAATTTTTGAATTTATTGTTTTCAATTTTAATCTACAGGTCACCGAATTCCCAGTAACTCGTCTTCCAAAGGAAGAAATCGTCGATACCAACGGTGCCGGAGACGCTTTTGTCGGAGGTTTCCTTTCTCAATTCATCCAAGGAAAGGGAGTCGAAGCTTCAGTCACCTGTGGATCTTATGCTGCTCAAGAAATCATCAAGAAGCACGGATGCACAGTGCCATCTGTTTGCAAGTACCATTAAACTGATAAAATAATCTGTGATCCCAACTTTCTCTGCTTTCAATTTCCCAGTCCCCTGGTTTATAGTATATCAAATTGTTCTTTGTTTTGCTCCCCATTCCCCGTCCTCGAGCATCCCTATTATTCGAAATTTTTCTTTTGGTGTTGTTTTTTTTGTCAAATGTTCCCAAAATGTGCCTTATAATTCATTTATCAGGTGTTTTAATAAAATGGCAAAGTTTTATTCTTCATCCATGTCGATTTGAATTGGAATCTTCTTCCCCTTTTCGACAAAGCCAATCAGATCCAGAACCAGAACGACACTGCCACGGCTGAAATAAAGTTTGTTGCATATTTATCAGGACTAGAGGAATATGATTACTTACAGTTTTGGTAAATTGTAAAACTGTTAGTGATCAACGTCACTTTTCCGAACACGTCGAAGTTTCTGTACGCCGTTCTTATCAAGGAAAGCAAAAAGAACATTAGTTGATTTGATCAGTTGTTCCGCTGGTAGACCTTCGTAGTTCTCATGAAGGACATTGATTAGAATGCTCTTCACATGAGCAGACAATACACTGTCAATGAAAGCAATCGGTCTGGAACTTACTTATCAATTGCTCATTCTGAAAACGAATCAAACCTGAGTTTATCTCGGATGATTGGTCTCTCGATGACAACTACTTTGACATTTACACATCCGTTTTCATCCTGAAATTTAAATATGATTCTTTGTTCTATCTCAAATAGTAAAGAAATATTTCCAACTTACCAAAGATCCTACGTTCTTGAACTTTCTATGTGGAACCTTTGAAGAACGGCTACTTTTTCGAGATTTCTTCGATGATTTTTTCGATGTGTCCGATTTCGTCGGTTCAGAATCATAGCAAGTTGTAGATGTTGGAGCGGAAGAAGAAGCAGTAACTGAAGAGCTTCTTGATTCAGACACTTCACTGAAACTTGAAATCAAATTATTTTTCACCATGTCGATATTTTACCACTGTTGAGAACGGCTGCGAAGATCTGGAGGAAATGGGAGTCCGTTGTTCAATGTTTCACTCTGAAAAAAAAAACGGAATTGAAACGAATCCAGGCAGGATTTCAGGAATATTATCCCCGAATCTTGTATAGTTTTTATAATTATGTTCACCGACCTCGGGTCTTGACCCGAAAAACTCTTTTCAGCTACCGTACCCACAAGTGTATGGTAGACTTTTTTGGCGAACTTAGATATAAGATATTTGACGAGCTGTTGGTAATTTTTTTTAAAGAAAATTCAAAACTTTTCAGTTTGAATATGAAATATTGGAAAACCACTTTTTGCACTATGAAACTCGAGTACTCAATTTATTGAAAATTTCTATATAAACTCTAACTCTAGAGATCCTAACTTTCTGCTCATCGTCTCTCATATCATGATTTTTCTGATAACCTACCGCTTTCTCTCTCAACGAGTTTGTACGACTTTTCTCATTGGTTATTTTGTATCCCATACTGAAATGGTTCAATTTATAGATAATTATATTATTGAAGCTTACAGTTTGCTAGTCTTCTTGATATTTTTCTCCTTGAGTGCCAACATAATTTCTGAAATAAAAAAAATGTAGCACTATAATTTTTTAGAAACCCTACTGTTAGCCTCAGTGCATGAAACTCGATACTTTTCATCGGCATCTGGACTTGAATCTTCCCAAACTATTGAATATTGAAAAGTTGTTCTGAAAAATTTGTAAATGTTCTAGTGTTCGGGTACCATCGTACTCACTGATTAGTTGGAACATCAAATGCAACGTGAAGCTCAGAACTTTTAGCCTTATCTCCAATCATTTCAAGACATTTTGGCAGAAGCTAAAATCAATAAATAATGATTATTCTGAATAATAAGTACATCTTCTAATACCATAAGATTGTTGGCATTTTGATTGACCTGATCTTGCTGGAATTTCAGAATTATTTTAATTTATCAATCCAATTTCAAAACTCACCTGAACTTTTGGATTACACTTTACGGCGGCGTTCATCATAATTTTCTTTTCTCGATCCAATTGTTCAGTAATTATTTGAGAAATATTAATAATGAATTATTTGAAATTTCAAGAGTAAAGAAATATGAATTTTTTTTGGGAAAAAAAGTGAACGTGTACTTTAGTGGTCATTCCAAAAAGGTTACGGTAGAATAAATAAACAAGCTATCTTAAGTTTTAAAAATAATATTCTCATTGAATGTGATACTTCAAAAATTGTGTCCTACAGTCACGTCCGGAATATTATTATGACACAATCAAAAAGTTTTTGTCAAAATTTTGGAAAGGTGCCGAATTTTCCAAAAATGTGGATTTTTCGAGTAATTCCTAGGTTTTCACCACTTTTTGACTGAAAAAACATGAATTTAAAAATAATTTTGAAAAGTTTTACTATGATATTTGGGCTTTTAGAACTACAAAATAGGTTTTTTTTTTCAATTTCCCCAGTGACGGCACTTCACCTATTGTGTTTCAGTAGAAGTCCTAGTCAAACTATATTATTAATGTACCATTATTACATCGCGGAATGTACATTCCAAAGAACTTCTTGACATTTTACAAACTTATCAATAAACGAATTTATGCAAAATGAAGTTGATTCAAAAAAAAAGTATCTCTGCAGACTCTTGTTTTTCGAACATGTCTCGTAATATATCATTAGGAATGTTTCATTTACAATTGTTACGTTGTTCATGTTTTTTCCGAAGAATATTGATGATACACCTTGAAACCAATTAATAATATTGGTTGACTGGCGGGGCGGTTTGGGGTGATATTTAGAAGGTCTCGTGGTCGATTGCCCCGACTGCAACTTTTTTCTTCAAGATTTTATAAGTCTATCAGTGTCTGAAAATGTATGAAACTGCGCCTAAATCATTTTATGACATGGTTTCAAAATAAATACTTACACCTACTTTATTTACTTTATTACCTACTTTATTAGGATTGTACATGCCGATAAATTAGATGTATGTAGTGGAGTAATGATGACAACAATGTGGAACGCAGAGCGCATTACTGTCTATTCGATCGATAATGTCACGTCAGCTAGCTCACTAAGACTACCATTCATTCATTCCATAAAATTACACTCGCAATTGCCGGTTTTCCAATTCTTCGATTACCTTCTAAACCACTACGTAATATACTTCGTACAATGGATTTTTTGGATGTGTAAGTGACTAGCGGGCCCTGCGGGCCCGCCAGTTGTAGGGGGTGTAAGGCGAGTCCCGTTGCCGGGCGTAGATTCTCGGTTTCGCCTCGAACCTGTTAGAGGGTTTGTGAAAATTTCAGTAGGTCAATGGGAGTCTTCTTAATTTTTGAGTTCGGTTTGACCAAAGACAGATGCACCCGATGAATCAGTTAAAGCTCAGTTATGATTGATTGAAGTTTAAGGAGGCTTTATATTAGGGGAGACGAACCCATATTTTGTATAAAATCGAGTATTTCTATTCGAATCCCGATTACTCACAAAAAACAAAAAAATTTATCACTTGGTAGAATTGAACCAACTACACAGGTGATTCGCCGCGCATGCGTGGCGCGCCTCACACGCTTCGCTCACGCGTCTGAGAGGACCAAGCGAAGACGCGCGTCACGCATGCGTCAGGCGCGCGTGGCGAAAACAAGCATGCTTCACGCGTGCGTTGCGAAGGAAGCGTGCCTCACGCGTGCGTTGCGAACCTTTCAAATATTGCATCCGGGCTGGTAAAAAATCGAAAAAAAAACCATTGAATATTAAAATTGTATTGCTGAATAGATTAAAAAAAACATAAAATTGATATTCTCCTTTGTTCGCCTCACGGCTCGCTCTGATCCGTCTGATGTTGCCAAGAATCGATTGATGAATTTCGGGAAACCTGAAAAAGAAATTTAAGAAATATGTATTCCTTACGATTTTTTCTGGTTTTTTGAAATTGATTTGTATTTTTCAAATAATATAACAGCTAACTTAAATACACATCACTACTTGTCAACGTTGGCGAGTTTTGCCTCCCGAAACTTCCAAAACAGTTAGGCGGAGTGCACTTGCTGTCTTATTTTTCAACGGCATTTTTATCTAATTTCCCGCGTTCAATTTTTCAAAAATTTTTTTGTTTCTTAGAGGAGTAGTTTTCAACACTTTCCCCACTATTTTTTTAAAAACTGCTTAACTTTATAGAGCAACACAATTTTGCCAGTTCCTACCAAGGGTGTCGGTTTTTCGATGTTTGCAGAAAATCGAAAACGAAAAAATTGGGATGTTTTGATTTTTGAAAAAATGGAAATTTGTATTCGATTTTCCAATATTTCGAAAAAATTTTCGATCTTTCAAAAATTAGCATAAAATGTTGGTCTTTGTTCTTCTTTTTTGTGGAAAATATTATATTTTTCTCATCAATATAAACAAAATTAGATTAAAAAAAAAGCCCGGTCTCCGAGATGACAAACTTTGAGGAGACAAAGTCTCCAAAGTTTCCAGGTGACAAACTTTTTTTTCAGTACTTTTTAGTTATATTTTGCTATAAAATCTGTAAAAAATATTCAAAAATTTTTTATGATAAAAGGATTAAATAAATTGTCTTCATAAATCAGTTTGAATAAAGACACAATTATGCTTGTTGATGCAAAAACATTAAAGTAAACATATTTATATCTGATGAATATTTAATTATTTTTGAAATTTTTTTTTCCGATTTTTGACAAAAAATTCAAAGGGTCCCTCACAAAATTTTTTCAAAATTTTTTTAGAAATTTTTTTTGAAAACTTTTTAAATTTTGATTAGATCTTTTAGAAAAGTGCAATTTTTGTTTGGTTGTTTTTAGTCTCAATGTTCTTCACACGATTTCAGACGAAAACCTGAGGTCTAGTAGAACCCCTAAGTTCAAAAAAACGAATTCACTTCGGATACCTATATCTCCGTGGAAAAATTTTTCATGACTATGTGATCAACTATAAAGTTGTTCATTTTAATCTAAAGTGCAATTTTGTAGTTGAGTGTTTCTTATAAAAACATTTGTTGGTCGAGATAAAGTAGTGTTAAGGTCGAGATAAAGTAAATTTTTTCAGATTTTTTTTCTGAAAAACATCGAAAATCGAAAAATGGCACCTTTTTTTGGTTGCCATTTTGGTTCATACTATATCGAACGCAACGAATTTGACAAGAAATTTTGTAGCAACAACAATGTAAACATATTTCTACAAAATCTGATGAATATTTGATAATTTTTGAAATAACTTTTCCGATTTTTTGAGAAAAAAATACCGTGCAAAACTTTCGAAAAAGTTGTTTTTTAGAAATTTCTCAAATATTGATCAGATGTTAAAGAGAAGTGCAAAATTTGATGTTAGTCCAGATCTAATGTTCAGAACACGAGTTCATATTCCGGCAAATCGGCAAATTGCCGGAATTGAAATATTCCGGCAAATCGGCAATTTGCCGAACGGCAATTGCCGCCCACCCTTGATTCATATAAAAAACGTTGGTATGTTAGAACTGGTATGATGTAAAATCAGATCAGCCTATATCTCCGTGCAAAAAATTTCTATAACAAAATGACCATCTAAAATTTGGTAGTTCTCAGAACAACTTTGTAGTGAAAAGCTTTCCACCAAAAAATTGCTGACTGATATAAAACTGCTTGAAGTGTGTAACTTCATGTTTAAATTGTGTTCCTATTGTAATATTTATATCTCGGTCAGAAAATTTTTGATAGAAAACGTACAAGGTTAAAAAACGAAATTTCATTTTGTCATTTTGTCATAGAAATTTTTTTTCAGAGATATACGCTTAACAAGTGAACTGGTTTTACAAAATACCAGTTCTACTAATCGTGTTCTGAACATGGAGTAACAACAAGTTTTGCACTTTTCTATAAATCAATATTTGAAGTTGTTGAAAAAAATTATGAAAATTTTTATCAAATATTATAGTCTCATGTTTACTCAGTTGTTTCTGTGCAATTTCTGGTAAAATTCGTTGCTTTCATATTATTTCGATTTTTCGATGTTTTTTCAGTGAAAATAGAAAAATCGAAAATCGAAAAAAATTTATTTGAAACGGAAAAAGGGAAAAAATAGTTTTAAAAAGTGTTAATAATTTTTAGAGATGGAGCAATTTCAAAAGTAGAAGAAAAACAAAAATTCGAAGGCAATGTTTAAAACCTCGAATTCAATATTGGCATGCTAGATTTGTGACAGATTTTGCAAGAAAAGCCTCGGAAATTTTTTTATGGTTACAATTTTTCGAATAGCATTTTTTTTGATTTTTAAAAAATTTGCCACGTAATCCAATTGACTCGTAGCGATTCCTCGAAAGCACCATGATCCGGTGTGGTTGGAGATGGGTGGTGGGAGATGACTCTGAACGCATGCGGCGATCCGTGAATACTTTCTTCGAGTGTTCCATACACGATCGAATGTATTCGTATACTGCAATATGAAGAGCGATGGAATGAACAAGGTTTCTAATAACTTACCTGACAGATCCACTCTTTGTGCCAAATAATGATCCGCCTCAAACGGATCATTTGTCAACACGGGAGTTAGTTCGACTTGTTGAAGATAGTGAATAAGCATCACAATCCAAGCATATGAAGTTAGGGATCCTTTTGATACATCTTCAACTCCACATCGCCTTGCCGGGGCCTTCAGCCAAACTCCGAGAGTCAGTAGTTGTTCGGGATCCTACTTGAAGAATTGTTGTAAAAGCTGAGTATTGTTGAGAGTCAAATCATTCTTGTAACTGATGCGCGTTTGAGCTTTTCCAGCGGTTCTTGCTGAAATATAAATTTTGAGTAAGAATCAACAAAGTAAAAAAAATGCAATTACGAGGAGGCGTAAAGTTCAATCAAATAAATGTTCAAAAGCATGATGAATTTTTTCCATAAAAGATATATCGTAATTTCGCAACATTTTGAAATTTCAGTTAAAAGGGGGCACACAGCGCCTCAAATCGGGAGAGTTAAGAAAATCGAGAATTGGAAAGTCCAACGGAGCGCGCTTGCACACTTTTACGGTATTAAATGAGTTTCAGACGAAATTTCGCGATTATTCGAGTTTTCAAGATGAAATTTGGAAAAAATAATTAAATATTGGGATTATTATTGCTTTAAAAAGTTTTAAAAACATTTAATTGAACAAATTCAAGATTTGGCTGCTTTTTCATTGATTTTCGAACCGACTAGAACAAGTTACCTCTATGACAAAATTTCTACACGTAACAAATTTTTTCAAGCATTAATATGTTTGATTCCAATTTTTAAACGTCAGCTTGATAGAAATAACACGGTTTCTATGACAAAATTTCTACGCGTAACAAATTTTTTCAAGCATTAATATGTTTGATTCCAATTTTTAAACGTCAGCTTGATAGAAATAACACGGTTTCACGTCTTGAAATTGTTCAAAAATGCCCAGATCAACGGAAACTGTTTAGTTGGCAGCTGATCTTCACTAAACCAACACTAAATGTTCAGATCAAATCACAACTTGGTTGATCATTTGAAAAAACATCTTTGAATCATTGTTTCCCACAAAAAGCAGATGATAAGTAGTATAGCATGATGAGAATCCATATGATTCTTCATATGCGCATAGCTATAGATACTGTATCTTCGACAACTCCTATCTCCTCAGAGATGCAATATATCAAAAAGTGATTAACTAAGAAATTGTAGAACATATCAAAAACTATATTAATTAATTAAAATCATGTGTTTATCTCTTAAGATGAGGGAGTTAGAGCAGCCAGTAGAATAACAAAAAGTATGCAATACAAATGTAAGTCTAACTCCCCCATCTTGAAAGATAAAAACGTAGGTTAAATTGAATATCATAGTTTTTGATGTGCTCTACAAGTTCTCAGTTGAACACTTTTTGGTATCTCACCTCTCCGAGTAGATAGGAGTTGTCGAAGTTGAGGTATCTAGAGCGGTAGAGGGTAGGAAGAACCTGATGGTTCCTTATTAAGGAAAAGAAATTATAACACGAAACTTGTAAAAAATGTTAATTTGATTATTTATGTGAGTATTTGAGCCATTTTTTAAGGAAAAGTGGAGAGCAACACTTACATAAGAAATTTGGCGTGGCATAGATCCATTGGTAGATTGGAACATTGAAATTTGATCAGAACTATTTGTATTTTTAGTGATTTTGATTGATTTGTAGCTTTATTCTAGTGAAATCTTAGATTTCATAAAAGTTTTTTAACCAATTTTGCAAGATTTCCCTTGATAAATGTTGCTTTACTTTTTTATCGATTTCGTTGTGAAGAAAAATAATTTTTCTGTGTTATCAGTCAAATTAATGACTAAAACTCTTTAAAAAGATTCAAACTATTAGTAAAAATTCTAAAATTGAATATTTATGCAATAAATTGCTCTAAAATCAATTTTTATTTGCAAAATTCTGTTTTTGGTCAAAAAAATTTTTCAGATTCGCCGAAATTCAGAGCTCATTTCGGGCTTATTTGGGGAATAATTTATATTAAAATGAAGTAAATCGCATCGCGAACAGTCTCTGGGCGGTCCCGCATGTTGAAAATTGCTTTAAAATCCCTAAAATCCAGCAAAAACGCGATATTTTACTGTTTTGCTACACATTAATTCCAATTCGTGCGACGTCTGCAGCAAACGCGCTCCCGCGCCAAAACCACTTCTTTAGCTCTTCTCTCCCGATCTGAGGCGCTGTGGGGCACTCGGTTTTTCTCCCGACGATATATTAAACAGGATTACACGTAATTTTCTATTAAAATTTGAAAGATTAAAACATGATTAAACTGTTTTATCAGTGAAAAACGGGAAACTGAACAAAATACCGTACTTTAGAACTAGACGCGAAAGCTGTTTCCTGAGTCATCGGCAAAACAACTGAAGTTTCGACTATTTTTAAATGTTACAGTCAGTAAATCAATGGAAAATGTTTTTACAGACGTCGAAATATCTGTTTCAAGATAAAAATTCTAAAAAATCTAGCAAAATCACTTCAAAAAATGAATAAAATTCAAAATCGATGAATATCGAAATGTTAATTAATTAATCGTCCGAGAGGATTACACGAGTTGTCCGAGAGAAGTACACGGCGGAGAATGAAAATCTTTCCGCGCGAGATTTAAATTCGAATTTTATACAATAAATTTCAAGCGAAAAACTTTCAAATTATCTAATCACAAAAACTCAGCGGAAAATTTTCCGAAGATAGAGAAGGTGGAAACCTTAATTTCTTCAGTAACAATTAAAAACAGAACATTGAACGGAATTTGGAATGAATTATCGTTTTTTTCAGCAAAAATTCGTTTTTAGGTTCACTCCAGATAAATATCGTGACTTTTCACAACGGAAAAACAATGAAAAACAGAGGAATTACAAAATAACCTGCGAAAAATAAAATAAATTGCCTAAAATATTTGTATCGATTATTGTTCCTTCTTTTTCGCCAATCGTGTTTCACGCATGCTACATGCATTCGTGGCGAAAAGGGAGGCACTTTCGCCTCTCGTGCGTCACGCATGCTTCACACATGCGTCCGAGGCTCGCTTTTCGCTACGCTTCCAATACGCGTCATATGCACTAACCCCTCGGCCATGCGGGAGAGAGCTCAAACTGGAAGGAAGGAAGGGAAATTTCTGGAGGGAGTCGTTTTTCGATTCCGCTTTCTTCAATAATTACATTTTGAGAAAAGGCGCTCGAAAACCGTTTATTACTGATACGTCAGTGGGAAAACGAATTTTTGAAAATTTTATTACAGGATTGTACTCATTATTGATTTCCCAAAAAGGAGACGTACAGTTGAGGGCTATATCTTGTACACAGACAGATGTATAGAAAAAAACAAGTTTTGGCCTGAAAATTAATAAAAATAATATCTCTTGGCAGAGTATTTCTAATGCGACGAAACTTCATCTTCCATTAAATAAAATCAAAAACTATGAATCAAAAATACATTCCGCAAAACTTTAGTGGAAAAAATGTTCAGGAGACCCAGGAAACCACTCCCCCCAGTACTAAATTTTTGAATTATTTTTTTCTTGAAAAATTTTCCCACTGAACTTTTTACAAATTTTATATGTCTCGATGGCGTCTTGATGAGACCTACACGTCAATTTTTGGAAAACTAAGAAAAATTGAAAACTGACCGAGTTATGATTGAAAAAGTATATTCGCGAAATAGGGGAAGTGTGCAAAATTTGGCACTTATTCGTCTTGCTCGGCCGACTCATAGAACTTTTTCCAATTCTGAGTTAGAAATCGTGTTCAGCGTACTTTTGTACGTGGGGTAAACAAAAAAATATCAAAAAAGATGAAGTACACAGCGCCTCAGATCGGGAGAGAAGAGCTAAAAAAAGTGGTTTTGGCGCGGGAGCGCATTTGCTGCAGACGTCGCACGAATTGGAATTAATGTATAGCAAAACAGTAAAATATCGCGTTTTTGCTGGATTTTAGGGATTTTAAAGCAATTTTCAACAACCGGGACCGCCCAGAGACTGTTCGCGATGCGATTTACTTCATTTTAACATAAATTTTTCCTCAAATAAGCTCGAAATGAGCTCTGAATTTCGGCGAATCTGAAATTTTTTTTCAATAAAAACAGAATTTTGCAAATGAAAATAGATTTTAGAACAATTTATTGCATAAATGTTTAATTTTAGAATTTTTATTAATAGTTTGAATCTTTTTAAAGATTTTTAGTCATTAATTTGACTGATAACACAGAAAAATGATTTTTCTTTACAACGAAATCGATAAAAAAGTAAAGCAACATTTATCAAGGGAAATCTTGCAAAATTAGTTAAAAAACTTTTATGAAATCAAAGATTTCACTAAAATAGAGCTACAAATCAATCAAAATCACTGAAAATACAAATAGTTCTGATCAAATTTCAATGTTCCAATCTACCAAGTGATCTATGCCACGCCAAATTTCTTATGTAAGTGTTGCTCTCCAATTTTCCTTAAAAAATGGCTCAAATACTCACATAAATGATCAAATTAACATTTTTCACAAGTTTCGTGTTATTCTTTCTTTTCCTTAATAAGGAACCATCAGGTTCTTCCTACCCTCTACCGCTCTAGATACCTCAACTTCGACAACTCCTATCTACTCGCAGAGGCGAGATATCAAAAAGTGATCAACTAAAAACATGTAGAGCACATCAAAAACTATGATATTCAATTTAACCTACGTTTTTATCTTTCAAGATGGGGGAGTTAGACTTACATTTGTATTGCATACTTTTTGTTATTCTACTGGCTGCTCTAACTCCCTCATCTTAAGAGATAAATACATGATTTTAATTAATTATTATAGTTTTTGATATGTTCTACAATTTGTTAGTTAATCACTTTTCGATATCTTGCCTCTCTGAGGAGATAGGAGTTGTTGAAGTTACAGTATCTATAGCTATGCGCATTTGAAGAATCATATGGATTCTCATCATGCTATACTACTTATCATCTGCTTTTTGTGGGAAACAATGATTCAAAAATGTTTTTTCAAATGATAAAACAAGTTTTGATTTGATCTGAACATTTAGTGTTGGTTTAGTGAAGATCAACTGCCAACTAAACAGTTTCCGTTGATTTGGGCATTTTTGAGCAATTTCAAGACTTGAAACCATGTTATTTCTATTAAGCTGAAGTTTAAAAATTGGAATCAAACATATTGAGGCTTGAAAAAATTTGTTTCGCGTAGAAATTTTGTCATAGAGTTAACTTGTTCTAATCGGTTCGAAAATCAATGATAAATCAACCAAATCTTGAATTTGTTCAATAAAATGTTTTTTAAAACTTTTTTAAAGCAATAATAATCCCAATATTCAATTATTTTTTCCAAATTTCATCTTGAAAACTCGAATAATCGCGAAATTTCGTCTGAAATTCATTTAATACCGTAAAAGTGTGCAAGCGCGCTCCGTTGGACTTTTCAATTCTCGATTTTCACAACTCTCCCGATTTGAGGCGCTGTGAAGTAGAACTTGAGATAAAGACGAAAAACTACTTTTTCGGAAAAAAATTTTTTTTTTTGGCAAAATGTCTTTTTTTTGGCCTTTTGTTTTATCACAACTTTTTTCCATTTGCACTTATGAACTGAAACTTTTTTTCAAAAAATCAGTCTCTCTGAGTAGTATCTTGCACAGAAATTTGAAACAAAACCGAGCAAAACCCGAATTTTAATTCAATTAAAACATGCTTTTTTGGGGGTAAAAAGAGCAACAAAAAATTTTTTCAAACTGGGGAAAGCCGTCCTGGGCTCAATTTTGCTCCGAACTTACAAGGGAAGTCTTTCAGGTGATCCGTAGATTTGGGATTCTCATGTTGAAATTCCAATAGAAGAGTATTCCAGATGATCCCTCCAAAAAATTTAGCTGCCCCGGTTGGGTTTCAGCAAAGTTATGACGTTTTGAAAATTCGGTCTAAAATCGGTTGATTTGTATACTAAATCAACGGTCGGCATCAGCCCGGGACACCATAGTTGTCACCAGGCGCGTGGTGTAAGCAAATCATCGGTTGGTTGGTTAAGTGGTAACGAGATGGGTTCTGGTGGTGAAGGTTGTGGGTTCGATCCCTTGCGTTATAAAGCTTTTTTTAAAAGTTTTTACTGTATTTTAAAAACAGTAAAAAGTGTGATTGAAATTACTTTTACTGACTTTCTCCACCTTTTTGAGTTTCTTATAAACGTTTGCATCACATTTTCTCACATTTTTTGAATTAAAAAAATTTCAAAAAAAATTAAAATTTTCATCATCAAAGTCATGAAAAAAAATAGAATTTTCAGATTTTCAGATAACTATAAAAAATCCACCGAAAGATTATTTTCATTATTAAACTCATGGTTAAAACGTATTTCGCGATAAACTGGGTCGTGACCGACGGAAAGGGCCATTGGTGTAAACCGCCGTTTTTGTTCGAATTTTTTTTTAGTAATTTCACCGTTTTTTTGTTGTTTTTACTTATTGAATTAAAGGTAAATGCCGTTCCGTGCTGATCTTATTGTTGGAGGACTGGTGGAAGAGTTTGGACATGAATATAATCCAAGTTTCATGAGCCGCGAGGAACAAAAAATTCTCGAACGTGTTCGAAGAATATTGCGTGATGGAAAAACTCATGAGCTGATCGTGTATAGTGAGGATGAAGAGGAAATTGTCGGTGGAATAGTAGAGGATGAAAATTGGACAGCAGACGATGATGGTCCCACTACTTATGCTCTTCCGGACAAAGTAAATTTTTCGGGAAATCTAGTAGATGTGGAGACTGTGAGTTTTCAACTATGTCTAAAAAATTTGTAAAAGAAAGACGTTTTTACGGTTTTCGAAAGCCACCGTATTTTTATAAATGCTACCAACTTATGTGTATGTTTTGAATTGTAATACTGTTATCAATACAGGTTGAAAAGGCTATTGAATTTATGATGGATACAAAACATAACAAGTTCCGCCCAATGTCCAGTGTACAGCATCGTTACCGTTTTATCAAGTCAGAACAGGATATGAAGAAGCTCCGAAAGTTCGCTAGAAATCGTCAGTTTTCTTTTTCCATATTCTCGGTGCACAACTATTTATTTGTTTTAGAAAAAGTCAATTGTTCTCGAGCTTCCAGCTTCGCAAAACTGTCAGAACTTTTGAGAGCAAAAGTTTTTGAGACAATGGAAGCAAGTGAGTGTTTGATTGCAAATTAAATTTGCATGCTTTATTTTTTAGAAGTTCAAATCGACAAGCTCGGCAATTACTCCCATGCTTACATTTCCCATGCCTACAATTCCCATGCTTACACATGTTCCCGTACATACAAATGTTCCCATGCTTACACTCAGTAGTAACAGTGTTCCCATGCGTACAGCTCATTTTTTCTCGTTCCCATGCCTACATTTCCCATGCTTACACGTATTCCCGTACATACAAATTTTCCCATGCGTACACTCAGTAGTAAAAATGCTCCCATGCGTACAATTCAATTTTTGGTGTTCCCATGCATACATTTCCCATGCTTACAGATGTTCCCATACATACAAAAGTGTATTCCCATGCTTACACGGAGCACTTTTTGTGCTCCAAAAGAGCACAAAGTCAATTTTTTTGCTCATTTTCGCAGTATCAATCGTATTTGATAGTTTTAAGTCACATTAATTACAAATTAGAAAAAAAGAGCTAGTTTTGAACTATTAATCGAGAATCATAGAAAAATGGGGATGATTATCTATAGAGTAAAATTTTTTTAGCTCGAAAAAAAAATTTTTTTTTTTTGAAAATTTTTTTTCTCTCTATTTTGTAGGAAATCATTCATTTGGTGTTTTCCACAATTTTGGATGTTCATATTGCAGTTTCTGTGCAGTTGTGTGTTTCGCAGTATCTCCGGAACATTCCATTTTTTGTTGCATTTTGTAAGAATTCGGAACTATCTTTTAATTTCTACAAATTTAAAAGTCCATTTCGCATTGTTTCATGTATCTTAAGACTATTGCTTCAAAAAATAGCACAGAACAAATGTTGATTATCTTTTTTTCATTAAAAAAGTATTATTTTCGCTATTTTGATCAGAATTCGATAAGAAAACGTCTGAATAGAGGTTGTTGGTTGCTTTAAAGGTTTCTGGAATTCCAAAAGTATATCAAATATATATAGGTATTTAAAAAATTTCGAAAAAAAGATATTTTGATAAAATTCAAATGCCAAGCACTTCTTTTATGTATTTCTATGCTGACAAAATTGAGATATAAAATATTTTGCTCATTGTTTTTTTCAGTTTTAAGTCTGTTGCAATGTCGAGTTCTACTTTCCAAATTCTCTTTTTTCCTGCAATTTTTTTCAATAACTCATTTTTTCCACTTTTCCGGTTTCATTTTATTTGAATCTATGTAACAACAAAACTATAAAGTTAACAAAAATAAGTTTAAATAATTGAAATTTAAATCATTTTATTATATTCACTTTTCACGATAGTCCTCAAAAGACCAAATTTCAATGTCTCGAAATCTTTTTTTGAAATTAGGTGGTTTAAAATTGAGAAAGAGAAGCCTGGTTGAACAAAAATAAGCTAAAATATCAAACGTTGCAACTTGCCAGTGACGCAGCTATCGAAATTTGAGATTATTCAATTATCAATTTTTGGGCACATTTTTTCGTTCTTTTAGAACAATTAAAGTATA
Organism: Caenorhabditis elegans; assembly: GCF_000002985.6. NCBI lineage: Eukaryota > Metazoa > Nematoda > Chromadorea > Rhabditida > Rhabditidae > Caenorhabditis > Caenorhabditis elegans. The sequence goes on along the minus strand of NC_003282.8, from coordinate 11,194,407 downwards.
TTTTTAGCAGATGGGGGCATACTTTGTGCACCCACCAACAAAAATGCATAAACGAAAACAGTGCGATAAAAAATAACGAACAAGAAAATGACAAAATACAAACACTTTAGACTGCTGCGATACTGACGACATAGCTAAGTTGGAGATTTTAGCAGAAAACTGTCAAAACTTATTCTTAGGAAATTTTAAAAACGTCTTAACACGAAATTTGGTCATTTGGAGCCAATTTAAGTCAAAACAACCCTAATTTCGATTCTCCTACTCAAAAAATCACGAAAGTAGCAATACAAATCAGAATTTTCTACAATAATCATTTTTAAAAATACATTTTACCGGAAAAATGGAAAAAATCGTAAAAAAATGAAAAAAATTGCATGAATTCCTTCGTTTCTTTCAAAATTTGCGCTCGATCTGCGTATCCACTGAGTGAAGTGAGTCGATACGCAGCGAAATGTCTCGCCACGAGCATGCAAATATCAGGTTGTCCCGTAAGTTTTTGTACTTTTTTTCAAATATTTTTCCAAAACTTCTAGAAAGTTTTAAAATTTTTTCATCGTAGGTCGTGTCAAGGTCGGGTCGTCCCCTTTCAGAAAAGATTCATTTCATCCATTTCTACTTTGCCACGATGACAATCATCAAACTTGAACGTCGAGACGTTAGATTGCTTCTTCTTTATGAATTTCGTCTTGGTCATTCAGCAATGGAAGCGGAACGAAACATATGCGGTGCGATGGGTGAGGGAGCACTCTCTTATAATACAGCAAAGAGTTGGTTTCAAAAGTTCAAGAACGGCGACTTCAGTCTCGAAGAAATAGAACGTTCTGGGCGACCGGTAGAGTTAAATGAAGAAGACCTAGTGAAGCTGGTGGAGGAAGAGCCTCGTCTTAGTCTTCGTGAAATGGAAGAGAAGCTTGAGTGTTGTCATAGCACAATTGCACGTCACTTGGGTCGCCTTGGTTTTACTTCAAAACTTGGAACTTGGGTGCCTCATGAACTTTCGGCATCACAGAAGCTCACTCGGGTCAACGTTTGTACTCAACTTCTAACTTTTCGTCGAAAGTTCGATTGGCTGAACAATCTGGTTACTGGAGATGAGAAGTGGGTGCTCTATGTTAACCATTCCAGAAAACGTCAATGGCTTCCGATCGGTGAGAAAGGAATACCGACGCCAAAGCCTGATCTTCACCCAAAAAAGATTATGATCTGTGTCTGGTGGGGTGTTCAAGGACCCGTGCACTGGGAATTGTTGCCAACTAATAAAACTATCACTGCTGATTACTATTGTGCCCAATTGGACCGAGTTGCAGAAAAGACCAACGGAAAATATGAAAAACTATATTTTCTTCACGATAATGCTAGGCCTCATGTCGCCAAGAAGACTTTCCAAAAGCTGCAAGATCTTGGTTGGACTGTTTTACCGCATCCACCATATTCTCCAGATCTTGCACCAACCGACTACCATTTGTTCTTGTCTCTCAGTGACTACATGCGCGACAAGCAATTCGACGACGAAGAGCATCTCAAAACTGAACTCTCCACTTTCTTCTCATCGCGTTCGCCGGATTTCTTCTCCCGTGGCATCATGATGTTACCTAGTAAATGGCAACAAGTGGTGGACACTAATGGTGAATACTTGTGTGAATAGTACTACTTGTCGCTTGAGAGAAATAAATTTTTTTCAAAAAAAAATAGTACAAAAACTTATGGGACAACCTGATAATTCAGTGCGCCTTTAAATTTCAGAGGGAATAATTCGATTATTTTCGACTTTTTCTTCAATTTTCGGTATTTTTTGTTGTTTTTAGTCAATTTTCTTTTGAAGTATCGTGAGAAAGTTATTGAAAGTCATGTTTTATACTATTTTCTCTAAGTGCAACAATTTTTTGCACGTTTTATCTGCTGAAATTAGGGAAAAAAGCTTTAGGATTTCATTTTCTGACCATTTTCCTATTTGTAGTTTTTTTTTCTATTATGGGGTTATCCAACTGGGTAAAAAATTCATTTTTTATCCTATTTCTTTTTTCACCCTATTCGTCTGGGACAAAAAGTTCATTTTTTACTCTTCTTGCCTCATTTTTTACCGTTTTTACTCATTATTTTGCCTTTTCCACACAAATTATTTATACGAGATACAGTATAGTTCGCGTTTCCAAAACAGATTAACATTCATATAATTTTTCCATTTGTCAAACAAATTTATTAACGTGCAAGTTTAGGCCTGAAGCGATAAAAATTGAACCCTCTAATTTTTTGTGTTTTCAGCTTCTCAGAATAGAAAAGTGATCTGAGCATATTAAAAACGTATAATTGTGTCTCAGATAAGACTTTTGTGTGGAAAAGAAATAATATAAAGTGTAAAAAATTCATTTTTACCCTCTGGATGACCCCACTAAAGAATAACTGTTAAAATAATGCAATTTTATAATTACTTAGCTGATAAAAATGAGAAAATAAGATAAAACTGAGAAAATAGTATAAAACGTCGACTTTCACGATTTCAGTTGAAAATGACAAAAAAACCGGAAATTGTTGAAAATAAAAAAAAACCAATGAAAATGTGAAAATCAGTCATTGAAAGTAACGCAGACATAAGAGACATTCGAAATTAGAAAAGAGAACGAAATGTGTAGCTGTTGGAAAAATACAAAAAAAAATGTTATGAAAGAAAGATTGAAGCAATAGTCTTAAGATACATGAAACAACGCGAAATGGACTTTTAAATTTGTAGAAATTAAAAGATAGTTCCGAATTCTTACAAAATGCAACAAAAAATGGAATGTTCCGGAGATACTGCGAAACACACAACTGCACAGAAACTGCAATATGAACATCCAAAATTGTGGAAAACACCAAATGAATGATTTCCTACAAAAAAGAGAGAAAAAAATTTTCAAAAAAAAAAAATTTTTTTTCGAGCTAAAAAAATTTTACTCTATAGATAATCATTCTCATTTTTCTATGATTCTCGATTAATAGTTCAAAACTAGCTCTTTTTTTCTAATTTGTAATTAATGTGACTTAAAACTATCAAATACGATTGATACTGCGAAAATGAGCAAAAAAATTGACTTTGTGCTCTTTTGGAGCACAAAAAGTGCTCCGTGTAAGCATGGGAATACACTTTTGTATGTATGGGAACATCTGTAAGCATGGGAAATGTATGCATGGGAACACCAAAAATTGAATTGTACGCATGGGAGCATTTTTACTACCGAGTGTACGCATGAGAAAATTTGTATGTACGGGAATACGTGTAAGCATGGGAAATGTAGGCATGGGAACGAGAAAAAATGAGCTGTACGCATGGGAACACTGTTACTACTGAGTGTAAGCATGGGAACATTTGTATGTACGGGAACATGTGTAAGCATGGGAATTGTAGGCATGGGAAATGTAAGCATGGGAGTAATTGCCGACAAGCTCACACTTCGACGAATGGCAGTTGATCTAAATGAAGAGTTTGTGCACATCGACGATTTCAAGGCTTCAGACGATTGGCTCGCAAAATGGAAGAAGTCAAATGGTTTGGTATCTCGTCATATCACTACTTTTGTGACCAAAGCTAGTTTCGCAAATAAAGAAAAGACAGAAGAAGCGGCAAAGAAGTATGTTGATGATATGAAACTAGAACTGCAAACGCTCGATCCAAATACAGCTTTCAACTGTGATCAGAGCGGATTCACGAAGGAGCAATATTGCAAAAGGTTTGCCTTGAAAAGAGCAACTTTTATGAAATAAACTTTTCAGAACTCTCGCACCGAGGGGGGTGAAACGTGTTGAGAGACTTGTCCAATCAAAAGATGCCTTATCTCACTCGTATACCATTCTCCCAATGTTGAGTGTGACGGGAAAGCTCGCTCCAAAACTCTACATCGTTTTGCAGGTAGAAAATGCGTATCATTCATTGCAGTCTTCTCAACTTTAACTTTTTCAAAAAGTAATATATTACAGGAAAAAGGAGGCAAGTTTCCCAAAAAAGGTCACTGTTCTCCGTCCAACCTCATCGTTCGTGCCAACTCCAGTCACATTATGACCAAAGATTTAATGAGAGATTGGGTTGAAAGTGCAGTGTGCGATCCTGCGATGCCGAAGGAAACCGTTCTTCTCCTTGACTCATGGCCAGCATGGAAAAATGAAAGGGACGTACAAGACGCTGCGCTATATGGACACACGGTCCACGTTCGTACGATTCCACCTGGAGCGACTTCTTTCATTCAACCTTGTGACATCTACCTCTTCTGCCCAATGAAAAACTTCGTCAAAAAAGTTCAATCCCATAAAAAATTTTTTCAAACTGGGGAAAGCCGTCCTGGGCTCAATTTTGCTCCAAACTTAGTGCCGTTTTCTGCTCCACCGTGGGGCAAAATATTTCTAGTAGGATTTCAAATATTAGAACATGAAGTCACACGGCTCTAGAGTTATTAACGAAAACAAAAGGGGACATTTTTTCGCAAGCCAAAAAAAAACGCAAAAAAACGCGAAAAAGGGGCGGAGTCTGTACACTCGGCATTTATTAGAGGCTGCTTGGCAGAAATGCGTTTTTATTATTTATAATTTGTAAAATAATAATTCATTTTCAGCGTGATTATATCTTTCACTTCAAAAGCCGCAAAACGTTGTGTTGTGGCATTGAATATGAATATGCTATTTGTCTGTGTGGATTTGGAGCCGTCAATATCAATTTGCCTTAGAAACTTCAATTTTCTGAAAAATTAATTTTTCGGTTTTCTGCTGATGAGTCTAACAGAAATACACAAAAAACAAACGAAATGGATTTTATTCATTTGGGTCAGATTCTCACGCGTGACTCAGAAGGATATTGGAAATTAATAATAAGAATGCAACTCACAAGATTTATAGATCATATTCTTGAATTGTTCCATCTATCAGGTCTTCATGAACTATCCTTCTGTGAATGCAACTATGATTATTCAACCAATCGTTGAACAGTTCAAAAATTTCAGTATTAGGAAATTATTCCTTTCATTTTCAATTAAAAACATCGAGTTCCATAAACAAATGTTGGAACTATATTCACATCAATTTGAAGAAGTGTATATAATCCAAAATTTTCTAGAGCCCAAAAGATTCCAATCCGTTATCGTCTCAAACTTCACGTTTATAAAGATATGGGAGTACATCCCATTGAAGATAAACGACTTGTTGGCTTCAAATAGTTCCACAATATGTATGGGTTATCAAGTACCCCCAAAAGATATATGTACATTTCTAAAGCATTGGATTCATGGATCGAACGAACAACTGAAGCAGTTAATAATGATGTTTCCTCTCAGTTTTAATAAAAATGATTTTATCCCAATCGCCTTGAATGGTATTAAATATCAATTGGCACCGGTCGAGAGGAAACTTGTTTTTATACAAGATACGTATAAATGGTATGATAAAGAAGTTGAAGTTGAAGGAGGTTTGGATATTCAAAGGATCGATGGAACCAACGCCACTATTACTCTACCTGAAGAGCCGGCTTGGAGTACGATACTGTACGTGTGGGATTAAACTGTTTTGATCACGGAATCATAATATGTATGGCATTTCTGGTACTTTTTTTAAAAATCGATTTCATTCTTGTAATTTTATCCTTTAATTCACGTACTTGATGTTTTGTTCTTCTTGACGAACTATTGTTTTTTTGTTGGAAATATCAATAAACTTGTGGTTCGAAATATTCGATCGTAAAACGGACAAGGGAAGTATTTGGGTTTAATCCCGGACTTCCTAATGAGACATATATTATATTATTTCAAAGGTTCTCCCAGAAAGGCCCCTACAAAAAACTAACTGCAAATAAACATTTTTAACTGAAAAACAAACGGTCTGAAAGATTTTTCTCAGAACCCTCTCATTTTGATTTAATATTTTTTCCGTTTCTTCGAATACCGCTTGGATATAGTCTAACGGCCATTCGACGACAGATATCTGCAATTTTTGCTGCTATTGTATTCACGAAGATGTTATATAAATAGCTGGATTATGAATTTTATGGGAATCTTGCTTCAAAATCAATTTTATGGTTTGAAGTCAATAGTGTTATTAAAACATGCCATCATTGTCCAGATCAGTCCTAGTCAAACTATATTATTAATACCATTATTACATCGCGGAACGTACATTCCAAAGAACTTGACATTTTATTTATTTTTATTCAATTACAATTTTCAAATTTATCAATAAACGAATTTATGCAAAATGAAGTTGATCCTTTTCTTCAACTTTCTTCTTATAATGATGCAATCCAACAGCAATGCAGATGATTACAATCACGGCTGTAACAAGGAGGATTTCCGTGTAGTACTTATGGAAATAGTAAGTGAATGTGTCCATGGTGAACGAAAATTTGATGGTATCATGGATCTTTTCAAACTCTTTGGGATCCACATATCCTTCTTTTTTCTCGGTTTCTCTTCTCAATTCTTCAACTTCTTGATGGTTCATTTCTGGCATTTGAACAATTGAATCAACTTCAGTAACTTTCATTCCGATTGGTGGAAGCTTAATCCAGTTTTCTCTGAAGTAGTACCGAGTTTTACCAATGAAAAGGTATGCATCATTTGGAATCCAAGTTAATTGATGATGGTCAGTGTTTGGAATGGTTGCTGTTGATGATTCATCTTCACTCGATGGTTTCTGTAAACATTTTTATGGGACACTTTACACTTTACGGTACAAAATTGACAGCATCCTTGCAGAAACTTCTTCTTGTGACTTTTGCCCCTTTGAAGAATGGAAACGTAGAAGTATGAAAGATATGAAAAAACTGTGATCAAAAATAAGAAAGTAATTATTCTAATAGCATTTCATCCGATTTCTGGATTCATCACATCCGTAATCTCATCTACAGTTTCATTTAATAACTAGTTTCCTTTAAAAATCATATCAATTTATCAATAATGATGCTTTGCAAATGAAAAAATATACAATAAGTTCAAGAAATTTTAATTCAAACCACGAAAAACCAAACATATAAACGGAGCCTGTGTTTTAGGGTTTTTTTTTTAATTTTCCGTGATTATTTTTTATTTCAGATAAACCTATTTATACCATTCATACGTTTGCTCTATGCATTGATCTAATTATCTAGTAGGTTAGGGTCTTTCAATTTCAACTTACATTTATAATTTGCTCATTTCTCTCTTTTTGCTCGAATCCCATTTGTTCAAAATATTTTTCCATCGGAGTACCCAAGTTTCCATCAGAAAATTGGAAGTCTTTCTCCTTTGATGGCTGAAATAATACATTTGAAAAGAGATTTCAAACAATTTTGTGTACAAACCTTGGCATTGACAGAAAGTAGAACAAGCGAGAGCAGAACAGTGAGCAAATGGAGTTTCATGATTAACCAGAACAGTGAGATTCTGTGCCGACTGAATGAAGAATGAAATCTCTGTCTTGAATCTTCAACAGCAAGATGAAAATGGGCGGGGTTTCCCGGTGATACTGTAGTGGACGGGGCGACGCTGGTTATGGTCAACTGTTTACAACCCCTTCCAAGGTCAATGTGCCGACCGATACGTCCAGTATAATGTAAACAAAAGGCTCTAATTGTAAGCTAGATAAGATAAAGAGGCAGAGAGGAGGGAGAGTTTACAACTAATTGTAAAACTGATCTAAAAGTCAGAGTTGAATTACATATGCTCTGCTTTCTCCAGTATGATCTTTAAATCTGATCTATAAAACATTTAAATAATCCTCCCAGATGTGCGTCTTCTACTCTTTCAAAAACATACCTGAAACGGACTAACAATATACAGGAAGATTCCAAAAATTAATATCTGTTTTAAACAAAAGCGTGCGCTTTTCAATTCACAAGGCGAATGCCACGTGGTGTCAGACTGTCCCATAACGGTATGATCTACAATAAATGCGGGAATTGAAGCAGAGTTTTCATCCAGCGTCGCACGGTTAAAAGCGTGCTGACGTCACACTTTTCTGGGCGAAAAAATCCCGCATTGTTTGTAGATCATACCATTTTTCGTAAACCATACCGTTATTTGACAGTCTGACACCGCGTGCGAACGAACACCCTAATTAATTTGCATCAAATAAATTTTAATCAGAAAAATACGGAATTCACTTTTTTTTTAAATGTTATGCACGTCAAAATACATTTTTGTAACCTTCTATCTTTGAAAAATGTTGCTATTTTGTTTTTCAGGCTATGACAATTCTGCAGCTTTTCCGTCTCTCTGTACACTGGCATCTGGGATGTGAGGTCATTCTAGTGACAACATATGTGTTTTCGAAAAAGAGAGAACTATTTCTCAAGGACGATCTCGGAAACATGATTTTTTATTTGAGCTTTCGGTCATCCTTACGGTAGAAACTAGAAATTTCGAAATGTGCTGGCTTTGATTTTCTGAATTCCAGGAAGATTCGATTCATAAATTTTATATTTTTATTTAATAAAATCAACAAAAACGAAATATAGTTGCTAAGATTTCTAAAAAAAAAAAACAAATTCCAATATTATTCAATTCGTTTCTTTTCTTTATCATTCATTTCTTGTTGCATTCGTTCTTCTCGTTCAGATGGTGACTCAAGTACCTGAAATTAAAATAGATTTATAGATCCATTCAGTTTGATCATACTTTTTGTCTTGCTGATTGCCAACTCTTTTCATCTCCACTCCACAATCGCTTAACCAAATCCTCAGCCCCGTTTATTGTATCAGAAAGACCAGTGAGCAATGGATTTTCTTCAACCTGAAAACACATTTTGAAATAAAAAATATCCGGGCTTTTGAGTAGCCAACCGTGTCCCATCCTTTCAAAAGAGCCAGAGCTCTACCGTATTCCTTATCAGTAACAACCATATCATCTGGAGGATAAAGAGCAGCTCCTACATATCGCCCCTCGGCATTCAGAAAATTGAATGTTGCGATCGCGTCCTCCTGAAAGAGAAATTAATTGTGAAAACGTTAGCAAAATTGTAAAATTACAGTATCCATAATCTCTAATCCAATTTTATGTTCACGAAGGAATGGTGCTACACTGGCTCGAACTCTGAAAAATTGTTTTTTAAATAAAAATATTTTTTCTAGCTCATACTTGTCAATATTCTTTTTATCCCCAACTCCTAACACAAGAATGTCAATTTTTGGTTCAAGAGCAGCAAAAAGAGCAAGTGATCGTGGAGTGATGTCTTCTGGAGTTGGAACACGCCACGAAAGAGCCGTCTTTGGAAACAAGGCGATTGGGCCATATCTGAAAAGTTATTTTTGAAAGCAAAAACTCTCAATTTTGAGAACTCACAAAAATGTTCCATCGAGAAGTCGAAATCCATAGCATGAAAGTCCACGAACTCCAATTTGTTTTGCTTCGAGCATTTCCGTAGATAACATTGAAATTCGACTACGATCTGTCATGTCAGACTCTTCAAGTGGATTTATATGATAACCATCGAGTACACCTGTCAAGTTAAATATATTGTTTTTTAGAACTATTTTTTTCAATTTATAATGAATAATAAAATTGTAGCTAGTGGTATTACCCATACACGAAACTTTGCGATTCTTACCGGTCTCGACACGGCAAATTCTTGTTGAGTGCAAGAGGGTGTGCACCTTTAAAGATTACTGTAGTTTCAAACTTTCGTTGATCATCATGATGTTGAATTTTTATCAATTTTTCATAGTTTTTCTATAAAGATATACACATTAATTTATGAAAAACTTAAATTTTACAATAAAAACACATAAATTTTAACAAATCTTGAGAAAACCTACGAAAAATGGAATAAAATTCTTAGAAATGAGAGTGGGAATTTACAGCACTCATTATTTAAAGGAGTGTACTTTTTTGCATTAAAAAAAGTTTTCGTGTCGAGACCGAGTACCGTATAAATAGCTTCGTGACTGCAGGTTTGATGAATTGGAAAAATATCAGAAATCGAGTGTTTACAAATTTTTGCCGAATCCAAAACGGAATAAACGAAAAGTAACGGATGCTAAATAAATACATTTTTTATTAGTCAAAAAACCTAAAATTACCAGTGTCTGCCCGATTCGCATCTCCTCCTCCTATCGTATTTTTTGATGAACTGCTCAGAAATCGACGAGCTGTCTGTGCTCCGAGAGCAATCAACGATTTGTTCATTATGCCTAAATAACAAATGTTTATTTCATGCAACACATTTTTATTCTGATAATTTATATCTGGTTTCTCAACCATTTTGTGAAATGAAACGTTCAGATGTCGATATGATTTTCTTTCGTAATATCACAGATGAAATTAACAATCTTTGGAATGTGGCACATGAAAAATGAAAAGGCACAGTGAATTGATGAGAAATCACAGAAAAAGGGAATGGCTTTCGAGGAGTGCATTAAAAATGATTAATTTAATTATATATTTACATAGATTTCTGAAATTCTATTCAATATTTTCAATATCTGCCAACTCGTCAGCTAATGACGATTCTTTGAAATTGGCTGGAGGAGTTGCATATCCGGAAGCTGCTTCAGAAGTTGTAGTTGTGGTGATTGATGTTGCAGAAGTTGGAGTTGCACTCTGCTGCCATGATGGAATTGATGAAGTAACACTAGGTGTTACGATTGGAGCAAAATTATGTTGACTGAGAAGTAAACTTTTTATCGTGGAAATTCCGCTCTGAAAATTATTGAAATATTAGCATTACAAAAACCATCTTCTAGAATTCACCTCAACCCGATTCAAATCAGCATCTCTGTTAGCAACTGAGTAGAGGGCTCTTGAAATTTCTGATTGTTGTGTTGCAAGCTGTTGTGTTGTTTGCGAAACAGAATCCATTATGAATTTTATTGAATTCTGAAGATCGTCGACTTGTGATTGCAGTTGACGAATTTCCTCTGTTGCTGGATCAGGAATATCGAAGAATCTGGGCAGAACATATGATCGGACGAATCGATATCCAGCATATGAAATCGATCCAAGTACCACAGCTGATTGTGCAAATGATACTATTCTGAAATTTGCGGTGATATTTTGAAATCAATAATTTCATTTACAAACCCATTCTGTTTTGGAGCAATCATCATTTGCGGATGACCTCCTATTGGAATCATATTCTCTGTTCCAATTTGACTTCTCAACTGCTCCGGCGGAATAGATGCTCGTGCTTCCAAGATTTCAGCCTCACTGACTCCTTTTCCTAATAAAAACTGTCGTTGTTCTTCAAATGGAGTCTCTTTAACTTTTGGAGTTAGCATAAACTTTCTTGCTGCTTCTACCATGTCCGGTCGAATCGGGGAACTAGATGGGTCAGTCATTTTCAACCTGAAGCTTTAAAATAAAAGTATAATACATATGGCAATAAATTGAATAATCTAAAAAATGAGTGAAAATCGATAATAAAAGGTTTGAACCGATAACAAAACCATCAATGAATAATCAAATAATCAAACATTGATTTCCCGATTGATAAAAATTTATCACAAAAATTAACATTTACAATGTGAAAGCAAGAATTTTTTGAAACTGAAAATACTCGTTAGGTTAAAATCTGGCAGAAACCGCGAGGAAAAATTACCCTAAAATACAGAAAAATGAATATAAATAAGTAGTTTACACTATAAATACATAAATGTCATCAAACAATTATTTCGGATCGAGAAGGTGACCACGAAGAATGTCCAAACTCTTGTAAAGAGCATTCGAGAAGGCGGCAGCGTCACGTTTCGACTGAAAATTTTATAAAGATAAGATGTTTTCAAATTCTAAGAGATAAGATAATAACCTGAAATTTTCGAGTTTTTTTTGTCAAAAATACGGTACCTGAACAAGATTTTTCTAATCTCAATTTATTGATGTTTAGTTTTATTTCGATTTTTATATAATATCTGATAATATTTATATTCTTAAAAAAGTTTCTTTTTTTTCCATATACTTTTAAAAAACTTCTAAATATTTCTATTTTTTGACTAATTTTTTTTTCAAAAAAAAATTAGACAATTTTTCGGGTATCAACAAGATAGTTTTTTTTATTAAATGCGAAAAGCTGTGCGCCTTTAAAGCTCTTAGGCTTTGGAATTTTAATTGACTTTTTCTTTGTTTCTTACGATGTGTTCAATGTTGCAACATATTGTTGTTTTTATTGGTTTTTTTTTTCAGTTTTTTTGCTTTATTTTTTTTAAATATACATATATTTCTTATCGAAAAAATGATTAAAAAATTCCGAAGCAACGAAAGTTTGGATTTAGCAACAAAAAAAAGGTCGCGTCGAGACCACTACCGTAATTTTGACGCAAAAAGTATAAAATTTAGCGTCTGGGTAATAGAGAAATCACGAACCTTATTGCTCGAAATAACGGCTCCGAGTTTGTTGGGAACAACGTTGTATCCAATACCGAATCCATCTTGCACAACTGGTCCGAATCCTCCGAAGACAATCGTATCCGTTGACAAAGTGCTCGTTGAAAGTACAAAATGACCCATTCTCGTGTATCCTGGATCTTGGAAGAAATCTGGAGTTGGTTGGCTCAATCGTTGAGCTGTGATTTTGAGGCCGAGCAAATGTCGATCATATCCTTGTCCCATTGATGCTTCTTTTACAAGTTGGAAATGTTGTGTGGAGCAATCAGTCAATAGTTGTCGAACATCTTTACGATTTTCTTCAAGAATAGCCAAGGTGGCGGCACGCGTAGCTGATGTTGCCGATATGAAAATTGAGTTTTGAAACTTGATATTTTAATTCTGAGGAATAAGCTTACCTCATGCATTCAGTTCTTCCCTTCAAGAAAGCAGCAGTGGAACATGACTCATACGTTGGAACAAACTCTTTGTACAAAGAATAGAATGCCATTTGAATAGCAAGCTGCATCACAGAATCCGGTGACAATTTAGTTTTCTTGATCAAATCTCTGTTGAGTCCTTCGAATTCCATTGTCGCAAAATCAAGATCAGAATTTGCAGAGACGTGTTTCTTCTGAGCATCACTGATTTTAGATTTGAGAGAATCCGTGAGCTTGAATTCGAGTGCCTGCACATGTGCTGGATTATGAGATTTTGGAGTGTCGTCTGGAGATACAAAATGATTTTTGTTGGTATCCTTGAATGATTCTTCCATTAAACGAAGCACGGCAACTCCATCTCCCCACGAGTGTTCAAAGTTGATTGTGGCTTGACCGTTGGCTAAAATTGAAAAAATATGATTTTTAATAAAGTTCTGTGAAAATTACCATCGATGATAGTCTGGAAGCACTTGTCAAACCAACGATTACGAGCATCATCTCCGATGAGAAGAGATTGGACGAGTCTGAGAATTCAAAACTTTGGTTTGAAAATTATTTCATTAAAATTACCTTTTATGTTCTTCAGTTTTGAGGTCATCAAGACAAATTGCGAAAAGTCCACCATCAATTTTCTTCAAATATTCTCCATTTCCTGCGTTTTCGAGTTCCACTCGAGCTTCAGCCCACGAGTCACGATCCAACGACGTTAGGGATCCTAGGTTTTTATATTTTAGCACCATTATAAATCTACAAGAACGCTTACCAATACTGCTCTCTGGTGCCGCTTCCTTTCCATTACTCAAAATCCAAGCGAGAGATGCATGAACGTCTTCAGCATCAAGGAGTTTACCATCATCGTCAAAGATACGAACTGCGTATGGATGACCTTTGTAGAACGCAACGAAATGCTTTTGAGAGGCATCCTAGAAATATTCGAGATAGTAGATTTTAATGTTTCAATTATTAAAACTTACCAAATACAGCATATCCTTTTCTTTCTTTGGAATTCGCGATCCGCAGAATAAAGATTTATACTGTGACATGTCAAGTGGGAAAGCTTTGAATGCAACTGCACCGAACCATGAGAGACTTGGTGGAAGAGTTCTGAAAACAAGCGGTGGCTTTCAATTTCAATTAATAATTGAGACTTACTTGCAAACGGTTCTGAATAATTTTGTATCGCTCTTTTTCGGGTTCATATGGAAAACCTCTGGCCCCAAGAGGTTCTCATCGAGGGATCGCTTGATTCTAGCATAGGAAATGGCGAGATTCGTGGCGCGAGTTAGCTGAAATAATAATGGTCTTAAGAACAATCGGTAGAACTTTAAATTTGTTCATTAAGAAAAGAAAGAGGTTTCATCAAAGCTACACTGTACCCTTCCCCTTTTCTCCCTCGTATCTTTCATCTCGTAGTGTACTCGAACAATTTGTGGACTACGGAGAAGAGACTACAGAGAAGGTAAGTCATAAATAGAACGAGTATACAAAGTACAAAAATAAATCAATTCAAATTCAGAAAAAAAACTACTCAAAAACATTATTTCTCTGAAACGTATTTTACCTGATCATTGAATTTCGGATTTGGATCTGGAGCATACATCATAAATGGGTTGTAATTCACAGCAACTGGAACTCTGGCTCTTAGATACATATCAAACCATGGCTCAGAAATGTAACTGGTGTCCCTATGAGCCTTGTCGTATTCTAGAAGCGCTTCTTGAAGTTTTGGACCTTCATTGGCTTCAAAACTGCGAATGGTGGCTTCAGTTTTTGCAAAAACATCCGGAGAGAGCACTGCTTTAGAAGAAGCAAGGTAGCTGTAAAAATATGATGAATAATTATCAATGTTCAGTTTAGTTACAGAATGCTCACCGATTTACCGTATCTGGAAGCTTTGGGATAGGCAGTCTTCTCAGCGACTTCTGGAAGTGATACGATGGAATTTCTGATTTTTCCAGATATTGATAGTCGTCTCCGGTCAAAGCATGCTTTCCACGAGAAGCTGTAATTGATCGACACAAGTTTGAGGAACGAAGCATCTGAAAATTGAGAGAATAAAAATAAAAACATGAATTTAATTTAGAAAACTAGAAGAGTGAATACATTTATTGCTTAAAAATGAGTGTTCTAGATACAAAGTATCGGAAAAACCGCTCGCCATTCGATAGCAAGACACAAATGATGCGAAAAACGAGTGAGATAACGGACAACAACGTGCTGAATAATGGACTTTGAACCTTGCACGAGAGATGCGTCAGCCTCACCAAAAACGCGTCAGCATCCAATCATAGGCGTCATTCGTTCCTTGCAAAAAATTATTTTACATCATTTTTTTGCGTTTTTTCTTTCAATTTACTAGAGGCCCCACGAAAAGGGGAGCAGAACGAAAAGGGGATCTGCAAAAAGGGGATCTGCGAAAAGGGGAGATACGAAAAGGGGAGCTGGCACTGTGCCAAACGCACAAAACGCAATTTTTCTCACGCAACGCACGTTGATTTTTGAAATTTTCTTCTAGAAGATACGCTTAACAACACGCGACGCGTAACATCGGAGCATCGTTGTATCGTTTTCTTTGAGAAAAATAGCGTTTGGCACAGTGCCAGATCCCCTTTTCGTTGCTCCCCTTTTCGGTATCTCCCCTTTTCGTATCTCCCCTTTTCGCAGATCCCCTTTTTGCAGATCCCCTTTTCGTTCTGCTCCCCTTTTCGTGGGGCCTCATTTACTATATTTTCCAAATTGAACTTTTTGCTTCGACTCTTTATCATGTTTTTAAAATTTAGAGTACTTTTGCCAAGACCATCAACGTGTTAAAATTGATATTTTTCGTTTGATAAACAGGAAGGTCTTGATATTTTATAAAAAAATATATTGAAGATACAAAAAACTCAGTATATATTTATTGATAAACGCATCGCCAAATTTATTTCGGTATTTCCCGATAATATTTATTCTTAACTTCCGAACAGCATTTAGATTTTGGATCTGATAATTTTAATTTTTGTCTCATTTTGGTGTTTTGTGATTATATCTTTCTTGTGAAATCTTTCTAAGAATTAACCTATTATTTTCACGAAAAAAATGTTTTCAGACAGAAATGTTCCGTATGCAAGGAGCTCCACCAGCACCACCACCACTCAAGACTCGATTTGAAATCGTCAACACAGTCTACAACGATCCCTTCTTCTGGTATGTGCCTTCATTGCAAAAATTGATTTTGAGTAGAAAAAACCGGAAAAAACGGATAGAAAAACATTTTGATAGTGCCTGTCTTTATTTTAAAAAATCGAAGAACTATTGAAAGTCCTTTGAGCAGCTTTTCATCCTAAATTTAATTTCCGAGGGGTTGCCAATTTTAATTAGTTCCAGTACGACAATTATATTCAATTCTATTAAACAGTTGTGGTTTTAAATCAAAAACTATCGGAATTGTTCACATTTTCAGGAGCGTCTTCAAAGGAGTCATTGGATTTGGAGTTGGAGTTGTCGTCGCCCGATCAGTCAGTGAAGAGTGGGCAACAGTTGTTTAAATGTCAAAATCTCAATTAGTGGCATTTTTCTTTTCGTTTTTTGTTGGTTTCTTTTTTGAAAAATAATAGAAATTAGATCTAATCGTGTGCAAAACATGGAATCAAACAACAACAACAAGATCGCAACCAATTTTTACATTTTTTATCTCCAATTTCGGATTCGGAAGACCATTTGCGACGCTCTATATTTGGTTTTGCACTTTTCTGAATTAATACTGCACATTCTTCGAACACCTGAAATCTTATAATTTAATTCAAATTTAAAGATATATTCCAACCTCTGATACGTTCTGGTTGAGCCTTGCACTAGTCTCAAAATATGGGATTTTGAGTTTTTCAGCAAAATTGTGAGCTTCTGATTCATCAACTTGCCTTGTTTCTGCCAAATCAGATTTATTTCCGACTAATATCATTGGAACCTGAAACAAAAAACTAGGAAATTCACAGAAAATAGCAACAAAACCTCCTTTCCACGAATTGCGATAATATCTGTAAACGTTTGTTTCAAATTTTCAAAAGTAGAAGTTTCGGCAAGAGAAAAGACGAGTACAAATCCCTGAGCAGTACGGTAATATGTTTCTCGCATTCCAGTGAATTGCTCCTGAATTAACATATGTTGAATTTCCTGAATTGAAAGTTTTACCGTTCCAGCAGTATCTAAAATTTCCAGCCTCGCATTTTCAGCATCAACTTTTGATAATTTTCTATAGGAATCTTCAATTGTGGCGTCATAAGTGTGAACAAATATTCCTTGCACGTATTGCAAAGTCTGAAATTTGGAAATCAAATTTAAAATCTATTTGAGATTAGTTACCAATGCGCTTTTCCCAACTCCTCCATTTCCCAAAACAACAATTTTGTACTCTTTCATTTCTTTTTGTATCTGCAAATGATTTTTTTTTGAAAGTAGATGTTGCTTGTTAATAGTGAATATAAAAAAATGATCTGAAGATATAAAGATGTTTTAAATATCAAATTCTAGAGAAAATGCACACACACATGAGCGTGTGGTAATTTTTTTTAAATCAAGCTTTTTATTTTCTATATTCGAAATTATCGGAACAGTTATTACGGGAATACAAAATTCTGAGAATGCTTATTGCACAACATATTTGACCCGCAAAATATCTCGTAGCGAAAACTACAGTAATTCTTTAAATTACTACTGTAGCGTTTGTGTCGATTTACGGGCTCGATTTTAAAATTAAGCAAAAAATGAGAAAATATTACTACGAAACGAATGAAAACGTAATATTTATCGATGCCATTATTCAAAATAAATCTGAATTTTTTTTTCGGAAAAAAAATTTCGTCGGAAAAAATTAATTTCAAATAGTCGATCCCGTAAATCGACACTACAGTAGTCATTTAAAGAACTACTGTAGTTTTTGCTGCGAGATAAATATTTTGCGCGTGAAATATGTTGTGCAATACGCATTCTCAGAATTTTGTGTTCCCGTAATAACTGTTCCGATAATTTCGAAAATAGAAAATAAAAAACTTGATTTAAAAAATGCATCGTTCAATGTTTTTATTTTCTAGAGTTAGAATGTTGTTTTAAAGGTAGAGTTGCGTCTGGGAATTTTTTTTAATTAACTAGATGAAAACATATATTCAATGAAAGATGTTGTATTATTTCAATTTTTTGAATATCAATGAACCTCTCAAAGGTTAAGTAGCCGCCAAACTTTATATTCAAATGGTTAAAAAAATTGGTTGGTTACCAAAATTATGATAAGTGAAAACAATAATTGTCACTTTTAGAAAGTAAATAGAAAAAAGTTTCGTATTTTTTAAATGTGATATTTGACGAATTTGGCATCAGTTACGATACTCTAACTTCAAAAGACTAGTCTGAAACAGTATGAAACATCAAAGTTGAAGAAAACCCAGTGGAACCTGAAGTTAACAAGAATTGAGGAAGTGTCATCAGTTGGTAGGTATCACAATCAGATTCTTTCAAAAGAATTGAATTAGAATGAACATGACAAGAAACGCGAAAAAAAATAAGAATGTGATTACACACATACAGAAAGAAAATGAAGAAACTGAGAAGGAGAAAGGAATGAAAAAAGAGACAGGCTTTTTGTGATTTCATGTTTCCCCATCTAACCACATTCTCCTCATTCTCTGGTGTTAATTAGCTGCGAAACGAATACGGTTTCGTGATGGTTTCGCTTTTTTTTATTTCAACAAAAATGGGTATATCTATAGAACTTTCTTCTTCAAGTTAATTGGAGGAAAAGGCAATAAATCAGATGTAAATGTTTGGAAATGCCACAGATGATTAGTAAAAGTGAACACTTGGTCTAATAAGAAGTGTCTATTTGCAGATGTTGGGTATATCTTTAAAATTTCATAAAATAGGTAAAATCATTATTTAAACAGATTTTTTTCCATAGTTCCACTGTTGTGATTGTAAAACATTACTATACTTTGACTACACATTTCTCTGTTCGTTGCACAATATTTAAAGTTGTTTTTAAGTTTAATTTAGTTCAATATTTAAAGAATCTTTAATTTCAAAACTATAAAAAATATGTGTCAGTTGAAAAATTTTGATAACTGGTAAAATTGAGCAAAACTGTTTTACATATAAAAATGGTTTCTTTAGAAATCGTTTTTAAAAGTAAAATGCCCATGCCCAAATATTATGGTAAAACTTTTAAAATTTTTTTGAAATAAATATTTTACTGACAGTCAAAAATTAGTGAAGCCTACGCCTATAATTTTGAAAGTCTTTGAAAAAATATCTACAATTTTTTATTGTTTACTTGCTTTTCAATTTTTGTATTCAAACAGTCTGGGAGTTCGAAAAAGCAATTACTGAAAATATTCCATGTTTTTTGAAAATTGCAAATAGATACCGAAACTTTGACTAAAAACTTTGAAAAATCTTAACCATGTTGGTTATTTTTCGGATGTTCTGGATGTTCAAAAATGAGTTTAAAGCATTTTCTTTATAATATTGGTTGTTGTTCTGTTAGTTTAAAACTTTAAATTAGTCAATAAATCTCAATAAAAAATATTCTAGCATAATCAGGTTTATCTACAAAAACGTAACGCGTTCAAACTATTGACAAAACCATAAACAAATCATTAAAAAGGGGGAAATCAGTCAGCTAATGATTTGGTCATCTAGTTGAATGGGAATATCAGAATGATATGGATATGATAAGAAACGAGGCCATTAACAAGGAAAACGACGATGACACAATATGACATTCAACCGTTCCATTTTCCAATAAATCTCTCGGTTTCTCTCCCATCATTTATTGATTTCTATTGTTTTTTATGTTTCGAATCATATGTAGTCTTCTCAAAACTGTATGATTCACCTTTTTTTAATGATGTTTGTATGCCAATTGCCATTGTTGTAAACGTTTTATTCATCTGTTCACAATATAAATCAGAAAATAATAAATTAGTTTTAAAGCTTACCATTTTTTTTCTCTAAATTTAAATTAAAAATTTACAATTGAAAAATGAAATTTTGAAAGTATAAATCAAAATCCAATGAAAATCCGGGCGAGGCAAGAAACGGAGTGAAAAAGACAATGAAAAGAGATACTTAGAATAATTGAGTTACTGTATATGAAACATGAATTTACTATCTAAACCTCTTCAACATTAACACTCTCTTCTTCTTGAATTGATAATAATTCAGTTATTGATCGAATCGAATGACGTGGTCTTGAAGAGGAAGGGGATGATGCCGATGAAGGCTGAGTTGAGGAATTAAGAGCCAAGAAAAGTTGAACGGGATCCAGTTCTCCGACAGATCTGCAACAGACTCAGTTAATCCACTGTACTAATAAATGCTCATCATACCTATCATCAGTAGAAGAATTTTCATCAAATTGATTGCTACTCGTCGCATCATCCTCTTCTTCAATATCTTCACCCTCTTCAGTTTCGGTTTTTTCTTGTTTTAATAGAAAGTTCAAATTGAAGTTTGCCATTGGAAACAGTGACGTAGGAGTGGGTTGTTGTGGTGGCTTGAACATGTCTTGAATAAGTCTTGGCATTGAAGCTGATCCAATTGAAGGGCGGAATAGAACATCAATTATTGAAGTTGTTGGAATAGCGGCAATTGCATTTATACATCTGAAATAGGTTTCAGACTGTGAAGTTTTCAGAAGGAAAGATGGTACTAGAGCGTTTAGTTTTCATTAGTTTTCAATAATCAATTTCGCTTTTTAAGCAAATAGGAAATAATTTGCATTTTTTGTGAGAACAAAAAACACTGCTTTTTTAATTGTGGAATTTTTTATATTTTGAGCCGAAAAATGAACTTTTGAATAGGATAATCGTACAAAAACTATAAATGAACTTTTTCAATTGGTTAATTAATTAATTTTAAAAAAGAATTAGCAACCTTCAAACTAGCAAATACAATATTTAATTAACTTTGATCGTTGCAACCCACTCAGAAAAACAGCGTTTACCTTTATAGTGAAGTCTCACATTATTCCAAAAATAAGAAAATTGAAAAAAAAAATAAAAAAAGGAACTTACTGGATATATCTCGTCGGTTCGGTTCTATGTGTGAAATTCTGAATAGATGCTAACTGAAAGACAATTTGAATTGCACTTGGTGTATCTCTCCACATTGTGAAATGTTTCAACATCATGTATTCTCTATTATCCAATTGTAAACGTTCAATTATTTCAAACGCGTTAGCAACCTGAACATTCATTAATTTTTCAAAATATTCAGATTCATATTACTGCATACCGCATTTCTTTGCTCTGAGCTACCGGATATCGTCTCAGTCCTTATTTGCTTAGAAGTTATGGCACGTGTTTCAGTTGCATGGAGAACAAGAAGTGCTGCCCAATTTTGTTGAAACATTGTCATTTGCCGTTCTTTAGGTACTCCATTCAAAGGATTCTGACAAAATCCAACAAGTGCAAAAAAGATTCGAGCAGCAGTACCGGCCACTGTGTCACGATTCATTGATGATGTCGGAAGAATTATTGCATCACTTTCTGATCCCATTTCCGGCTGAAATGAAGGAAAATTAAAATCATCTACTTAATAATATTAACTTTTTCACTGAAAGTTAATTATAGAAATTTTAGACATAATTTCCTCTTGTATACGATATTTGCTAATTCTTCCAATCAGCTGTCCCTAACAAGTACTTATGCAACATAATCATTTGACACTATGTTGTCCCCACTTAAGATCCATAAGAGCACAATATTATTGAGTAATTTGTATCCGAATACAAATAGAAACATTAAAACATCTGCCCCAGAATACACATATATTCACAAGTTTTTGAAACTGGCTGATTTTTCAAGGTGCTCTTTTTTAAAGAATCTGTCACGGTTTTGGCACGTATTTGGTGTTTAACTGATAATTAGAGGATATTTTTTTGAAATTTGACGTTTTGAGAAAAACGTACCACAAAAAAATTAAAATGTTTTGTTTAATTCTTCGATAATTGCCAATTCAAAAAATTGCCAACTTAACGAATACTCAGCACTTCCGGCAACAACCAAGTTACCGTGTTGTAGAAAATTGCAATTCATTGCAATCATATTTCTGACCATGCTCTATATCCTAGGTGTTCCCTTCGCCAGTAAAATGTTTGACTATGTTCAAGAGTGACAAATCACCTGTCAGGTGGTACTGTAGATTTGTACAGCAACCGACAACTTTTCACCTTTTTTACTTTTCGTCGCCGCCGCGTCGGTGTCAACTCGACCAAAATCCACCTGCGGATTACTGTACTAATTCTACTCAAAATCCTTTTTTCACTTCACTTTAGTCACTGATTTTTGTGAGTGAGAAAGAGAAAGATCGGTAATCATGAGATTTAAATGGAACTATTTTGAAAGTCATTATGAATTCAAAACTAAATTAGAATCGATAAATTTAATTAAAATTATTAAATATTTTGTCCTTGTAACATATCCGAATTTAAGATTCCCACAAACACATACCGAATTAGGAGAGGATCCATGATCGAACATCATCTGTTGTCGTCTTAAACTTGAGTTACGAGGCCCTCTCTCATGTTGGACAGCATCTTTGTTCATCCCAATTTCCAGACACTTTCTTAGTCGGCAAGCTCTGAAATTCTCCAAGTGTCATCAATCAATGTATGGACTCGAACGTAAAGAGCATAAAAGGGGATCGTAACACTAATCTGTGACCGTTAAGAACTCACCTGCACTGGTTGCGGTGTGTTTTGTCCACTTTGCATTGTCCTTCGGATGGACTGCCTTTGTTTTTGCACACGTATTGACGATGACGACGGATTGAACGCTGAAATTTGGAATTGTTGTTCAATTTCAATGATAATTATGCTAAGGAAATTTGAAAGTCAATTCACATTGAAAAAATATTTCATGAGGTCTCAAATCCTAGACATACATTATAATCGGAGCAGAACAAAGTTAATGTTGCAAAATGATTGTAGACATTTTTTGTTGAAGATTAACACATTTTTATCTATCCGGAAATTCAATAATATAACAATTAGTTTCAGCAAAAATTAGTACCTTGTCTAACCAAGGTGTGCGCTTTTAAAACGTACTGTAGTTCAATAAATTTGTTTCTGTCGAATTTTGGATGGTTTTTCGATAAAAATATATGTTTTTTAATAAAATTCAGATGTAACACATACATTTTTAATAAATCAGGAGAAAAATTCGGCAGAAACGAGAGTACATAATTACAGTACAGTTTAAAGGCACATACCTTTTCCCGTTTAATAAAAAAAATTCACATCGAGACCGGTTACCGTATTTTTAGAGCAAAAATGGGAAACTTTCGCGTCTAGATAATACTTTTTTAAAAATTTTCCACTAAAATTTACTCTCAAATTCGAATATTTTAAGCTATCTAAAAAATGAGAGCTCAATAAACATTAAAACTTACTTTAAAGAATCCAGCACACCCGTCGCAGGAAAAAATACTGTAATGCTTCCCCGACGAATGATCTTCACAGACTCTACAATCAACATCCAATAGAATTCGACCTGAAGAAATAATCATTTTTAGGTGTGAAATAGAATGAGGAAATCAAGAAAGCCAAGAAGGAGAGACTCCAATTATTCAGCACTTCCTGTGTCTCTTGCCTGCCTAATTAATAGAATATGAAAAGAGAATGAAGGCAGAATGGAAATGGATTTGTTGAAAGAAAAAGGCAAGAAGTGAACAATATTTCAAATTGAGTTTCTACTTCTTGGATATTGAGTATTAGTTTTGATGTTGTTCGTATGACTTTAAAAAATTAATTTTATTTAACATCATGACCTTTCAAATCAATTCTAGTTCTAGCTAAATGGTGCTAAATCCACAGGTGCCACGTGTCACAATTGACCCGAAACACCTGCATCTCCCACAGAAACTCTTCCATTCTTGTACTAATTCCATCACCTAACTCATAATTCACACCTAATCATTTCTACCATAATATTGAGTCACTATGTTTAATGACTTCCTATTTTACTTATTGGAGTTCTCGTGCCGGGGAGATTAGGAAAAAAAAAGGAATTTTTATGAAAGTTTTATGTGACTTTTTAGTTCTGAAATCAGGGTTCTGAAATAATGTCTTAATTTTTCAGTTAGAAATTTTTTCTCACACTGAAATTGATATGCATTCAAATTATGATATTCACATTAGACATTTCTTCATTTTCTTTCTTCATTCACACAAACTAGTTTAGGTACAACTACAGTAACCCATCTGCACTAAGGCTTCTAGAACTCATATATAAAGATACATGGATTTACTGTAGTTTGTATATTAATGGATTTATCCCATGGAAGAAGTCAAGGTTCAGATTTTGTTAAATTTGAAGACAATGGGTAGTAAAAAAATATTTAAAAAAAAACAGGAGTATTTCATAGGGTTTTCAAAATTTTGTGAAGGTATCAAAATCCTATACGTATGTATCTTGCCAAAAAAGCTCCCACTTTTTTTTTCGATATTATGCACTTCCAAACCCATTTTTAGGAAATTCTTCCCTAAATATTTCAAATTAATAATAATCTACTCTGAAATTGAAATTAAAATGAGAAAATAACAATTTTATGTGGCTAAGAATGTGAAGTATGCCCACCGGGCAACTCATCCTACGTTTATTAATTGCTCAAGATCCCAATTTTAAAATCTGAGTTTCTTTTGAAGTTGGGAATTGGAAAAAAGCTTTCTACAGCTAAAGCCTGGAAGTTTAAGAAAGCTCATTTTTCCAAGAAAGTTCGAAGTAGAAGTTTTCATCTTCTGATTCTAGATGTTGACGATTAACTTTTTAAAATTGACTTACTGCTTGGAACCGACATCTGTGAAACCGCAGTCATCATTCTTGGCGCCAGATTCATTAATTCAAGAATTCCGGAATATTGAGCACACAGATTCCCAAAAGACAAATTCTCTCTTCTTAAGGCGAGAGTGAGAGGCAGTCGGAAAGGCGAAGGCGAGTCACGTCGTCAAATCATGGGCGGAGCTAGCGACCACCACTGACAGCCGACGGAGAGAAAGCGAAGAGAAACGACTCTGAGGGATACTGTAGACGATGCAATAAGCCACGCCCTGATTGATTTTGAGAGTTTTTCTAGTGTACTGTTTTTCAAATATTCAATTTTTTGTTTTCATAGTATCCAGGTGAATGCCAAATTATTCAATTGAGTGGTAGTTTTATGTTAATAGCTCAAGTAACATTGTTCAGAGTACAGAAAATCTAACTGAGGTGCTCTTGTAGTTGAAATGTTTAACTTATTTTGGAAAACTATAAATCTGAAAACCTAGACCACTGTAAACTTTACTAGTGTGTGAAGTTTTCAAGCAACCACTATGATTGACCACACTCTACTCATCTTTTAATTTAACTTTAACTCGGAGTTTTCAATTTTTATTTAATTTCAATACATTTTATCTGCAGTTTGACTTGAACAAATTTTGAAACTTTCTCAATTAAGAAGTGGTTCTTTTCTGGGATTCTGGTTTTTTCGGAAAACAGTTCTGTATCCTTGGTCATGTTATTATATTTGCCCTATATAGTCAATATTACTCTTGAAAACTCCCTTCCTGTCGGATCCTTTTATTGCTCACGGAGCATCCACCTCATCCCAAAAACTTTGTTCTCTTTTCATCCCGCGCACAATCACCACACACTTCTTGCCGTTGTTGCTCCCATTCTTCAGAATGCCTCCTCAAATCTTTTTGGAGGCACAAGTTGAAGGAGTTTTGGAAGACTCAAAAGAGCTCAAAAGACCCGACGACATCCCTGAGAATACTTGACCATTCATTGTCATCAGTAAAGACTTTATGATGAAAAGAATTGGAGCAAAAGTTTTGAGCAGAGGAATGGTAGTTTTGCCGCAAAAAGTTAGATGGAGTCTGGGGTTCTATGTGAAATATGTAGTAGACTGTTTTGAGAGAAAACTTCAGGTCGTGTGAAAAATTAAATATAAATATTATTTTAGGGAAACTCTAGGTTCCAGACTTGCTTGAACCACAAACGTAAAACTGACGAATTTCAAGCTGTATTTTTTACAAACTTCATTTTCAACTTTATTTTTTATATATCAGTATCAGGCATATAGTTCTCTCTCGGAGAGCCAGAACAAAATCGAACCAAAAAACCAATATCCCTTGATTCATTAAAATTTTAATTTTCTTTGAAGTTAGTTGCTGAAAACTTTAACATTGTAACACCGATTGTAAATTCTTAGATTCGTTATTTAATGTTCTACCCCTCTTGTTCTTCAGTAGGTTGTCACAACCAATTCAGTGTAGTCTATAGTATTAGGTTTCTAAGCAAAAAAAAAAACAGTAAAATATTTTTCCAGCTGCCAGGCTCATGGTATTTTAGAACCTAATAAAATTCTTCAAATGCTCATCATATAAATTGAACTCTCTGTGGCTTGTACCACAGGGTACGAACATGACCTCCATTTCATTTTAGTGGTGAACACCTGCATTTCATTTTGATGCTTACGCAATCAAAAATACTTTTTTTTCTCGATTTTACCCAAGAGTAAGACAATGTGTTGGGATTTTACGCAATATCGAGAACGATGCAGGAAAAGGTCGTTGAAGAGAGATAGACAGACGAGGGTCATACAGGTGTGAACTTTTGGAAAACTTAGCGAAATGGTGGGGGGGGGGGGGGGGGGAAGTAAAATGAATAGATCTTCCAATGTTACATTGGATTGTAAATTATTTATCACAATCATGTTTCCGTATAGTATTGCATCCCATCGCTCTATGTACTTGGACAGCTTATGTTTCAGTTGTCTTTTGAGTTGGTAAAAAGTTATCAACTGACAAAACAATTTATATTTTTTCTATAGTGCTTCAATCAGACTTGTGAACAATTTTTCATCACGTAGGCATTAACTTCTCTCGTTGGGAGGCGAATTTTGTGGAATCCCTAGTATTCACAGAATTTCAAAATCCGTAGGAAACAGAACGTTCCGCTTCAAGGCGCACAAAAACTTGATAGCATACGGAAACCGCTTCATTTCTATTTTCAATTTCTAATTATAGTTTCACTGAATCAATTAATCGAACTTCTGACAGAAACTTTCCAACTTTAAATTGTTTGAAATGTACCTGGAATTAAACACGGACTAGAAAATGGGATGATCATCTTATTGTTCAATTCTATGAACCGGAATTCTTTAAAAACTATTAGGTTTCATCCATTTCAAGCCGACAAGAGCTCCCCACAGACTGTTCATCACATTGTTCCCTCTAATCTTCTTCCCACGTTTTGCGCTAAAGTTTTGTCACACCATATGTCGGCTATTTGTTGTTTATAGGTAAGTGGTGTCATAGCCAAAGGCATATAATATGAAGGATATAATAAGCGGAAGCTATTCTCATTCTCTCTTTCATTCAGAGCGGCGTTAGATTTCGCGCATGCACCGCCCGTGTCACACATACCTCGAAAGCCCCCACACAGATAATTGTCGATTTGAATACGCATCATTGAGTTGGCAAAGAGCCGTTTACCGTTTACCGTAGTCGTGAAGTTAGTAGGTAACATGGGAAAAAGTTTGGAAACATTAGAGTACAAGGGTTTCGTTTGGGAAGAAGTGGAGTAAACGGGTGAAGTGATTTGTTATACTTTGTACTGTTAGTTGTCTGATAGAGATACGTTTCTATTATTCAAACTTGAATTTCATTCGAACCTTTTAATTGTTTGTAAGTCCTGAGAGAACCTTTATAATTATATTGGCGTCTTGTCCGACCTGCAAGTACTGCTTCTAAATTTTTGATGGTACACATCCTTTTTTCACTACTTTTTTATAATATTTAAAACACTGAATATTTCAATTATGTGGGCAAAAAAGTAGATGTATCTTTTTGATGTGTGTATTGCTTTTTGCCAGCTATACCGTAATCCCAATGATTCTAAATTCCGTTTTCACATCCGACATGTGAATTCTACACGCCAAATCATCGTTTTTAAATTCCGAAAATCCAGAATTACATCCTTCATTTTCCCGCATTCCTTTATGATTTCCTCTAGTCTATTTGCTCATGATCTATATTAATGTACATCTTCTTTTTCATTTGTATCCATATATCCGAGGTCTTCTCCTTCTTCTTCTTGTTTGCCAACACATCTCCCTCATAACTACAGTATCCCCCGCTTCGTGTGTCATCTTAAAAGGAGAAGAGTGTGATGGCGTAACCTCTCGCTTTCTTTTACAAGTTGTCCGATACTTTTAAGGGATTAGGATTTATTAGAGAACAGACCAAAAACGACTGGAAATACAAGAGTAAGAGAGATTTGTCTCAAAATGATTGAAAACATCCACTTCTTGCACAATGCGCCGACAAAAGGCAGATGATCTTTGTTACAGGTGGATTGATGTACATTCAGGTCAAATAAAGGAAAACTAAAGATGTTAACCGCAGGCTCTGTAACTGTATCACTCTTAACAAATGATTATTTCACTATTTTATTCTAAAAGTATCCTTTCCAGATTATTATTTTTATGAAAACCATATAAAAATTTTGCAGCTTTCAGATTTTAACCGAAATCAAATAAATTTGAAGTCGCATGCAAACTCCCGGCACCTATCACATTTTGTAACTGAAACCAAAGTTAAAAGTACTTCATTCTCAATGTCATCAATCTAAGATTTTTATTGAAATGTTCCATAGTACCTGGTACATAGCACACTTGAGTTAGTGACACCCGATTGGAGTAGATGCATGGGTACGTTATGACCTTATTAAATGAGAACTCGATTTGTTAGAAATGAAGAAGTGAACGTGTCTACAGTAACCTGATGCCAAATAGTTCAAAAAACCGGCATCTAGATATAAGAAACATATTTCCTAACTTTTCAAATTTTCAAAACTGTAAAAAACATAATACAAACAATTTTGGCACTATCGCAACATATTCTTTGTTTATTCATAGTCTTACAATAAAAACAAAAAAAACAAGAGACAAAAGCACTAGATGAATTTCGACCTTGAGCTTCAACCCATCATGAGCACTTCATACAATGCTCGAGAGTCCCTCATTGTTGTTGTATGCAGATCTGTAGAAGAGTAAGTTTCAAGGATAAGGATCAATCGAAGATATTGATGATTTCCGGGGGTGGATTGAAGGGGATATAAGGAGTATTGTGTTACTTGAATGCAACATTTTCAAAAACCTGAAATGGATATTTTAAATGATTGATTATTCCACCACAGATATCGTAAGCACCTGTCCAGTAGAGGCATTTAAAAGATGTACATCTTGTACTGTTATCCTGGAGCAAAAAAATATATAATTACAGAGTATCGATATGATATTACCAATTGAGCAATCGTCTTACGGTGAAATTCAAAGGATAGGCATGGCTTGATCAGACCTAATACAGAGTAACCAAAAATGGACGCGACAATTTTTTTCAAACAGCTGGCAAATGTTTAGATAACACAAAGATGTTAGTAATGACTGTAGTTGCTTAAATTCATTAAATGATCAAAAGGAAATACATACTCAAGTTATTGAAAACATTTTCAGAAATAATTTAAGTTTTAGAAATTGAATGAATTCAGCTAATTTTCAATTTTTTCAAACCAGATATGTGTTCTTTACAAATGTTTGATATCTTTTTACAGTATTCAAATTACAATCTGAAACTTATGCAATCTTTCAGATTATCTCACTATCACCATTCCTAATTCTTCCACATTCCTAATCGAGGTAAAAGGTACACCGCCACGTGTGTTGCAAGAGGATTATCAAAAGAAGAGCAATTTGTACGAGTACACAACACAAACAACCATTTTATTGGATTGCGTGGAAGACGCAACAGAGCCGGAAAGAGAGCTGACAGATGTGCTCGGTCGGATGCTTTGTGACGGAACATGGATAGTAACAACAAGGCTACAATTTGAGCGGCACGGTTATACAGGTGTAACTGCCAGCAAAGCACTTGAAGTTGGAGGGAAATTTTGAATCAATGTCTAGCAAAATAATAAAAAAATTATTTACGTAACCTTTTATAAAATTTACGTTACAGGCTTTATCAAAATGTCGATCTTTCGACAAAAATCAGTATTAATTTATTTTGGAAGTTTTTTGCCAAATTACTAAAAGGTGAGTAGGGGGAATTTCAAAGTGATCATTTTGCAGTCAGACTAGGGAGGGGGGGGGGGGGTGGTGATAATTATAACAAAATAATTTCACGTGACCTTTTCTTATCAAAAGAAAACTTCCAAAAGGGGGAATTCGAAAAATAAATCAATAATAATTCTCCGACAAATTACTAAAAGGTATGTAAGGGCAGACTTTTCTTTTAGCCTAAACAGTTGTGTTAACCAAATGTTAATGTAATGGCTTGAAATTTGTATCTAATTCAATTCACATTTACAGTAACTCAAATAAAATGGGCGACTTGATCCAGCTAAGTGTCGGTACAAAAGTAAAAAAGTGGCAAATTGATAAGAAACTCGGAGAGGGTGCATTTGGTGCAGTCTACAAGTGTTCCAACCCGAAAGGAGACCTTTTTGCACTTAAAGTCGAGGGAAAAGACGAGAAAATTCAGTTGTTGAAAATGGAAGTCTACGTGTTGAATGAGTTGAAGAAGGCCGGAGGACGTCATTTCTGTAATATCGAGGATAAGGGACAAGTCGATAATTTCAATTATGTCGTGATGACATTTGTTGGGTTGTCACTTGCCGATTTGAGAGCCATTTCACCAACTAAGAAATTCTCGTAAGTTTTCTTTCAGAGAAACGGTTTTACAGAGATCTGGCAAAACGGAAGTTATTGTTCCCGTTGGATCTCCCAGAATTCAATCACCAAATTGCCTTTCCAGAATGGGAACCGCTATCTCCATTGCCCGTCAATCGCTGGAGGCACTCGAGGACATGCACAACATTGGATATCTCCATCGTGACGTCAAACCTGGCAACTACACAATCGGACGTGCCGAGGTCAATGAGCTTCGCAAAGTTTATGTGCTGGATTTCGGTATGGCTCGTAAATTTGCTCACGAGGATGGAACTATCAAGAAGCCCCGTAACGTCGCCGGGTTCCGTGGGACTGTCAAGTATGCGCCTGTCAGTTGTCATGCTGGACGTGAACTCTGTCGTCAGGATGATTGCGAAACGTGGCTTTACATGGTGGTGAGTGTGTATTCGGATCAAAATATTATCTGCTTTTCAACTAGATTTGAATTCGCGCTTAAAGTCACTTGCGCGATAATTCAAACTCTGCCATTTTAAGGAAGGCAGAAAGCTTATCAGAAATTGAAATTGATCCGAAATCTAACATTTTAAATGTTAAATTTCCAGGTTGAGCTCACTAAAGGGTCCCTGCCATGGCGTAATATGACAGAAATCCAGGATGTTGGAAATGAGAAGCGTGCTATTCGCCGTGATCCCATCGTCAAGAAGAAGATGTTCGGAGGGTAAGAGACAGATTTTCTAAAAAACTATTTTTGAAGTGTTGAAAAAACTTTCATCACCCGTCTCTGTTTCAAAACCTATCTTATTTCAGCTGTCCACGTGAGTACCTTGACATTCTCGAAGCGATCGATAAGGGACAATTCTTTGATGAGCCGAACTATGAACGGATCTACTATCTTTTGAGAGAGGCAATGAAGAATACGGGATCCACTGAATATCCGTATGATTGGGAGCAATCTCTTATGAAGAAAACGAAGGAAGAACAGGAAAAGAAGAAGAAAGGAGTTGTAGATCAAACAGAAAAGGTTATCAAGAAAAAAGAAGTTGAGTTGGCAGAGGGAAAATCTCATAAGGAGACTAAGGAGGTTACCAAAGTCAGTAAGGAAATTGTTGAGGAAAAGAAGGAAGAGAAGAAAGAGGAGAAAAAGGAAGAGAAAAAGGAAAAGTATGAAGACGATAAGAAGGAGGAGTTGTATTGATTGACTTTCGAGAAAAATAAATTATTTTTGAATGTTTCATGTGATATCTAGTTTTTTATCCTACGCGTACGTGATTATTTTGAATATTGGAGTTTCTCATTAGTAACATTGCTTTTTGTTCGAAGCATTCAGGATGAGGTCACCTGGGTTTCCTGCCATGCTCAGTTACTACAACATTGACATCTGTTGCAACTATTCAGTTAACTATCGATCTATATTCTTTTGCAGTCATTCATTTTTGCCTAACACAACTATAATGGCTGCCGTTTCTGAATTTCGTCTTCTTCAATTGCCTGAAAGAGCTCAACGAATTTCACTCTCGCACATGAGTTATAATTCAATGTAAGTTTATTTTGTTAACAAACAACCAGTTTAGTCATTTTCTTTTTCAGATTCTCACTCTCCCTGTGCTCCACAAAAAAAAACAAAAGACCTCGTTCGAAATTTCAATATAAAGTTCTATCGATTTTCTTTAGAAATATTTGGCGACATTGCTCTGATTATTAGCTGCGAAAACAGTCAAATCGATTTTAGTCTAATTCATTGAGCAGTAAAAAAACGTTACACCAGGATGATGTGCTACGAAAAACGTTAGATTTTTTGCAAATAGAGTGGAGAGTTTTGTATGGAAACGACCAAACTTGACATTTAGAAATTGGATAGATCACTTTCTCAATATTCTAAATATTTCAACTTTGAATGTTATAATGGCAAAGAGAAATGTTCATGTTGATTTTGAAGATCTTAATAGTTGTTTAGAAGGAGTACCTATACGAACGCTCACCTATGAAGGTATTGAAATAACTTCAGATAGAATTAATCGAAAGCATCCCGTTAGTGATACATTTTTATCAAAAGCGGGGTTTCTTGATTTTTATAATTGCACGTATAAAAGCTCACAGTTCATTCACAAGTTTCTCATTCATAATACTACGACGGTATTCACTCGTGGAGTGCCGCGATATAACCTGAATGATTTGCTGGTGTCTAATGGCCAAAAAATTTACGTTCAAGTCGGTAGAGGCATCATTTTTTTGGAAAAAGATGTCAATAAATTTTTAAAGCATTGGATACGTGGGTCCAATAGAGAACTTAAATCATTGGCATTCAGAGCTCCGATGAATATGGAAATAGAACATGCTATAGAAACAATATTAAAAGGAATATGTTACAAGGATGCACGAGAAGAAGATGCAGCTTCTATTAAACTGGTTCACATCTGCAATGGAAATACCTTTAAACATCCAATAATCAAAATAAGTGGTTTTCGTATTAAACGATTCGATGGAACAAATGCAACAGTTGTAATCAGATTATTAAATGCAAATAGTGTATGTTGTAATGTTGATATGTTTGTTTCCTAGATTCTTGTTTTAATGCACTCTCATTAATTGTACTTTTTATGAACACATATTTATACTCACTTTCCCTCTGACTCTGTCCCCTCCGAGGCACTGTCCCTTTGACCGCTATTTTTTGCTGCTTACCTTTCTTTGTTTCCTTTCTTTTCACTCATGGGACGAAATAAATAATAATCTTAAACGGAAGAGTGCTGGAGCATTCAGATACATTATTTTGAGTATTCGTCTCGAGGGCTGTGTAATTGATTTTAATCTGTACATGCTGAATAGTTGTGAGAAAATTACACCAGGACTATGTGCACCGGAAAAGGTTCGACGTTTTACAAATGATGTGGTAAATTTTGAATTAAAGCAACCAAACTTGAAATTTAAACATTGGATAGATCACTTTCTTAATATTCCCAATATTTAAACTTTAGATTTTGCAATGGGAAGGAAAAATGTTAATGTTGATTTTTGAAAATCAGGTTTTTTCGTTTGAAACATTTAGGATGAGGTCACCTGGGATTCCTATCATGCTCATTGTCAGTCACTACAACATTGCCATCTGTTGCAACCATTTAGTCAGATATCGATCTATATTCTCTTGCAGTCACTTCATATGTCTTGCATTTTCTGCATAACACATCTATAATGGCTGCCGTTTCTCCATTTCGTCTTCTTCAATTGCCTCAAAGAGCTCAACGCATTTCACTTTCGCACATGAGTTCTGTTTCTGTGTAAGTTTATTTTGTTAATACAACCAGTTTAGTCACTTTCTTTTTCAGATTTTCACTCTCCTTGTGTGCCACAAAAAATACAAAAGACCTCGTTCGGAGTCTAAATCTGAAGTGCATACGATTGTGTTTAGAATTCTTTGATGACCTTATTTTGAGTATTTGCTTCGAAGGCTGTATAATTGATTTTTATCTGTACATGCTGAATAGTAGTCAGAAAATTACACCAGGACTATGTGCACCGAAAAATGTTCAAGTTTCTACAAATGATGTGAAAAATTTTAAATGGGAACGACCAAACTTAAAATTTAGAAATTGGATAGATCACTTTCTTTATATTCTCAATATTTCAACTTTAGATGTTGCAATGGGAAGTAGAAATGTTAATGTTGATTTTGAAAATCTTCATAGTTGTTTAGAAGGAGTTCGTGTAAAAAAGTTATCTTATCATATACTGGACATGACTTCAAATGAAACCAACCGAACAAATTCCGTTAATGATACATTTTTATCAAAAGCAGAGTTTATTGTGTTGTCTAATTGCACGTATGAAACCTCACAGTCTATTCACAAATTTCTTATTTGTAATAATGCGACACTATTCTCTAATGTTTTTTCTCCATATAATCTGAATGATTTACTCATATCCAATTGCCAAAACCTTCTCGTTAACGTTGATAGAGGCAACATTTTTTTGGGACAAGATGTGAACAAATTTTTAAAGCACTGGATACGTGGATCAAATGTAACACTCAAATGTTTGGCATTAGAAGCTCCGATGAATATGGAAAGAGAACTTGTTATAGAAACAATATTAGAAGGAATTGATTACAAGGTTAAAGAAGAGGAGGTGTCAGTTTATAAGAAAATGCTTGATATCTTCAATCACGGAAATCCTTCAATTACCAAAATTCGTGGTTTTCGTATTACACGATTCGATGGTACAAATTGCGATGTTGTAATCAGAACATGCAATCCGAGTGTTATGCGGTACAGCCTAAATATGTTTATTTTCTAGTTTTGTTCTGTTTTGATACACTCTCATTAATTGTATTTTTTATGAACACATATATATGCACATATTTG
Source organism: Caenorhabditis elegans (assembly GCF_000002985.6). Classification (NCBI taxonomy): domain Eukaryota; kingdom Metazoa; phylum Nematoda; class Chromadorea; order Rhabditida; family Rhabditidae; genus Caenorhabditis; species Caenorhabditis elegans. Next base: position 11,159,622 of record NC_003282.8, on the reverse strand, counting down.
TTGCTTCTAATTGTTTTGTTAATTGGAAAAACTGGAAAATGGAATAAATATTGGAATAAAAACGTGAAATAAGAAACCACAATTCAAAAATGACGTAGTGGATGTGGAGATAAACCTTTAAGAATAAATCAATTTATTATTTTTTCACATCGACTCGGAGGATGTCGTCGTTGAATGAGGATGTTGACGAGAGTAATCATATTTTTTATGATCCGGTCACACTCTTGAGACCGGTTTCACGAGCGATTAGCATGAATTTGGATCAAGTAAGAGTTTTTGAAATATTTTAATGCATTGCACTAAATGTGCCTCGCAAAACTTGAATTTTCAGCTTAACTTCGTCACTGTTCTTCTTCTATCATTCGGTTTGGGCTACTGGTTCCGTGTACAATTTTGTGATGCAAGTCGGACAACTCGTGCAGCAGTCACTACATCAGTTGGGCTAATTTTCACCTATTTTTGCTATGGAAAGTGAGTTTTGAGATGAAGTAGATTAAAAAAAAAGGGTTTTCAGTGCCATAGCTCATTTATTCATCAACGGGTTTGGAAGTTACCTTCTCATGGTTTCAGTTCCACCACAACACGTTCATAAGTGAGTATAGTGCAACTTCTGTCAAAGATCTCCTAATTTCTCATTTTCAGATCAGTGTTTGCTTTTGCAATGGGGTATCTCGTCTTGATCCACTCATACCGTTGGATGTACCAAAAGACATATTGCCTAGATGTCACTGGAAGCATGATGGTTGCCGTTGGAAAGGTTAGAGATGTGTGGTTCACTTTTATAATTGAAAAATTCAGATCACTCTGCTGGCGTCAGCAATCACTGATGGAATGGGAAGAGACCCAAAGGCATTGAATTCAGGTCAAAAGCGGGATGCTGTTAAGGAGGTTCCGAGCCTTCTGGATTTCGCGTCGTACATGTTCAATTTTCAGGTATTTTATGAAAATTTGTGGCTGAGATCTTCTTCCGCGACCACAGATCATTCTGGAGTGTTTTTAATTTAATATTTAATTTTGACACTTGAAAAATAATTCCTGAAATTTCAGACCGTAATCGTTGGACCAATGAATCACTACTCCACGTGGTCAGCATTCCTTGAACTGAAGCATGTTCCGAAGAATGAGAAAACCGGAAAACCCTACGATCCAACTTCCACAGCAATGAAAAAGTTTGAAGCTGCAATTGCATTCTCCGTAGTCTACACAATTCTTGGATCATATCTTCCAATGTCTCTGACCAATGATCCATCGATCAACGAGTATAACCTTCTGATTTGGTGGTTGATTACTGTAGCTGCTTCGACAGTTCACAGACTCCCTTACTACTTCGCCTGGACAATTTGTGAGTAGATGAACATCCGTATAGTCGAGTTATGATAATCATTTTATAGCTGACTCAATTTGCAATATCTCTGGATTCGGTTATGATGGCCTGGCAGATGAAACACTTGAGCCAAAATGGTCGAGGACTACAAATGTGAAGCCGTTACTAGTAGAAGTACGACTAAACTTGAAATTTCAAATTCCCCAACCTTCTTTCAGTTCGGTCAAAACTACAAAGAAATGGTAGACAACTGGAATATTTGGACTGTTGCCTGGCTCCGGCGAGTTGTCTACGAGAGGGTTGAAGGCCCATACCGTACCCTTGCAGTTTACGTGACGGGCGCTGCGTGGCACGGGCTGGCCGTTGGATATTATTTCTCATTTTTGACAAGTGCTCTTTTCACTTTGTCGGCGGCTACGGTAGGTTTGACACGGTTTCTGGTTGCAGAATATATGTTTTAATTTACATTTTTCAAATATTTTTTAGTTCCGTCGTTGCATGCGTCACCGTTTCTTGGGCAACTCAATGCACAAACTGATGTATGATATTTTCGGAATGCTTGTGTCGAAATTCGCCATCGGATATATTCATTGGCCATTCTACGTCATGCATTTCTGGCCCAGTCTATTTATGTATCGGTGAGTTGGTTTTGCATTATCGACTCACAAGTTTGAAATTTTTCAGAAAATTGCTTATGATTCCTCACTTTATTGCATTATTCATCTATCTTTACCTTCCACAAATCTTCTCACCACAACCGAAAAGCAAGATAACTGGACCGAATGCTTCTGCTACATCTGTAAATACTGATAGAGTAAGTCGCGTGATACAAACGAAAAAGCTAGTCTGTTTTTACGCTTTATTGTATTTTTAGTGTACTGTTGGTTTATTGTAGCTGTAGCACGAGTACTGTAGCTTACAGGAAAATTATTGAAATTTACTTTAGAATTACTTTAGTACTAGGAAAGAAAGCGCAGACTACTGTAGATTTACATCAACTCTTTTATTAATTACTATTAATATTAATTACAAACTAAAAGATTATTAACTGCACAAATAATATTTTTTCCAGATATCCGAAATCTCTCAGCGAAGCTCTTCCCGTACATCTGCAATTGATGTGTCAACTCGTACTGCTCTCGAAAAATGACCTTTTTTTATTATAAAAAGTAGAAATGAATAAAATTTGGATTTTTGAATGAAACGATCTTGTTGTACAATTTCAAAATGATTGAGAAAGTTTGAACAATTTTAGAGTGAGAATTCTCGAGAATCAAAAGTTCCCAGATTTGGTTTTTAAGAGTACTGTAATTACAATTTTCATCGATTTTTCATATGTAGTTTTTTAGTTAGAAATTTATGTGTTTCGTTTTATTTTATCGAAAAGCTATGAAAATTCGATAAAATAGCCAGTTTGAAGTTACAGTACTCTTTCAAGGTGTACACCTCACACCAATAAATTTTCGAGTCGAGACCGGTTACTGTACTTTTGAACCAAAACTGCAAACTTCTGCGTCTAGATAATATGGGCATAGCCAAGTCATCCGATTCGTTTCCTCATTATTTACCGACAGCAGTCCTCCCGATTCGCCGTGGATCAGTGATAACTCTTGGATTTATTCAAATTATTTACTAGTAAGCTACGAATAAATTCAAAAGTTCGATAATAATAAAACACTTTATATTTTCGCACTTGAATGTTATTTAAACATGTTTGAAATACTGTGGAAAATGTGAATAAAAAGCAACAGGTCGGTGATATTAAAAACAAAAACATTTTAATACTAATACATGGTACGTGTGTAATGGTCGCATTGTTCTCATAGTTTGTAGCTGCCTGGATCCTAACTTGGACGTCTTCGATTCATCGGATTGGCGTTGTTCTGGAAAGATATTATTATAGGAAAATATTTGAAACTAATTATCAAACTTACATCTCTCAACATGACAGCAGTGTTCGAAGTGATGTTTCCATCATCAGCCGTCACTTCTCGGCGGCGTAATAATTCGGGGCTTCCTCGTGGAGTCGATGACGACAGCGGAACTCCAAGCAAATTACCACGAACTTGATCCCTTTCCAAAAAGTTCCCAATGCGAGCAGTCTGGTTTGAGCTACATGGTTGCTGCTGCTGCTGCTGAAGTTGCGAAGAGGGAGCAACAACAGGCGCTTTTGAGACTTGGGCGAAAGGAATCCTGAACGATGAGGCAGTTGGCATCATTTGCGCAGGAGTAGTCGTTACAACATCAACCGTGCGAATAGAAGGCTGAGAGTGCCTTGACGGAAGAGCCAGTCCCAAGTTGATTTCTTTTCGATTTTCTGAGATTTCATTAGGCGGCAGCATCGGTGCAACTGGACGGCTTTGGGAGTCTTTGAATTCTCTCTCAAACTGCTCGGCATCCTTCCGCAGCTGTTCTATCTGAAATTAGTTACGTTATTAAATCTTCATCTAGTTTTTTTTCAACATACGGCCTCTTTCATTTGCTTCTTTTGTACGTCAGTCGCAGCCACTGAGCTCGTCTTCGTCAACTCCCACATCGCATCGCGCTCGATGACATGATTTGTTTCATCTCTTACTCGACCACGATGGTTGAAGTTGATCGCGCCGTTGTCCTTTGCACGAAACTCAAAAATTCCAGTGTAGACATCTCCATTTTTGACTTTTTCCGCCAAGTTGCCGTCAGCGGTCCGTCTTGTGCTAACCTGCAAGATTATTATATTGAAAAATAGATTGATTTCTGAACTTGCAAAACCCAAGCCAATGTTCAAAATGAAGAGCTTCTTGTATGATCCATACGCGTTGCGAGTCTCTCTGTTTTTGATAAACTCTGGGCAAGCAACGAACAAGGTTTTGATCTGCACAATCCCATTCTCAAATCTTGTAGGCGGCATGCCAAATCGATCGAAGTTCTCAGCAGGCACTTTACTGATTTCAAGCATTTCCTTTTCCTTGATTTGATTCGCTTTATTGACATATTCCAGCGTACAGCTAACCCAATCGCTCGGCTCGAACGAGTTCCAGTGGATCTTGGGCATCACCATGCAGCCATCTGAAAGACAGAAAATAGAAATTTTAAAATAAAATATAAAATACCTCCTGTCCTTATCTGCGCACTATATGCGTAAATTTCGTTTTGCCTCATTGATGTCCGAGTTCCGTCGCCTTTTTTCTCAACGACACATGCCACAACTGGGCCATCACTTTTTTTCGGTGGCGGGAAGAAGAATTCTTGCTCCATGTCGAGAGATGTTCTGTAAATAAATATTAGAGTGATGTTTTAAAAAGAAAAATTGATTAAAAACTGAAAAACAGCGAAAATTTCGCGAAAAACAATCGAGAAAAAGAAAATTCAGTGGTCTAAATCGGCTTTTCGCGCCAGAGAGTACGGTAAGCGTTGCGATATCCGTTGGTCAATTTATTCAATGCTACAGGAGCAAGCAAGTCTAGAATTATTTAAATTTGTTTTTCTCGTTTGGATTAAATAATTGTTTTTTATCGAAATAAATAGACATTTCGAACAAAAATGAATAAATACATTTTTTCAGCAATTATTTATGGTGCGTCCATAGTCTGCGGAAAACGGGAAATTCCCGCGTGCGGAAGCGTCCATAGTCTGGAAAAAAACAAGGAGTTTCAGTTTCTCGCTTTGTTATTGGTCAATTTCAAAATAGTGGGCGTGTTCAACCAATTAGAGGCTGTAAAATTTTAAGCTGAGCAATGGGAAAACAAGAAACAACTGCTGATTGGTTGGCCACGCCTACTTTTTTGAATTTTGAGGAAAAAAAAAGCGAGGAACTCCGGTTTTTCCGCAGACTATGGACGCTTCCGCACGCGGGAAATTCCCGTTTTCCGCAGACTATGGACGCACCATAATAAGTCGATGTGCCAACTCATAAGAAATCATCTATTTTTTTTATTTTCCTTTTGTTTTTGTGTTTTATCAATGTTCTGCGATAAAAATAATTCGAAAACAAAAATTTACTAAATAAATGAAGTGAGTAAGAAAGAGATAACATAAAATAAGAATCAACAATAACAGTAAGAATCAAAAAAAAATCTAGAACACGACAAAATTTACACATGAATCCTAAACACCAGGAGAAAACCGGGTGTGTCTAACCTAAACATTAAAAAAATATATAACCCGCTGGCTATTTATAGATTGGAAATATTTATGTAAATTAATGATTGTAGAAATTACTTTTTATTTTTATTCAATTCTTCTCGCAACTGTTCCAAGTCGTCTTCACTAATGTCGGCTCTTTTCAGAAGAGCTTCCAAAATAGATGATCTTTTATTTGGCTTTTCCCTTTCACTTTTTGATGGATTTTCCCGTTTTCCTTCTGAAGACTTCGAACTTCCTGCTGCTTTCGATTCAGTTGCTCCAACAGAGAGAAGGCTCATAAAACTTTCGACTCCTTCCTGACATTTCAAAATTAGGTGATTTAAAAACCAACTTTGACTTACTTGAATCATGCTATCCAGATGTTTGGAAGCTTCACGGACACGCGGTTCATCTGGAAGCATATCTGGGAAACGCATTGACAGCCACATATACTGATCAAGAATTTCATAGTTCTGAAATTCAGAGTTTTTACTTTGACTAAATTGGCCTGTTATTTGTAATACCTGTTCCAAAAGACTCAGTTCGTTAAGAGTTGTAGCAGGTTTAGGCGGCCATTCAAGCATATCGATCAGCCATTCGTAGGTAAGAGCTTGACCAGTGGAGAACCTGAATTGAAAAATTGATCAGCTTAATTTTGATAAGAAAATCGTACCTTCTGGCCATTTTCACAAATACTGCCGATGTTCTCTTATCCTCAGTATTCAATGGAGATGTACAGAATGTGTATCGAACTTTCAATGGTAATGGAATCTGATCAATGAGTACAGCGAGTTCACGCATATCATAGACAGTGCAGATGAAGAAATGATCAGACACTGAACAAACTGATACGAAGAGATCAAGTAGTCGAACGAATGAAGCTTGAGGCAAATGAAAGGAAAATGTTTCAATTTGATCGTATGTTGGTGCAATTCCAACGTTTGCAATCGGCTCGATCTATAAAATGGTATTTATTTATATTTTTCAATTACTATTTAAAAAAACAAAACCTTCTCTGATAAAATAGCTTTCAGTGTTCCCAAATCTTCTTTTCTCATTGTTGTGGCAACGCCATTAGCGTATGCAGTACCAAATCTATTAAAAACTAAATTATTACAAAATGTATTTTCATTGACTCACCTTCCAGCTCTTCCAGCAATTTGAAGAGCTGCATATGTTGGCAAAAGTTCAGTTTGTCGAGTGCATGAATTGAAGATAACTCTTCGAATATTCAAGTTCAAACCCATTCCAATAGCATCTGTAGCGACAAGGACATTACATTCATCATCTGGATCATTAAATTTTGCAGCTTGAGCAAGTTTCGTTCCTGGAGGAAGATCTCCATAAATTACTGCCGGTTTGATTCCATTCTCTTCCAATTTTTTTGAGTTGAAGAAAATTGATCGTTTCGAAAAACAGACAATGCAATCTCCTGGTTCAATCTGAAATTTCAATATACATTTGTGAAAAATCATTTAAAAACTTACATTTGAATATGATTCAATAGCTTTGTCAGCAATTGCTAATGGTGATTTCCGTTCATAATAACGAACTTCAACTGTTTCTCCAATCGGTTCTAATAACTTTTTTACAATATCAATCGCAGCTGGTTCTCCGCACAAATGAATCTGAAATTGAATATATCCATAAGTAAGATTAAAATTTGAATACCTCATCAGCAGCTGCTCCAAGAAGAGCTCTTGTCCATGCCCAGCCACGTTGCTCGTCGCGGAGCATTTGAATCTCATCGATTACCGCAACCTAAACTTTCCATGAACTTGAACTATATTATTTCAGACGCTAAATTTTTTGATCTCTGCTCTAAAAAGACTGTACCGGGTCTCGACGCGACAATTTTATGTTACAAGATGTGCGCCTTCATAGAGTACTGTAATTTCAAACTCTAGTTCCGGCTTAAATATCGATTTTTTGTATTTATTATACCGACAAAATTCTAATTTAAACTCAAAAATACTAATGTAAACCACAAAGTTCAGCAAATTAATTATTTGCAAATTGAGAGAAAAATTATTGAAATTACAGTACTCTTTATTTAAAGGCGCGCGCCTTTTCGAATTTAACAAAAATTTGTCGCGTCGAGACCGGATAATCTATTTTTGGCGGAAAATCGTCGAATTTTGCGTCTTGAAAAATTAAAAAATTGAAACCTCGACTCGCATTTGTGTTGATAACATTTCAACTGTAGATGAAAGATGTTGACTTGGATGATGATTATCTTTTGCGAACCTTAAAAAACACAAATTGGAACTAATTATGAAAATGTATATTCAATTACCTTCTCTCTTCTCCAGTAACTAAATCACATGGTATTCCAAGTTCATTTGTTCGATGAAACACTTCAGCAGCAAGTAATTTCAGTGGTCCACAGAAAACTGCACTTTTTGCCTCACCAAAACTGAAATAGAATATTTGGAAATCAATTTATTGTTTCAGATAATTACCGTTTAAGAGCGTGATATGTTTTTCCACTATTCGTTGGTCCAGCGTGAAAAAAGATCTTTCTTGTCACACTTCTGGCTTCAGGATACCAATTGTGCGGTCTTGTGAGATCGGAAATGATTCGCAAATCGTCCATCGCTTCCAAGTGGGGAAAAACCTCAAAATTTCAGATAAACTCTCAATTAAGATAGTTTTCGGAAACCTGTTTGGCATGATCTAAAAAGAACGGATACAGCATTTCACAGTCTTTTGTTCCTTTTGAAATATCGCTTAATAGAATAAGAAGTCCAGGATCAACAGAATTTAGGTCTTCTGGTGTACAGTACTCTCTGAATGATTTGAAAGATCGCATGAATAATTTATCATTGATCCCGTTTTCTTTGGCAAGTTGGCGTACCATTGGACGGCGCATAAATTCATCAAGGGACATGTGAATGTTTGTCTGAAAGTTGAAAAATGAGCTTTGGAAGATGCTGGAGTTGGCATTTTTGATGAGATCGAATAAGTTCTTACATTATCTAGTGATCCAATCCATTCTCCCATTCCCGCAGCTGTTTGTGTTACATGTTTAACTTTTCGAGGTTCGACAATATCCTCAATAGTCGCAGTTTTTCTCACAGAATTCCTTTTTCTTCTAGAATTCATTGCTGGAAATCTGGAGGAGGATGGGGTTGAGCTGGTTGAACATCTTTGAGTTAGGCCTCCCAGAACTCGTAAAACACCAGACGCCCTTCTCATCTGTAATATTTGATAGAAGTATGCACACGCTGAAATAGAAATAGAAATAACGGAAATCCAGAAATTGTTTTGAAAACGTTTATACGTACGCCAGAAGAGATTCATTCGAAAAAATGATGCAAACGTAAACAATAAAGCAATTTTACACACAAAATAGAAATTATTCCCGAGGGTTCAGCGTCTACTTTGAATCAGCTCGCGAAGATTCGTTTCAGCCTCCACCAATCCTTTCTCCAAATAGTCTTTCTGCTTCTCGATAGCTTCAATTTTCTCTCTGAAAATGGGATTGGTTGTGTAAACTGTTTTGAATGGAAGAATGAAATTACTTTGACTGTTTAGCTTCAGCTTCATGTCTGGAAATTTCAGCTGGTTTGTCGGTCAGCAGGAACATACGCCCAACAGATCGATAGTACTTGAGGTTTTCATCCAAATCCACCAAGTTCTTTTTTGTGCTCTCTGAGATCCTCATTTTCTGAAAAATTTAGTTATTAGAAGCGTTACTTAAGAGAAAAAGTTATACTTTTATGTTTTTAAATATTAAAAATGCTGAGTGTTTTTTAATGGATGTGTGTAATGAAAAAATACCGATGTACAGCAAAAACTTTTTTGGCAAAGCTAGATTGTAGTTGTGACTAGCTGTGACTATTTGTGACTTAGGCACAAGCTAAGAGGTGAAACTCGCTAGTTTCTATGTTATCAAGTTATGATGTCATACATTTCTCATAATATTTAAAGTATATCAAATTTCAATATTTAATATTCAAAAATACTCACCTGATAGTTAACTTTCTTATTTTGTTCTCCTTGAACTATCCGCATTCGTGTTTCATTGGTTTTGAATTGCAAGTCGCGAAACGCTTTTGAGATCTCCTCGTCGGCCATTTCTGAAGTTGTAATATGAAAGTTGATTTAATAATTGAGACAAAAAAGAGTTGCGTTAAAAGAAATCACGAGAAAAGCAAAGAAAACAAATTGATTATCTTTGAAAAGTTGATTTGGAATAAACTTTTGAGAGATGGATTATTTATCCACAAATTTTAATTATTTTATGATTTATATATGTTAAAAAATGAGATACACCTTTTAAATGATAAAATAATAATGCTAGAAAACAGAATTTTAGATGTTGTAGTCATATTTTAAAATAAAAATGGAAAAATCGAGTAGAAATGTTTGCTGGCGCATTGCCAGAATCGAGTTAGATGTGCAGGTCATATAGCAAAGTGACGGGAGACGACTACGGTAGGGGCCGACCATGGCTCAGAGAACGTCCATGATATCTTTTGAGGCGGTTTGCAGGCCCGCCAGTGATAAATTATCAGTTATTCTACGAATTTCTTGAATTTTGAGTTTTATTGTAGATTTTTGAAGCATTATATTGCAAAATCATCTGTGATATTTTTGTTAGTGTCTCTTTTACATTTTTATACTTCCCGCATACTAATTTTTCGTGTGAATATAAATGTTTGGCAATAATTTCGGTAATTTCCAGGTAACCACCATGAGCGTGTTCAGCCAGCTTGCCGAATCATCGAAGCAGAACCCATTCAGCTTGCCGGTCAGGTCGGGTAACTGCGCCAGTGCTGTTTCAGCTCGTAAGTATTAATTGAATTTAAAAAAAAAACTTAATATATTAGCTAGCATAATATTGTCAGTAAAATAGTAAATTCACGTCCTACTTAGATTACTTTCTAGAATTTAGTTTTTTATTAGGAGGGGTAATGACAATCCGAATTTTTCTTTACCTGCATTCTCTGTTCCCACTTCCCGTGCAGCGCATGTGCACACGTAAATTGACGAGGGCTGCGAGAGGCACGGCGGAGATAGTATCTCGCGAAAAGAGAATCGAGACAGACTATTCCCTCGTTTTGCAAAACGTGGCAACCGCGTTTTAAAAAGACATAGAATCGAATATCTGTCTGCCGTTCGACGTCGTTCACACGTAAATTTCACGTGGATCATTTACTATCTTCCACGTTATTTCTATGCTACCACATGCCTAGGCGGGATTATAAGCATTGTTATAATCGCTTATCAATGACGTCCGAAACGGAAGAGAAGGCTATGCCATTCATAGCTCGAGCCAAATCTCCTCATCTCCAAACTGGAAGGGCTGGCATTATAGTGATATTATGCATGTGGATTATAATTTATTTTTGGGGTGTTACCCAACTAGTTGACGGGTTAATGGACTGGCTGGCGTACGGGTCCACTCAATATGTTGCACGGGTCGCGGTTGGTGTTGTCACCACTGTAGCTTCTTCATATGAAGGTTTATCGCTCGAACTATACAATTTAATGTTTTTTTGTTACAGCTGGACAAGTTGAATTCGGAAGTGGCAAGTACTACGCTTACTGTGCTCTCGGAGGAGTTCTTTCTTGTGGAATCACCCACACTGCCATCGTACCACTTGATCTTGTCAAGTGCAGAATTCAGGTATTACGAGAAAAATCTATTCAACTTAATTGTTTTCTTTTAGGTGAATCCAGAGAAGTACACCGGTATTGCTACTGGTTTCCGGACCACCATCGCCGAGGAAGGAGCTCGTGCTCTTGTAAAGGGATGGGCCCCAACCCTCCTTGGATACTCCGCACAAGGACTTGGAAAATTCGGATTCTACGAGATCTTCAAGAACGTCTACGCTGACATGCTCGGAGAAGAGAACGCATATCTCTACAGAACCTCTCTTTACCTCGCTGCTTCCGCCTCAGCTGAGTTCTTCGCTGATATCCTTCTCGCCCCAATGGAAGCCACCAAGGTCCGTATCCAAACCTCACCAGGAGCTCCACCAACTCTTCGTGGATGTGCACCAATGATCTACAAGGCCGAAGGACTCACCGGATTTTACAAGGGACTTCCACCACTCTGGATGAGACAGATTCCATACACCATGATGAAGTTCGCTTGCTTCGAGAAGACCGTTGAGGCCCTTTACCAATACGTTGTTCCAAAGCCAAGAGCAGAGTGCTCCAAGGCTGAACAACTTGTCGTCACGTTTGTTGCTGGATATATCGCCGGAGTTTTCTGCGCCATCGTATCTCACCCAGCCGACACTGTTGTTTCCAAGCTTAACCAAGACTCTCAAGCCACCGCCGGAGGAATCCTCAAGAAACTTGGTTTCGCCGGAGTCTGGAAGGGACTTGTGCCACGTATTATCATGATCGGAACCCTCACAGCTCTTCAATGGTTCATCTATGATTCTGTTAAAGTGAGTTTATATCGGTATTATTTTTCTTAATTAATAAAAAAAATTCAGGTCGCCCTCAACCTTCCACGCCCACCACCACCAGAGATGCCAGCTTCCCTCAAGGCCAAGCTTGCCGCTCAACAATAATTGCACTGACTAGATAATGATTTTGATTTCCTTCCTTAATCGATTGTTCTAGCCATTGTATTAATTTGAAATCCACCCAATTTGTCTCTTTTCTCTCGGTCCTACTCTCACTCTTAATTTTTTATAACTAATTAGTGCACCATGCTCGGTTTTAGTGTGATTATCATTTCCTTCATTTGTTTCAAGTTGTCCTTCAATCCCGATGTCTTCTTTTTTGAAAGATGAGTTCTCTGGCAGTGTTTTTATAAATCTCCTCCGAACAAAACCGATCGAAGAATATTGTATACGTTGGTGTTAATTTGTGTGTGTTCTCAAGAAAAGACCTCAATTGGGTAGTTCAATTAATACAGTCCACCCTCGCTCGTTTTACCGTTGAATTCCAATAAAAAAAATTGATAATAACGTGATTTTCAGAATTTATGGATAAAATTACTAAAAACGTGGTTTTAATCAGGACATTAGAAGCAAAAATTCTTCTCGTCCGGTTTGTTTCCTGAGATATTAATATTTTATACGGAAACTTAGTTTCTAGAACATTTTCCTTCACACGTCTGTTGCTTCTTGATGTTGCTTTTTCAATTTACTTATGGAATATTTGGACACCAAATTGGGAATGGACAGTCAATGAATTTTGGGATCAAACTGGAAATGTTGCTGATAATTTGAACGGAGTAATAATATTTTGAACTTTATGCTCTTCAATAAGAATTTTCAGACAATAACATGGCTGAGAAGTAATCCAGCTGGACTTAAACTTAATACTCCCGTAAATGAAACTCTTGCATGGTTCTTCACTTATCACATTTATCTATGGACAAGTATGCTCTTTTGTTTCCAGAAATTCGCATTCAACTTTCATAATGATTTTTCAGCTTTCATTGGATTTCTTCGTTCTGATGCATTCTTCCGGTTCATCGCATACTCTTTGATCGGTGGCATTTCAACATTTTCTGCGATGGTTTACGATTTCTCGCAAATATTTTTCTTGCACTTCAATTGTTTTGATGCCTACGCTACCAAGTAATCGGGAACTTCAATTGATTTTAAAAGATAATTAATTTTTCAGATTGTGCTACCTTTGTTACTACACTTTAACAGTTCTTTGGAGCCTTGTGAGGGGAAAGAAGTGGAATCCATTGAGAGAACGAAAAGACACTGTAAGAGTTTTCTGGTATACCTATGTCATTTTGTATAAATATTTTCAGGTAATCCTCGACACTCGTCAGCAATTCCTGGCAACTTCTCTGTTCGTCATCCTTCTTTTCATTCTTCCTACAATTTTTGTCTACTTCGTCGTCTTCCGATGTCTTCGACTCGCTGTATCGGCACTTCAAACCGTGCTCTATTTCTTCGCAACGTGGCCATTTCAACTGTTTGCTCTTGAAAAACATTTAGCTGAAAAATACGGAAAACCAGCGGATGCACAAAACGAAGCATTGGCTGAGAAGAAAACAAAATCCCAAAACTGAATTTGGATATATTCAATTTTGATATCTTCGGGTTTTGTTCTCATCATGAGTTTTTTCGTTGTATATGAAAATAAAATTTTGCCAATTTTCCGTTGGTCACTTTAAATTTCTAGTTGTATCACTAACTTCCCTATTTCCAAATGGGAAGCTTGATTGAAAAATAACATCTTTTCGTGAAAATTAAAAACTATTTTTTTGAATTTCGTGCGTGCAAAATACCAAATACGCAAACACCTCAAATGACGACAAAAATTGGAGGTATTTTTTAATTAAATTAAATTGTATAAATTGACAAATAATATATTAAGGAAATTACGAGAATAAATGGCGGATATCGAAGCCGTATAAATGGGAAATCAGGGGTCATGGGACATGCTTGCGTGACAAAACGCGGAAACTTTCGCTGAGTGGCGACTCAGCTATCAATAAAACATATAACTATTAGGGAAAAATGCGGAAGGATTGCGAATAAAACATTTTAGAATTGGACAGGGGAGGGAATACTATAATCTTGAATGAAAAAAAAGTCAGGACGGGAACTTTTGCATTAAACATGGGGGGCATTTGAAAGAAAAAGATTTTGCGAGGAATTTTTCAACTATCCACGCGTCTTCCTTTCGATTGTGGTGGGAGCAGCACTCTTGGAGTCTCATTTATTCTTCTCGGCTCCGGGGTAGTCGGATCGTTGCTTGTAGCACTGACTCCTCCGAATTGACGACTCTGTGGGACACGTCGCGGTTGGATGGTGCTTTCTGGGCCACGTGGACGAAGCTGGCCAGCTGCTACAACATCTAGAGATTTCTCATGATTTGATTGATTAAGGCGAATACTCATTTTTCAAAACAAAATAAAGCTAATTTAAAACATCTATTCTATGAATTTTCTAACCTCTCTCTCCACCGAGAACTACCTCTCGTGGCGCAGTGGCCAATGCTCCAAAAGCTCTTCTCTCGATGGCTCCATCATCTAATCCGCTTGTTTGTGGTGCAGTGTCTCCTCCGAAAGCTCTGGATCCTGCTTTTCCATTTCCAACTTGTGGGCGGAATGAAGCAGCTGCAGAATTAAACGTTCCAGCAGGAGCATCAGTTGCCTGAGGCTCTTCATCGTCCCAGTCAGAATTACGACGTGGTCTCTGGGTCGCAAATGTTGGGAAGTTATTTTGATTTGGAGCTGCTGCTGGCGCAGTGGTCAATCCTCCAAAAGCTCTTCTCTGGATGGCTCCATCATCTAATCCACGTCTTTGTGGTGCAGTGTCTCCTCCAAAAGGTCTGGATCCTGTTTTCCCATTTCCAACTTGTGGACGGGATGCAGCAGCTGTAGAATTAGACTTTCCAGCTGGAGCAACAGTTGTCTCAGGCTCTTCATCACCCCAGTCAGAATTACGACGTGGTCTCTGGGTTGCAAATGTTGGGAAGCTATTCCGATTTGAAGCTGCTGCTGGCGCAATTGTCAATCCTTCAAAAGCTCTTCTCTGGGTGGCGCCATCATCTAATCCACTTCTTTGTGGTGCAGTGTCCCCTCCGAAAGCTCTGGATCCTGCTTTTCCATTTCCAACTTGTGGGCGGAATGAAGCAGCTGCAGAATTAAACGTTCCAGCAGGAGCAGCAGTTGTCTGTGGGTCTTCATCGTCCCAGTCAGAATTACGACGTGGTCTCTGGGTTGCATATGTTGGGAAGTTATTCCGATTTGGAGCTGCTGCTGGCGCAGTGGTCAATCCTCCAAAAGCTCTTCTCTGGATGGCACCATCATCAAATCCACGGCTTTGTGGTGCAGCGTCTCCTCCAAAAGCTCTGAATCCTGTTTTTCCATCTCCAACTTGTGGACGGGATGCAGCAGCTGTAGAATTAGACGTTCCAGCTGGAGCAGCAGTTGTCTGAGGCTCTTCATCGTCCCAGTCAGAATTACGACGTGGTCTCTGGGTTGCATATGTTGGGAAGTTATTCCGATTTGGAGCTGCTGCTAGTTCTTGTGATGACGTACCATTTGATAAATTTGGAACGGGATTATTTGGGCGAAGAGCATCAGGTGGAATATTAACTTGATTTTTGTTACGAACCACACCTCCAGGGCCACGGAGCACAAAACCATTGATTGAAAGCTGAAAATCATAATTTGTTGAACAAAAACGAAGCTTTCCGACTCACATATCCATTGATATTATACGATTTTCCTTTATTGATGTAGTGCTTCACGTACCAATGCGGTCCTCTTGTATACTCGTCGGATCTGTACAAATTCATCATCACATCAATCTCGTTGATACCGAAACGGATGAGTTTCTCTGCCTCTCCAACGAGGACATCTCCATAATATTCATGGTAGAATTGGTTCTTGTTCGAGTTGAAGCGAATGGTTCCTTTGAACTGAAAAAAATGAATATTTCTCAAAAACTTTGAAAGTTCTCAATGCACACGATAAATCAGACAGTTCCGTACCGATAATTGCCTGTCCGCGTTATCAAACTGGAAAAAGTCCACTTTGTTGAACTCCCTCACATCGAACTGGAACCTGTTACTGCTGAAAACGTCACACGTTGGAGCGTTGGTGCGTTTCACTTCGGTGTTGACGTTCTGGGCAAAGTGTAAACAATTCTTCGGGTGGGATTGAACTTTTTCCACGTTGTATTCCACCCAGGCTCCAACATCAGTCTGTAAAAATGGAAATAAACAGTTTAAAATCTATTTTTCATCCAAAATACGCAATTATTCAAAACTTTGACTTACGAAAATGTCCTTCACCTTCCCGAACAAGTATTTGTAGTCCTTGTCGAAAAATTCGTAGAACACCTCGTTATGGTGAGTGACCTTTCCCGAGATAACTCCCTGTCGGGCGCCAGAGTACATAACTACTGAAAAACAAAAATTTTGGAATTCTGAAACGAAACTGAAGAAAAACGGATAAGAACAGAAGAATCAACGGCTAAAGGCGGTTAAACTATTCAAAACATGAGAAATTATTTTTCAAGCACAAAAACTACAAAAATGTGAACGAAAACATCAGAAAATTTAAACAAAGCGTGATCGCGTTAAAAAAAAGAATCAACACCGAAGATTCTGAAAGAAAGTTCCAGAAGCATACCGTAACCTTGAAGGCGCCTCATAAAAAAGGTCATTCAGGTCTCGCCACGAAAACTGTTTATTGGCCATTTCAACACCAGGAGCTCTTTAGAGAAACAAACTTCAAGTTTCGGATGATAAAAAGTTTAATTATAAAATTAGAACTGTACATTAAATAAATTTTCGTTAAAGTTAACTTTGCTTTAGAGTTGAAATGGAGAAAATGCACTATTAATTTTCAATCTATAAAAACTACCGTACTAAAGGCGCAAGTTATGAACCTTTGAAAGGGTCTCGCAGCGACCATGAGTTTTTTCGGTGTATTTAATGAATGTATATGAAAATAAAATTTTGTTAATTTTCCGTTAGACACTTTGAATTTCCAGCTGTATCCTCAAATTATCCAAACAGGAGGCTTGATTGAAAAACGTTTTTTTGAGAAAATTAAAAACTATTGTTTAAATTTCGCGCGTGAAATTTGACCCAAAAATACGCAAACACCACAAATGACGACACAAGAATGGAAGCATTTTTTAATATTATTTATTTTGTTAATAACGTTATTTTAACTAGATTTTTCAGATAAATATTCGAAAATAAGAACTTAAAATATCTTTAAAAATAATTTTTGAACAAAGTGAATAATTTCATTCAACATTCTCTCCTGAAACTATTCTTGTTCGCTAAAACTTGCAGTACTTGCAATTTTTATCTTTTTATGCTTATGTTTAATCTGTTACTTGCTATTTAAATGTTTCTACCAAATGTATAATTTCAGGAAATTAAAAAAATCTAATGTTAGAAGAAGAAGCGGAACGTTTGTTCCGTTTGGAATGTCTGGAAACTCTGAACTGGCCACCATGTGCTCCTATACCATTTCATATTACAAAGTAAGAGTAATAATATTTCTTTGTAATTCTGCAAAAATAATTTTCAGACAAAATCCAAGTGCTGAATTTTATAATGTAGCCGACAATTTGGACTCACTTTTGCAGCCGATTGATGCTCCGGCAAATATCATAGCACAAGTAGATTCAAACGGAAAAATCATAGGATTTGTTGAGAATGAACGAATTATTGTCGGTTCAGCCAACACTTCAATGTCAATCAACAGGCAATTAATTTTAAATTTCATTAAAAATTGCTAAATGTGAAATTTTAGAGCTCCGTACAAACAAAGAAGCTTACATACAACTGCTGGGAACAGTATCAAGGGATCGCCGGGAAATGTACCATTTCTTCCTGGATTTTTAGAAGAATTAGACGATCTGCTGGCTGGTGAAACAACAGCAAAATCTACATCTGGAGAGGAATCCAAATTTTTGAGTTTTAAAGATGATGGTTAGTTTTTTATATTAATTTCTTCCGAATTTATTCATATTTTCAGCAACTCTATTGAACACAATACCCACAATCGGACAAATTGTGCTACCGAATCATTCTTCAGTTAAGAAACCGGCTGAAACACCGAAATCCATTAATATCGAAGAAATGGATATGTTTGATCTACTAGATATGGTTACCTCTAACGAATATATCATACATACAGTGGCGGCTCCTGTCAAAAAATCTGAGTCCATTGAATCAGAAGAGACTCCAGAAGATGATAAAAAAGTTTCTGAAAACGAAATTGATGAAATTGAAATTCCAATTATTCCGGGAAACACGGAAAAAGTTATCGAAATCTTCGGAGCTGCAACTGAGCCAACAAAAGAAAAGTTTGAATTCGCGCAAAGATTGGTTTTGAGTGCAGATGAAGAAGATGAATACAAGAGACTTGTGCCTACAATGGCGAGAAAGGTTTTAGAAATTGTTTAGTAAACTGAATTAATTCGAAAATTTTTCAGTATCCCTTCTCTCTGGATCCATTTCAACAATCTTCAGTTTTATGCATGGAACGAGGTGAATCGTTATTTGTAGCTGCTCACACTTCTGCTGGAAAAACTGTTGTTGCTGAGTATGCAATTGCACTTTGTCAAGCACATAAAACACGGTATTTTTATTATTAAAAATTTTGAGAAAACAAACTGAAAAAAAGAGCAAAAAACAAATTTTTGAATACTGTAGTAATTGTTTTTAGCCGTTAAATGTAAATTTATCTATTTTAACTCATCTTTCATTCTGAGAATCAAAGGTGTCAATATAGAACGAACATTTTCAATTTTTCTTGAAAACTTACAAAAAAAGTTTAGAAAATTAACAAAAAATGCAATTGTTTTAACAATTGCATTTTTTGGTTTCTCAAAAATCAAAAAACCCGACACACTTGCTGAGAATTTGCAATTTTTGGCATTTTTGAAAATTCGAAAAAAATCCCTAAGCTTTTAAAAGTTCCTTTAATTTCCATAAAATCGACAAAATATTTTTACAGAGCCGTCTACACGTCGCCGATTAAAGCATTGTCCAATCAAAAATTCAGAGATTTTAAACAAATTTTTGGAGACGTAGGATTAGTGACAGGAGATATTCAATTGCATCCAGAAGCAGCATGCCTTATTATGACAACAGAAATTCTTAGATCAATGTTGTATAATGGTTCAGAAGTTATTCGAGATCTTGAATGGGTCGTTTTTGATGAAGTTCATTATATTAACAATGAAGAAAGAGGTCATGTGTGGGAAGAAGTGAGACTCTTTGGATTTATAGTTTTTTAAAGTTTTTTATTTATTTCAGGTGCTCATTATGCTCCCTGCTCATGTGAAAATTGTAATGCTCTCAGCGACTGTACCTAACTGTGTAGAATTCGCTGATTGGGTGGGAAGAATCAAGAATCGGAAGATCAATGTAATCTCAACAGATCGAAGACCTGTTCCACTTGAACATTTTCTGTACACTGGTCAAGATGGAAAAACTCAAAAAGATTTGTTCAAAATTATTGATCGTAGTGGACAATTCATTCTGAAAGGATACAATGATGCCAAAGATTCAAAAGCTAAAATTTATGAGAAAGAAAAGGCTGGAGGAGCTGGTGGAAGAGGTATTTCGGAAAACAAAACAAGAAAAAAAGTTTTTTGACGCTAACTGTGGTTTTATGAAAATACATAAATTTAAACGATTGTATACTTTTTCCAAAAAAAAAACAGAATTATGAATAGACAGCAATTATTTTTGAAATATCCGAAATTTCAAATAAAAAAAGTTACCAAAATTTTCGTTTCCCGCTTTTTTTGTGCTTTTGGCGGAATAACTTTTCTTGTTTAAAAAATTGTATTGTTCTCGTTTTCAACTATGTTAATAACTCAGATTAAAAATGCAGTAGCTTTTGTGGGGTTTTCGTTTCAATAGACTGAAACTGGCCCGAAACGAAATTTTTCATAATAAAACTACGCAAAATTTTTCAAAAATATTTTAGAAAAATTGTCCAATTTTGCTAAAATCCTAAATTTTGCCGGAATACAGTTTTTATTAGATTATCAACTTAAACTTTATTGCAAATAATCTATTTACAGGGACACAAAGAGGTGGAGGACGAGGTGGTGGCGGAAATGGAGGTGGAAGAAATTGGCCAGGAAAAAATGATAAAAACATTTATCTAAATCTCATCAATTATATGAAATGCTCTGATCAACTTCCAATGGTTGTATTCGTTTTTTCGCGAAAAAGATGTGATGAGAATGCTCAAATGCTTGCTTCGATGAATTTAACAACTGAAGTTGAGAAACAACATGTACGACTATTCTTTTCACAATGTGTTCAAAGATTAAAAGGATCTGATAAAGAACTTCCACAAGTACTCACAATGAGAGATCTTTGTTTGAGAGGATTTGCTGTACATCATTCAGGAATTCTTCCAATTTTAAAAGAAGTTGTTGAATTGCTTTTCCAAAAAGGATATGTTAAGGTATGAACACTGAAATTCAAAAAAAAATTAATTTTCAAAAATTTCAGATTCTTTTCGCTACTGAAACATTCGCAATGGGAGTCAACATGCCGGCGCGATGTGTGGTATTTGATAGTATCATGAAGCATGACGGTACAGAACGTCGGATGCTTAATCCTGGAGAATATACTCAAGTGAGTTAGATTCAGCTTTTTTTAGAGTAGGCCACGGCCAATTTTTGAACGCACCGCTCTCGAACCAGTATTCGACGACAAAGCTGTAATTTCAAGTTTTTCAATTAGTTTTGCCGATTTCCACAATTTTCAAGTTTTTCTCGTCTTTTTTCTATGTTTTCGAATTTTCCGTTTTTTATTCCGAAAATTATGAAGGAAAAATTTTTAAGCGGTGTCGGTTTCTAGATTTTTTAAGAAAATCGAAAAATTTCGTTTTTTTTCCAATTTTCTGATTTTTCGAAAAAATTTTCGATTTTTCAAAAATTAGGTTAGTATTTTGGCCATTATTTTTTCTTTTGAGAAGAAATTTTTATGTTTTTTCTTATTAATATAAACAAAATTAGATTTTAAAAAATCATATTTTACGGTTAATTTTCCGAACAATTTTTTAGATTTTTCAGAGAATCGAAAAATCGAAAATTTTTAGTTTTTTGATTTGCACTGAAAAATATCATAATTTCCTATTTTTCAGATGGCTGGACGTGCCGGAAGACGAGGTCTCGATTTAACGGGTACTGTAATTATCATTTGCAAAGACTCAACTGTGCCACAACCGGATGTTCTCAAAAATTTGATCAGTGGCCAAGCTCTTCGATTAGAAAGTAAATTCCGTGTCACATACTCGATGATTCTCAATTTGCTTCGTGTTGAACAATTGAAAATTGAAGATATGCTCCAAAGAAGTTATGTGGAAAGTGATTCTCTGAGAGAATCAAAAGAAAAACGAAAATCATTAGTTGATACAAAGAATGCAATCCAAACAATGTCAACTATCGAATGTTCAACTTGTTCTCCAAATTCTCAACTTAGAGATTATCATGATGCACTTGCGGTTTTCTTGAGAAAAAGTGAACATATTTGGCCGAAATTAAACGATGAAAATGTGATCAACAAATTACTCTGCTCAGGACGATTTTTGATTGTGAACAGTGCACAGCAACAACTTCAAAATGAGTGTGTTCTATTGATTAAAGAATTAAATAACAAGACTCTACAGGTTTGTAATTTATACATTTTTTTGAAAATCGAAAAATAGAAAACTGGTTGAAAAATTTGTTTTAAAATAATACGACAAAAAAACGAGGAAGAGAAAGAAGAAATGCCTTCATAAAAAAGTACAGATTTTATTGAAAATTTTGGAGTTTTTTCTTTAAAAAAAGGAATATTTGTTTCCTTCGACAAATCAACATATTTTAATTTCTCTTGTTTTTTCTGTAAAACCTTTTTTTTTAGATTTTCAATTAAAAAAATGAAAAACAATAATTCAAAAACCGAAAACATTAATTTTTCTAAATTTTTCAATTTTTCAATTTTTAAAAACGAAAATTTCAAAAGATTTCGAAAAACTAAAATTTTCAAATTTATTTTTAATCAGAAAACTAAAAATTTCGATTTGTTTTAGAAAAATAAAAAAAAACACCCGTTTTAATCGAGAAAAGTAAATTTTCAATTTTTTTTGTTATTTTTTCAAAAATCGAACAAATTCGTTTTTTTTTAATTTTCAAAAAAAATCAAAGTGTGTTTTTAGATCCTTGTTGCATCGGCCGACGCGGATGAGACAACTAACAAAAATGCAGCCGCTATTGGTTTCTCAAAACTGCCAAAATCAGTAGGCTTATGAAATTTTGAATTGTTCAATTTTCAAATTGAATTTCAGGAACTCAGCTGGTTGACTGAGGAAAACTCTTTACTATCAACGTCGAAATTCGGAACTCGCGGAGCTGCACACTGTTCTACAAACATCAGAAGTTTCAGACTTTGTGAGATTCCACTCTCTGGAATTGTCGCTGTAATGAAAAAGTGTGCAAAAGGAGTACAAAGCGGTGAAATTCTACAGGAATACAATATGACACAGATTCCCAGATTCAGGTAAAGTTTGTATGTTTTCAGATTAATAATGACAAAAAATAATTATTTTCAGAGACAGAGAATTGTCTGAAAATGTGAAGAAACTTCTTCAACAAATTACGACCGCTGTTCCTGGATTGAAAAGTGGCGAAATTGAGACGTATACATGGAAAGAACTTGGATCATTTTGTCAGAATCTTGACACGAGCTTCGACACAGATTTATTAGAGAAATTGGAATATAATCTCAATTTACCTCAATCATTCCCTGCTCGACATTGTACGCGATTTGATGAACATGTAAGTTTCAAAAAAAGGTGTCTTCGGAACATTTTCAGTGTTTAAAAAAAAATTATTTAAAAAAGAAAAATTGAACATTAAAAACGAAATAGTTCGATTTTACGGAAAAAAATTGGAAGTAAAAGCTTAACAAAAAATTCAATCTTTTCATCAAATTTTGTTTATTTAGCAGAAAGTTTCGATTTTTCAATTTTCCGGATAACAGAAAAAAGGTTTAGAAAATGAAAAAAAAACGATTTCTAGCAAATTTTGTTTGTATTGATAGAAAAACATAAGATAAAATGTTATATATTTTCTTCCAAAAAGGAGGAATAATTACCAACATTTTCTAGTTATTTTTCGAAAAATCGAGAAACTAAAATTTGGCCGTTTTTCTAAAAAGAAGAAAATGTTCAAAATTTTAAACTATTTTTCTAGAAATCGAAAAATCGAACAACTTTTTTAAAAGTTAATCTAACTATTATAGATTACACTCTTCATTCTTCATTTTCAGTTTTCTGTACTACGTGATCGAATCAGAATTGAACGAAAAATCGAAAGTCTTGAATATGAGCTGTCCAGCGATGCATTGTTGCTCAGTGAAGAATATCATAATCGCCTGAAAGTTCTTGAAGCCCTTAATTTTGTCGAACAAAAGATGGTCAGTTTGAAAGGACGAATTGGTTGCGAAATTCACCATCAAGAGCTTCTAATCACTGAACTCATTTTGGATTATAAATTCCATCAACGATCTCCGGCCGAATTGGCTGCTCTTCTGTCAACTCTTACTTGCCAATATAATAGTGGAAGAGAAATGCAATTTGGAGGGGATACGGTGTTTGGTGAAGTATGTTTGGAAATTTTAGATTATTTAAATAATTTTATTGAATTTCAGATTAGTGAAAGTGTGAAATCAGTTCTCACAAGATTAGAATCTGTGGCATCTAAACATAAATCTCAAATTTCTGATTTGGGATGTGAAATTCGATTTGATCTGATGGAAGTTGTGTATGAATGGGCGAATGGAACAGTAATATCGAGAAAATAATATGATTTAGTCAATCAACTTACTAAATTTCAGCCGTTCTATCAAATCATGGAAATGACTGATTGTCAAGAAGGCCTTATCGTTAAGTGTATTCAACGATTGGATGAAGTTTGCAAAGATGTTAGAAACGCTGGCAGAATTGTTGGAGATCCTGCTCTGGTTGAAAAAATGGAAGAAGTTAGTGCATCAATTCGACGGGATATTGTTTTTGCAGCCTCCCTTTATACTACCGTCTGATTTTTGATTAACCTGTGATTTAAATTTTGTAGAAACCGGTTGTATTTTTTGTTGTTGAACATTTGCTCTAGACAAAAATATTTAATTTTAATAACATGATTTTTCAGAGCTTTTATCAAAAACCGGTGGGAATTGGTAATTTATATTACGTGTCCACAAATTGATGAGAGCTGCGGAGACACGTGGTATCAGGTTGCCTCATTGCGGTTTGATCTACACAAAATGCGGGAATTTTTCCCCAGGAAAATGTGACGTAAGCACACTCTTTACCATGCAAAATCAGATGAAAAGTCTGCGTCTCTTCTCCCGCATTTTTCGAAGATCAAACCAAAATGGGACACTTTGACACTACGTGCGGAGATGCTGCCACAGTCTCCCCCGATAGAACAAATTACTGTATTACTTCTTAGTTTTAATGGCCTTTTTTTTTAATTCGAAAGACAATATGTAGGAGCTGATTTTTTTTACATTTCAAAATGTATTTTTAATTAAAATTACATATATCTCTTTCCGATACAATAAGCGCGACTGAGGATTCCGAATATCTGAAACGGGAGTAGCATATTTTTCCTAACGCTCACAGTAAAAGTTTCTGAAGTAAAACTTCCTTTATTTTTTGTACATAAAATGAGGAAGAAAGTTATTACAAACTTTCTAATTTTTCGGATATTTTTCTTCTCTCCACCACGATCAATTTTTTTTAAACGAATTTTTCCGAATTCTGCTGTTTACCGTATAGCCAATTCTTTTTTGAATTGATAAACGGCACAGAACAGATACTTGTAATTAAAGTGGTACAAGTACCAATGAAACCACAAGGCATCCGCTGTTTACCGTATAGCCAATTCTTTTTTGAATTGATAAACGGCACAGAACAGATACTTGCCATTAAATTGGTACAGTAAATTTATATTCCTGATAAGAAATGAATAAAATACCTGATTTTTACGAGGGCAACCTTCAGCTCGATGAAGAAAAATAAACAATAATCAAAAAATGAATAGATATTTTTAATCTAGCATTTATCTATGTAAGCCATCAATGTCACGCTGTAAAAAGTGAATCTTAACCAATTCTTTTTTGAATTGATAAAGTAGATAGTGGAGATAAAAAGAGTTGGCAACCAACAAGACATAAAAGGAAAATCAAACTGAATGGATCTATAAACCTATTTTAGTTTTAGGTTCCCCTCGCAATTCGGAAAATCAAAGCCTCGAAGAACTAAATTGATGAAAGTTTCACGATGAAACAGTTCTAAATGTCTAGTTTCTACAAACAGTGAGAAGGTCCAAGAGCAGGAGCAAGAAATCATAGAAATTATGAATATAGATCCCAGAGTACAAGGAGAGATGGAAAAGTTGAAAAATTGTCATAAGAGGAATTCATAAGCGCGAGAATAAAATCTCAGGTTACGGTAACTTTTGTAGGGGGCATTGTCTGTTCCTTCTTTTGAGTTTCGCGGCCGCCATTTCTATATGTGAACTGTATTGTGTGGAAGTGTAATTCAATTTACTCTACAAATCTCCAACTCAGTATCAAAAGAAAACAACTGAAATTTACAAGAACTACTAGAGAACAAACTACAATTGGGACCTATGTTTTTTTTTAATATTCATACATTTTTTCATATCTAGAATATACTAAATATAGAAATTAATTTTTAATTCGTAGTAAAATATCAGTAGTAAATGATATAATCCCTGCCGTGGTAGTAAGAATGTCTACTGTATAGCAAAATAGATACGAAGTAAAAGATCAAGTATTTAGTACAACAGTATTTGCCGACCATTTGTTGTTTAAGTTGTTATAAACTAATGTTACCTTCTGATTTCTGTTGAGCTCGGTTTCTAAGTTGCTTTGTTTTTACTGTTTCAAAATTTCATGATATATTAAAATCACTGTTTCATTAGAAATATGCGCAAAATTATCAAATTTCGAAATCTTGAAAAACAAACAAAAAAATGATCTAAAACTCTGTACTTAAAAAACAATCGGAATGAAGAGATATTAAATTAAGCCGGCATGCGGAGTGCTCCGTCAAATCGAATAGTTTCTCCGTTCAAATACTGATTTTCAATGATGTGCTGCACAAGAGCTCCGTACTCGTGTGGGTGTCCAAGTCTCGATGGATTTGGGATGAGTTGGGCCAGGAAGGATTTAACCTGAAAATTAAACTTGTTTAATGAATAGGAACGTCCTTTTCAGCCCTCACCTTTTCTGGAAGTGAAGAGAGAAGTGGAGTATCCATAAGTCCTGGAGCAATAGTGTTGAATCGGATACCATCGCCAGCAAAATCACGAGCCAATGGAAGAGTCATACCAACAATAGCGCCCTTAGAAGCAGAATAGGCAGACTGCAAAAATTTTTTAACTTATTTAAATTTGTTAAATTGGCATTGTATATTTTCAAAAATTTGGCCTGTTACATGTGTTATATGTGCCAAGGTTCACAGTTTTGTTCATTTGGTGCAGAAAATTAAGTTTATGAAATTTTAAATTCAGAACTGTACAGAAGAATCCAGGATTCACAATAAAATGCTTAGCATCTAGTTTCAAGTTTTTGCGAATTGATGATATGCTGATTTTGAAAAATGTTGGCAAAATTTTAGAATTTTAATTCGAATAAAAGTCATAAATTAGAAATTTTTCGCCAAAAAATACGGTACCCGGTCTCGCCACTTTTTTTTGTAAAACACAAACGGTATTTTAATTTCAAACTTTCTTTGCTGCAGAGCTTTCATCGATTTTTATAGTTTCACTCACAATTTGTTATTTTAGTTTTATTTTAGTTTTTACAGTAACAAATATATTTTTAACAAAAAAATGAAGACATGATAAAAATTCTTCAACGACAAAAGTTTGAATTCTTTAAAGGCGCATAGCCGTTTGTATTTAACAAAATTGTCGTGTCGAGACCGGGTACTGTAACTTTCATATAATACAAAAACCTCAAAATTTTGTGCCTCGAAATATTTATATTTACCTGTCCAGTTTGTCCATCAAAAGCTGCAACCGAAGCGGTATTAATTACAACTCCTCGTTGTCCATTGGCATCTTTCTCGTGTTCTCCCATTAAAGCAACTCCGTGTCGGATAACATTGAATGTTCCCAAAACATTAACCTAAATTGTTTTAAGTTATTTTGGTGGTTGAAATGACAGTAACTGACATCAATGGTCTGACGGATCTTCTCAAAATCAACGTGTTTCTTCTTTTGAACAGAGTAGAGCTTGAAAGCATACGCAATTCCGGCACAATTCACAAGAGCATCGAGGCGACCATATTCAGCTTGAACTTTGGCAAAAGCTGCTCTCACTTCTTCTTCGGATGTTACCTGAAATTTATGAAACGTTTGTTTTTTAATGAGAAAATACAATAATAAATTATGTTATTACGGGAGCACTAAATTCGGAGAATGCGTATAGAACCACATATTTGACGCGCAAAATATCTTGTAGCGAAAACTACAGTAGTTCTTTAAATGACTACTGTAGCTCTTGTATCAATTTCAGGGTTGGTTTTTTTCCAAATTAGTTAAAATCAATTTAATTATTTAATTTAAGAAAAAATGAAGGAAAATCTAATATCACTGTCACTATTCGAGAATAAATTCATTTCGAAAATCGATCCCGTAAATCGGCACAAGAGCTACAGTAGTCATTTAAACAATTACTGTAGTTTTCGCTACAAGATATTTTGCGCGTCAAATATGTTGCAAAATACGCATTCTCAGAATTTTGTGTTATCGTAATATTTGAAGCGTAAAACTTTGTAAAATACTAATGTATGTGCGCCTTTAAAAAGTACTGTAATTTTACAGTACTCTTAAAATTGAAAATGCTGTGGAATTTTTATCGACTTTTCGTAGTTTTTTATCATGATTTGTTGAATAAAATTGATGTGCTTTCAATTTTTAATTCTTAATTTAAAAAACGATGAGAATTTCATGAAAATTCAGTACTAACGAAATTTTGAAATAACAGTACTCTTTAAAGGCACACACTCGTTTCTATTTTACAAAAAAGGGCGTGTCGAGACAGAGATCGCAAAATTGGCGTCTGGGTAATATTTTACTTGAAGTTTCTCTTTACAAATGTAGCATGAAATCATTGTTACCGAAGCTGGTGTAAAGATTCCTCCGATCTCCTTCGCAACATCGGCTCCTTTTGACTGTGGAAGATCAAGAATAGCGACCTGTGCACCAGCCTTTGCCAAAACTTCGGCAGCACCCTTTCCCAGTCCAGACGCTCCGCCAGTGACGAGAGCAACGAGACCCTGAGAAGATAGAACGTAGGGTTTTCAGATAACACTTTCAATTTTGGAGCAAGTATTCAACCTTTTCAAGCTCTTAAACTCACCTTAGTGCTTCTGAGTGCCGACATTTGTTCCCGTTTACCTAAATCATAAGTGTGTTTGATTAAACATTCAAAATCTCGAACTAAGACGGAAAGTATTTAATAAAAGAAATCGCAACGAAATTCGAAAATAATTCTTGATAACAAAAGCATATTTCTCTCGAAATGTTTATAAAATTAAATTTTTCTTTAAAATAGTTGACGAATAGTATGGATTAAAAGTGGAATATGGGTTAAATACAATGCTTAATGCTTTTGTTTCAGGGATTTTTTCCTGCAAACGTGTAGCTTGCGACAGAAAAGAGAAGTAGAGATAAACAGTAAAAAAGCGATGAGAGATAACTGTGAAGCAGGAGAGATAAGAATGGGGGAACGAGGTGGGACATATTTATGGTGACAGCTCAAAAAATCAGAAATCATAGAACATGAAGAATACACAAACAGAGAATAAATGTTTATGGGGACATGAAAATATTTGGAGCAGACTAGTTTTGATCACTCGTCGTCTTCTTCTTCCTCATCCTCGTTCGAGAAGCGGCGAGTTGGACGAGACTTTCGACGGCTTGATGCTGGTTCCTGGAAATTAAATATTAGACTTAAAGACATTAAAAAAGTTCAAGTAACCTTCTTTTGTCCAATGATCTCCTCTTCTTCATCTTCTTCCATTGGGTCTTCACTATCTTCCGATTCCTTCTTCTTTTTCGGTGGTGGTGCACTTGCAGACGATGTTGATGGTTCATCATCTTTCTTAGCTTCCTCGGTCTTTACAGAAGACGAAGTTTCTTTTTTCTCGTCCTTTTTGGGGGTTACTTTAGTTGAAGCTTGTGCACGTTGAGCTAGCATAGCCGACTGCATATATTGAAGCATTAGGGCTTGATTTCCACCGGTCTGTGTCATCAATGCCTGTTGAAACTGCTGAGCCTGTGCGGGTGGAAGTGATTGCATATGTGTCATAAGCATTAACATTTGCTGAGCAGTTGCCTGTTGTGTCCGCTGAAGATCTGACACACTTGGAGTGCCACTGGTTGAGGGACGAGAAGATGAAGTTGATGGGGTTGAAGGTTCTTTCTTCTTGACTGGTTCTTCTACTGGCTTCGGTGGATTCATAAACTGAAAAAGTAATGTAAACTTCGAAATTTCAAAAATCAATCATACCTTATCGTATTGTTCCTTCCACAATTTTCCGATTGTTTCAGAGCTAACATAAATCTCACTGCCTTCTTCGTTGTATGTTTGAGCATTGTTCACAAGCAAATTCATATCATCATTCAATTCTTCCATAACCGTATAACGTCCTGTTTCGATCTTTTTGTTGATTCGATCGAAATCCATTGGTTTGGAAATCACTTGATAATAGTCCGGCAGTTCTTTACGAGTTGGAAGTGTCTGGAATACATCCGCGATGAGTTCTCCATCCTCATTTTTATATTCTAGAATAACATCAAGCATTTCATTGATTTTTTCTGCCAATTCTGGATCCGTCTTCTTCTTCTTGTGTTGTAGAACAACGTCATCCATAGAATCATCATTCTCGTCCAATCCAGCCATTTTACGTTTTCTTTGCTTTTTACGTTCAGCCACAGCTTGATTATTTTCATCCTCAACTTCCTCAACTTGTTTCATGAACTGTTCATCGGACAAAAGATCGGAAGAGTAGTCGACCTGAAAATGAATTAATATTGTAAATTCTCTTATATATTCCTTACCTCTCTTCTGCGTCTTCTCTGATTAGGAGTTTGATCAACAACTTCACGACCTTCCTCTCTGGCTCGTTCCATTTCCTCATAATCGAATGACAATTTGAGAATATCGTCTGGAATTTCATGTTCTTCTAGAAGACGGGGTTTACGGTGAAGTTGATTAGCTTCTTCACGACGACGATCAATATCCATCGATTGGAAGATATTAAATTCTTCCTCTGAGCGAGCAACCATCTGATTCACAGTTTCATCATCTGGAACTTCCTCTTCTTCTTCCTCTTCTCCGTCTGCTTGAATAATTTGTTCGAGCATTTGCTTTCTTTCAGCTCCAGTTGAACGTTGATCGAACTTTCCTGCTTGAATAACTTTCTCGTCGACATTCAACTTGTAGCGAGCAGCGGCAAGAATTTTCTCTTCAACAGAGTTAGCTGTGATGAGACGAAGAACTCGAACTTCTTTCTTTTGTCCGATACGATGTGCACGATCTTGAGCCTGCATATCCTGATGAGGATTCCAATCCGAATCAAAGATAATAACAGTATCAGCAGTTTGCAAATTGAGTCCAAGACCTCCAGCTCTTGTAGAAAGCATGAAAAGGAACAAATCACTGTTAGGAGCATTAAACTGTGTCAGCAGATCTCCACGCTCGTCTGGTTTAGTTGAACCGTCTAAACGGAGGTACGTGTATCTTCGGAAATTCAAAAAGTCTTCGAAAATGTTCATCATAGACGTCATCTGGAAGAACATCAGAATTCGATGACCTGTTGCCTTTAGTTTCGGTAGAATACGATCGAGAAGTTCCAACTTTCCAGCAACACGCATTAGATCGGTTCCATTGACTTCGTTGACCTTCCAGTATGCACGGCAGGAATCTTCAATATTAGGGAAAAGGAACGGGTGATTGCAAAGCTTGCGAAGATGCACGACAGTGTTCATCAACGAACGTGCTCCAGATGACATTTTAGCGTCGAGAAGCAATCCTTTCTGCATATGACGATAAATAACCTTTTGCAAAGCAGACTGGTCACACTTGATGACATACTCGGTCTTGTCAGGAAGCTGTGATTCTACTTCCTTTTTGAGACGTCTCAGCAAGAATGGACGAAGAACCTTGTGCAGTCTTCTGATGATGAGCATCGTCTCTTCTTGATTCAGTTCTACTTTCTCTCCTGTAGTCGCAAATGGAGCATTGAACCATTGTTCGAAAGTTCCACAAGATGAGAAGATCGATGGAAGTAAGAAGTTCAGCAGAGCCCATAGCTCAGGAAGTTTGTTCTGAAGTGGAGTACCAGTAAGAAGTAAACGATGCTGAGCATGGAAGAATCCGTTCAACATCAATGTCAATTTACAATTGTGATTCTTCAAACGATGTCCTTCGTCGATTATCATATACTTCCAACGGATTTTACCAAGCAGTGCTTTCTCTTTGATCACATATTCATATGTTGTCATCAAAACGTTGAACGCTCCTTTTCTGATTTGTCCTTCAACACGACGACGAGCATCTTTAGTTCCTTTATAGATGATAGTGGTTACAGATGGAGCCCATTTAGCAAATTCGTTCTGCCAATTGGACAACGTGGAGAGCGGTACGATGACAAGATATGGTCCATTGTTTTGTTTGACTTCCATCAAATACGTC
The DNA here is from genome assembly GCF_000002985.6 of Caenorhabditis elegans. NCBI lineage: Eukaryota > Metazoa > Nematoda > Chromadorea > Rhabditida > Rhabditidae > Caenorhabditis > Caenorhabditis elegans. The sequence goes on along the minus strand of NC_003282.8, from coordinate 11,127,977 downwards.
ACCAACGAGATTGTCTGAAAATTAAAAATTGATTAATATTTCCTCATTTCCCAAATTCCTACCTGAATAGTTTTTCCTAGACCCATTTCGTCGGCGAGGATACCGTTCAGATTGTTGTTGTATAAGGAGACCATCCATTCCAATCCCTTAATCTGATACGGTTTCAGCAGAAGATTCGGATCACCACCACCCATCGTTGTGTGTTGCTTGACAACCTTTTCTTTGATTTTGTGAGCAGTTGCATAGTAATCAGCCATTTGCTTTTTCGTTTTCTGATCATATTCATCCTCTTCGTTACGTGCCTTCTCGAGGATCATCTTAGCTTTTGTCTCTTCATCCATTCCAGCGTACTGATCATCCTTCTCTTCTTCTGGTTCCACTGGAGCCTCTTCCTCTTCCTCTTCTTCGTCATCACTAAGCTGATCACGTGGAACTATCTCATATTCTGGATGAGTTTCAAGCCAAAACTCAATTTCTTCAGTCTTTGGAGCTTGATCTCCAGTAAGCGCTTTTCCAGTGCTTCTCTCCCGAACGTGAACCCTGGCTTCCTCATCCATTTGATTTCCTTTTTCAATTTTCTTATCTTCCTTCTTCTTTTTCTTTTCGGTATTTTGATGTTGACGAACAAGTGAGCACAGAGAGTCGACGTACTCATCGGTTTGTTGAAGAAGATACACAAGACGTTGATCTTTCTTCTCATCAAGAAGAGCACGATATCCTTCTTCATCTTCTTGCATCAGTTTTTGCATACGAAGTTTTTCATTTCGAATCTCGTCCTTCTTGCGTTCACGTTCATTGTTTTGATGATATGTCATGACTGCCTTGCGAGACTTTGCCATTTTCAGAAGATTGTTTCTGAAAATAATTTAATTAGTAGGAGAACTTTCTAAATACAATCTCACCTATGATACTCCTTGAATTCCTTTCCATGCTGAATGATAGCTTGCATCAAATCAGTATGCTTCTGCCTTCTCTTTCTTTCTTGCTCCATCTTTTGTTGCTTCTCAAGCTTTTCGGTAACACGAGCTTCGCGTAAAGATTGCCGCTTTGTGCGTCGATACGCATATGGATTGAGTGCAGTTTCGAGAGTTGTGTCTCTTTTGAGACAAGCCATCACTTCACTGCGCACCTAAAAACAGCTTATTGGTTAAAATACTCTTCGAATCCAGAAATTACCTGAGTTTGGAGATTGACAAGACGTAAAGCACGCAATTCGATTTCTGCTTTCAATTTCATGTGATCTGGAATGTCGGCGGGTAAGTTATTGAGTAGCTTCATGCGTAGCCCGATTCTGTTTTGAATCATATTTTCTCTTTGCTTGAGCATGCCAACAGGATCAATTCCTGATGGAACAGAAATTGTTGTTGGACGATTACAGCGTATTTGATGGAGATTGAAAATCTGTAAAAAAGTAGACTGTATAGTTTCATTCGATCCATTTTACCTACCTTCATCAAATCATACGGCAACTTTTCTCCATTCTCTGCCTCTCCTGGATATTCATAAGGTTCAGGCAACAAAGTTGTAACTTTTGGTCGGAGCATGACAGCATCCGCAATCAAGTTGGCCGGTACTTGTTCATTTCGAGCCAAAAGACGATAGGCTGACACTTGAGCCCTCAGTTGATTGAGTTGTGCTGGGGTAATTTGTTGATTCCCGCCATTTTCCTGTCCTGGAACGGCGTCTGGGAGACCAGATTGGAGTTTTTGCTTCAAAAGAACTGCTTTGGCGTGTCGATGGTCATTCTGAAGACCTTGTTCCTCCATTGAAGTTATCGCATTTTCCAGTTTGGAAATTGTCAGCTCTTGGCCTTGAGCTCCATCACCAGCTTGCTGAGCAACAACTTCACCGGCTGGTTGCGGTGGTTGAGCAGTAAACTGCTCAAACGCCGGCCTTCCGCTCATTCTTCAAAATTCCAGCAATTTGATACACTATCTTCTTTCAAATTGATAGTCTGAAACAATTATTAATTCAGAATTTTAGATTCAATTGAACATTCAAGATAAACAAAAAGTATTGCGGTAATAGTATATAAGCGAATTTCAGAAGAAGCCTGCGTGAATAATAAAACCGAGGACAATATATAGACTTTCCATCCATCCTAGTGCAAAAAGAGTAGGACTGATGGAACCGAGAAATAGCGTGCAAGTGAAAGAGAGATGTAGTGTATTGCAGGACACAACTTTCGGCGCGCATTCAAAATTTCTAGCGCATATAAAACACGGAGAACTCTTCGGGGGCCCTTTGTGAGCTAGTGAGATAAGAAAAGCTAAGAAAAAACTAAAAGATTGACGATTTCTAAAGATTGTGAAAAAATCGATAAGTAGTGACGTGTACGAATCGACTTTTCATGAATCCTGAGAGGTTTTTTCGTTTTCCAACGACGTATAAGTGTATACTGATAACTAGTATCGCTTGATATCGTGAAATTCGTCTGAAAACCGAGAAAATCCATGAAAAATGGTCTAAATTGTGTGTTAGACTAAGCAGCTGGGGAAGAAGAAGGTTTGAATGTATGCAGTGGACGCGCCGAGCGTCGATTGGCCAGAGAGGCAAAGTGAGGAGAAACACTATTGGAAATGGAGAGACGCAGACACTCTGCATGTCTGCCTGCATTGGAAACGGGCCATTGCGGCGGAGAGGACAAATGAATGGGAAAAGAGACAAGAAAAGAAGGAATAGTGGAAAATACAAGAAGACTACGGTAGATATAGACCATATCAGAGCTTCATTATGACTATTTGAATAAAGTATTTGAAGGAAATTTAATATAGCAAAAATATTTCAGCGCAACAACATTTAATGCTAGTTTAAGAAAAAAATGAATACTATACATAAATTTTATATTCTATAAAAATCTTCTTCGACTGCGACGAAATGAATGGTGCAGTCATTCGCTTCAAAATTGCATTTAAGCTGTGGTTTTTCGGCAGGGATTGAGAAAAACCGAGTTATATTTAAGAAATGCATTTTAAAATATTTTTTGAAGAAAAATGTCAATTTAAGAATATAGAAAAGAAGATCGAACATTGAGACTCGTCGGCGCCGAGTATTAAAAATCTGACGAAAATTACAGTACTACTCCGATTCGCTGCGGGACCCGTGCTTTATTTTCACGTATGGTCCTTTCGATTATTGACTTTTTGTATCTTGCAGCTGGAGCCTTATTAGCTTGCGTCCAAGTTTTATCAAAGTTTTATTCCATTTTATCTGTATTTTTGTTCTACTAATTAGTTTAAAGCATGTATGAATATTCTTTCAACCCAAATATCGATCATGAGCCCGGATCTGTAAGCTTAATATTGCTGATTCAAATCTAATTTTGCAATTTTCAGGTAGAATCTCAACAATCCACTATTTATTCGGATTCTGATGATTCTGATGACAGTTTTCTTGACGATGAAGTAATACCACCGAAGGAACAAGCTATGAGAAAAATTGAATTCGCTCTTGCAGATATTAAAAGGCAAATGGATAACAAAGAGAAATCGTTGACTTTGAGAATGTAATAAGTTCCTGTTGAAAATGTTTGAGTAATTTTGTTTTTTTTTTCAGATCGACTAGTAAATCACATTTTTGCCTTCGTTATACAGCAAAGAGGAAAGGAAAATTGGATAGAGATTTGCACTGTCTTCACCAAGTTTATGATTTGCTCGAAAATGACAAAAGATCAACGAAAAGAGAATTGTATTATGAACATAAAGCAGTTTATGGAAACCAGAAATATTTAGACAGTTCAATAAAATCAATTTGTGAGCTTTTGAATGAAAGTCGGGCTAATTTAAACATTGTCAGTGTGACATTAATAAACAAGAAATAATTTCCAAATTTCAGCTCTCTTGTGGACGCGGGATAATTCGTGGAGCAATTACTTTTTTAGTTGAGAATGTTGGTGTAATTGATGCGAGAGTTCAAGAAGTTTTGATCACAGGTAAGGTAATAAAAAACATTTAAAAATGATCAACGCTGGTGTTTCAGATGCACTGTTATTTTCGAATATAATATCAGAAGCCGATTTCATACTTGTTGTTGAGAAAGACACAACTTTTCAAAAATTAATGGATGAAAATTTTCAAGCAATGTTTCCACGTGGGATTCTAGCAACTTCGAAAGGATATCCGGATATTGCAACTCGAAATGTTCTGAAAATGTTGAGTGAAAAAAGAAAATTTCCAATATACGGACTGTTTGACGCTGATCCGCATGGTGAATTTTTAATAAAGGATTTAAAAAATAACTATATTAAAAATAGTAATACTTAAATTCAATTAAGGTATTGAAATCTACTTGACTTACAAATATGGACCTACGAAAGAATTTGCCGAAGGCCGAGGAGCCTTTGTTCCAACGATTGAATGGATCGGGTAAGACGATTTTATATTTATTTTCATAATTTCAACAAATTTCCAGTCTTTTCCCAACTGATTTTCATCGTTTCACCATCGATCAATCACAATGTCTTCCATTGGTTCGAACTGATTTTGTGAAAATTGAGAAGATGATTCCTCGATCGATTCAACTCGGAGAAATAGTGGTGACACGAGAATTAGACTGGATGATTCAGAATAAATTTAAAATGGAACTTGAATCAATAAATATGTGCGGACAGGAGTATATGGCTCGATTCTTGATTGCTCCGAGAGTCATGTCGATAGAAAAAGAAATTCCGATTCAACCAGAGACGATTATAAACGAGTACCACGAAGATTCACAATGTTCGCTGTCGACAGATGATGATCGGGAAGCAAAAGACGATGACTATATAGATTCGGATGCTGAAGAAAAGTTCCAGAATATGATAGATAATGATAGTGATTGAAAATAATATGAAACAGATTTTATTTTAGTTTCAAATGCAATATATTGCAATTACAACCACAAAAGGGGAAAGGAACCGTAAAGTGTTCGAGAAGTACTGAGACTGAGAAGTGGGGGGAGAAACAACATTAAATAAATAGAAAACAACACAAGTTATCTTATCTTATCACAATATCATCGAGTGCATAAAGCTAATGGAATGGGGAGATGTTTTACATTGTTTAGAGCTCAGAGTGCTCCTCCTCAATCGTTGTTTCTTCAGCGGCTTCTGGCTCTGGTTCAGCCTCTTCAATATGCTGTTCGGTTTCAACTTGAGCATCTTGGGAAACATCGAGCGATTGGCGAAGGACAGCTTCGATTCTATCAGCAAAACCAACTTGATCTTGAAGTGAGAATCCAGAACGAAGAGTGGCAGTTTCGAAGAGAAGCTTGGCAGTAGAAGCAGCGGTGGTATCTTCTTCAGAAGCAGTGACTCTCTTGAGAAGCTCCTTGATAACTGGATGGCGTGGGTTAATCTCGAATGTCTTTTTCTGAGTAGCATAGAAGTCTTGAGTTGGATCCTTTGCCTTAGCATAAGCTTGCGACTTCATAATGCGCTCCATGTTTCCAGACCATCCGTAGGAAGAGGCAACAAGGGCAGATGGTGATTTGACAAGACGTTGAGAAACAACTGCTTTCTCGATCAGATCCTTGAGTGCAGTTTCCTTGAGCCAGTCAGTAAGTGGCTTGAACTCCTCTTCAAGACCCTTGTGGGCTTCCTTGGCCTTCTCTCCATCATCGATGGTAACTCCTTCCTGAAAAATAGCATGTTGATAGGTAAAACATCATAGCCACTAAAGAAAAAAGCCTTCAATACTCACCTTAGCCACATTTTGGAACTTCTTTGATTCATATTCTGGCATAGCTTGAATACAGTACTCATCAACAGCTTCGGTGAGGAACAAAACTTCGTATCCCTTAGCGATGAGTCTCTCTACGAATGGAGAAGTTTCAACTTCCTTTCTGGAAGTTCCAGCCATGTAGTAAATGGCGTCTTGCTTTTCTTTCATTCTTTCGACATAGGCGGCAAGAGTAGTTGTTTTGTCAGCATCATTAGAAGACTGGAAGCGGAGAAGTTTAGCAAGACGCATACGGTTGGATGGATCCTCCATAACTCCCAACTTGATATTGGTAGAGAACTCGCTCCAGAAGTCATCGAATTGGGCTCCGTCGAGTTTCTTGAGCATGTCGAGCACTTTACGGACAAGTTTCTTCTTGATAACCTTGAGAAGTTTGTGCTGTTGGAGGTTTTCACGGGAGACATTGAGTGGGAGATCATCTGAATCAACGATACCGCGAATGAAGGAAAGATACTTTGGAAGCATATCGGCAAAATCGTCAGTGATGAAGACACGACGAACGTACAATTTGATGTTTTCGATAACTTTTCCGTAGTTCTGAAATAACATTATTAGTTGAAAATAACTAAACGCAATTAAAACAAATGCTATATAACTTTCAATATTCTTACCTGGAACATGTCATTTGGAGACTTCTTTGGAACGTAGAGGATAGATCTGAAGGAAACTTCTCCTTCAGCACTGAAATGCACGTGACTCAGTGGCTCTTCCGAATCCTTGGTGATACTCTTGTAGAATTGCTTGTATTCGTCTTCTTCGACCTGATTTGGTTTGCGCATCCAAATAGGTTTAACGTTGTTGACCTTCTCCCAATCCCAGGTGGTCTTCTCAACCTTCTTGGTTTTCTTTTCTTCCTTCTCTTCTTCAACAGCTCCGTCTTCAGTGGTGGCTGGTTCCTCTTCAACTGCTTCTTCCACCATTTCAGTTTTGGATTGCCAGAGGAAAATGTCAAAGTTGATGAATTGGGAATACTTGTGCACCAAGTTCTTGAGGGTATCTGGCTCCAAGAAATCTGCTGCCTCCTCCTTGAGGTACAATGTAATCTGAGTTCCGCGCTTCAATGTGTTTCCACGTGGGTCTTTGCTGATGGTGAAGCTAGCTGAATCAGATTCCCAAATGTACTGATCATCATCGTTGTTCTTGGTGGTTACGACAACACGGTCGGCAACAAGGAAGGCAGCGTAGAATCCGACTCCGAATTGTCCAATAAGATCTTGTTGCTGGTCAGAAGAAGTGGCAGTGTCCATAAGTTTGGATAAGAATTCTGAAGTTCCAGAGCGTGCAATAGTTCCCAAATTGTTGATCAAATCTTGACGAGTCATACCAACTCCTGTGTCGGTAATGTGAAGAAGGCGGTTTTCACGATCAGCCTTGATTTTAACAGACATCTCTTCAGTCTCACGGAGTTGCTCTGGATCGGTGAGGGAAAGAAGACGAATTTTGTCGAGAGCATCGGAAGCATTAGAAATAAGCTCACGGAGGAAAATCTCCTTATTTCTGTAGAGAGAGTTGATAATAAGTTTCATCATTCGGTTTACTTCGGCTTGGAATTCGTGTTTCTCGGCTTTTGAGCGGAGCTCCTTGATCTGGGAGACAGATAGTCCATCGAGCTTGATCGAATCTTCCTCTCTGAAAATATTATTTATCAATTTCAATTTTTTTTGTTAACTAGTTATATTTTTAAATTGTTTTAAACTGTATTGTGTTTTAATTGTACAGTTTTGATCTTTAATTTTCCAAAATTTTATCAGAAACCCTAGAAAATAATGCGTTCACTTCTAATCCGTGTATGGCATCCCTAATACTACACCTTCCATTAGCAGAAGATTAAATCTTGTGATTCGTATCTCCGTCCTTGACAGGCTATTACGTGAATCTAGGAAAGCATACGTTAAATTATCTAGGTCGGAGATAACCCTTTTAGTCTCTCTTGACCCTTCAGCCGATTTTTCTTATTTGAGAAAAAGGAAACACAAACAAGATAAGATAACCTAGCAGTAGATCGAGTCTGTTTGCATTCCGACAAAGGGCAAGACTCAATCAAATAGTGCTCCGCGGGAGTACAAAATAGTGTGCAAAACGGATGAGAGTCACCAAGTGGACTGACGCGACCTGGTACCGTTCAAAAGTTTTGGCTGAGGCCGGGGGTAGACAAATATTGAGATAGTTCAGAGTAACCAGGAAAAGGAACAGACACGTAGTGACAGGTCAATTTATTTGGAAAGTGGAAGAAAATGTGATTTATCTTTTTGGAACACTTAATCCAGCTAAAACTGTAACTATTCAATATTAAGAGCGAAAAACGAATTCGAAAGATATTTCTGATATATTAGATCTAATTAAAAATTAACAAGGTTATTGATTCTGATTTCGACATATTCACGAAATTGTTCAAAAAATGTACGAAACACAATTCAAAATTCTCTAGACTTTTTCAAATTGCAATTTTTCATAATAATCAAATTATCAAAAATTACCTTGTTTCTTCTTTGGTTTCCTTTGGTGCGTCTTCGATTTCATCTTCGGCGTAGACATTTGGAATGAAGGCTGAAAAGTGATGATTGTTGGGAATAAAAACGTGAATTCAAAAACTGCGTGGCGTGTATGCACAGAATGAAAAAATAAAGCCTAATGTTTTTATTCTGTGAACACAGTTTTAATATTTTCAGCGTACATTTAAGCTTAAAAATTTTTTTTACAATTTCAAAACTACGGTTTTCTATTTAAAGCTCACTAAGCTCTGAAAATCAATAAAAAGACATACCTGAAACAGCCAGAAGGGCGACGAAGCCCACCAAAAGGAATCTCATCGCCGTCTCTTCCTAACGACCGAGAATAAATGGAATGAGGTGTCTTTCCAACGGTCAATTACTCCCCTTTTCTCTCCGCTTGTTTGCTTTCTTTCGCCGGGGCTCACCCCTTCTCGACGTGTCCCTAAAAGTCCCGCCCCAATTTGCAAGTGCCGCACAGTGTCTGCGTCTCTTGCAAACACGTTGTCCTTCACTGAAAACTGCAAACTGCGGCGCGTTACTAGTTGCAAACAGAGGCGGAATCAGCCAATCAACGACCGAGACGACAGCTCAGAACACGTGGAGTGAGTGTCCTGGAACATTGTTTTTGTTTGCCGGATCCAGCAATATGGAATATGTTAATTTAAAAGACGATTTTTCAGTCTTTCTATTATAACAGTCACTCAAGTAATGTTCGGATCATCTAAATTAATCCTTATAGAAATTAATCATCTCACTTGTCTTGAGAATTTGTGAAATTTGTGATCGTTACTCAGCAAACTTACTTGTTTATCCGTCTCATAAACCGGTTTCTCATCTCAATCAGGCAATATACCTCCATTTCTTAATCTCAGTTTTTCCAGTTGGGAATTCAAACCTTTCGCGACATGGCTGAAGCAGCGACCGAAATCCCGCCGACGGCTAGCAATGTCACAGTTTTTACATTCGAAGAACAGGTGAGATTTTTACTGAAATTTTGTAAAATAAATGAAGTGGACAAGTATAAAATTACAACGAAGTTTTTATTAAATGTGATAAATAGCCATGCGAACTTTTTTAAATCAATTTTTCATTCAGGCTACAAGCTCGTTGGCGCTTTACGGAATGTCTATCCTCTGCATCATCATTGGATCGATTCGTTCAGCTCAATACATAAGGACGAATATTGACAAGAAGCGACTTATTGAAGGTTCGATCACTATGAGAGAAGCCAGGAAATTCCCTATTTCTGCTTCTCTGGTTCTCTTCGGTCTCTACCTCTTCTTCAAGCCTGCCGCCGAACGCTTCCTTTGGGTTGCCAGAGTCTTCCAAATTCTGCGAGTTCCCGAAGAATATGTCCAGAAGATCAATAGCACTATTATCAGCTATACCGCTAATACTACGACTACTGGGCCTTCCGAGCCATTCTTGCTCCGCTTGGCGTCAAGGATACCTCAAGAACGCGTTCCAGAAGCAATTCAAAATGCGGCTACATACGCTTATACCAACTTACCAACAATTCAAAAAGCAGAATGTATGCAACTCTTGACTTTCCTCATCTGTTTCGAAGGAGTCAACGCTTTCGCGTCTCTGTTGAAGCCATTTGTTACCGCGTTTCTCAAAAAGATGCCACTGGTTCCATCCTTCTTAAGATTCAATGCTCCGTACTTATTCTCTCTCAAAAAGGGAAATAAGGAAATGGAAGAGGGTGATATCGAAGATGCGAAGAAAAAGGAAACGGAATATCTTTTCAAAATTGACTTTGATCGTTACGATATCATCGCTTTATTGATGTGCTCTCCAATTCTCATTTCTCACCTGCTGAAAAGACACTGGATCACCAATAATATTATCGGAGTGAGCTTCTCAATCTTGGGAATCGAACGTCTTCATTTGGCCAGTTTCAAGGTAAATTTAACAATTATTAAAAAATATAGCAATATTTTTGTAATAAGACAAAAAAGCTACAATTACGCTTACTGAATGGAAGAATAATTTCAATTGACCAGATAGTAATAATATATTTTTGAACTAACTTGAAATATTTGGACAAAGTAAATAGTTCTCAATTTTGGCCTAAAGCTGTTTAAAAGAAACTTTTAAATATCAAACCGTTATTTGCAAAAATAGGTTTTAAAAAAATTTCATTGAAAAGACTAATTAATATCATTATTAATTTTTTTTACAGGCTGGATCCCTTCTTCTCGTTGGTCTCTTTTTCTATGACATCTTCTGGGTTTTCGGAACAGACGTGATGACATCTGTCGCAAAAGGAATTGATGCTCCGATTTTGCTCCAATTCCCTCAAGATATCTATCGAAATGGAATAATGGAAGCCAGTAAGCACAGTATGCTTGGGCTTGGAGACATTGTTATCCCTGGAATCTTCATTGCTCTCCTTCGTCGGTTCGACTACAGAGTTGTTCAAACGACTGCCGAGTCGAAGGCTCCACAAGGATCCTTGAAAGGACGATACTACTTCGTGGTTACTGTCGTCGCTTACATGGCTGGACTTTTCATCACTATGGCTGTTATGCATCACTTCAAGGCTGCTCAACCAGCTCTTCTCTATTTGGTGCCGTGTTGTCTTTTCGTACCCCTCCTTCTTGCTGTGATCCGTGGAGAACTTTCGGCTTTATGGAACTACGATGAATCAAGACATGTGGATAACGAAGAAAATCGAAAGAAAGTAGACTCCGGCAAGAAAAATAACTAAATGATTTAAAATAGTCTAAAGTATGCTATTCCTGCTTGTTATTCTGTTTTCGAAGAATACTTGAATTGGAAAACCTAACTTATCGTACTTTTGACTATTTCTAGATATTCTAGTCATTTAATTCAACTCGATTCCATGTCCCACCACATCCTAGCATAATCATTCTGATTCCTGTCCTTTCCATTGTTATCTTCCGTTTTCCCGGGTCTTTTTAGCTTTTCCAACCCCCTTACTGTCCTGTTTGAACCAAAAAAGGTATTTTGTTTTCATATTTATTTACATGTATTTAGTAACTTATTCTATAAATGCATTGAATTTATTTATACGTTCATCTTTTTTTAAATATATACAGACCACAATAACGAAGTAGCTATCAAATGTCATTCAGAAAATCAAAATATCCTGTTACATTATTAGCTAACATATCAACATAATAAGGTGAAAGAGTTTTGGGGATGACACCCGCGAAAGAGCAATATTTTTGAAAAGTGAAAAGAAATTGGTCGAAATGTGAAAGTTTTAGAGTGATGTACTTGTTACTTTGGACTGTCGTTTTTTATTTTTGTGAACGAGAACGAATGCAGAACCAAACAGACTACACACGAAAGCTGCCCACTGTAGGAGGGAAGAAAAACCAAAAACATAATATGCCCAACCGTAATGAATCTGAAATTTCGAATTTTTGTAAATAACTTTAATTTTGCAAATATGAACAAACCTGAAACTGATATCCGGATACCAATTCATATTGATTGTCTTTCAATTCGTAATAGTAGGTATACGTCAAAAATCCAGATAGAGAACACATTGCTGAAATTATTTCAGTGATGAATCAACTTTTAAAATTGAAATCTACGTTATAACGCGCTCCACGGCCAATTGAAAACGCTCCGCCCACAAACCATGGGTCTCGTTAGGAATTAACGACCTAACGAGACCCATGGTTGCGGGGCGGAGCATTTCAATTGGCCGTGGAGCGCGTTTTAACGTCGATATCAAAAACGGTTTTAGTCTCCATAATAATTACAAAAACGAACCTGCTGCAATCAGAACGACACTATGAGCAAGTGCACCAAATGACGTGAAAATTGTGCAAATCGCGAAGCAAATTGCAAGAATACAACATCCAAGAGACGCAGAAATCAGAATAATTGATGCCAATTCGAAATCTAAACAAATTAAGAACGATTGGTGCATGGTTTTTTTTTGTAAAAATTGCAAGCTACCAAAACCAAGACTGTCTAAAACAAGGGTTTTTGGTTTTTTTTTAATTCTTTAGATAACTATATTTCAATTTCTTACCTCCAAAGCAGTCCCTGGATGGTTGAGTGTGAGAACCACCCTCTTGACAATGTGCAGAGTTGATGTAGTTACGGAGATGACAAGTCTTTGAGTTACTATCATCTGGAATAATTAATTTTAATTTGGGTTTTACATATCGTACGACAGCTAATTTACCAAATTTTCCAAAATATCTTTTAGAGTAATTTTTAGCGTTGGTTCATGTTTTGACAAACACAGTGTTCAGATGTGAATAATAAAAAAGGAAAAAAATAAAACTGTTAGTAAATTTTTTGGTCAACTTCCAAAATTTCCACTTTTCGATTGTAGATATAGAATACAAAATTAAATTTTAGCACTATATAACTAATTTTATGTACTTACCATCTCTTGATAATGGTTGAGATTTTGGCGTATAGCAAAATCTGAACAATCCGTAATCTTTAACACCTCCCAAATTATCTAAGTTGTATCGGAATGAAGCCGAAAACATGCATATTGCAAGAAGAATCATTGAGACTATGGCGAATGTCGATGAAAAGCCAATGCAACATATACGGCCGCGTGAAGCCATCTGAAAAATTAAATTACAGCAGGATATGTAAAATTAAAAAAAAAAAGCTTTTAAATAATATTGGAGAATTGGGGAAGCACGAGAGTAGTTATTCGATTAAAAATATCGTATATCAGAAAAAAATCTTGTTTCGAGCTGTTCCTTACATTCCATGTTCTAAAAAGCTGTTCTTCCAAAAAAGCGTGAGCAAACGAATAGACAGATATTTTTGAACTATGATTCATGATGGTGACTGATGGTCAGCTTATCATCACGAACCTGATGATCGGAAGAAAAGACAACATTTTACCAAATAGAATCTGCATATTTAAATATCTAGATAATTTTTTTGGGGGCTCTAAACTATTTGGGAGAGTGCAAGACAGTGAAAATAATTTATATTTTATACTATTTTTTCGAAGTCTCAATATTATAGCTCAATTTAATATAATTCCAAAGCAAAAATTAGATTTAATAAAACTGAAGTAAAAAGTCATCGGGGAAAATTCCACCAACTGCGATATGAAATATTAGTTTTGTAAAACAAAGTTCAATAAAATAATAATGTAGCCTAACGTATGAAACATTCCAAATTCAGAATTGGGTTTCTATACCTAAATTTCAAAAAGTATTTTTCAGATCAAGCTATTCAAAATGATTTCACTATGACAGAAATGTATGTTGCAAATTTGAAAAAAAGATTTTGGATATATTTTTTGAAGTACTTTGTTGCTACATAGATCTTCTAAAAAATTAAATTAAAAGAAAAATGTATTTACGCTATGATTTTATTAAACTGCTAAAATAGATTCCAAATTTGGTACTTTCCAAAGTGGTTCGATAAAATGAAACATCTAAATTTAAATACATATGAATCAAAATTTTAAATGCAAATAAACAACTTCAAATATAGAATCAAAAAGCAAGTTATTTGTTTGGAAAGCATTTTTCAATCATCAATCCAATAAGAAAGTGCCAATGAAATTATTTTGGAATCGCTTGAACTATTTTCAGACAAATTCACTGCTTACATCATTTTATAGGGTTATACCAAAATGCAAGGCATACATCATTTTGAATAACTTTCTTTAGAAATTTTCATTTCAAGATAAATTATAGTTCTAAAAATTTGATTTCACCCTACTGCTTTCCAACTATACAGTTACAAAGTCTGAAGGGTTAAGTGTAAAAAAACGAAACGGTAACTGTGAAGAATTCAATATTCTTCGTCTAAATATTGTTTGACAATGAATTCTGTTCACTTGATGATTCACATATTTTTGTTTTGGATTTATATATTCTCACTTGAAGAAGTATAGTACACTATCTGGCTGTTTGCCAACTGGGAGGGACAGGAAATTGCAACGATTTGATCATTTATTTGTTTCGATTCTGAATCATCTTCATCATATTTAGTTTGAGCATTTGAATATTCTGATGGGAAGTAATCATATTAATTTGTCACATTTAAATTGCAAGTAGATTTGGAAAGTATTTTTGCATAAGAATATTTTCGTGTAGAATTTCCAGAGTATTCATGTATGTGGTCATTATTTTAAACATTACTCATATTTATAAAGTAAACAAATATTGACAATTCCCAATGATTTGAAAATGAGGTAGATGTCAAAAAAGGAAGGCATTTCGGAATCAAATATCTCGATCCGACTGAAACTTGTTCTATTTAAGGACGTCAAAACTGTGTGCGCCTTTGAAGAGTACTGTACTTCTTCACTTTTTATTCCTTCCAAATCTAAATGAATGCTTGAACTTTCAAAATAAACATAAAACTCTTGAGAGAAAACGAATGGAAAAATTGGAAGAAATTAAGAATCATCAGGTAGCTGCTACAGTACTCTCTGAAGGCGCATACACGTTTGCTCGAATTTCATATGACAAAATTTTAGGTCCTGTCGAGACCGGTTACATGACTTTTACATAGAACAATTCAAATATGAAATGTGGAATTGCTATCTCATTTGGAAGAGCTTAAACACAATTTTCTAACTTTAATATGATTTGGAAATAAGAGCAAATGTAGAATATTTAATTTTGGAAAACTCTTACTTTAATCTTTTTGTGTATTCTCCGTTTCTTCAGATTGTCTTCTTGATGCCGCGTAACAATGTTTCTAGAATTAGATGCAATAACTCGTGGATCTCTCGATCCAATTGATCCCAACTCTATAGATTCAGAGGAATAGGAAATTGTAGAGACAGGCATTGCAGAAAAAAACAATGAGAACAGAATGCAAAAGCTCTCTGATGTTTTGTGTTGGTCATAAAAATGATAAAATAACAATAGAAATCAGCTTGGGAACCCGTGGGCGCTCCCCATTTTATTGTTTGGGAACTGAGAAAATGGCCGTAAATTGTTTTTGGAAGGTTATGGTATGACAGGGTTTCTGGCTCAAATGTAAAGTCTTAAATTTACTTGGAGTTTTCAAATGTGTCAATCTTTTGGTAAAAATATATTTTTTTTAAATCATGCATCAAGAAAGGGTTGGGAAATCTTCAAATTACAGTACCACGAAATGGGATGAGGTTTATATAGTTATCCTATGGAGTTTGTAGTTTTGAAAGGTTCCAAATTTTACAAAAATTGTATGCAGGCACGCCACGCCTTCGTATCTGCCTGCCTGCCTGCCCACCGGTTACATTCCGTGTTTTGGCATGAAATTCGATTTTTAGCTATTTTTATTTTGTCTTTTCAAAAACCTTTTAAAAGTTTCATGAAGTAATAAATACAAAAAAAATGTGAATACTGAGGTTCAGATGAACTGTGGTACATAGGCACACGTGTAGGTACATTGCAGGCAATTTATTATTAACTTCAATATGTTTATGATTACAATTACCAATACAAGTATATCAATCAAGTACTATATAGTTGAGATTCAAAAATTTCCAAAAAGTAAGTTCTACGAGAAACATAAAAGTTCAGATTCTTCGTGGACAGAAAAAGAAAACGAAGAAGAAGATGAGCCAGAAAGTAATAATTGGAAATCGAAAACTAAACATTTTTGGACCGACTCTCTGTGTATTTTAGAGTGTCACGGGCATGGGATAAATTGTGATGCTCTCTTCAGAGCACAAGTGTGACGAGCACACGCACGACAACTGACGTGGCAAATGGATGAAAACGAAGAAAAGAAATTAGAAAAGCCACACGAATCATGTCGGTGAAGTGAGAGGAAAACGACAAAATATTGTGATTTATTGATTTGTGGATAGAAGAAAACTCGTAACTTTATAAAAGACTATTTAAAGTTATCAAGAAAATTTTATAATAAAATCAGAGGTTTGCGCTTGAAGAAGATACGTATATCAATTAGATATTATTTCCAATTCAGATTAAGTACTATCTTAGAATACTGTTTACTTTTTTGGTTTCCATTTTCCAAAGTCCGTGCAATATCTCGAACTTTCAGCAGACACATTACTTGGTAGACATCTTTCGGTCTCAAATGCATTGTCTAAAACCTTTCGGATGTAGAATTATTTTAAAATTTGATTTGCATTTTGAATTCAGCTAAATTTGGCATAAAAACATTATTTCGTTCAGATCACAATTTATTGGTTTACAACAATTGTTTTTGGTTTCCGCTTTTTCTTCCTGTAAAATGCAAAATCCTGAAAAAATATATCGTGAAAATGTTTGGGATTCATTTATCGACTGTTAAACTTTAATTTTCCAATTTTATGCTAAAATTGCTCGAATAAAACTCGTTTTGAAACGGCGATTGAATTGGAACTTCCCGCGACAACGTTGGAAACGAGAGACGCAGACAAACGGGGTTAAAGGCACACCGAATTTACAAGACGAGATATCTCGCCGCGAAAGTTACCAGCACTCTCAGAATTGAGGCCCAATTCCCACTTTCTTTTTGTAAAATCAATTTTTTTGCGTTTTTTTTACGAATTTGGCCTAAAATTTGTATATTTACGCGAACAAAAAATTAAATTTGATTTGTTATCATTGATTTTTTGTCATATTCATAACGAGAACGTGTCCAAAACTTGGAAAATAATTTAGGACGATTTTCCATCATCGTTATTAAAATTTTAATATTTCTTGATTTTCTTGTTGGTTATAGTAACGTTACTCAATATTTATATATTTCTTGTTATTTTTTTAAATCATTTTTTAAACTATACTGAAGTTGTTATTTTGCAGGATGGCCGATAACTGGGGATCTGAAAACGTCGTCGCCGACGCCGCTCCGGCTACCGAAGCTCCAGAGGTTTGTATTTCGTATTTGGTTAAAAATTGCATTTAAAAAATATTGATAAAAATATTTCCAAAAAGAGTAAAACAAAAAATTAAATTAATTTTTACAGGTTGCTCTCTTCGGAAAATGGTCGCTCCAGAGCGTGAATGTATCCGACATCTCCCTTGTCGACTACATTCCAGTTAAGGAGAAGTCCGCCAAGTACCTTCCACATTCGGCTGGACGCTTCCAAGTCCGCCGTTTCCGCAAGGCCGCTTGCCCAATCGTCGAACGTCTCGCCAACTCCTTGATGATGCACGGACGCAACAACGGAAAGAAGCTTATGACCGTCAGAATCGTCAAGCACGCCTTTGAGATCATCTACTTGCTCACCGGAGAGGTATATCATTGATTAAATGTAGAAATTTTATTTTACCACGTTTCTATTCAGAACCCAGTCCAAGTTTTGGTCAACGCCGTTATCAACTCGGGACCACGTGAAGACTCCACCCGTATTGGACGTGCCGGAACTGTCCGCAGACAAGCTGTTGACGTTGCCCCACTCAGAAGAGTCAACCAGGTATATTAATTTTCCTGGTGATTCGTTTAATCATTTAGTTCTTTTTAGGCTATCTGGCTTCTCTGCACTGGAGCTCGTGAGGCTGCCTTCAGAAACGTTAAGACCATCGCCGAATGCTTGGCTGATGAGCTCATCAACGCCGCCAAGGGATCCTCCAACAGCTACGCTATCAAGAAGAAGGATGAGCTCGAGCGTGTCGCCAAGTCCAACCGATAAGCAACTTGTTGTTTTTCTTTATCCGGTTGTCCGGCAACTGATAAAGTATTGTTTGTTCATACTATTTGTTTTCTGTTCATCAATTTTTTCGCATTATAATCCTGTCATTCTCAGATGTTCCACATTACTATTCTGTACGCGTAGAACATGCGCTCCACCGCAATACACAATAGTGCACAATTTCCCCCCTTGCGTTTCAGGATATTTTTCGGGTATGCGTCATGTACTATTGATTTTCTGTGCAATAATTGCAACCGAAGCTCTTCTTAACACAGGTCTACAGCTGAAAATTGATGAATTATTCGACACCCCAGGTTTCGGTTCGAAAGAAGTTCCGGTTTGAGTGAAAAGGTTACAGGTCACACAAATAACTGGGCCGTTCTCGTATGCACATCGAAATTTTGGTTCAACTATCGTCATGTCTCCAACGTTTTGGCTCTTTATCACTCAATCAAACGATTAGGTATTCCTGACAGGTTAGAATATATCGGAAAACTAAAGTAAATGTAATTTAATTTAAGTAATATTATAATGATGCTGGCAGAAGACGTACCATGTAATTCAAGAAATCCGCGGCCTGGAACGGTTTACGCCGCCAGAGCGGGAACAAATCTTTACGGAAGTGACGTGGAAGTTGACTATCGAGGAGAAGAAGTCACTGTAAGATTCGGAATATTTATAGATTGAAAAAATTCCGATGTTTTTATTTCAGGTTGAAAGCTTCATCCGCGTTTTGACAGGACGTCATCATCCGGCGACACCTCGTTCAAAAAGACTGCTCACCGACCATCAGAGCAATGTTCTGATTTATCTCACTGGCCACGGAGGAGACAGTTTCATGAAATTCCAAGATTCTGAAGAGCTCACCAACGTTGATTTGGCGTATGCTATTCAAACGATGTTCGAGGATAACCGGTAAATATAATTTTAAATCGTTCAAAGTTTCGAATTTTCAAAAAATAATTTCAGGTATCACGAAATGCTTGTAATTGCTGATAGTTGCCGAAGTGCTTCAATGTATGAATGGATTGATTCACCAAATGTACTGAGTCTTTCTAGCAGTTTGACACACGAAGAGAGCTATTCTTACGATGTGGATACAGATATCGGAGTTTACGTTATCGATAGGTGTGGCTAAAATTTCGGTCAAAATATAGAAAAATCAGAAAATTTCAGATACACCCATTACACTGTTAACTTCCTAACAAAAGAAGTGAAAGCATTGAATTCGTCTGCGAATATGCAAGATTATATTGATTCTTGTCCAGCTAGAAAATGTCTATCAAATACAGGTGAGCTCGAAAATTTTAAATTATTCCGAAAGTTCACAGGACGATAAAATTTGACAAAATCAAGCTTCATTTTCCCTGTAAAAACCTTTCAAAACATAAATTCCTAGTAACCTAGAACTAGTCCCACTACATACAAACGTTGTATTCCAGGCGTTCGAAAAGATCATTATCCGAAAGATGTGAAACGAGTTCGCGTGACCGACTTCTTTGGATCATCAAGAATATTCCAACATCTCAGCGAAGAAATCGTGCTTGATGACGAGTTCTGGGCTTGATCCTAGTGGATTATATACCGTATATCTTCTATTAATATGGCCTCCCTATTAGACTTGCACTCCCTATTAGTATTGCCCCTCGGAGATCTTCCGAAAATTAGTATGGCACTCCCTATTAGTCTTGCACTCCCTAATAGCCTTGCGTTTACTCTTTTTTATTGCAGGCCCGTCTTGTTAGCTTCAGGATTTCAACGAAAAAATTTGCCTATTTTGCAACAGTTTTTCACAAAATTTCTACGAGATTGAAGTTTTTGAACTTATATGTTACAATTAAAATCAAATTTTCTGAATTTTTACATAAGATTCGAGCTTTTTCAGAAAAAAACTAGTAAGCTCAAAGTCAGAAAAATGTTCTGAAAATTAGTATTGCACTCCCTAATAGTCTTGCACTCCCTATTAATATTGCAAGCGGGAAGGCCATCGAAAAATAGTATTGCAGCCATATTAATAGAAGAAATACGGTAATTTATTTTGTCTACCCGACTTAATTCGATACTGGTCTATATTTTTATTGTTTTACTTGTACTTTTTTCATGAAATTTTCATAAAGTTTGTATAGTAATTTCAGTTGAAATTCTAATATACACACTAGCTTATTCAGGTTTTCGCAAAACAATAATCTATGTGGAAACAGTACCATAATATTAATCCGTCGGATTATTCAGTAGGAAGATAAAACTAAAAAAATTGCCGTATTTATACAGATATTTCCCAAACAATGTAATTTAGCCGAGAATGTTACATTTGGCTATGTTAAATAGTTTCTGTATTATCTCCCCAAATGGTAATTTTAGATGGTCTGTAAAATCCTTGAAATCTTCCTTATTTTTTCTGTGCTTTCAGCGACTTTCAAGGGAGCTCCATTTAGACGGATGGGTCCCGCCGCGCGCGCGCTCTATAAAAGTTTTAACATACGCGCCTTGAATGTTACAGTAAGTTTTAATGTTTACTGTAAAACATATATTATAAGTTGGAAATATTGAAAAATCAATAAATTCCAGTAACATTAAAGGTGCTGTTACCGTACGCGATCGTGCCAGATCTCGTAGATAAAATAATAGAAAAACATACTTTTATATCGATATGTTTATTGAGAGGAGGGGGAGAAGGACGGGTGTCCGTCTCCCAGCCTCCCGATAGAATGATGTTAATTCTCATAGAATAGAATGTCTCTACTCGATAAATAGAAACCGAGAGGCAGTATAGAACTGACCTCTCACATGCCGCCCTTTTTGAGCAGCTTCGTCCCGAAGCTTTTGATGTTAGGCTTACAGAACTCAGATTCCCAAAAAGAAAATGAACAGATGACGGTGACGGCATGCCATCCTACCCTCTCAAAAGTGCTTTGCCCTCAAAGCGCTAGTGTTTTAGTGCAAGAGTTTAAAGCCCTTTCAAGAAGGATAAACACCATATGAAAAAACTATACCAAATAAAATCCTACTCTCATCTCATTAAAATGCAATACAACAGACTCTCACTAATTTCTTTTGCCTCAGGCAGACACAATTACATATTTCAAAATGTGAAATTCTAAGAAAACGGACTTAACAATATAATTAGAGGTCATTTTACTCAACAGTAACTTATCTACATACAATACAAAGCAAATGGGGAACTCTTCAAACTAGTGTCTTTTCAATACTCAAAAAAAATGTGCGGGGAACTTTGCCTACTCAACACAATAAAATGGCTCAAACTTGGCTCATAATGCCCTCAGGCTAGAATAGAGATTGAATTAATAAAGAACAACTAATAATCAAAAGGAAAAAAAACTCAAGCCGCATCAGGGGGAGTTGTTCCAACGTCGGGAATTCCTTGACCGTTTGAAGAGAATCTGCTTTGTCCGTTTTGCAGAGGCGTGATGTGTATTGGAAACTGTCTCCATGCTCTTCCAACCAGACGAGAATAGAATAATAGAAGGGAAGGGGTTTGATGGTGATAGGAATGGGGGAATCCAAATAGATATTGGCGTGGCCTTGGTGTAGCGGTTTCGGCGCACTTAGGTGAACTCCTGACTCCTCTGAGTTCGCAGAAACAATTTTGGAACCTGCGATCTTACATACAGGGGCACTCCAAAATTATTTCCTGGCTCGGTGGGACCTCCATGTTACCGTACGCGATCGTGCCAGATCTCGTAGATAAAATAATAGAAAAACATACTTTTATATCGATATGTTTATTGAGAGGAGGGGGAGAAGGACGGGTGTCCGTCTCCCAGCCTCCCGATAGAATGATGTTAATTCTCATAGAATAGAATGTCTCTACTCTCTCGTGCTCTCTCACCCCACCAACTGTCGTTGACAGATGGCAATGATCAAGGGCACTCGATAAATAGAAACCGAGAGGCAGTATAGAACTGACCTCTCACAGTGCATACATGGAAAATTTGTAAAACAAAAATGCATAGCGAGCGCGGGGGGACCCATGCAAATCGTACGAATGTGCGAGAAACCACTCCATTTTAAAGTAAAAAGAAGAGTTTCTCTAAATATTATATAAATTTTGCAAACCGAAAAAATCTGAAGTTTGATTCTCAACTATCGTAATAATTTGATCTTTGCATCCGAATCAAACAAGGTGCGTACACGTTGAACCTGTAAAATATTGAAAAATGATCGAAAAACTTTCTGCCCGCAGAGGATAATATAAAGATCAGTATCAATGTATGGTAACTACATACAAAATCTCTCCAACTAACATTATGTTTCATAAAGAGAGCAAATGGTATATAACCATTTTGAAGATTCATTCGAATATCATTATTCTTTGCTTTCAACTCTCTAAAACCTTATTTACATTTTTAAAAAATTGCTTGAAATCAGAATTTCAGATGGCTCAAAACTTGATCTTCATCACAATTGCTCTTGTTGCAATCGTCAATGCCGGTCCAGGGGAGGAAAGAGAAAAAGGACCAGGAGAACACAAAAGAGGTGGAAAACATCACGGCTTCCCATCATTCTTTGGAAATGTATCTGCTGAAGGAAGGAAGGAAATCGCAGTGGTTTTTAAGAATGAGAATCTGACATTGGCTCAAGCTGACACTCAAATTGCATCTTTGGCTGAAAAATATGGATTTGCTGTAAGTCGAAATTTTGTTTTAGGGCAGAAAGTGTAGACACCCGGTTGCTTTTAAAAAATCTTGTTTTCTGAAAATTTTTTCGATTTAAAAAACAGTTAAATTTAATATAAAACATCTAAATTACAGTATTTGCGGTACGGTAGCTGAAAAGTTTCGATTGTGCCAAGACCCGAGACAGTAATTTTAGATCGATAATCGGATCTTCTGCAAACAATTAATGTATAATACAATTTTACAATAATTAGGTTGTTATTGTACACATTGAGCGTGTCTTTTTTCCAAGTATGCAACTACATACTATGTAGTGTGTAATATTCTAACAAATTGATCTAAAATTCGTCTAACGGTTTATTAAAGTGGAAAAAAAGTAGATGACAAAATATTCATAAATTTTCAGGCCGCATACAAAGAGCACAAAGAGAAGGAAGCTGTAAGACAAGCCGAAACAAAAAAGAACACAACTACAGTGATCAATAATCTTTCGTCAGTTGCCACGAAGCTTTCTGCAATTCGCGAGAACAAGGATCAAACCCGAAAGGCTCAACATGAAGCAATTGAGGCTCTTCGTAACGAAAATGGAGTTGAAGTTGACACAATTGAATTTATTGCTAAAAGATCCAGAGGATTCGGAGGACGTCATGGTGGACGAAAGGGAGGAAAAGGAGGAAAACATTTTGGTAAAAAGAATGGAGATAAGAAGAGAGGACCACATGGAGGAGATGAAGAAGGAAAGAAGACCAAAGAAGCTGCTCAATAATTTATTAGTGGTGCTTTTGTATTTTCTATTTTGTCAGATTCAAAAAGTAATAAATTAATGAACATATTGCATGGATTTTTGTGCAAATCCCAATTTTCACACATATGAAAGCATTCAAGACAGATATTATGCTAAAAAATCAAAAAAGTTCGTTAAATTCCTGATACGTTCATCTCACCCACAGAGTCGGCAGAAAACCAGGATCGGGGATGACGATCAGCCTTCCAACTCGGAATACTACATACTACGTATATACTCAACAAATGTTTTAAATTTTAAAAAAAAATTTCAGTCAAAGTTTTGGTAAATTGCCAAATGCATCTAAAGCCAGAAAAGCATTTTGGAAGCTTTTTGAAATTTTTGAAAAAAATCTGAAAATTCTTTCACCAATATACAAATTTAATATTTAAGTGAACTTGAAAAGCGCAAGTGATATAAAAAACAATAATTTGTTTTTGCAGATAAGATCTTATAAAAATCAATATCTGAAAAACTTCTATTTATTTTAACAGATATTTTATTTCTGAATACCGATTCTCGGCGATAAAAAATGGCCTTCATATTTTGGCAAAATGTAAATTTTTAGTCAATTTCTTGGAGTTACCAGGACGTTTCTCATTGAACTTTTCTTGGATAGTTCGAATTTCAGGTCGATTGCAACGAGGTGGTAATCCATCTCTGGTCACTTACTGGACTCGTATGTCTTACAATGAGCCTTTTCGTTTGTGGAAAATCTAAGAAACCGACTACAGCCTCTCCGGCAGCTCTTCCGTCATCAATTGAGAGTCCTGGACCACCAGTGCCACAGACTCAAAAATCTTCTAAATCGCAACAACCGGCTGGAAGTGCGGAGGAGAAGAAGAATCCAGAAAAGGCGGAGGATAAGGTATTTATTAAGATTAGCTGATGATTTAAGCTATATAAAAGACCTTAACGATAAATATTTCTGTTCCAGAAACCGGATGAGCCAGCAAAATCGAAAATCGAAAAAGAGTGAGAATGAAAAGTCGAAAAAGGGAAGTAGCAAGAAATCGGAAAAGAAGGAAAAAACTGAAGAGAAGAAATCGAAAAAGGATGAACCGAAAAAAGATGAGGAAGATGCGAAGAAGGGAGATGTTAAAGGAAAGGATGCATTCAAGAAACCAGTGGATGAAGCTGCAGTTGCTGCGAAGAAGGACCCTAACTATCAGGTATTATCTTTTTTAATCTGTAGTCTCTAAAACCCAAATATTTTCAGACACTCTGTGGACTTAACAATGACCTTTTCGGGCCTGACAAGAACCCAAAGAAACAATTCAAAGCTCCAACAAAAGTGGAGAAAGCTGATGTGAAGGACCCGCAATACGAGACATTGAACGGACTTGGTGAAGATTTGTTCAAGGACGAAAAGAAGGAAGATGAGGGAAAGAAGAAAGAATTCAAGCAACCAGAAAAAGTTCAGAAGGCAGATGCAAAAGATCCACAGTATGAGACATTGAATGAGGTTGATAAGGGAATTTTCAATAATGAAGAGAAGCCGTCGAAAAATGAGAATAAGAATGTTGAGAACAAGGATTAATTTTGAACTCGTGAAATGAAATTTTTTGATTTTATTATATTTTGTTGGCCCATCGTGGCTTGATTTCTGGAACAAGTGTCAAGTTTTAGGTTGTTAAAGTACAAATGCAACAGTAAAATAGGAGAACCTAGATTATTAACCTATAAATCTTATGGGCTACCGTGAAAGAGTAGGAAACTTTCTAAAAAAGACCTTGAAGCAAAAGCTTTGAATTCCCATGAAACATATTGCATATCTGGTATTAAAAGATCAAGAAACAATCATCAGATATTAATACATAGGAACCCAATTTTTTCATTGCATTCAGTACAAATTGAAACTGAAGTTTGTCTGAATCATTAAACATGAGAACTCTAAATGATATATTGAGCAAAAACATCAACTTTTTCACAAGTCATAACTGTTCCGAAATTCGTCGATTTCATGAAAAAAACAGCATCGATGATCACTAAGTCTCCAATTTCTCAGCACTCTCTCGTTGATCAACATCAATCTAAAAATCTGTATATAAAAGAGAAAGGATCTAACACAATTTATAACATCTTCTTTCCTTTTCTAGATGGCTTTCAAACGAATCTTCTTGGTTCTTCTACTCTCTGCGATTGCATTAGCTCGTCCAGATGGACCAGGAAGTCCAAATCGCGCTGATAAACCAGAAGGAAAGAAAGGACCAGGTGGAGCACCAGAAGGACCACACTTCTCAAGACCACTTCCACCATTCATTGCCAACCTCAGCATGGAAGCTAAGATCGAGTTTGATTCAGTTTTCAAGAATAAAAGTTTGACTCTTGCTCAAATTGATGCTCAAGATGCTCTTCTGGTTGAAAAGTATGGAGTTGCTGTAAGTTTGATACAGTTTTCCAAAATATCAGAACATACAAAAAAAATTCCAGTTACAACGTTAAATTTCAGGCAGTTTACAAAGAATTCAAAGCTAATGTAACCGCCTATCTTGCTGAAGTGAAGAAAAACCAAACAAAAGTGATCAGTAATTTGTCTTCTGTCGCTGAAAAGATCGATGCTATTTTGTCAAACAAGGACCAAACACGCAAGGCTCAACATGAAGCCCTCATTGCTCTTCGCAAAGAATTCCCTATTGAGTTTGATGTTCTCAGATTTATTAGCTCTCCAAAGAGAGACCCAAAAGGACCAGGAGGACTAAGAAGACCAAAGGGACCAAAAGGTCCAAAAGGGCCAGGAGGACCACATGGAAAGCCGCCAGGAGGACCAAAGAAGGTATCTGAGGAAAAAGAAGCTAGTGGAAGTGCTCAGGCATCCAGCGAAGACAAATAGATAATTTCAAGTTTCGGGGTTTTTATTGGAAAATAAAGAATTAATTCGGAATTTTTGAGTCATTTGAAAATTTTTTTTAATACTTATGGTCAGCAATATGTATTTTAGCAATATTTTTCTAATCGCGGCAAGTATTTCATCACTGGTGTCTTTTGAAAGTGTGCAAACTATATCTAATAAGTATTTGATAAACCACGAAACATCCGTGCTAAAATGAAAATAAAAATTTGCAACTATCTGAAGTTCTTTCATATTTCTTACTACATAACAGCTCTTTTGGTTATATTAAAGTGAAACATCAAACATTTCTTATTTTTACTTTTTTCTTGTTGCGGTAAACATGAAAATGGAAGCGATATACCGTATACATCATAGTTCAATCATAATGCCCCCTTGCAAACGGAGAAATCGAGGGGCCTCATAAACTTTTTCAACCTATAAAAGCATCACTCCAAAACTCCGTGGAAATTGTTCTAAACCATGATGTCTTTGAACACTTCTCTTCTTATTCTCCTCGTCGCCTCTTTTTCTTCGTTGGTACTGTCCCAAAATGACTCGAAGAAGGGTGGATTGCCAAAGAAAGTTCATTTCTCATTCGGGCCTGCATACTTGAGAAATTTGACAAAAGAAGAGAAACAACAATATTATGCAATCTTCGGAAATAAGGATTTGACAATCAAGCAACAGGAAGATCAGAGACTTGCTTTTGCTGAGAAACACGGATTCGGAGTACGTTGTCCTTTTTGCAAAAAAGTTTAAAGGAAACTTCCTGTCAAACAGAGACCCGGAAAATTATTTTAGAAGTATTTGGGAAGTTGTCAGGTTTTTGGCAGAAAAATTTCTCCGAAGGCCAGCTTACATTAGCAAAGGCCTACTTTCAAAGTACTGGGACATTTAAATTTAAGCTCAACAGCACATTTAAATTTAAGCTCAACTGCTCAATTACAGCAAGCTATCAAAGACGATATCAAACTGAAAGCTGGCAATCACGAACTCATCCGAAAGGAACGACCTGAAATCATCAAGAATCTTTTGGCTGCTCACGAGGCAACCATGAAGATTTTCGATAATAAGGATCAGACATTGAGCCAACGGGAAGCTGCAGTTAATGCTTTGAAGAAGAAATATCCACATGTATTTTTATATTTTGAATGCGTAAATTGTAGTTTCTTAATTTCAGGCACCATCAACCCTTTACTACATTTCTCGATTGATTACCGGAAACGGAAAACATCAAACTCCATTCATAAAGCATCACTAGATAATTCATTTTTTGAAATTTTAAAAATGAGTTTGTGAATTTATTAATTGAGTAAAAGTTTTTTGTGTGCTTCTAAAGACATTTGTTCTCTGAAACTAAGGATTTCTTCCTGCTTTGAAATCTGAATCGAGGATGAAAAACAAACTACGTAATCAAATATCTCGAGTTAATTCGCGAGTTCATTGTAATGCTGAACGAAGAGTTATGTCTAGCAAACCCTATGGGGAATATACCTTATATAAACACTTTTTTGCTTTTCAGAATTAGTTTTCATTTGATAACACGTGGCTGGTATTTAGTGTGACAACTGCCTCAATTTCAAAAGGAACATGACAAGTTCAGGAATTCAGCGGTGGGAAGAAATTCAACATGGATTACAACATATCTCTGAAGCAATTTCAGTTATTGTAAACTCTTTTCTGGTTTTTTTGATTATAAATAAATCGCCGAAAAAATTGGGTTCCTATAAATATCTGATGATCTACATTTCTGATTTTGAAATTCTTTATTCCTTTGTTGACTTCGTTGTGGCTCCGGTATGTTAAAAAAAATCATTGAATTTGCTTTGCTGAAACGATTCAGGAAAAATCTAAAATTGCAGTTCTTCTACTCATACGGACCTGCATTGCTTGTCATTGTAAATTTGGAAGAGTCATTGTTCAATAAGCCAATTGCATTTGTTCTTCTCTGTAAGACCATCAAATGATTTTCTTCACTAAATGATTACAGGCTCATATAGCGGATTCTTTGGAACGTCTATGGCAATTTTTGGAATTCATTTTATATATCGATATCTTGTGGCAACCGGGTAATTCTTGATTTCTAATCAAATTAGAAACTTATTTCAATTTCCAAACTTCTAGGAGCCTGCTTCTTGCCACCTTTTCCACGTGGAAAATTGTTTTATGGTTGTCATTCCCAATATTTTATGGAGTTGTTTGGGGAGCTGGTAGCTATTTTCTATGTGCACCATCAGAATATACAACTGAATTTGTGAGAGAGAACATTTTGAATAATTTTAATCTTCAAATGGAAGATATTGCATATTTTGGGCTCAATTTTTATGGAACCGATAATAATGGGAAACAATTCATAGTTTACGAGCAAGTTGTTGGAATTGTTGTCAATAGTTTTATTATTGTAAGTTCAAAGAATTGAAGGGGTAGCAAAATAGTGCTTGATCATGATGAAATTAATTGAGGAGTACTTTACAGTGCTTTTTTGGAATTTTTTTGGTTTTTTCGAGACTGGTATTGCATTTTTTGACTAGCCAGATAGTGAAGATTTTTGTACATTTATCGTTGTCATGGGTGCACTGCAATTGCCGTTTGGCAATCGAATTTTAGGTAATTTAGGCAATTTCAGCAATTTCCGAAATTGCCGATTGCCGAAAATTCACAAAACCGGCAATTGCCGAAATTGCGATTGCCGGAAATATAAATTTGAGACTTTTTGTAGATTTTAGGAGTTTTTATTCATTTTAATGAACAATTTTCAATGTTCAAGCTCAAAATGATTTAATACTTTCAGGATTGACCGTTTTCCAGAAAATTTTATTTTAAAGAATGACTAACCGAATGCTAAAAAACAAGGCGAAATTCTTTCAATTTCCAAATCATAATTAGGTTTCAAAACTGCCAAAAATTTCCGGCAATCGGCAATTTCGGTTATTGCCGGAATTGCAGAGTGTCGGAAATTTCCAATTGCCGCGCACCCCTGATTGTTGTCAAACATTTTAAGAATTTCATTCACAGATATGATCCACAGTGAGACTGAACAAAATTCCAGACGTCCTCTCTATCTACGGCCGTGTACTTTGGAGTCAAAACCTATTACAAAATAAATGAACTAACTAATAAAGTATCTCTAAGAACAAGTAATCTTCAGTCTCAATTATTGTATTCTCTTGTCGTTCAAACTATGATTCCTGTAATCTTAATGCACATTCCGGTTACAATTATTTACACATTTGCTTTCATGGGTCATGGAATGGGAACTATATGTGGAATTGCATCAATTACTATAAGTATGTATCCTGCTCTCGATCCACTTCCAACAATATTTATTATCAAAAATTATCGGAATTATGTTCTCAGTAAGGATTTACAGAGATTTGAAAATGTAAAATTAAGGTCAAACTAACCGTTTTCAGATATGTTTTCATGTTGCTCTGCGAAATATGAATCAGAAAATAACACTGCTTCAAGAGAAGCAGCAGTTATGCGACAGAACCCTAATCTAAGAAAAATATAATGACTTTCACAGTATAAATGTTGTTTCTGCCCGCAATAGTTGCATACATATCTCTTGAATTAGGTCTGTTTCATATTTAAAAAAATAGTTGTTCCCTCCAAATTCTTTGAGTATGGAAGCATAGAACACTGAGGAAAAACAACAATAAAACTTGAACAACAAACCCTTTTAATGCTGATTTATCATGCTGATTTCACCCGAGCAAAATCTTATGACTAATTTTCAAATACAATTGGAAACATCTCGACACGCCTGCCTACCATGAAATCCTAATACATCTCATTTTAATTGTTTCTAAAACTTTTGAACTTCTATAGCTATAATATATGTTGTCTTTCACCTACCAAGATCAACTCTCATATGTTTGAGCAAAAATGTTTCCTGGGCTCCTAAGCTTTTCCTTCCCTTTTATCTCATCCTCGTGACTCTCCCTCTTTTCGTACTTTGATTTTTCGAACTTTTTGTACTTTACATCTTGACTTGTCTATGCTACGCACTCTGCGTCTTGTCTCGTTTATTGTTAATTTGATGTTAAACTATAAAAAGTCCACGAATTCTCTTTTAGTCTGTGTCCGGTTTCCCTTTTCTCTTTTTTTCAGAAAAAACTATGCAGGTTTCCAGATTTCTAACAAGTTTCCACAGGTAAAATTGAAAAAGTTTGAAATATATTTACGGTAATTATAAAGTGGCTTTCAGATTGAGTACGGCATTACCAGCCTCTACAGAGAAATATTACTTTGAAACTGTGAAGCATGACAATCGAAATGAAGTGGTTGATTTTTTGAATAACAATTTCCGAGTGGAAGAACCATTGAGCAAGGTAATTTTGATATCTCTATCAGTTTGCCACCTCGATTTTTTAAAACTTTGACAGTTTTTGTCTAGATTGCCTTCGTTTTTATGAAGAACAAATAGTCCAATTGGTAAAATATTTTAGACCAAATACTTGATCAGTTATAATGGAGGATTTATTTATTTCTCTTAATTGAAATTTCATTATAGGCCGCTGGAATGACTGAATCTGACATACAATCATGTTTTGATGGAGTATTTGAAAGAGTATTGAAGAATGAAGTTTCCATTCTTGCAAGATCAAAACAGTCCGATGAAATTGTTGGATGTATGCTGAATTCTGTTTGGAAGAGAAATGATCCAAAAAAGAATGAAGATGAGGCAGAGGTTTGGTCTTACAATTAGTTAATAAAAGTTTTAGTTTAAATTTCTTGCCATAGGATTTTGAGTTCGGAGGGGATCGAAAAGGCGTAATGACAATTGGAGAAATATTAAATGAACTTCATGAATCCTTCTGGAAACTACGTCCAGATCAGCATACAGTCTTGCATTTTGAAATTTCGTCTGTTAATAAGAATCATCAGAGACAAGGATTGGCATCAAAATTCATGAATTGGACGGAGAAAAAGGAACTTTTGAAGGTAATTGGTTTTTTCGGAACTTATATTTAATATATCAAGTTTTTTCAGTCTGTAGAAGCAAGCAGCATTGTCGCTGAGGCTTCATCATTGGCTAATCAAATTCTGTTAAGCAAAAGAGGATATGAGACTGTTGCTTCAACTCTCTTGAGTTCTCGTATTGATGTGAATGGAAAACAAATTCTTGTGTGTGATGATGGAACAGATCGAGTTGATTTAGTTTTTAAAGAGTTGAATTAATTTTCATTAGTTATCATTGAAGCTTGTGTAAATATTAATAAAGATATCAATAGTTCAACTTTTGAAGTGTACATTGGATTGTGTGTTTTACTTGAAATACAATTATCCGCATTATGAGTAACTTCAAAACGGGTTTTCTAGGAATCGAATGACAAACTTAAGTGGAAAGTTTACTCTTTCACCTGTTTCATTCTTTGACTTATGTGAACTGTCCTCATTTTTTTCTGAAAATACTTTGAATGATACCTATAGCCACACATAAGATGCTCAGAATATTTCTAAATGCCAGTCATAATGAATTTTCTGTTAAATTTTCTGTAGAGTTCTAAAAATAATGCAATCGTTTATGAGCTATTTTGTGCCCATTGTGCCCAATTTTGTCCATAACGTCAATGCCATGGGGTTTCTGCTGGACACATCTCATAGTCAGGTTACCTGTTATTACCTGTTATTTTAACTACCGGTTAGTGGGTAACCATATGTCAGAAGTACTGCCTACCGTCTATTTTCATTTTTTGGTGTGAAGTTCGAGATTTGAATTCTGTAGACTTACGCAATTTTTTGGTTTTCTTTGGAAATGCGTGCGTATACGCTATAAGCTCAGGTCGCCTCAAACCCAACAGGCTTTTCTGGGCCTGCATTTTTTTCATTGGTTCGAACTTGATCACAGAAATACTCACATGGCTGTATTATTTAACTGATTTGGCGAATAAATCTATTTTGTCGAAATTCATTGATTAATGGTAAGAATAGGTCTCTTGTATTCTATGTTAAACTTATTTTTTGATGCTGCAACTCCCACCGCTTCTTCTCAAAACTTCTACCAAAAATTTTAATTTCCCATTTTTGTTTACATTTGTTGTTGAATTGAATCTTCTATTTGACATGTATATCGAGAGATAGAGACAACGAGAATCACATGGTGAGAAAATACGAAATTGTGTCATAAAATATCATGTTCCATTTTCCATTTTCATGTATCTTTTCCGTTTCAACTTATTCAGTTTTTGGTATGAAACTATTATTTTCAGACAGCGAATATTTTTATAAAACCTAGGTTAACTTTTGAGTTTTTCTAATCAGATGCATTTTTGTTAATAATAAAAGATTGTAATTTTTAATACCTAAAAATTCAGTTTATGTAAATTACGACATACTTTTGTAATCACAATCTGAAAATATTTATGAGTTCAAATTATCGACCCACCCAAATTACTGATAACAGAAAGCATATTACATAGCATTTCCAGATAGCAATGGAAGTTTATTTTCAGGTCTTTCTAATAATCCGATTTGCTACGACCTCTGATTATATTTGAACTTTATAAATAACAAATGCAAATTTAATTTAAACTATCTTGTGTTTTTTTCAGTCGTCCAAAATCTTTCATGATTCCATTTTTCATTTACTTCCAACAACTTTCCGTGTGTCTGACATATTCTCCATTTTCAAGTCTTCCTCTCTCTTCCACCCTCACATCCTTCTGTCATTATTATGATTAGAATCGGAAGTGCATATTCTTTTGAGATACGCAGACGTGACAACTGGAACTGGCACTTTTGATCAAAAAGATCAAAACAAAAGAGAGCTTCTTCTTCTTTTCTTTCATTCAAATTCTCATTTATATTCTTCTTTTCCTCTTCTTTTCTTGTTCTGACACCCTCTTTTTTTGAATAGTTAACTATGCACAGAGAACAAGATTAGGAGCAGTTCTCGTCCTTTTTCTTCTTCCAACTGCTTCTCTTTGCTCCTCGTTTTTCAACATAAAAGAAGATGTCCCACAAATTGCCTTCCGCAACGGACAAGTACTACTTCGAGGTGCTCAGAAATGAGGAAAAATCCGAAATGCTCAAGTTTCTATTAGAAAGTTTTCGAGTTGATGAACCGCTTAATAGGGTGAGTGAAAAAAAAATAAAACATTCTGATTCATTGGAGCTTATTTCAAATCGAATTATTTCTGGTTCCAGGCATCTAAAATATCCTGTGAAGAAATTGAAAAATGTCTGGATGGAGCACTTGACAGAGCTCTCAAAACAGAATCGTCAATTCTCGCGAGGTCCCAAGGTAAAACGAGGAACATGTTCTGAGAACACTTCCTTTTTTGCAGACACTCATGAAATTGTCGGATGTATGCTGAATTCCGTATGGAGACGTGATGAATCTTTGTGCACACCGGGAGAAGAAGACAAGGATTTTGAATTTCATACAATTAGAAAAGAAGTTGCAATGGTTGCTGAGATATTAAATGAACTTCATGAAAGTTTCTGGAGTTTGAGACCAGATCAGGATGTGGTTTTGCATTTGTAAGTTATTTTGGAAAACCTGATTCACAGAAAAACAAAATGTATAAAGAAAGTTTGATTTTCATTTTCAAAATTTCAGATTTCAGATTTTAAAATCATTATTAGAAAAAGGCTTCACTATCAGGCGGCTTGTCGAAAAACGACTATGCGATTTTCAAAATCGTTTGAAAAATTATCGAAGCATTTTTCAGTGAAATTTCGTCAGTCAGTGTGAATCACAGACGCCAAGGATTAGCATCAAAATTCATGAATTGGACTGAAAATAAAAAATTTTTGGATACATTTGGAGCAACTGGCATTGCAACTGAAGCTTCATCTCTTGCTAACCAAGCACTTTTGGCTAAACGTGGATATTCAGTAATTATAAAAGTTCTAGACTTTCAAAAATCTAAAACTTCAGACAATAGCTACTACTTTGTTGGATACCAAAGTTGATCCAGATACTGGAAAACCAATATTAGTTTGTGACGATGGAACTGATCGAGTCAATTTGATGTTCAAAACATTCTGAAAAGGCAAAGTGTGATTGCGATGAAATCTGGTTGAATAATATTTTGAGTACATGTACAATTTCTTCTGTAATCTTGGTAAAAATTTCTGGTACTTTGAATAAATACATTTAAATTTTCTGAAAAACTTTCTACAGAACAAAGATTCAAAATATGTGGCAAAAAAACAATAGATACAATTTGATGAAGTTTCAGGTGTATATTTATAGTTTGATTTTTTTAATTTACATTTATTTCCATTTGCTAATTTGCTGGTACCGAAATTTGAGACTTTGCTTCTTTTTTTTTACTCAAAATGGCCCAAAACTACCGAAGTTCGTAATGATATGTTTTGAAAATGTATCCCAAAAAGTTGTGGAGATTTAAAGTTCTGGAAAAAATGCATTATTTTCGAGTAAAATCAAAAATTTTGCCAACTTCTTAGTGTCGTAATCTGGAACTTAATTTGTATTTAATTATTACTCTTTTATCAATATTGTGGTTTTTATTATTTCAAAACGTCTCATTACAAAATTCGGTAGTTTTTGGCCATTTTGGGTAAGTCTCATACAGTCTCAGATTTCGGTACTCCACCTTTAAGATATTCAAAAAGTAGCAATAAAAAATAATATGTAACAGTATATTCTTAATAATTGTGTCTAGTATCAAAAGCATGTTCTTTCTTTTATTATACCGTTCGCCAAACGGCATTCAGAATGTTTTTTCCAAACATCAAGATCAATTATCTTTCTTATAACTTTAAACTCGCTAGGCATCCCTGAAATGTTTGTAGTCTAAAACAATGGTTTTGAACAATTGTTTAATCTAATTTTTGTGATTTCAGATGTCTCCTTCGTCAAACGTGGTTGTCACGCGGGTAATAAGTACATTTCTGACCTATATGACACTTTCCAAGGTTGAAGAAATGAAAATGTTCACCGTTAAATGGATTTGAAACTATTTTAATAAATTAAATAATTGCAAGTTAAATTTCAACAACAATTTTCAATTGATAACTTTTAATGAACAAAAACCGTTTAATCGTTTGATTTATGACACCTTTTTGAAGAGATGACAGGGGTCATAAACTGTCTCTTATCTTCTTATCACTTTTGTAGATATTCTCTGGCTTGATGACACGGAACTGCAAATGAAAATGATTGTTTTTGCTGTAGAAGTTGAAGAAAAAGAAAGAAAGAAGATATCTAGAAGACGTTGTCTCGAGATGAATCAGTTCTTTTTGTATGTGACACACACTCTTTTTTTTCCAACTAACGACCACCCATCGGTCATCATCATCTTCATGATTATCAACATCATCAAATATTGATCGAGTTTTTGTTTTATTACACATTTTACCCGCCATTCATAAAAATTTGTTTTCTAGTCTTCAAAAATCACTTTCGGTTTTATGAAAATGTACATTTTTGCAGGCAGATGCTCCGAGAGGATACAGTAATCCAACTTCCAGATGGAAGATTCGAGCAGAAAATTCAAGTCGATCGACGAAAATTGGAGTCAATGATAACAGGTGATCAGAAGTTCCTCTCCAGGAACGAATCAGGAACAAAAATAAAGACTGTTAAAAAAAACCAAACTTTTGGAATTAAACTCCTCTAACAGTCAGTAGAAGTTTCCTCGAAAAATATTCCATTAAAGATCACAATTTTAGATAAAAAATAAAGTAAGTTCAGACATTAAAAAACCATTTCCCAAGTTTCAGATCTCTGACAACGTATAACAAACTTTGATTAGGCTAATAGCTGATTGGCCACTGACAAATTGGTAAAAGTTATAGATTCTAGTCTGACAATCCAATAAGATGTTTATAAAAGTTATAAATTCATAGAAAGTCAAAACAAATGCCTCTGCTTAACTTTTGATGAACTACATTATTTCTATTTTGACCACAAAAAAATTGATTCAGGTCGAATCGACAACACGTCTCATCAACTGCCAACTGCCGAGTCATTTTTTGCAAATGTTATGTCTTACTCGAACGCTGAAGTAATCTGGCCATCACAACTGAAAATCGGAGCCAAAACGAAAAAAGATCCATATGTGAAAGTAATCGGATCAATCGAACAAATTGAATCAGCACGAACGCTTGTTTTGAATAGTTTACAGATAAAAGTAAGTCATTCATTTCACTAGTAGAAGCATACAGATCTCTCAAATTGTCGTTCAATTTTGTCCATCTTCTTGTGCATTTTCTGAGGAGTAATAGCATTTACACGACGACTCAAAACAGCGTATGGATTATGAGCCACGTATTGATCAGTTGGTTTGTATTGTCGAGTCATCCAATCTAAGCAAACCGTATCCATTGACAAGTTCCGAAGACGAAGGTCACCAGCCTAAATAATGATAATATGCATAGAAAACTACTAGACATACTAGACAGAAACGTCGTCAGGCCCATGAAGTGGAATCAAGGAAGAGCCGAATATTTTCCGTAACTCAAACAAGAAGAAGAATGAAAACAACTTTTCATATTTATATTGGTTGTAGGCGCTGTCATCTTATGTTTGACTATACCGAATCTATAATCTATAAACTTACAATTTGTTGAAGCATCTTGTCGTAGGCTGGTGGCACATAAAAGTATGAAGGATCAGATTGTGAGTTGTTCAATTCATTTTCAATGTATTCCATGCATTTGGGCCGACTACGGTCCGATCCATATATGAGACGAGAAAGATCAGAAGAAACTTTTTTCTCTTCAACTTTCATCGCATCTCCCATTCGACGCCATGGCAAATGTCCGACCATATTCTCAGTGGCAATGTAGAATGCACTCCAGATATCATCCCAGCGGCTTGCATCCTGAAATATTGAAAAATGAAACAAGAATCATGTCAAGTGTTCCTATAGGAGATCTATAGATCCAACAAGATGTAGTGATTACCTGTCTACGATGAATATTGACAGAGACATATCTAAGAGTTCCTCTGAATGGAGCAGATGTTCTTCTTGCTTTCAATGTCCCATCCTTTTCCACATAAATTTTGCTCATTCCGAAATCTAACAAGTAGAGATGACGTCTCGATTTAAGATCAACGCAAACATTTGCCGGTTTCACGTCACGATGAAGCCAACCAATGCTGTGCATCATTTGAAGGGCTTCAATGAATTTGTAGAAAATGAACAGAGATGTTGTAACACTGAAAATCCTTGATCCAAGAAGATCCAAGAAAATCCAAGATCGAATAGGTACCTGAAGCGACCCAATGGAGTGTCCTTTCTCAAATCACTGAGATTCTCTCCACACCTTTCCATTGCCAACCAACGAAATCCATCAATGCCCCCATAGCCATGGAAACGAAGAAATGGGGATGCTCCAGGCAAATTGTTTGGATTGAATGCCGTATTCAAACTTTTAAGACAAGAACATTCATTGTATAAAAGTTGAAACTGAAAATTATTTAGAAACTTATTGCAGATTCTATTTGCTTTCGGTTTTCGTTATGATTTTTCCCAGTTCAAATGAGACTAACTCAGAAGCTGAATTATTTCGGAAAACAAAAGCGTTTAACGGGCAATTGGTCGTAGCCATATCTGCTTGAGAACACATTCCGGAGCACCTTCTTGACAAAAAAACTTCCTGGCAACTTATTGTGACAGTTGGCAATAGTGGCAATAGTTAGTTATAGTTGGCAAGTTGCTGGAAACGATGTGGGAGAGCTGTTGCCAACGATTAAACGCTAAACGCTGAGTGTTTTAAGCATTCAAGGGAAAAGTTACGCAAAACTTCTTCAATTGAGATTTTCTCTATAATTCTTCTAGCTTTTGAGTCTCACTCCTCAGCAAAACTGGAAAAACCACCACGAAAGCAGAAATATATTAAAAGTACCATAGCATTTTGGCCTTCAACTTTCACCACACTTTTCTCATTCGAACTTCCATAAATAGAAGCCTCAAAAATCTGCCCAAAACCGCCACCACTCAGCATTTTTTGAAGAACAAATTGATCACATGTGGTACCTGGTGGGAGCATTGGCTTAGCACCTACTTCATGTTCCATGTATAAACGGTCCGTCTGAAATTGATTGAGTTAAACTTCACAAGATCAGAAGATCGAGATTTCTTACCATTTAGAGATGTGATGACGACTTCTATAAAATCGAGAAAACCTTCGATAAGCAATGGTTTGAATATTTAAAAAGTAATAATGTTTTATATTTTTTCTTTAGATTTTATATTATCTACAACATTGAGTTGAAAAGGATAGTTCACGTTTTCAAAGTTCTAGTTAAAAATTGTTTTTAGGACGAATAACTAATAAACTTTCAGAAAGAGCGAGTTTCGTTGAAAATGGAACTTCATCATTCTCTTCACTCACACATTATTGGCAAGGGAGGACGTGGAATTCAGAAAGTGATGAAAATGACGTCATGCCATATACATTTTCCAGATTCCAATAAATATTCGTAAGGTTTTAGCTTAACTTTAACATTATTAGTTTTCAATTCAGAGATTCGAACAAAAGCGATCAAGTTTCTATATCCGGAACACCTGTTAATGTATTTGAAGCTTTAAAACACTTGAGGGTATAATTTTATAAATAATTTTCAATTAAAAAAAAGAGAAAAATTACAGTCAATGTGTCCGTTGACAGTCTACATGAAGCTTCCCTGGTATAATCCAGGTCAACCTGATCTACGTCCTCTCATGTCACAAATGGATTTAGATGTTTCTGTTGAACAGAATATTTATAGTTTGGCAATTAAAATGACAGGAAGTCAAGACGCCAGTGTATTATTTGCAATTCGATTAGTTTTACATCACTTTTTATTAGTGAGTTTATGAATTCTCAAGAAGTATCTTATAACTTTAATTTATTTCAGACAGAAGAATATTTGAACATTTCCACTCAAGTTTTGGCCAGAGAAGAACTGAATTATCAATTGGAGAATGTAGAGGAGCATCGGGAAAGGTAAATCTTTTTTGAAATTACTTATTTACAGGAAAAAATGTGGTGGGAAATTTTCAAAGAAAGAATGTGAGGTTTTTAAGTAGGCAAAAAAAATTCCAACTTGCCTACTTTACATTTTGATTTTGTGCACAGAAATAAATAAGTTAATTAATAAAATAAATATGCAATCGTTTTTTATGTTTTGGAAACCCACATACTTGCTATTTAAAAAAGTTTGCCATGAAGTTTCAAAATTTGGCAAAATTCGGTAAAATGGCAAGTTTTCAAAACTTTATTTTTACGGAATTTTTAGAATTTCGAAATTTCTTAATTTCGGAAAATTTAATATCAAAGTTTCAAAAATTCTAAATTTTGGGAAATTTTGAATTTTCAGAAAGTGGTGGATTTTTTTGGATTTTGGAACATTCAGAAAACTTGGAATAAAAAATGTCCAAAAGTTCTGAAAGTTCCACAATTTAAAAGTTATGGGGTTTTAGAAATTCTCGAATTTTTTACTTAATTTTGGCAATTTTGAACACCTGAAAATTTTGGAATTTTGGAATTTGGAAGTTTTTGAAGTTTTTTTGGACTGCGTTTACCCAGGGGATTATTTCAAAAATTGACCAGTTAAATAGTTAACAACAATTTTAAGCTTTTGAGAACTGAATCAAATAAATTTATACTTGCGAACAAATTTGTACCAATATCAAATATTTTTGATTTCAGGCTCCGAGAAGTGTGCAACAAGAACAACGTGACCATTCAAACATTTCCAGAAACACAATCAATTTCCATTGTTGGTCCTCCATCGGGAGTATTAAATGTTAGAAAATTACTAATTGTAAGAGAATTTATTTCAAAAATTGTAGATAACTTTAGAAAATTTTGAAGGGTCTTTCAAGTGTGACAGTTCAATTTGATTGTAATATGATGGATATTCATTATCCAGTTCAACAATTGGAACAAGAAAGAGGAATACAAGTTACGTGTAAACGAAAAAACGGGGATATTATGGTGATTAATGGATTATGGTGATTACAATTTTGGAAATCAAATTGAATATTTCAGACCATAACAATGAAATCAACAGAATCAAAATTAGCAGAAGTTCTTCAATCTCGTGAATTACTGTTAGCTCTACCACCAACAACATATTCATCTCCTGATGATTATGATCCGAATCCTGTGATGAGCAGTTAGTTCACTTGAAACATTTTTGAGAACATAAACATATGTTTAATTTTTATAATAAATTGCAGGACCACCTAGTTTAACACCTTTGCAAACTGAAATGGCATCTGGAGTACGAGTATTTTTGACTCCGCCCATTGAATCTCCAAAATCTCCAGATCCAGAGGACTCTCCGCTCGCGGCTTCGATTTTGAAAGGAGCAAAGGATATTAGCAAAAATAGGTAAGGAAAATCTGAAGGTTACGGGCGGCAAACTACTTTTGACTTTTTAAAAAATGTTTTTAATTCGGCCAATTCTATTAGTAAGAACATAGAAAAAGAAAAAATGCAAAAAAAAAATCACTTCAAAAAGGCCTTTACTTTTTAACTTTTAAGATTTTTTGGTACTTTACACATATTGCATTTAAGGGACATTATCTCTACCATAAGACCGTATCTTGGTTTTTCTGCTTTTCTCGGCATAGTTTGGTTTTTCTGTTTTTTTGTCACAATATTGTCTGGGGGAAAATTGTTTGAAACAGCTTCTTTTCAGCTCAAATTTCCAAATATCAATATAAAACGTATGCTGCAATGCTCGACATTTCTCACAAAGTTCATAATTTTGGAAAGTTTGGTAACTTACCAAAACTTTAAATAAGTTTTTATGACAAATCTAAAAAATGTTGTAGTGATTTATTATGATATTCTGTTATTTTGAAGTAGGAAAACAATATGTAGATTTATTCCCCACGGACGATACTTCAAATTTAAAAGGCAAATATTACACAAGTGATAGGATGTAATTAACTTAATTGAATTAAGACTAACTTCGACATTCGACCAACCAAGAAAACCAAGAAAAATCTAAATTTTCAGCGATATTTGGAAAAAGAAATCGAAAGCCGATCGAGGAGAAATGCTTATAAAAGCAACGCAGGCAATTTTTGATGATTCAGTTCTATCAAGTCCAAGATATCCAACTGATTTATGGTCAGGTTATGGTTTTAGTTCTTCTCTTCCAGCTGATTTACTTAAAGGAATGATGGATTTATCAACTAATGAAGTAAGTATGAAATAATAAGTTGCATAATTTGATCAAATACTTGTAGCCATCCACAAATGGTCCTCCAATGATGAATCATTCACAACGGGGACTTTGTAGTGTACGAGAAGAAGATGAAGAGCTCTCTGATTTTTCAGCTTCATCCACTAATTATGGAATGTCTAGAATCTTTGAACAACCACCTAGAAATGGTTTGAATTCTCAAGGGTTTTAAAGTTTTATTTTCAAAAGTTGAAGTGTTCTCTGCATCAACGTCGGTTTTCGATTCGAACTCACTTCCATATAATCTACAATGGGATATTAATTATTTCACGGATCCTTCCATGGTTCTTGCACAACTTGGATGCAGTGAATACATGACTCAGTTGAGAGATCAGGAAGTTTGTTTCATGCACATTTGAATAAAAGTATTTTATAATTTTTAGATCGACATGCATGCTTTTTTGCTGCTCGACGAGCAGAATCTGAAGGACATTGGAGTTTCCACAATTGGTGCCCGCAAAAAGATTCATCACGCAATTTTGAGTTCGTTTTCTTTTCTCTGCCTAGTATGAGCAGAAAAATAACAAAATGAGCGTTATAATATTTCCATGGCAACTTTTCCAGAGCTCCGCGACTCGGCTCGACTTAACGGATATGCAGTCTAGTCTATATTTTCGACGATTCAATAATTTTCGGGGTGAAATCTCACCGGTTTTCCTAATAAATCCATGATTTGCTGTTTTTTCAACTAATTCTTAAACAATAATGAACTTTTCTTTTTCACATAGAATACGAATTGGACTTTAAAGACAATACTTTATTCAAAGCGTACAGTTCCATTAGCTCTCCATGAAAAACAACTCTATATTTAACTCATCAATTATTTAATACGAATTAATTTACCATACATAAATATCAAAAATAAGGCTTTGAGTATGCGACATGGAAAACGTAAAGAGGGGATCGGCAACTAAATTATCACGAAAAGATGTGAAATCAGAAATTTAATCCGACAAAATGCATGATTCTCTTTTTGATCCCACTTTGAGCAGGATTAATAGCTACGGCGCTTGAAGTTTCAACACTTGAGGCAGTAGAATTAGTGTGATCTGCTCCTCCGTTGATTTGTTTTTTCGCACCTAAAGCTTCTTCCAGCGTCCCTGCAGCTTCCTCTTTTCCTTGCTTACGATAAACTGCTGCCAAATTCTTTATAGTTGACATCACATTGCTGAAACATAACAATGTAATCATTAATAAACTAATTAAAGGCAATAACCTATCCATCACAGTTGTCGGGTTCACATTAAAGGATTCATCGTCAACCTTCGGAATCCCATTTCGCTGTCTTTCTTCGCGATCTTCAGCGATTCTCCATATTGGTTTGTTTCCGGTGATAGCAACTTTCGAGAGAATGTTCTTGTACATCTCTTCAGCCTCTTGATACTTTCCTTGCTTTAAGAAAACAGACGCCAGTTGGTTTTTTGTCTTAATCACATTTTGATGATTTTCCGGAAATGCACGATTATAGATTGACAGAGCTTGTTTGAAATAGTTTTCTGTTTCTTCATACTTTTCAAGCTGTTGGGTGACAATTCCGAGGTTTGTGAGCTGTTTAGCAACATCCGGATGATTGGGTCCTAGAAGATTTTTCCGAATTTCGAGAGCTCGTTTGCACAAAGGCTCAGACTCCTTGTACTTTCCGCGTTTTCCATAAGCGATTGCCAAGTTGTTTAGCGTTGCCGCCACAGAATGATGGTTCTCTCCACAACATTGTACACGAATGGATAAAGCTTTTTCCAAATAGATCGCAGCATCTTTGAAATTTTCTTGATTTCGGTAAACTATTGCCAGAACATTGAGCATCGTAGCAACATCCAGATGAACATTCCCGTGAACTTTCACGACGTCTTCCAGAGCTTGCTTGCATAGCGGTATCGCAACTTCAAATCGACCTTGCTCCATGTACTGTATGACCAGGTTTTGTAACGTTTGCAGGCGAGTCGGTAATTGGTAATCGTTACTGATAGGATTGGAAAAAGACGATGAGCGACATCCCTGATCGGCTTGATCTGCAAGATAAAACAAGCATAATTCGTAGCACAACAAATAAACTTACTGTTGTTCTGATCCTCTTCCTCTGGTCCGAATCCAAGTTCCTGTAGAGTGTCTACCATCATGGGCGTGGCATCGACGGAGGTAGTGTGTTGCTAAACGCGTTATTTAATCCCAATCACAAGATAAATGACTTACAAAATCACTGTTCAGGTAATTCATGGAATCTTGAAACTTGTAGTGATCCCTTTCTTCCTCCAAATGCGCGACAGTCCTCTCCGATTCTTGAAGCTTCCTCTGTGTGGTTGTCAATTCATCAAGAAGCCAGGTGTTTTCCTGTCTCAGAAGCCTAATACTTTCATGGTTTTTTGACAGTTGAACATCGTATGATTGCATCAATTTGTCCATCATGATGAGCAGAGATGCTTCATCACCACCATCCATAACTTTCCCAAGACTTTCATCAATCAAGCCCATCTTTTCACTGGGCAAAGAAGGTTCGGATGAGTCTGAATCTGATAGAAACTTTATTCGTACTCATTCCGTAAATCGTCTTACTAATTAAATTAGCTTCCAATATCCTTGTTGCAGCCTCGTGTTCATCTCGCAATGCAAACAACGTTTGTTGGACCGTCTTTAAGACAGTTGTGATATCGTCACCCAAGGAAATAACCATCACTGTTAGAGGAATGAGAAGCCCTGAAAATTGTCTCGTACGGATGATGAACGTTAATTTTTCTTAAATTTAAGAACAATAAAAACAATAAAAACAAATCACAAAACAAAACCAAATTTATGAAATTTAATTTCATGAAAATGAAATATTTCAATGCGTTGAATTCAATTGAACAAAAAGACGACGAGATAGATGTGCAGGTGTGCCGACTACGGTAGCACGAGATCCAGCAGCCTGACAATCGGCGGGTTTTCGAACAACTGTTTTCAAGTTTGCACAACAATTTCTCGTAATTTAATGTGAATTTTCGATTATTTTAATGTTTTCTAAAAAATTTTTGTTGTTTTTATTAATACCTTCAACGTAATATGGGATAGACAAGCAGTATGCCATTTAAAAATATTTTTTGATTGGAAGAGCTTTCCATATCTCTTGGCGCCATTTCGAACGCGGCAAAATACAGATTGTGAAACAAGGGCGGTCCATCATTCTTACTCATTTTCTTCTAATTTCTTCAGTTTCTTTTCAGTTCGTTTGCGATGTTCCTTATTTTTCTTCCTGCTCCAACTTCTGTAGTTCGTTCTGTTGTACTTGTTTCCAATTTTTTAAAGGTTTTCCTC
Source organism: Caenorhabditis elegans (assembly GCF_000002985.6). Taxonomy (NCBI): domain Eukaryota; kingdom Metazoa; phylum Nematoda; class Chromadorea; order Rhabditida; family Rhabditidae; genus Caenorhabditis; species Caenorhabditis elegans. The sequence continues at coordinate 11,083,507 of NC_003282.8, read as the reverse complement.
GCTGAATTCGTATTTTAAAAATAACTTCAACTCCACATGTGAGTAGTGATTAGGGAATTTAGTGCTCGATCAATAATTTGAACAACATTTTTGCAAAACTTATTTCTCAAAATTAAAGTCACTTCCGAAGTATGATTTGGCCTATTTTATACCTCTTTGTTTTCGTTGTCCCACGTGACTCATATAGCACGAAATAAGAAAACACACTCAAGTTCATTCGTCCTAAAATTTTATAAATTCCGCGTTCAAATTTCAGTCATCTAGTAACCATCAGAAAAGTGCAAGTTCACTCACGTCCACACTGAATTGAATCAGTGGAATCACATGATCAACTGCTTCTCTCACTCTCTCGCTTTGTCATTAGATATCTCTACCTCTCTGCGTTTCGTGTCTAAGTGCTTATAGTTTCACTTCTCTCCGCTTTCAATCCCCATTGCGATGCGACTGCAGCATTGCAGTGAGTGTGATGGTCGTCTCAAGACCCATGGCGCTGCGTATCGATCGTTGCCTCGTACCCTCTTACGTTTCCTGTGTTATTTCTGTCTCTGTCGTTCTGACACTTCAGCGCTCACCCCGTCGCTCATTTTCACTCACAGACAGCACACATTCTCACTCACTCGCAGCCTATGGCCATTTCTTCCTTCCTCACCATCTCGTGAGGCGACAAGTCGCGTGTCTTTAGTCGATTTCAGAGTGATTATCTGGAAATCATTTGTTTCAATCAGAAAATAATACGTACATGCCGAATAGTTTTTTAAAAAACTAACCAGACAATTTGTGATACGTCTTGAATTTTAATTTTTGCCCAGTCTCGATTCATTGTGAAGAAAATTTTACAAGATTTGAATCGCTTGCTTTTTGTGCGTAATATTCCAGTCCATTTCTTTTAAGCGTTAAAATTTTTTTCGAGTGTCACTGGCTTGTAGCCGTAAAAATGTGTCATATTTGTCATCATTTCTCATCGTTAGTTATTTTATTAGGAAATTTCCGAAATTTATGTTATTTTGGTTTTCAAATTTATATCTGTTCTATTTTTCCTCATTTTTCGCTTTCTAGAATGTTCCACTAGTTTCGAAATGTGACGTAACAGTTCACCACGAAGGGCAAACTGAGTACTTTGTACCGCCTCTAAATATCGATTTTTCGCCGCGCCGCGCCGTACTCTTTATGTTATTTCATGCGAAAATCCTCACTTTCAATTTTTCCCTATAGCAGAAGCTCAATTTCACCGTATTTATCGAAATTTATTTTCAGAGTACTCCGGGTGTAGCCGGGTCAATCAGCAAATCAGAACACCAACATGGCTCTCAAAAGAATCCAGAAGGTAAGGTTTCAACACTTAACAACAATAAAATTATTATGTACGTTTCAGGAACTCCAAGATCTCGGCCGTGATCCACCCGCACAATGCTCCGCTGGACCAGTTGGTGATGATTTGTTCCATTGGCAAGCTACGATTATGGGCCCACCAGAGTCTCCCTATCAGGGAGGTGTCTTCTTCCTCACTATCCACTTCCCAACAGACTATCCATTCAAACCACCAAAGGTATTGATCGAAATTGGAAAAAAATAAATTTAATTTGTTTTCTTCAGGTTGCCTTCACCACTCGAATTTATCATCCGAACATCAATTCAAACGGAAGCATCTGCCTTGACATTCTCCGTTCGCAGTGGTCGCCGGCTCTGACCATTTCGAAAGGTTGATATTATCATTATTGTTCGCGTTCTAACTTTTAATTTTCAGTTCTGCTTTCGATCTGCTCGCTGCTCTGTGATCCAAATCCGGATGATCCACTTGTGCCAGAGATTGCACGCATCTACAAGACGGATCGTGAAAGGTGAATTTAGATTTTCTTTTAACTACTAAAAATAATCGATTTTCAGGTACAATCAATTGGCGAGAGAATGGACGCAAAAGTACGCTATGTGAGGAGGCTAACACCATTCATACAAGAACGCAGCCAAACCAATCAATAAACCATGTGTTTCTTTTCCCTCTCTGTGTCTCCCATTCATCTCCAAACCCTTTCCATCTTATTCAATCCACACCAAACCCCGGCGATTCCTCTTTTGTACTATAAATTGTGTTCTCTTTTTATCGATTTTGTTCTCCCCCACACATTATTCTCCTTCAAAAAATACCCACTTTCATATTATTTTCTGTCGTCAGCAAAGCGATGTAAAATATATATGGTCTTTTATATTTCTTCCTTATAATTCAAAAGTAAATCGAACGGTGTAGATTGATCCCCTCAATTCTCTCTCATCCCCTTTAAACTATTTTGTCTCCAAATCTCCCTCCTCCCTTCCTCTGATTTTTCTCGAGAAATTGAAAAAGGATTTCTTCCAAACCACCACACATTCGTTCTTCGTTTATTTCATCTGGCGGTCTGAGAATCCTGAATAAATTACTGAAGAGCGTCTATTATTCTCGACATTGTTTTTCTTTCAGAATCGATGGCCACGTTTGTTCCCTTTGTTACTTGTCTTGATACAGGTTTTTGGAACGAAGTGAACAAGAAAAAGCTCAATGATTGGAAACTCGATGAGACGCCAAAGTGTATCTCAAGTCAATTATCGCTTCGTAAGAATTGCCTATATCCGTATCAGATGATTTTTAATTTAAATTACAGATCAAACCGAAGGTTTTAAATGTCATCTATCCTTAAGTTACGACAGTTTGAGCAGTTTGGAGAGCACAACTGGATTGTCAATGTCCGGTACCCTTCTTCTGTACAATACAATTGAAAGTTTCAAGATGGTTGACAAAAGTGATTTGATAAGAAGTGAAGCAGAAAAGGTAGAATAACTTTCGTATAGTTAATCAAAATCGTCAGCAATTTCAGATCTGGGAATCTATCACAACTCGAAAATGGCTCCAAAATCCTCGTCTTCTGTCGCAATTCTTCATCATCGCTTTTGCTGATTTGAAAAAATTCAAATATTATTATTGGACATGTGTTCCTGCTTTGGTATATCCTAGTGAAATAAAACAAGAGGTTGAAAAATCTTTAAAAGTCTTTGAAGTTCGTAAATTCTTCGGTTTCAGATCACACCACTATCATCTCTCGGAGCCGATCACAAGATCCTGTTCGACTTTTATAGGAAAAACAATTTTCCGATCTTCCTATACTCCAAACAATCTTCAAAAATGCTCGAACTGTCAGAATTGGAAAACAACACAAATCCTGACGAAATATGTGTTGTTGTCGCTGATCCTTCTCCTGTTGCGTATTCTGCAGGATGGATGGTTCGCAACGTTCTTGCCGCAGTGGCACATCTTCATCCTACGTGGAAGCATTGTCATATCATCAGTCTTCGTTCAGCTGACAGTATCGGAATAAAATACACATGGACCTTGCCGAGTGCTGAATGCTCAGCAGATGGAGCTCAGAATGCTGTTCCAAAAGCTGTGGGATGGGAAAGAAATGCAAATGATAAGTTGCAGCCGATTTCAGTAGACTTAAGTAAAGAGTTCGATCCAAAAATATTAATGGAAAGATCTGTGGATCTTAATTTATCATTAATCAAATGGAGATTGCACCCAGATATTCAATTGGAAAGATACTCACAGCTGAAGGTATATATTTAAATTTTAAATTTTATATTTTGTCATATTCCAGGTTCTCATTCTTGGTGCTGGAACGCTTGGATGTAACATTGCCCGTTGTCTTATCGGATGGGGAGTTCGTCACATTTCGTTTCTTGATAATTCAACTGTCAGCTACAATAACCCCGTTCGCCAGAGTCTCTCAGAATTTGAAGATGCACGCCTGGGTCGTGGAAAAGCCGAAACAGCACAAGCTGCTATCCAACGCATTTTCCCATCGATTCAAGCAACTGCTCATCGTCTCACTGTTCCAATGCCTGGACATTCTATCGATGAAAAAGATGTACCAGAGCTGGAAAAAGATATTGCAAAATTGGAGCAACTTGTGAAAGATCATGATGTTGTTTTCCTAGCATTAGATTCAAGGGAAGCTCGCTGGCTTCCAACAGTTTTGGCTAGTAGACATAAGAAGATTGCAATTAGTGTCGCGATTGGATTCGATACCTACGTCATCATTCGGCATGGAATTGGTTCTAGAAGCGAAAGTGTTTCAGATGTTTCATCATCAGATTCCGTACCATACTCTCAGCTTTCTTGCTATTTCTGCAGTGATGTAACTGCTCCAGGAAATTCTACTTTCGATAGAACATTGGACCAACAGTGCACTGTGAGTTTTTGAACTTCCACACCTCTATTTCAAAACGGATGCTTTCTTTCAGGTTGCACGACCAGGAACATCTATGATTGCATCTGGAATTGCCGTTGAACTCTTATCGTCTGTTTTACAATACCCTGATCCACTCAAGACACCAGCCAGCCACGACGATAATACAACAGTCCTTGGAGCTGCTCCACATCAAATTCGCGGTTTTCTGGGAAGATTCCAGCAGGTATAATAATTGTGTTCTATTTGCTTTAACTTCGTTAATTTTATTTTAGATTCTTCCTTCTGTAAAACGATTCGATCAATGTGTTGCTTGTGGAGACGCTATCGCTGCACAGTTTCAGCAAAATGGCTGGAAGTTTGTTCGCGACGTTATGAACTCGCCAGGTCGTCTCGAAGAAGTCACCGGGCTCGACGAGCTTCAGAACTCTGTTAATGCTATTGATATCGATTTTGAGGATGATGAAGATTTCTGAATTGGTCGCCTCAAATTTTTACCTTTTCTGTATAATTGACTGTGCATTGACTGTACTCTGACACAATTTTTCATTCTCGTGATTCTATTTTGCCTCCAAATTTTAATAATACTTGTATCAATAAATTTTGGGTAAATTCTATTAAAACCTTCTACTGAAAGTTAGCATGAAAGCACTAAATGATTTATCTCGTTTTATAAATAAGATGTATTTTCAATAATTTATCTAATTTGAGCCGGCAATGGCACGACACAAATGTCAAGACTGCGGGAAAACGTTTGATTTAAAACGGTAAGAAAAGCCTGAAAATATATTTTAATCTTCTATGATGAATTTCAGATATCTAACAAAACATGAATTACGAATGCATAAAAATGTTGTGAAATCGAAGAATGACAGAAGCGCTTCAGATCCACTGAAATGTAGTATGTGTGATAAAGTATGGAAATAATTCTTCATTAAAAGTTATCCAATAAAATATCCAATAATTTCAGGTATTTCCACGTCTTTCTCATCTTCAGCGTCATCAAATGACACATCTTAATGTCAGAAATTATTCATGTACATTTTGTGAAGAGAAGTTCGTACAAAAATCACATTTAACTCGCCACGTCTCTCGAAAGCATTCGAATGCTCCTGGAGTAGAAGTTGACTGGACAGCGTGTGACAAATGTGGGCAATTATTCAAGACTACTTATGAAATGAGAATTCATCGACAGGTACCTTCTATTCAACACGGATGAAACAAGTTTAAAATACCTACTTTACAGACATATCACGAACTTCACAAATGTAAACAATGCCAAGAAGTAATAGAAGCAGGAAGTGATGGTTTACGGAAACATCATATGCAATGTAGAAAATACTCAAATGTTAGTTACAGGTTTTTTTTTCAAAAAATATTTAAACACTTTCAGGTTTGTGATGAGTGTGGAGCATCTTTTTCTCGGCCTGCAGACTTGGTTTCCCATGAGACTTCTTGTCTTAAAAAGTTCGCATTTGTCTGCAAACCATGTGATTCATACTTTCGACAAAGAGTTCAGGTAATTTCTTAAAGTTGGTAATTTCTTAAAATTTGGGATTTTGTTCATTAAAAATCTAAGATAGTCCTACGTTCCGAATAGCCACAACAGAAAAACGAAAAAAAATGCATTAAATTAATTTAATGCATTGATAAATTACCAAAAAAAGCCATTTGATTTTGGCGAATTTTCAATTTTGGCTAAATAGTTATTTGAATTTTCGTGCTTTTGTCTCGAAATCCGCCAATTTTACCGTACCCAATAAGAAAAAATTTTCATGCAAAACCTTCAGGTAAAAGAAGCTTTTGTATTAAACGAACACATCTTTTTTTTACACAAAAAATGAATATCTTCACATTTGTTGAATTCTTTTGTGAGAATGTTTGTTTCTTGGTAAATTTATGTATTTTAAGAATAAACTGAATGTTTTCATGCATTCCAAATTGTTTCTCTTGAACTTCAAACTTTCAAGAAAAACGGAAAAATACAAATAATAATCCGGAATTGAAAAAATCGAAACGCGGCACGGAAAAATGGGCGGAGTTTCAAGACAAAAACGCGGAAATTCAAATAATGAGGTTTACAAAAATTGAACATTCTCCAAAATCAACTGTATTTTTTCAAACTCAATGCATTTTTTTCGTTTTATTTTGTGTTATTTCTGAATTTGAGTCTATTTTGAATTTTGAAACAATTTATTTCAGCTGGATCGTCACATTAAAAAAGCTCACTTCCACCCAACAAAATGCTCCAAATGTGAACAAATAAGCGACACACCCGTACAAAATTCACGACACTCTCTAGAGTGTGTAAAAGTAATCATGTAAGTTCGAAAGTTTTAAATACAATTATCATCATTTTTTCATTTTTTCAGCTGTGGTTACTGTAGTCTCAAAAATCCAGATAAAAACCACGTGGCTACAGTACATTGGCACCGGCTGAAGCGTGCAGTGTCGAAAAGTGTCACAATAAGACACAAATTGAAAGATGCACCAATCGCCGATAAAGATGTTCCCAGCAGTTCAGGCCAATCCTCATTAGAAGAAGAAATTTTAGACGATTCAGAAGATGATTTGGAAGATACTGGGGAAGGACTAAGCAATCGGGAACAGTTCAAAAATCGAGATATAAAACGAGAAAATAATCTAGAAGAAGTAAAATCATCAACTGATAATAGAGATGAAGAAGATAGTTTGTTTAATTTCCCAGGTACTTCATTCGGCTGACTATATATTCAGAATCGAATTAAAATATTTTCAGACACTTCTACATCTCAATTAGACTTCTGCTCAACAGCATTCACAGAAGATGATAGTTTTCCTGGAGATTACGTAACATTATCAATTTGTCCCAAAAATACGGATTTGTCGTTTGATTTACGAGATCGACTCCCACCCGAACTTTCTGAACTATTTCCCGAACTTGAAGCTACTTGTATGTTATTTTGGCTCCTTTTTTTCTTTAAAATATCCAATTTATTTTTCAGCAATAGTTCTACTAAACAAAAGCATAAGATGCAGAATGACAGTCCGTGTGCCTGTATGTATCCCAAAGTCATCTACACAGGAGGCGGAAATGCGAAAATGGCTAGATATGACAGTTGTGTTGAAAGACGATTAATTTATTATTGTTCTCTAAACAAATATTTGAACTATTTAAAACTTCCATTAATGTTCGATATTAAGTTCTCGAATAAAAGTTGATTATCATTATTGCCTGTCCAGAGAGTGTAGACATTTAAAGAGACACAGACTTTTCCTCGTTGTCATCATTTTCGTCATTATTATACTTTTTTTCCGATTTATCATTCACATCTCCAACAAGAACAGAAAAATATTCATGTTGACAAACTACTCTAGAGCCACTTTTCCATAAACTGTTATTTCTAGTGGCTCTAGAGCCACTTTTCCATAAACTGGTATTTCTTGTGGCTCTAGAGCCACTTTTCCATAAACTGGTATTTCTTGTGGCTCTAGAGCCACTTTTCCATAAACTGGTATTTCTTGTGGCTCTAGAGCCACTTTTCCATAAACTGTTATTTCTAGTGGCTCTAGAGACACTTTTCCATAAACTGGTATTTCTTGTGGCTCTAGAGCCACTTTTCCATAAACTGGTATTTCTTGTGGCTCTAGAGCCACTTTTCCATAAACTGTTATTTCTAGTGGCTCTAGAGCCACTTTTCCATAAACTGTTATTTCTAGTGGCTCTAGAGCCACTTTTCCATAAACTGGTATTTCTTGTGGCTCTAGAGCCACTTTTCCATAAACTGGTATTTCTTGTGGCTCTAGAGCCACTTTTCCATAAACTGGTATTTCTTGTGGCTCTAGAGCCACTTTTCCATAAACTGGTATTTCTTGTGGCTCTAGAGCCACTTTTCCATAAACTGGTATTTCTTGTGGCTCTATGGCCACTTTTCCATAAACTGGTATTTCTTGTGGCTCTAGAGCCACTTTTCCATAAACTGGTATTTCTAGTGGCTCTAGAGCCACTTTTCCATAAACTGGTATTTCTTTGGCTCTAGAGCCACTTTTCCATAAACTGTTATTTCTAGTGGCTCTAGAGCCACTTTTCCATAAACTGGTATTTCTTGTGGCTCTAGAGCCACTTTTCCATAAACTGGTATTTCTTGTGGCTCTAGAGCCACTTTTCCATAAACTGGTATTTCTTGTGGCTCTAGAGCCACTTTTCCATAAACTGGTATTTCTTGTGGCTCTAGAGCCACTTTTCCATAAACTGGTATTTCTTGTGGCTCTATGGCCACTTTTCCATAAACTGGTATTTCTTGTGGCTATAGAGCCACTTTTCCATAAACTGTTATTTCTAGTGGCTCTAGAGCCACTTTTCCATAAACTGGTACTGGTATTTCTTGTGGCTATAGAGCCACTTTTCCATAAACTGGTATTTCTTAAGGCTCTAGAGCCACTTTTCCATAAACTGGTATTTCTTGTGGCTCTAGAGCCACTTTTCCATAAACTGGTATTTCTTGTGGCTATAGAGCCACTTTTCCATAAACTGGTATTTCTGGTGGCTCTAGAGCCACTTTTCCATAAACTGGTATTTCTTGTGGCTCTAGAGCCACTTTTCCATAAACTGGTATTTCTTGTGGCTCTAGAGCCACTTTTCCATAAACTGGTATTTCTTGTGGCTCTAGAGCCACTTTTCCATAAACTGGTATTTCTTGTGGCTCTAGAGCCACTTTTCCATAAACTGGTATTTCTTGTGGCTCTAGAGCCACTTTTCCATAAACTGGTATTTCTTGTGGCTATAGAGCCACTTTTCCATAAAATGGTATTTCTTGTGGCTCTAGAGCCACTTTTCCATAAACTGGTATTTCTTGTGGCTCTAGAGCCACTTTTCCATAAACTGGTATTTCTTGTGGCTCTAGAGCCACTTTTCCATAAACTGTTATTTCTAGTGGCTCTAGAGACACTTTTCCATAAACTGGTATTTCTTGTGGCTCTAGAGCCACTTTTCCATAAACTGGTATTTCTTGTGGCTCTAGAGCCACTTTTCCATAAACTGTTATTTCTAGTGGCTCTAGAGCCACTTTTCCATAAACTGTTATTTCTAGTGGCTCTAGAGCCACTTTTCCATAAACTGGTATTTCTTGTGGCTCTAGAGCCACTTTTCCATAAACTGGTATTTCTTGTGGCTCTAGAGCCACTTTTCCATAAACTGGTATTTCTTGTGGCTCTAGAGCCACTTTTCCATAAACTGGTATTTCTTGTGGCTCTAGAGCCACTTTTCCATAAACTGGTATTTCTTGTGGCTCTATGGCCACTTTTCCATAAACTGGTATTTCTTGTGGCTCTAGAGCCACTTTTCCATAAACTGTTATTTCTAGTGGCTCTAGAGCCACTTTTCCATAAACTGGTACTGGTATTTCTTGTGGCTATAGAGCCACTTTTCCATAAACTGGTATTTCTTAAGGCTCTAGAGCCACTTTTCCATAAACTGGTATTTCTTGTGGCTCTAGAGCCACTTTTCCATAAACTGGTATTTCTTGTGGCTATAGAGCCACTTTTCCATAAACTGTTATTTCTAGTGGCTCTAGAGCCACTTTTCCATAAACTGGTATTTCTTGTGGCTATAGAGCCACTTTTCCATAAACTGGTATTTCTTGTGGCTCTAGAGCCACTTTTCCATAAACTGGTATTTCTTGTGGCTCTATGGCCACTTTTCCATAAACTGGTATTTCTTGTGGCTATAGAGCCACTTTTCCATAAACTGTTATTTCTAGTGGCTCTAGAGCCACTTTTCCATAAACTGGTACTGGTATTTCTTGTGGCTATAGAGCCACTTTTCCATAAACTGGTATTTCTTAAGGCTCTAGAGCCACTTTTCCATAAACTGGTATTTCTTGTGGCTCTAGAGCCACTTTTCCATAAACTGGTATTTCTTGTGGCTATAGAGCCACTTTTCCATAAACTGGTATTTCTTGTGGCTATAGAGCCACTTTTCCATAAACTGGTATTTCTAGTGGCTCTAGAGCCACTTTTCCATAAACTGTTATTTCTAGTGGCTCTAGAGCCACTTTTCCATAAACTGGTATTTCTTGTGGCTATAGAGCCACTTTTCCATAAACTGGTATTTCTTGTGGCTCTAGAGCCACTTTTCCATAAACTGTTATTTCTAGTGGCTCTAGAGCCACTTTTCCATAAACTGGTATTTCTTGTGGCTATAGAGCCACTTTTCCATAAACTGGTATTTCTAGTGGCTATAGAGCCACTTTTCCATAAACTGGTATTTCTGGTGGCTCTAGAGCCACTTTTCCATAAACTGTTATTTCTAGTGGCTCTAGAGCCACTTTTCCATAAACTGTTATTTCTAGTGGCTCTAGAGACACTTTTCCATAAACTGGTATTTCTTGTGGCTCTAGAGCCACTTTTCCATAAACTGGTATTTCTAGTGGCTCTAGAGCCACTTTTCCATAAACTGGTATTTCTTGTGGCTATAGAGCCACTTTTCCATAAACTGTTATTTCTTGTGGCTCTAGAGCCACTTTTCCATAAACTGGTATTTCTTGTGGCTCTAGAGCCACTTTTCCATAAACTGGTATTTCTTGTGGCTCTAGAGCCACTTTTCCATAAACTGGTATTTCTTGTGGCTCTAGAGCCACTTTTCCATAAACTGTTATTTCTAGTGGCTCTAGAGCCACTTTTCCATAAACTGGTATTTCTTGTGGCTCTAGAGCCACTTTTCCATAAACTGGTATTTCTTGTGGCTCTAGAGCCACTTTTCCATAAACTGGTATTTCTTGTGGCTCTAGAGCCACTTTTCCATAAACTGGTATTTCTTGTGGCTCTATGGCCACTTTTCCATAAACTGGTATTTCTAGTGGCTATAGAGCCACTTTTCCATAAACTGGTATTTCTAGTGGCTATAGAGCCACTTTTCCATAAGTCTAGGTAGTCTAAGTAGTCTAGGTAGTCTAGGTAGTCTAGGTAGTCTAGGTAGTCTAGGTAGTCTAGGTAGTCTTGGTAGTCTAGGTAGTCTAGGTAGTCTAGGTAGTCTAGGTAGTCTAGGTAGTCTAGGTAGTCTAGGTAGTCTAGGTAGTCTAGGTAGTCTAGGTAGTCTAGGTAGTCTAGGTAGTCTAGGTAGTCTAGGTAGTCTAGGTAGTCTAGGTAGTCTAGGTAGTCTAGGTAGTCTTGGTAGTCTAGGTAGTCTAGGTAGTCTTGGTAGTTTAGGTAGTCTAGGTAGTCTAGGTAGTCTAGGTAGTCTAGGTAGTCTAGGTAGTCTAGGTAGTCTAGGTAGTCTAGGTAGTCTAGGTAGTCTAGGTAGTCTAGGTAGTCTATAGTCTTGGTAGTCTAGGTAGTTTCGGTAGTCTTGGTAGTCTAGGTAGTCTAGGTAGTCTAGGTAGTCTAGGTAGTCTAGGTAGTCTTGGTAGTCTAGGTAGTCTAGGTAGTCTTGGTAGTTTAGGTAGTCTAGGTAGTCTAGGTAGTCTAGGTAGTCTAGGTAGTCTAGGTAGTCTAGGTAGTCTAGGTAGTCTAGGTAGTCTAGGTAGTCTAGGTAGTCTTGGTAGTCTAGGTAGTCTAGGTAGTCTAGGTAGTCTAGGTAGTCTAGGTAGTCTAGGTAGTCTAGGTAGTCTAGGTAGTCTTGGTAGTCTAGGTAGTCTAGGTAGTCTTGGTAGTTTAGGTAGTCTAGGTAGTCTAGGTAGTCTAGGTAGTCTAGGTAGTCTAGGTAGTCTAGGTAGTCTAGGTAGTCTAGGTAGTCTAGGTAGTCTAGGTAGTCTAGGTAGTCTATAGTCTTGGTAGTCTAGGTAGTTTCGGTAGTCTTGGTAGTCTAGGTAGTCTAGGTAGTCTAGGTAGTCTAGGTAGTCTAGGTAGTCTTGGTAGTCTAGGTAGTCTAGGTAGTCTTGGTAGTTTAGGTAGTCTAGGTAGTCTAGGTAGTCTAGGTAGTCTAGGTAGTCTAGGTAGTCTAGGTAGTCTAGGTAGTCTAGGTAGTCTAGGTAGTCTAGGTAGTCTTGGTAGTCTTGGTAGTCTTGGTAGTCTTGGTAGTCCAGGTAGTCTAGGTAGTCTTGGTAGTCTAGGTAGTCTAGGTAGTCTAGGTAGTCTAGGTAGTCTAGGTAGTCTTGGTAGTCTAGGTAGTCTAGGTAGTCTAGGTAGTTTAGGTAGTTTAGGTAGTCTAGGTAGTCTATAGTCTAAGTAGTCTAGGTAGTCTAGGTAGTCTAGGTAGTTTTGATAGTCTAGGTAGTCTAGGTAGTCTAGGTAGTCTAGGTAGTCTAGGTAGTCTAGGTAGTCTAGGTAGTCTAGGTAGTCTTGGTAGTCTAGGTAGTCTTGGTAGTCTAGGTAGTCTAGGTAGTCTTGGTAGTCTAGGTAGTCTTGGTAGTCTAGGTAGTCTAGGTAGTCTATAGTCTAGGTAATGCTCCGCCACGCTGACTACGCAATTGAGTGATAAGCTCGGGGATCTGAAAAATAATTGATTTCTAATGGAAGTTTTTTGAATTAACTGACGTCTACAGTGTTATTACGAAACATGAGTTCAATAATATAGTCAACCGCAATAAAGCTCATCGATCGATTGATCCCTTCGGCAGAATGAATTAAACATTTTCCTTTGGTCACCTTATCTGATGGCTGAAGTGAATAAATTCCTCTCAGAATTACTTTTGGACTTGGTGCCACGTGTCCTTTCGGCCAATGTGGATAATGGAGAATTGTTATGAAACGAGCATTGCCTGATTCCTTCCCGTTGGTGGGGTCATTTTCCAACAATGAACGAAGAATTGACCGTGGTTATAGAATTTTCCTAAAATATATATGATTGTTAGAGAAAAATTTTTGGTCTTGAGACATGCAACAAACAAAAATTTTCAACTATCGTACCATCAGATGTCTCGCAATTATTTCTAGTTTTTCATTTGTTTCAAAATAATTGTTTACTTACTTAGATAAGTAAGTAAACATTAAAATGTCTGAAAGCACGAAAAAATGAAATAAAATTTTCTGAAGTTATGAAATAATAAAGAAATTATATGATTACGGTAGCTAGCAAATTCTATTCAGACCAAGACTTTTTTCTGACTGCAACTTTTTAATTAGTGAAACCTACCATGTTCAGTCGGAAAATACATGGGAAGTTGCTCATCCGGGGAGAAAATTGCAAAAATCACATCAATTTCCTGATAGAAAACCATTTTCCAAAAATATTCGTAATATTCTTTCATTGGATGTTGAGCAACAATCCATTTGCGTTCACAAGGTGGACATGAAGTAATTGAAGCATTGATGTAATTTTTTTCATCTTCTGCTTCTGTTTTAAGCCGTACACGTGTAACATCGTACAATGGAAAATCAGGATTTCTGTTTTTTTCTCGATTCGCCTGTAATACAATTATTGTGATTCATCAAAGACATTACTAGTCTTATTAGTCTCTTATAGGCATTACGAAAAATGTCGGCTACTTTGTTAAAACCGACGCGTTCCTATCATAGCCTAGTTGGAAGCTATGGTAGATGAAGGTACAGTGACGCCTACACAATAGATTGATGAGAACTCGTAATGTATGTTACCTGAAATGCATAGGTCTTATGCTCCTCCGGTGGTGTCCTCTCGAAAGATGACGACTTGAAAAAACCAACAAGTCCACCAGGTTTAGCTTGTGTCTCCGTCATCCATCCGATTGTTTTTTTGATTCCACCTTTGGCTTTTTCAAATGTTGCATCTTTGGTGCACAAGTTTTTCGAATTTTTTGAGTCTTTTGATTCGTTACTTTTACTCTTTGATTTTTCCTTGCTACCATCTTCAGCTGGATTCATTGTCGAATTCTTTCTGACAGTGTTTTTCTTTTTTCTGCAAGTAAACTCATTTTTAAAGTTACTTTAAACTATTCCACAAAAACGCATTCGCAAAATGTGAACCAAAAACTTACTTATCATTACGTTCTTTACTACCTAAAGCCAGAGACATTCTGTCGCACAACTCGAGTGAAAATTGAAAATAATCGAAATTCGATCGACGTTCTTGACACTCTGTTTAAAAAACTGAAACGTGAATTCAATTAGCATAATATCCTGAATGGAAATTATCTTTTCGCCCTCCACGCGAAATGAAATTTAATGATAACCATAATGCTGATGTGCTCGTTTCCAAATAGAATTGAATTCATAAAATTAAAATAAATAAAAACAATATAAAAAAAAATTAATCTTCCAAACAAGTAAAGCATTCAATCAATATAGTTTCGGGAAAAATGGAGCTTCATCCTTGAAGAAAGGTAGCAAAAAAACTTTAAAAACCGGTAGACCAGAAGTTGTAGATTTCTCTGAGACGTTCCATGGAAATTACCAATTGCAGTCGACAATGAAACATATTTTCTACAATTTATAAAATTTTTCGTCTATTAATATACTTGAATCATAAGTATACTGTGTAATTCGAAGAAAATATATTTGCTTTGATCGGTTTTAAGGTAATTTCCACACTGGCGCTACTCCACTTCACAAGCTTTGAAAATATATCCTAAATTTCTCAAAAGTTAGTTTTTGCTTAATTTGGCAACTTGCCAAAACTTGGACTAATGATTAAAATCTGAAACTCTTTAAAGTGTTCTGATTAGACATTTTATTTTTCAAATAACTGTTTTGTGTTATTTGACAAAATCCCAACTGGGTACTTCACCAGGTCTTTTTCATCAGAAACCAATACAACTATTTTCTACACTTTGAGATTTAAGTGCATCCCACTGAGCCGTGTAGTCCCCACATCTTATCACAGCTCTTCCTGTCAATCAGTGTCAATCAGATGTATCTTCTCAACTAATCATGTGACACACGTATCTCTCTTCAACATTGAAATGTTTATAAACACATGAGAAAACTTAAATTGACAGTTGTTCCATTTCCATTGGACATCTTTAAAGTGGTGTTACACTTCTTAACGTCATACAAGTTTTTAAGAGACACAGACAAATACCACGCAATAAAAATTGAGCTGTGTCGGAATCTGATTAAAATGAGAAGTTGAATAGATCACACACAAGAAGTACGAAATGATCAAAGTTCGAAACAAGTTAGCAAAGTTATATGAAGGTTTTGATTTGTATATTAAAACACCTGAACTTGAAACAAACCTGAAAGAAACCGGCAGTCCTCAGTTGTTGAAGGAATATCTTCAACATGTTCACATCTCCACAATTAAAAATAATATTTAAGGAAAGAAGCTTAAAAAATGAACCGTTTTCCAAAACTTTCCAGTTTTGAGCCAAATAGTAAGTCAATCAAATTTTAAAAAAAAACCAAAATTTTTTTGATAAGATTTTCTTTGTTGAGTACGATATACACTTTGCTTGCATTGAGAGAATAACCAAGTTTCCTTGGACAGTCATAGTTTATTCAAAAGTTTACATTTGAACATAATTAAAAATTTGAAAGATGTTTACAATTTATTTGAAAAAAGACTAAAAATATTTTTCAAGTTTTGTCACCTCTTTCAGATAATTTTTTAGAAGTATACTTATGTATACATTACACACTTCTAAAGCTATGTCATTTTCAATAAACCTCCTAGAGTAAAAAGTTTGTTTTCGGTATAAATAAAAGAAGCCAACTGACAAAAAATTATACGTACACAATGCGTAGTTCAATCTTTGTGGTAAGTAGGGACATGCAGAGAAGACTAGGGATGACGGTTTTTTTTTTCGAGTTTTCATTCTGCGTTACGAATTCTCAAGATCATGAAAAAATACTAGTGTCCAGTTATTTCAACTATCAAGAAATCATGACATTAATTGAAAAATTGCTGAAACACACATAACACTGAAAAAGTACGATATGCTGGATACCGAACTTCCGGTTCAGTCCGGTTTGCGAGACTAGACATATTAACTCTCCGAAACGTGCATCTCAAAAAGTTCTACTTCATCTATTTTTAACCTTATCATCATCAGAAACCAATCCAATAGAGCAGGGAGTTCAAAAATCTCACAAGTCCCATTCTTGATTGAAACGACTCATTTTGCTCTCTGATCTATTTTTATTTACGTTGATGATGGTCCATCTTTTTCTTCTTTTTCTTGAAAACTATTGCTCTTCGATTCTTTCTTTTTCCCCACATCACTTCAATTTAAATCCACCACCTACGTTTCTGTCACCTGTTGGAAATAGATGGATGTGTTGAAGAAGAGTATCAAGCAATTTTATATTTATAAAAACAAAACGATCACTTCCGTTGCAAAACTCCGCCCATCTATTATAAAAGTACACACTTGACGCTCAAAACTTTCAGTTCTTTTTTCTTGCAATAACAACAAAAAATCGTCAAACTTTCAGCCATGTCTCGCCTTGCTATCCTTGTTCTTTTGTCACTCGCTGTATTTGAAGTATCCGCCAAACTTCAAAATGTAACTGTAAAAGGAATTGCCGTTTGTAACAAGAGAAGAATGGCTAATTCCCATGTTATTCTGATTGATAAGGATACCTGTAAGTGTGACAAGGAAAAATATTAATATTATTCCATAAGTTTCAGTGGACCCAAATGACGAATTGGCTCAAATTCATACCAACAAGGAAGGAGAATTCGAGTTGTTCGGAGAGGAAGATGAGATTGGCAAAATTGAGCCATACATTCGTATTCATCACAGTTGCAATACCAAACCAGTAAGTATTTCTAATTTAATCTAATCTTATGAGTGAAACTGTAGGAATAAATTAGAAAATCTGGCTGGTAATAAGGAAAATGGCAATTTGAAAAAGTTTGATATTTTCTTGAATTATTATACATTATTATAAATTATCATGAATAATACATTGATGAGAAGCAGATTATAAAGGTGCATATATAGATACAAATTAACCTTGTGAATTGAAAATATCTAGTACAATATGACACTTAAATAACCCTCCCAAGTAGGCAAATATCTCTTCCTGACTGAAAGCCAATTTACGCTCTCCTGATGATAAATTGAAACTTTTGGTAAATTTATTGCAAATCAGAAATACGCAAATCTACACAGTGCAAATACTGAGCGTGGTTTGAAATGCAAAATATAGGCGGTAGGTATTTAGGCACGTAAACATGCACACCTACTTAGCAATAGCTACTTCGAATATAAATTTGAAAAACTTAATTGAAGAAATTTAAAAAATGTTATGTTTCCAGGGATGTGAACGCGTTTCCGAATATCAAATTCCACAAGAAAAAATCGGAGAGGTCTATGACATGACTTATGTTACCCTTGATATTATTGTTCATGGAGAGAAGACCATCTGCAACTAATTATGATTTTTTTGTTTCAACTCATATAATTGTATGTACATAAATTCGTATTTTACCCTAAAACGTTTTGAACTATTTCTGGTTTTTGTTTTTAATTGATTCGGAGTACAACCCCCTGCCAACTGACGAAAGAGAAACTTCGGGATTCCGGAATGATTGGGCAGTGGAGTGGAGTGGAAAAAATATGTTCAGGAAGGTTGAAAAATACGTCGAGAGAAGGTTACGTAAGAAGTCAAAAGAAAGAAACAATTGAAGAGTGACAAATAGAACGAGGACAAAAAAATAATTTTCTTGTCGAAAAGAAGTATAACTTTTAAATTTGGTCTATTTTGATACCTTCCACAGAAAGAGTAAATTCAGAAAATAAATATATATAATAAAAGTTAAAAATTTCCAGAATCGTTTTGTGTGACATCGGCAACTACCGCAGCTTTCCAGATTTCAAGTTTTTCTGAAGATTCTAGTTACGCAGATCTGACATTTTAAAATTGTTGTTCTTTCAGCATTGGAATAAAAAATGCTCAACTTATAAAAGGTAAACCTATACAGTTAGAAAATGATATAGTGCTGGCTGCACACCAAGCTGTAACACGATCGTGTATATGTTCTTCTGGATATCTGACTTGTTTTTCGTTGATGTTTCAATTTTTGTGAATCATCGTTCTTTGTTACTCGAAGTCCGGGAAATCTGGGCATTGCAGTAGAAAGTGGAAAAAATACTATATTAAAAAACATAGGTCAGTACTTAATTGAACCCCTCGAGAAATAAAACAAAATTCATTAAAAATAAGTTTGAACTGTTTATGAATTTATATATAATTTAAAACCTCATTTTAATGTTCAGAAAGCTGAATTAGAACTTCGAAACTATGAAATCATGAAACAGTGCTAAACGAAGAAACCCTCCAGTTTTTGTTGTGATGTTTAAAATTTTATATATTGTCTGACGCATTCACATTTCAAACATAAAATTCTGAGATTCAATTAGAGGGATCAATCACCAACTGGCAATAACATCAGAGACTGATCTCAAACTTTAGTGTTCGAAGGATTATCAGAAACTCAAATTGCTCTTTGTGAACATTGATTTCAATATCGATTATGTTTTTGAAAATTGTTTTGCATGCATCTAATCTTGTAAACATATCAATAATCAAGTGTACAAAATGATCATTACAGCTTTGTTTGTTTGTTTGAAAGACTGGAAGCGGATATCACTACATCCCACGTAACATCACAAAAACTATTAGCCTGAAAACGAAAAAAAATTCCAGTTGAAATATAGAAATCAATCCAATCTGAATGTATTGTCAATAATAAATATTGTGAATCAAACGGAAACGTAATATAAAAGGTACAGCGTGAGCCTGTAATATGACAGCTGAAACTGTACCGATTTTCGATAAGGTATTTCGCAGACGCACGCCTCCCCTCCTATAGCCCGGAAAACGCCTCCGATAAATATGATTTTAGATAAAATTAGAAAAAAAATTAGGGTTAACATGTAGGCGCCAAACGCATGCCTGACATTAAGGCGACGGGCCTCCCTCACGCCTCAACTCGCGCTTTCTGCCAAAATGCAGAAAACCCTGATACCACACCCTTCTCCCATGGAACTCCTATGTGGATCTGATTATCAGAAAAGAAAACTTCCGTATGTGCACAAGATATTCTGAATCCAATTCCTCCCCCGTATAAAAAATGAGTCATAATTATATTTTGAAATCTTGATTTTGTTTTTCAAGCTTGCCAACCCATTATCTAATCCCTGATTACTTGTTGTTGTTTCTGATTCAAGTTCTCATGTTGTCTCATGGCTGGCTGTTGGACACGCCAATTGGCTCTCGTTTCTTTGATTCTATTGGTTGATTGAAGGGGGGACAACACCTGACGTTAATCTCCAAATCTCAATATAAATAGTGAGCCCCAACACGACGCCAGTCACCTCAACAACTTATTGTTGAAAATGCGCTCGCTCGTCGTGTGTCTCTTGCTCGCCGCTTGTGCTCTTGAATGCACAGCCCGTCTTCAGAATGTTACTGTTAAGGGAGTTGCCGTGTGCAATAAGAAGAGATTGGCAAATGTTGAAGTTCAACTCTATGAGAAGGACACCCGTAAGTTCATTGATAGAACTTTTCTATAAATGTATTTGTATTTTTCAGTTGACCCAGATGATCTTTTGGACACCAAGAAAACTGATGCTGAAGGAGAATTCAGCGTTTACGGAGAAGAAGATGAGACTCATGCTATTGCCCCATACCTTTTGATTACCCATAGCTGCAACCCATCTAAGCCAGTAAGTCAAAATAAATAATGGAATATATTTATTAAAATAATTCCAGAACTGTGTCCGCATCGGAAGGTACTTGGTGCCAGAGGACAAGATCGGAGGAACCTACGACATGACCTACGTCACCCTCGACATCAAGGTTCACGGAGAGAAGGAAAAATGCCAGTAAAAAGTGCAAACTTCCTGGATTTTATTGACTATCTAAATATATATTTTTTCTATATGATTTTTCTCAATTTTCCATTAATAAAAACATGAAATAAATGTTTAGTTTTTTCAACGAGGACCTGAAGAGACTAGGGATCAAAGGAAATTACAAAAACGATGCAAATATTGTACCCGTTGGAAATCGAGGAGTTGAACTGGCAAAATTATACAAATTGTCACAGGAACTGAGAGGGAGAGTGAGAGAACTATAGAACATTTGGGTGGGATATAATAGGGTGCCAAATGCAATCTATAAAACATGTAGAACGATATGAAAATAGAGGAAAAAAGAGAAAGCGAAAAAATTTGAAGAGACCAGAGATGTTTGAGCAGTGGTAAATCACAATTATAGCACAGAGAAGTTGATGAAAAAAGAAAAAGATAAGACAAAATAAGGAAACAAATTATAATTTCATGTGTGTCGAATCATTGGTTCACATGTTGCTGGTGATCCTTGTTCTCCAGAACTTCGAGACGGGGATCGAAAATTCTGAAACTTTCAAATGAGTAATCATTTTATTATTCAGAGGTTAGATTTTGCGATTTTTGCACAAATAATACGATACCAGGTTGAACTGCGTCTTTTAAGATTACTGTAATCATTTTCCAAAAAATAAACAAATGGATGTAACCCGAAAAATGTATTGTATTATAATCAATGAAAATTTCGTAGCAACGAGGGGTTGCAAAAGACAGTAATCTTTAAAGGCGCAATTCCGCTTGCAGTTAAAGGCGGAGTACAGTCATTTTTAAAAATGTGATCTAAATGAAAAAGGACCGTAATAAACAGATATAACTGCTAAAAAAGTAATGAAAAAACATTTGAGGGATAATTATTTTTGAATTTGCGACTAACCTGGATTCGACATTTTCACTTTTATGAATAAATTCGTTGGTTTTTCTCAATTTTTTTTTTCAATATTTGATTTGAATTACTGTTTCTCAATTTTTCAGACAATTCTCCGCGCAAAAAATATTAATTTAAGTTAAATTATCGATATTTTTGCCAAACTAGTAATTTCAACGAATTTCTTTCGGGGGTTATTTCAAGTTTACGGGAAATTGTCTGAAAAATTGACAAACGGTGTTTACATCAAATATTGAAAAATTAGAAAATATTTTCCAGAAATCATTCCATCATTTGCGCGGTAATTCAAAAATAATTAGCCTTTTTTTAGTTTTTGCAAAATCCAAAAAATCATTAAAGATTTAAAAAACTTTCGTAAAGTTTTTTAACAGTTATATCTGTTCATTGAGGTCTATTTTTATCATTTGAAGTGCATTCAAAACGACACAACTCCACATTCAACAAAAATTTGTCGTGGAAAAAATCGCATTTGAGTAATATCACCTCGATTCTTAGTTTTTAAAAACAATAATTACCGTATCTGCAGAATCCAACTCGATATTAATTACAGTGTGCGCCGGTGGTGGACATGTTACTGATGCTTTTGAAACTTCTGATTCAGTCTGAAATGTGCGATTAATTTATTTTCAAAAAATCCATGAAAATCGAAAAACTGACCGACTGATATGATACTGTTGAAAAATCAATGTGGCCAGAGTAATTAATTGCTGAAACTTCAACACGTGGCACTGACTTGTAGTGCTTCGGCGTGTCGTCGTCATTGATACTCCTGAAAGTTCATTTTATTTTGAAAATGAATTTTCAGAATTTTGATACCTGGATGGAATGGTACCTTGACTTCTGAGAATGCTGAAAAAGTTGTTCCGTGCTTGTTCATTATTTCGAATAGCTTGTTGACGAGTGGGTATTCTTGATCCAGGAGTTGATGATATATTTGGAGGTACTGTACCCGGTGTTGGGATAGTATAAGAACATGATGGAATTTGATGAACTGGAATATGTCGTCCATTTGGTGTTTTGAGGACATTGAATGCTTCTGGTGGGCACATATGACTCATTGTATATGTCATATCATCCGATCGTTTAGACATTCTGAAACATTTATATAGTTGTTTTTGAACAATTTACATTAAAATGTTCGAAAATCTTTAAAAAAAGATGCTTAGAAAATTAACAACAATTTCAAAATATTATTAAGCTGTGTGTTGATTAGAAAACAATTTTCCTAACATAATTTTCTTCTGAAGAGAGGAGAAAAGAATAAACTGGCCAAAATTCAAATATATTTTTCGAAACATTGCATTTTTGTATGCAAATTTTTTTCGATTTTTTTAAACTTGAAAATCGAAATTTTTCGTTTTCCAATTTTTCGTTCTTCAGATATTTCAATATTTCAAAAAAAAATCAATTTATCGGTCATTTTTCTCCTTTTAGAAAAATGCTATTTTCTAAGGTTTTTTCTCATCAAAATGAACAAAATTTCATAATATCCTGAAATTTTTTCTGAGAAAAAAAACCGAAAATTTACCAAGACTTCAAATTTTTGATGAAAAGTATACCTTCTATAAGCATAAACAACAATTGTTATAAACATGATGAGCATGACAATGAGAAATGCGAACGCAGGAATAGCTGATGTTGAAGATTGCTGAAAAAAAGTATGAGCAAATGCAGCATTTTAAAATTTAATTTTTTTCATATTTCGAATATTCTAGATTGACGAATAATGTGGACATCAAGCCCATTATATAATTTATATTCTCACCACAATTCTCTCATAAAGCCCACTGAAAATAGAAGAAATTTCAGAATCTTGACTGGAAGGCGTTGTAGAAATCGTTTGATTTGGATGATGAACCATAAAAATTAATGGTTTTTTCGTTTTTCCCTAGAAATAATTTACAAAAATGATATGTTTCTCATAGAAAACCATCACCGCAAACAAACCAAAAAATAATTAGATGAGAACATGCTACATGCAACTTAATTAGGGTTTCACAATAAGGGTATTTTTGTTAATTTTTTTTGTTTAGATGAGAGATTATAATTACTTGAACGAGGAGTTGCGCCGTGCTGCTCATCGTGCTCAAACGTACATTATATCTGCCGTTGATTGGGGCATAGAACGCCTGAACGTAGTGACGATCACAACGAGTGCCTTCCCAACCCTGTGGACAACTGCAAAAAGGATTACTGTACTTGCTCATAATTGTTTCCAGACTTACTGGCAAGAAGGAACAACTGCTGAAACTCTATCTTCACGGAATATCACTTCCACGTGGCATGTCGCGTTGTGATGACAGTAGTCTGAAAATTATTTTTTTTCAAGATTTTAGACTGAATTCATTAATCTATTAAAGAACTCCAATTGCATAAATCCATTTGCAAGGGTGTCGATTTTCGGAAAAAAACACCCGTTTTTAATTATTTCAACAAGCAAGAATCATGGAAAGATGTCGTCGAAAACTTTTTCTATTTTTTGAAAATCGAAATAATCGAAAAATTCATTCATTTGAAATCGAAAATCGTTTTTAAATTTAAATTTTTGAAAAAACTAAAAATCAAAAACTTTCAATTTTTTGTTGGTTTTTTTTTTTGAAAATTCAAAATGTTCGGTAATTTTCCTATTTTATAAAATACATTTTCGCATAAAAATTGACATGTTTTTAAGAAACCTAGTTTTCTCGTTTTTTTAAACATACATTATTTCCAACTTTTTTCAGTTTTTCAATTTTTTAGATTTTCAAAAACTGTTTGTTGAAATAACTAAAAAAAGGGTTGGTTTTTCCCGAAAACCGAGAAATCTGAAAAATGGAACGAAAACTCAAAAGGTTTTTCAGACCTAATCAAATGGCTACCTTTGCATTTTGCTTCTTTCAACTTCTCGATTTCCTTCCGAACCGCCGGTTTAAGAGTCGACGTGGCATCTTGAGTGGCATCTTCATTATATTTTAACGCTTCTTCTACTTCTTCATCAACCTTTTCATCTTCATATTCACCCTCATATTCTGCTTCTTTCTCGACTGAAAAAAACAAATTTCTGAGATTTTCTCTATACATTTAAGTATTACTTAATTCTTTTGCAACCTCTTCAGTTCGTTTTTCATCGTCTCCAGCTTCGGAAATCGTAGTTTCAGTAGGTGTTTCAGGTGTCGAAGTCGACGACGGTGCATCACCTATTTCGTTTGTTTCTAGAGAATTTCGAGAAGTATCGGGTGGTACAGAGCCACTATTTTCAGCTGCATTCTCTGCAGATTGAAGCTGTTCGGGAGCACTACGTTCTTGACGAAACCACGAAGGGAGACACGATTCTGAAACTTTTATTGATATTTGAATGGAAAATAATAATCTTTGTTTTGATATTATAGACATACCAAATGCGACTAGAAGTCGTTCAGGAATCGATTTACCGAACATTTAAATTTTTCGTATTCAAGAAAATATGTATAATTTTCTTAATATTACTTTTCCAAAAATGCCTGAGACATTGGTAAGAACACCTGTGTGTACAGTTTTCAGGGTCACAAGAAAAAACCAGCATAAAATACACAGGTGCATTGAATAGGGAGAGACGGGAAGTTCTAGAATTTTGAAAGTACAGAAGCTCAAGGATCCACGGAAAGAAACTTGAAGAATAAAAAAAGTACGATTTTATTTCTTTGTTTCTAGACTACTGTAGATTGGTTGTTAGTCTTTTTTTGAATTTGTATTGTGATTATTGTTCTCGACATCTACATTTTTTTGTCAATTTATCAAATTGCCTGATTTCTTTAAAAATCTACAATAATTAATGACAAACCATTCAAGGGACCATTTAAATTCGAATATGTAATAACTGGTATGTACATAGTTGGTGGTAAACTCGTAGATTGCTGCCAATATAGGTGAAATAAATACCGATGGTAGTATTGTCAAGGGTGTTTATGAGGGGGTGCATACAACATTTTGGCGGTGTTGGCGGGTACTTGAATATTTACGATCACCTACTGTGCATTGCTGTATGACCTCTTCAATTTGCAACCGGGTAAACGGAAATTATCACAAAATACGGCTATTCGCCAGACGCAAAATTTTGCAATTTTCGCCCCAAAAATACGGTCCGTGGTCTCGACACGACAATATTTATTTAATGTAAATAGATGAGCGCCTTTGAAGAGTACTGTAATTACAAAATTTCGTTGCTGCGGAAATTTAATCAATTTTTTAAAGTTTTTCTTACGATTTGTTAAAATTGGTGTGCTTTTATAGTTGTTTTTGAATAAACAGACAATTTTTTATCGGAAACCAGTTTTAAAAATTCGGCAAAAACGGGAGTTTGAAATTACAGTACTCTTTAAAGGCGCACATGCATTTAATAAAAACTTTTCGTGTCGAGACCCAGTACCGTATTTTTAGAGCAAAAATCGAGAAAATGCCTGAACAGGGCTGTAGATTTTTCGTGTATTTGGTGGAAAATTTATTTTTCGATTTTTTGGAAAAAAAATTAAGCGAAAAATGCTGATATACTGAAAAATTATAAATGTTTAAATTTTACAACTTTCCAAAGAATCACACTGGAAATTGTGAACATAAATAGTGCGATTTCGGTCAAAATATCGTTTCAAACTAAATTTTTCATTTTCGTTTTCGAAAAAAAATTCCCTGCTCCTGAACCAATCTTTTCTCATAGTCGTTTGTGGCGATTTTTATTCCATATGACAATGTTTAGTGCACTAGACAAAAAATGTGTAGAACACGAACACACATGTGGTTGTAGTGTCAAATATCATTCGATCCGTTCAATATGTTTTAAGAGGTGTGACGTTCAATTCCAAGTAGAACATCATTTTTTTTAAATGAAAAATTACCTGTAAATTGAGGCATAAAGAGTAGAAGGATGCAAAAAAGTAGCATTTTCCGCATTTTGGAAACTTGTGGGCGACGATATCTGAAATAATTTTTTTTTTTGGATAATTGTTGAGAAATTTAATTGAAATACCTTATGAAACAGGAAAAATTGATGCATAAGGGGTGGGAAGAACACCGACAAGCCGACGATCCGTTATTCTGAAAATTAAAATTTAAAAAAATTGGGAATTTTTTAAATTTTTAAAGAGAAACATAAGGAAATATTGTGCAAAGAATGCGAAATTTTTTTACGGTACCCGGTCTCGAACCGGCCGATTTTCTTGAATTCCAAAGAGCGTGTACCTTTAAGGAGTACTGTAGTTACCAACTCCTTATTGTTGAATTTCTTCAAAAAAAATTGATGGTTTTAATGAAAGAAACAGGTAAAAATTGTGAAAAATCTGATAAAAATATCCCAACAATACAGGGTTGGTAACTACAGTACTCCTTAAAGGTGCACGCTCTTTGGAATTCAAGAAAATTGATTCCGGCTACCGTAATTCTTTCTTTCAAAAAATATCCCAAAAATATATAAATTTATAAAACTCAGAGACTCTGATGGCCATGATGATTCACATGAACTTTCTGGCTACCGCACTAACTGTATTTCTTAACTGATATTAATATCACAGTTTTATACAAGGAATGTTAGCTGAGAGCAAAAAATAACAAAGAAACATCAGAGAAAACAGAGAAAATCGTACAGTCTAGTAGTAGATCAGCTAACTGTTAGAGAAAGATCGGGAGAAGTGGGAAGCTAACTGTTGATCGGAAGAGTAATTATTGCGAAACAAAAAAGTTATGAAAAGAAATCGAAAAGAGGTTAGCTTTGACCCTGGGAAAATCAGTGGCTTCTTGGTGGTACTTTTCAGTGGCATGAGTCAGTCAACGATGGGCGGTTCGAGAAGAGAGCAAATAGAGAAGATGCGCAGTGATCTATTTTGATGGTGAAAAAATAACTACAACATATTTTAAATTTAATCTTTTCTATTATTATGGGGATTCAGAAAGACAGTCATTTTAGAATCGACGTTGAAACGCTCCGCCCACAACCCATGGGTCTCGCTAGGTATTTGGTGGAAAATCCGTAAATTCAAGCGTTTTCAATTAGTTTTGCCAATTTTTGTTATTTTTTATGTTGTTTTTGATTATTTATAAGCCGAAATAATTTTTTGAAAATTCGTGTAATGTTGAAAAGTGAATAAGTTTTAAAAAAATTTGTTTATGAACTTTATTTCATTAATTTCCAAATGAAAATCAATACAAAGAAAGTAAAATAAATTTTTAAAAATTGACAAAATCGGTAAAAGTAATTTAAAAACTCTGAATTTACGGGTTTTCCGCTAAATACCTAACGAGACCCATGATTCGTGGGCGGTGCTAATTGGCCGTGGGGAACGATTCCACGTATATTTTAAAATTGGGAATTTTGTTTGTTCCTATAATATTTTCGGAATCTTCCAGGTTACTGTAACACTGAACAAACAAGAAAATGTCGAACATGGATCTGATGGAAGTATGGATACGGATGAGTTGAGATAAATTATAAAATATGTTAATCAATGTCCACTTTGCAAACAATTCCTCAATTTCGAGAGATAAATGTTCTTGTGTTAGCAACAATTTTCAGAATCTAGGGAATTCCAATATAAAAAAACAACTCGATGAGCAATCACTGTTTGCATTTTGCCTATTTATCAGGAATGAAAACGAGACTATTTGGGAAAACTGGAGGAAACATTAAAGTGTATCAGAAATACGGCGTATTCCTTTTTCACATGAAATCGGATCTTTTCAACTTTGACACTACTTCTGGTTCTTCCTATTCCAGTTTTCAGAAGATTCTAAGACTTTATGAGTCAGCCAGTCAGCAAGTTTGTAGAGAAGCGAGGAGACAAATAGAAACAGTAAGAGCACATTGGCTCAGAAATTGGAAACAATAGGAGAAACAGGAGGAAATGGTAGCGGGAAAAAGAGAAGCACTGCGCAATTGAGAAGGTCGGAAAAAAGAAGGAAGAACAAACAAATAGTCGGGAGAGGAAGTAAGGTGAAAAAGAAGATCGACCTTCGTGAAATACGTGGGATATCAGAGGATATGTCTAAGATTCAGAACTGTAAAGATCTATAATTCGAGAAAATGAGGGTTTCTCATTTGATTATTTACAGTTGAGTTTCTGGGTTTTTGTTTGATTATCACCTTTATTGCATAATTGGTCGCTAATCTTTTGATTTGTCGCTTTTTTTTTGCAATTTTTGGGCACGTTCACGAAATTTAAAATTTTAGCAACATTTAGTTTTTATTTTCGAAACTCGAATCCGCCATTAAAAATTTTTTGAAACTTTTGTCCGAATTTTTCGTGCTAGATTTGTAAGTTATCCAATTATATAATCGTAAATTGAATATATTAGTATCAATTCGTCCTTAAAAACAATAACATTTATGGAAAAAGTACGCAGAAACGTATCAGCATGCAAGAAAACCCGAGAAAGGAAATATATGGGAGGTGCTTGTATGACCCACGAAAACTAAAATGGTCAGCCGGGTGGTCAAGAGTTGTGTATATCGTTTTCTGATTCAAAATTCAATAAAGACAAAGATATTCTTTGGAGCAGAGAAACTCTAGCGCTAACGCTTCAAAAAAACTACTAATTGTAGAAGCAGCGGTTTGATTTATGAGACACAATTTGGTAAGCCGCCAAGGAATCCAGTGCACCCCACAGGAGTAGGATTTAGAGTTATTATATCGGCAGAGGCTTATTCTAAACTCGAAAAATTGAAACTGTGAATGATAAAAGACTAGAAAATTATTTAACCAGAGCAAGATATATAGATATAAAATATCGGGTTCTATGGAAACGGTAAAAAGCCAGGTAGGACATTTCATCTATCCTCCTAACATTAATAAAAAGAAATCGGATACTTTGTGATGAATAATTTGGAGTGAATCCAGAGGAACATCTTGCACACGAACGGAAAGAAAAAGGCTGGTGGTGTGAAGAGCTCGTTTGACTGGGAGAGGTGGCAATAAATAAGCAAATGTGCAGAAGCAGGTGCTC
The DNA here is from genome assembly GCF_000002985.6 of Caenorhabditis elegans. Lineage (NCBI taxonomy): Eukaryota > Metazoa > Nematoda > Chromadorea > Rhabditida > Rhabditidae > Caenorhabditis > Caenorhabditis elegans. The sequence continues at coordinate 11,054,771 of NC_003282.8, read as the reverse complement.
TCTTAAGTTTTGCGATGATGATGGGAGCAAATTGGAAAACGATGGAATAGGGTTTCTCGCACTTTTCTATAACGAAATGGTGATTCTTTTTTTTTTGATAAAAGATAAAAGCTGTCATAGAAGAAATCTCGAACGATCCCAAACTTTAGAGATTTCCAAAGAGATAACCACCTATTCGTAAGGATTTTCACACAAAAAATGACGGAAACGTTGACAAATTTGAACCATCCGGCCACCCATTTTCAATAGAGATGAAACGACAATAGCGATGAAGACGTCTCGGACCATTGCCGATTCGTTCATTTACCTACATTTTCATGCATTTTTTCTGTTTAAGACGATTTTCAAAATTTGGAGACATGTAAATTACATTTTTAGAAGTTTAAGGAAGAAAATAACTCACAAATTTTCAGCATTGAATACCCGTTGAGTGGCGATGTGGTGCCGATGGCTATGTACAATCTGGAATTAGAAAAAATGATTGTTTCTTTGGAAAACTGGAAAATAATCAGAGAATTTTAATAAAATATTCATTTGATAACTGATAAAGATTAAAAAAAATAAATATAAAAAATTAAATTATCTTTGAAAATTTGGTTGATCAAAACTTACTAGAGACAAGGGAAAATGCAGAGACGCAGAGGAGAGTCCAATGGAGCACGGTCGCAACATCTTCAAAATTCGAGTCACCACTGATTACGAGAACTGGAAACATGGAAGAAATGAGTTCCGAGGTCAGCCAAGCAGATTTTCCATTATATTTCATTTCCAAATAAGTTACTTTAAGAAGGAAAACACCTTATAAATAAGATAAGTTTCTTTTTTGTTTCTCTTCCGGCTTCCTCATATATTTCTCGAAAACAACTTCCTGTGTTTGTAGTGTCTCTGTTTGTGTTGTGACCGAAAATATGTCTACAATAGACGTTAAATGAGACAAAAAATAACACTATATGTAAAAAAATAATGAAGAAAGTTCAGAAATCGAACAATTGAGAACTAGTTATACAAGTACCCTAAAAATTAATATAAAAGAATCAAGAATGAGACTTGAAATCGGTCATTTGACGGACGAACACCATGTTTCTGAAGTTGGAATTATTGTTGATACTGCTAAATATTTCCCTTCTCTATTGTGCAATGACAGCAGTACAACGATATGCAAAGAAATTTAATCCGAAAATTATAAAGGAAGGAGATCATTTGTAAGTACTCGCGTAAAAAAGTGTGCGCCTTTAAAAAGTACGGTAGTCTCATTTCACCGACTTCTGCTCTTCAAGTCTGAAATTGGAAGAAACAAAAGAAAAACGAATGAATTATTGAATTTAATTTAATAAAAAACCGGAAGTTTCAACTACAGTACTCTCTAAATGCTAAAACTGTTTTCCTCGGAAAATTTTCAGTCGTGTCGAGAGTGAATACCCTAAAATTCATCAAAAATATTAATTTTTCGCAACTGGGTAATATTTAATATTTAAAAAGCGCTTTTAACAAATGTCGTGGCAGTCTGAACCGTCACCGTAGTGCTAAAGTACTGTAGGAGTGCTCTAAATAGTATTACTGTAAAAAGCAAAAACCAGTTTAATGTTCCTCAATATGAAATTCCAAATGCAAAATAAATATTCAGAAGTCGTCAATATCCAAAGTATCGAATAGAAGTGACTTCATCGTATGGAATGAACGAAGAAACTATTCTTTTCATGGAAGCAGTGGTTGAAGACAACTTTAATGGAAGATTTGAAACAGATGCTCTCAATAAAATACAAGAAGTAATTTGTAGTCTTATTCCACACAAAACGTCCAAAATTTCAGTTGGTTCAAGGACATTTGGGTGGATATTGGGGTATTCAATTCTACGAAGATCCTTACATGTTCTTCTCGACATCTTTCAAAAGAAGTCCAAGTTTTGTTGTTCTTGATGTCAGTGGAAGTGGAATCGCAATTGTCAAAGAATCTTAGTCTATAGGATTTTGTAAAATTTCTGATATTTTGGATTATTTTCAGGATAATAAATTGTAATTTTTTTTCGAAACTTCTGATGCTTCACAAGTTAATTGAAATCAACAATACTTTTGAGTTTTCAGTACTGGTAATTTCCTTCAAAAGTGGATCAAAAAGTTCAAAGTTTCCCAATACATTTAACTTTTTGTAGCTGTACTAGTACGGAAAGAGTACGTTAGGTGAACTATAGGGTTACTGTACTTTCAAATAGTTTTCATCTCTGGAAGTCGAGGCCCCGCTGGAGGTGTATAAAATATTTTAAAACCATTAAATGTTTAGCCATCCAAGATTTATTTCCAAAAATCATAATAAAAAAGAGTAAGTTATCGTTTCATTCGCACTTTCATTTGTACAAGCTTTTTTCGATATTGAAGTTGGAAGGCTGTTGCTGAAATTAATATTTTAGACAAGGAATTCATTTTTCAATTTACATACCATTCCGGTCTGTGCACCCAGATTTGGAGCAAATGGTGGTTGAGCAACAAAAGGTTTAGATGCATCAGTAGGGGTGGTTGGCTTTTGGACAAGTTGTGGAGCAGGTGAAGAAACTGGGGATGGAAGAGGGGATGCACTTGGAGATGGAGTAACTGGTTTCTCCACAGGAGGTGGGGCAGTTGGAAGCTTTGCTGGACTTGGAATTGCTGGAGGAGCTGGTGGAGTGTGGACAGGAGCAGAAGATGGTTGTGCTCCATCATCTTCGTCCTTGTCTTTTTCCTTTTCTTTCTCAATTTCAACTTTTGGCGGTGCCTGTAATATAATATTTAAAAAATCGATGATCTTCCCTAGAATGCGTATGAAACTTTTTACATACCTTGAACATTTCGAGCGGAGGCGGATGAGCTTCAACATAGTCTGCAACATTTCTTTTGTAGGTTTCAATAGCGTCAAGTGATTTCGGATCTTCAATATACTTGAACGCCACTCCCAAATCCAGAATTGCCTCGACTAACATCAGATACTGTGTGTCCATTTGAACACTGTTCAAGCGACAATCTAAAGAAATAAAGATTTTACAAGAGAAATAGAAAAATAAACTAACGTCTGACAGCTCTCACTAAATCAGCCGGTCGGAAGGCTTTCCCATTTAGAAGGCATTGAGCACCAACTTCGATTGCGGCAAACGTTCCGGTTCTTCCAATTCCGGCTGAACAATGCACAACAATTGGACCAGGCATCTTTCTCAGGCTTCTCAAGGTTCGGAGGATTGCCAAATTGGAGAGAGCAATTGATTTATCAGGCCTGAATAGGAAAAATGTTTAACAAAACATATTGTTTGAACATACCAAGTGATAATTTTGTAGTGGTACAGCTTATGTGACTTTCCTGACTTCTTATCCATAACCGTCAACATCTTCAACTGGGTGTGGTTATCAGGTGTTGTTGATTCCGTGCAAGTGACCGTTATCTCTCCGAAAGTCAGAACTTGTCCTTCAGTATCAGGAAAGTACGGCTCACACTTGGGACGTCCATTCTCAATGAGCTCACAGAGCATGCAGATCGCCGCTACACCTTCCTGAAGCACCATTCTCCAAATGTCCATGGCAGTGTCCTTGAGTGGTCCTTGTGTCAGAATGAACATAGGCTTTGTACCTTTTACATAATTTGCGTGGACGTAGTCACCCGGATAGCCATCTTTCAGAATTACACGAGTTTTGTCATTGCAAGGAACATCTGAAATTAATGTATGTTTGTGGTGGAGGGGGATTAAAAATTCTAACCTTTGTATCGATTTTTCTTGAACTCCGTATTTTTATCGAAAATTGATCGTTCAAAGTATCCAACTGGCAAAAAAGGAACCAAAGTTTCCAGGTATTCTTTGGCCAATCCATCGACTCCCATTGAGGTGACAGTCTGAAAAATTTGAGTCAAAGTGCATCTCAATAAGTAAATTTATAACTTGAGACATGTTAGTAACCAGGCGTGTAGGGACGAGGCCTACTGTCAGATAGATCCGCAAAGTTCTAGGTTTATTATCCGCACTTCAGACCGTAAGAGAAAACGGAGAAATGCGTGGCAAATTAAAAATGCGAAAAAAAACAGTAGACTTTTTTCTTACGGTGAGATCATTCATTTACCGTTGTAAAAGTCTCAAACGCCTCTGTCTGTACTGAATGACGATTCAATGCATCTGGATGAACACAGTGTTCGAGTCGGAAGGCAAAAGTATCTCGATCGAAAATGTCATGCATCGTATTCTCTCTGGCACCTGAAATATAATCGTTTGTTTAATTATATTTTTTCAATAAAATACTTTTCTTCTCTCTTAAACTTTTCTTCTCTCTTGCACTTTTCTTCTCCCTTTTACTTTTTTGCTTCGTATTGTGTTTTTTCGATCTTTTCGAACAATTCTTATCACCGCTCTTCTTTTTCTGAAAAATCATAATTTCCAAATGTTCTCATTTTGTATCAAGATACCTTAGCCGAAGCTTGCTGTTTATTCTTCTTTTTATTCGTATCTTTTGAATTGCTCTTCTTTCGATTTTTCTTTAAAACATAAAATAATAGATTAAATTTGAATACGAGAGGCTGAAACTTACCATCGATTTGAGAAAATCCATACTTTTCGATATTCAATTGACGAATCTTTGAATTGTCGAAATTTGGGCGATATTAAATAAGAACTGATTGAAGAATTTTTTATTGATTGATCAAACAATTTTTCTCGTTAGCCTCGTGGACTATTAATTTCCAAGACGTGAAACTTTGTTTTCAAATTTTTTGCTGTTGGAAAGTTTGAATAATTAAGTTGTGCCAAATTTTTGTTTGAGTTCTGCCAACACATTGGAAGTACTGTAGGGGTACTGTATACTGTAAAAAGAGTCTAAGAACTTGAATTAGATTTTTTTTAATTTGACAGATTGGTAGCGTAATTCTGGAGTGATCTAGAAATTTGTGAAAAAATCGAAAAACTACCGGAAAAAAACTGCTGGAAATTTGGAAAAAAAATTTTGTTGGAGGCTCAGAAGGTGTTGATGAATCGTAGTTGAAGTTTACTGTAACCATCAGAAAATTGTTGGTAATCGATGGGAAGCCGTCTTCCACCTGAGATTTTGTGATTTTTCGGATTGTTCTGTTTTTACATTTTAAACACTTTATTCTGTTTTTTTTTTCAAATTGAAATACAGAACCAAATTCGTTTTTCGTTTCTAACAATTTATTACATTCATACTTCATAATTGAAAGCCCTGTAGGTGAGAGGAATTTGATTTTTGGCTTAATGTGATGTGAAATAAAACGATTATGCTCCAAATTGGTCTGCCTTCTGTTCCCGTTCCTTTGCGTATTGTCTGTCCAAGTAGGCTCTTGCAATTTTCATGGCTTCAAGTTGGAAGAATGGATCTTAAATTGAAGTTAATAGTTATTAGTTCTATTACCGCAACGATAAACCTACGTTCTTGTTGGGTTCCTGCAGATCTTGGAAGTTCTTCTCCTTCAGCCGCAACTCGAAATGATCCACTTACATGAACATTTTCAGATGATTCTTCACTTCTTATTGAAGTAACTGGAAACAAAAAAATCACAATAAAAAATAATTTCAAAAAACTTGCCAAATAGAACACAAATTATAAAAGTGAATGCTGTTTTCATGGTGAAGAAGATCCTGAAATGAAATGCAAATTGAGATGGGAAATGGCAGGAGGAACATTTGAACAGATGGTCGGAAAATTAGCGGAGAGGAAGGAGACAAAGAAGTAAAAGTAATTGAGCACTTTGGAAAAGCAAAACAGATTTCAATTACTAAAATGTTAATTGGAAAAGTTCAAAAGATTGAATAATACTGGAAAATTTGATGACCAAATTCTTACTTCATTTTTGAAGCTTTTTCAGAAATTTCTATTCGAGAAAAAAATCAAGTCATGTTTTCAACAGATATTCTGTATCAATTCTTTTGTAATAGTTCCAAATTAACCAAATTCCATAATTGAACACTTCGACGGTTGTTAGATTTTTTTTTAATGTTCGGTCAGGGTTCTGCCAAATTTCCAATTTTTCAAATAGTTTGAACTCTTTGAGAACTGCAGAGCACATGTCTGGAACACCAATAGGTCTATACAGGCAAATGAAACTTAATTAAAACCAAAACTTGTAGTGTCAAAAATAATTTTTCGTTGACTTTCAAAATTATAAAAGGTGAAAATTGAGTATTGAACTTTTTTATCCACATTAAACTATTCCTGTTAAAACCAACGATACTTAAATATAACTGCCCAAATAGAGCAATGTGGATGCAAGACTAATATAGGAAATAACTTATATTCAGTAGAAAATCAAGAAATGAAACCATTGTCAAGTGGAAAAGTGAAATAAAGCATCAGAATGAATCGGTAGAGAATCCAAATTTGCATAACAACCACACAGATCCGCCCACGTCGCAATCCAGTTTCCAGAAAGAGAGAAAGTGTTGCAAACTTTCATTGAAAAAAAAAAAACTAAAAAAGTATAGAAAAAGTGAAAACTTGATTTGTTTATAGGTTTCGTTGATATTGAATCATGAAAATTGATGCATAGTAAATTACAGCTAAAACCAAAATTATCATTTACTATATATAAAGCGTTTATTCCGTTTGTCCATCGTTTGTAGTCTGCGAAGTTTTGGCTTCTCGACGGATAGTGAGTTGGGGTTAGTGAGGGATATAGTCGGGGTACTGTAGTGGTACAATAGTGGTACGGTAGGAGTACTGTAAGATTACGGTAATTTCAGAAAAATTAGTTTTTCAGCCCCAGAAGTCGGGGCCGCGCCGGAGGTGCGGTCCACGGCTGGTTAGGAAATAAAACAACACAGATTACATTCCAAATAGATTGGAAAATACTTTTTTTTTTCCTAAATTTCCAGTATTAAGTAATTTAACCTAACTGGATTGACCACGATATTGGCAGAGGTTGCACCAAGGTTACGGTAGGTGCCAAAGCTAATGGGATTTCGCTGCCAAAATGTTGCAAGTTGGAAACGTTTTCATGAAAAATATGAAAAAACCCTGTGAAATTTGAAATAATTTCAGTTAGAAAAAGTGAACAGAATATTTTTAATACTTTTTTTCAGAGGAAAAAAGTTGTAGCAGAAAATCTTCAGCCCTGGTATTCCTTGGTAACTACGGTAAGTATTCTCACTTATTTTTATTTTTTTTTTAAATTTCCCATATTCTATTTAATATGACCCAAAACTCTCCGGAAGCTGCGTACAAACTGACATTGTGACATCCTATAAATCTGTAAACTTCCATCCAAAACTTTTCCATTCAGTTGACATAATGCAGGTTGAAAGACCGGATTTCATTCATCATGAGTACGTATTGCATAATTTCCCCCCCCCCCCCCCCCCCCCCCTATGTCAGTTACGAGACAACCGCAGGTAAAGGCTATATAACTTTTATTGCTATGATTGAAAGTGAAACCGGAGAAAAAAAACCTAATAAAAAGGGTCATGTTTCGAATTTGATCAATGAGGGGAAGATTATTGACTTAGATTAAGGCACACGGACAGGAACACAGAACCTATCCAAAAAAAAAACAACATGATAAAGCTAAAAATGAAAACAACTGAAAATTGAATGAAACACTCGTGCAGAAACTGGGGGAAAGTGAAACGGTTTGAAGCTGATGAGAAGGAAGGAAACTTGAAAGAAAAGAAAAAATTTAAGCTCCCTAATTTAGGGCAATATTGAAATTATCACAGAATTCGTACAGATGGGAAGTATTTTAAGATGATAGGATATTTAAACGAATTATTAATACTAAGTATACAGAGAAATAGTTTAAGCATCGGATTGTCGATTGAATAGTTGTTCAAGTTGGATACGCTCAAAGTCGTCTCCACCACGTCGTTGTACAGTTTGCTGGTTCTGAAAATTTATTTCTAAAAAATTAATTTGAAATACGGAATTGCGGATACGACAGTACACCTAATTTTTTTTGATCAAAATAATTGAAGCTCGAAATATGACTTATTAAGTTTTTTTGGCTTCATAAGATTAATGAGTCGGCAAAAGTTTTGCAATTTTTTTTTCGATTTATTAAAGTGTAATACACTGGCAAGAGTGTTGGGATAAACTTGGACTGAAATTGAGTCCGGCCTAAACAACGTTTTGCCCACTTTTTGCCCAAATTTTGCCAATTAAGAATTTATTTAAACTTGGCCAAGAATTTGCGGCCTAATGCCTCGAGCTTTTAATATTCTTCAAACCAACCAAATCTTCATCTGATGCCATCAAACTCGATGAGCTCGGCGCTGCTCCGGTTCCACTTTGATCCATACTGCTTCGGATTGTGTCATTCTGGTGCATTCCTCGCATCAAGTCTCCTCTGAAAATAGGCTGAATTAGCATGCAAATAAAAATTGGGAAAAAAATGATGCAAGAAGAGGGCAAAAACGGACACTTCAAGGTTCCACTGCAGCATTTTCAGAGCTTGAACAAACAAAAAAATCATTCTTCGGAATTTTTTAATAATTAAACCAAAGTGCAAGGAGAAACCACACAAAAAGTCTTCGTGACGTTAAATTAATTTTTTTTGCAATAAAGCTTGGAATTTACCGGCTCATTCTACGATATCTCGATGAGGTACGGTAACTGGACCGTACGAAATCACTGCTGAAATTATATTTTTTGGAGTAAAAACTAAGGATATGTAACATTAATGAAATAAGCCATTCGTCTACCAAATCGAACATTCAATGCCGTTTTTTTGTAATTATTACCTTGTATTTCCACTGTCAAATCTCATTAAATCAACATGTGCCGGTGGAGAAGCACTTCTTTCATCTTCAAGAAGATTTTCTTTCGAATCGTATCGGGATTGTGTACTGTCAGCGTCAGAAGCTTCACGTTCCAGATCATTAATATTATCGTCGAATCTGAAAATGTTTCATGCTATTATTTATGTGCATATCATATTAATTTGTTCGTTAATTTATATATTGATTTCAATATTACATTAAAAAAAAAGAAATTACGAGAGCTCATAAAGTCGAATAATCCGTGACGGGGCATGTACTCCCAGACGCAACATTTTTTTTCACAAAAAATACGGTACCGGGTCTCGACACGACAAAATATTTTTCGATTTTTCGGTTTCCCAGAAAATCAAAATATTCGTTTTTCGATTTTCAATTTTCCAATTTTTTGATCGTTCGATTTCTTCCACAAAAAGCGGATTTTTTTTCGATTTTTCGTCAGAATTTTTATTAGTTTTTTTTATATTAATTTCTTATTAATTTCTATATATGTATATGCCGAAAGAGCAATTTAAAAAAATATAAATTTAATAACTTGAGAAAAACTATGAAAAATCGATTTAAAAATCCACAGCGACAAAAGTTTGAAGTTACAGTACTCTTTAAAGGCGCATTTTTGTATTTAAGAAGAATTGTCGTTTCGAGACCGGTTACCGTAATTTTAGCGGGAAAATCGCAAAATTTCGCTACTGGATAATAATATAAATGTTATATGGAGAAAAAACATGCAAGAAGTCAATGCAGAGTTTATAAATGAAATCGCCCACGTCACTAGACTACAAATTAAAGACTTCTGAGACTAACCATATTAATTTCTAACTTATTGGAAATAACCTAGTAGAACCAAGGTGATCTGGAAAATATGAGATCAACGAAAGTTGATACGAACCAAATTTGTTAATTGCTGATCTAAAAAATCTAAAAACTTTATCTCACAAACCTGACTGATGGAGCAGCAGAAACTGAAGCTGGAAGGAATCCATCAGCCATTGGAGATGGTCCATCAGTTGACGACGAAAAATGAGAGAAATGCATTTCATTGACATCACCTTCGGTTTCAGCTGAAAAAGAAATAATTTTAAACAAAAATTATTTCAAAATAAAAACTAACTCAAATCCATTCCCGATAACTTCTCCATAAGACATTTGTGATCAATGCTCAGCTCAGTGGCATTCTGAACAATTGTGGACCGTCTTCTCTGTTCAGCTCTCACAGATCCAAGAAGTGGAGCACGCTCTTTTTCAGAGTTCAAAGCAGCTTCTGCTGCCTCTTCAATTTCCTCTTCCTCATCCTCTTCGCGGAGTGTCAGTGCTTTTCGTTTATCCACTCGGAGTCCTGGTGGAGAGGAGCCAAATACTTTAAGAGTTTCAAGAAGCAAACGAATCAAAGTCCAATCACCAAGTGGTAATTGCATACTATCCTTCAGTTCTGGCAATGGACACGTGGCAAGAACCAATCCACATAAGTTTAATTGATAGAATCTATCGAGAATTGAATCGAGGCGATTTGATGGAATGTCTATTTTACGGATCAGGTTGACAACTGCATCAAGCTTCATTTCGACAAGTGGAGTATCAATCGACATCCATGTTAAATCATCCTGTAACATAAAAATAATTTTCCAACTGGCAAATATCGGAAAAAAAAGAAACTTACACTAAACAAAAGTCTCGCATTCGGTGGAATAGCCATTCCTGCACTTCCAACTTGTGCTTCAATATCCACTAATCCTTTACTTCTCTCGCGAATCAACTTTCTCAAATAAGGATCCAAACTGCTGGTACAGGGGACAAATTTCTTGACATGTCCAACAGTAAGTCTCTCTGCTGATGGGATTCCTTTAGAATCTAGGAAACCTTCAAAATTCTCCAAATTTCTGTCGAGCTGCATCAAATCATCCTGAGCTGGAATGTGATCCTTGAGTTGATAGTATACTTCAGATAGAAGAAGCTGATTGTTGTGAACTTCAAGAGCTCTATCAATAAGCCAACACATTCGTGAAGGCCATTGTTCGAGAAGAGATACCCAATGTCCGAGTGACATCCATGAAAAGTCAATTTCAAAAGCTCTCATGAGACGTCCAGTTAGAGTTAAAGCATTGACAATACGACGCATGGCACGAGGATTCATATTGGAAAAGTAGTCTTCGCCAAGAATTCCGTCATTCATATTCCGACCAACCACACTATTCGAGTTCATGTTTGGAACAGTGGACTTCTGAAATGACTTAATTTTAATTAGATTCCAGTTTTTAACTAATATACAAAAACCTTTCTGCTTGTTCTTCCATCAGCTTCTCTCAATGAAAGATGTGATCCATAGAATGTGTCTTGACGTTTGAACCTTTCTTTCCATTCTGCCATCGATTCTCGTTTTTCACGAAGTTTAGATTGTAGCTGACGAAGAGCAGAATTATGAAGATAGAACGGCATACTGATGATGTTTTTCAGATAGTCGTGTCCAGTGAGTTCAGTGCCTGAAATATCAAAATCGGTTGATTAAAATAGTTTTTAATTTACCAGACAGTGCTGAATGCATATTATGATTGATTGCAGATACTATTACATGTGGATCCACAGCAATAATTGTGATGAAGGGGCGATGCTTGCGGGCCGAGAATAATAGCTCAAGAGCATCAAGAGTCTGAACCATTCGTTCCTGCTCACAATTATCGAGCCCATCGACCACCACAACGAGACGTGTGTGACTTCTAGTGAAAGCATCGAGTGATCGGATCATATCAGCAAGAAGATCAACCTGAAATATTCATTTTTGAAACTATTCCCAAATAAAAAACAATTACCTCGGTCTGTAACTTTTGCATTAGACCTTCAAATCGTAATTTATGAGCATTCCGAGCAGCTGCATTGACTCTTCGTCTTGGTACATTTGTCCATGAATACATTATAATTAATGCTAATGGATAGATGGCAATCATTACAAATCCACAAAGGAATGCAATTGCTATGAATAGATTGAAGTTATTCGGATCTCGATCAGAAAGTAGCCAAACTGTTCCAAAAACTTGAGCCATGATTAGTAGAAAGACGGCAACGATCAGAAGAATAACATGGGGAACACCGCAGTGACGACGTAAAGATCCATGAATTCCAGCTGAAAAAAAAACAATCTTTTAAATTAATAGAGACAGAAATAGAACTGAAAAATCGAAAAGACCACCAACAACACTATTTTTTTATTTATTTTTTTTAAAATAAACTCTATTCACGACAACAAAACTCCGAATTTTCCGAATATCACCAATTTCACATGCTCCTGTTCATTTTATAGCTTTTGACTTGACTACATGCAAATTGACATGAAACAAACTTTGACAATCACAAATCATTCCAACCGTTTAACATTTCAAAAAATTAGAAATAAAAACGGTATATAACAACAACAACATTGACTGAAAACCTTGTTGGTGCGCATTTGGTTGCTGTAAACTACGATAAGTAGTACGTGAAAATGGAGAAGTGAATCCGAAACCAGTGTCAATGTATTCTGAACATCTAGAGTTATAGGACCTAATGTTCCACTAAAGGATAATGGAAAATAGTAAATATTATCTGAAATTTGGGAGAACTATATTTCTATAAAACTTACGGTATGGTGGTTTCATGCAACAGAAAAGTCGAACTGGAAGCACTCCAAAATGAGTTTCAGCTGCCTCGAACAATGTCGCCACGATTTTAGCAAGAGCTTGCTCGCCTCCAATAGAAGAAAGACGGTGGTAGTCGGCAAAGAGAAAACTGAAAATTTCCAAAATGTGTCTTTTGGTTTGAAACGTAATATTTTCAAGATAAAATTTTTTAATGCAAATCTACAAAATCATACCTAACAGGCATACTTGCACTATCTTCACTGTTCATCGGTGCATGAAGTGTTAAAATGTTGTAAACCAATCGGATCCGACTGAACACCCGTGCAAAAAAATTGGCTATCTGAAATGTGTGAAAAAATGAAAGTTTTGTTTTCAGATAATATAAAAAATCTTACATCCATTGAAGTATACCAGTTCTTGCGATCCCCATAATAAACCACAACAATCAGTGAACAGAATATGATGAAAATGAGAAGAAAGACGGACCATGAGATGAGATATGCTGTGACTGAGTTAGAAATGGCAATGAGCATTGTAAAAGTTAGTGAGAACATTCCAAAAAAGAGGAATATGGCAAAGAATAAGGCAAACGAAACTCTGAAATATTCAACTTTTAAAAAATAAAATTTCCTATATAAAATGTTTAAACATACGAAAGCGAAACTCCATCAAGCCAATCCCTTGAGAAACTGTGCATTGCCTCTTTCAATTTTGCGAGAAGTGCTGATTTTCCGGATCCCCATTTGGCGTAAAGTCCAATTGTAAGTGGAAGAGAAAGAGAAGGTTCACACACTGAAAATAGTAAATTCAATGAATTCATTGAAAATATCGGGAATTTACCAATATCAGCTAAAACATTAGAATATACATCATATCCCATAGCTGTATCCATTTTATCTTCCGCATCAATTGGTCCAAAAATTAGTGGCAGAATAGGTTGAGGATTTGATAAGTCAATGGAATACGGTGTCTGACCAAGCTTATTGGGTCGGTACAGTAACCGAGAATCTGATGGATTGGCTGTAAAAATCTCAATTTTTTAAAATATCTACAAAACAAATTAATACTCACACAAAAGTGCCTGTGTTAATCGTCGACTACGTGCTCTCAGTGCCAAATGAAGTGCATTATCTCCACAATTATCAACTGCAGCGAGTTTAGCTCCGAAACTCATCAAGTAGGTACACAGATGTACATGACGACATTTAGCAGCACGAAGAAGTGGAGTTTCACCGTCCTAGAAAATAGAAATAGAGAATTTTTTCAATTTTTCTGAATATCAAAAAAATCATACATTTCAGATTTTCAATTCTTTGATTTTTCGGGGGAAATTTTCAAATTTTCAATATATTCTTTGATTAGGTAAACTTTTTTAATTTTTTTAAAATTGAAATAAACATATGTTCATAGTCAGTATATTTAATCAATAGTTTCCAGGAGATTTTTCCGATAATTTTAATTTAATTTCCTTTTTTTTTTGAAAAATCGAAATTGAATTTTTTTTGTTTTTCAATATTCTGAAAAAAAAAGATTATTTCGAAAAAAAAAAGCTTTAAATTTCGGTTTTTACAATTTTGATGGAATTTTGAATTTTCTTAACATTTTGTCAAACTTTTTCTTTAAAAAAACATTAAAAAATCGAAAAATTATATCTCCTTGTTCCTCACCTTATTTTTCAGTTCCAAATTCGGTTTTTTCTCCAATAAAATGTAGGCGATATCATTGAATGATTTATCGATGGCCAGATGAAGTGGTGTCCGTTTTTCCTGAACTTTTTTATTTATTTTATCAATGCTTAAATTCTAAATCCTACAGAGTCTTGACAATTGATATCAGCAAATTTGTCGAGAATCATTCTAACAATTGCCGCATTTCCACTTCGAACTGCTGACGTAAGAATCCAGTTTCCAAATCTGCAAATTTCATTTATGTTGAAGTCAAAAACTAATTAGAAAAATACCTATCACACTGATTCACAAAAGCACCCGAATTAATAAGAGATTCACATATATCAGCATATCCATCACGAGCTGCCATTCCGAGAGCTGTCAAACCATTTTGATCAGCTACATTAACATTTGGTTCTCGTGTCAGAAGAAGCTCAACTACTTGAATAAAGTTTCCACGTGTTGCCAACATTAAAGCTGTGGATGAGTACTGTAATTGAAATTAGTTTCAGGATTCAAAATAACTAAAAAAATTACCATTCCAACTGCATCCACCTCAGCTCCAGAATTTAAAAGTAGTTGTACAACAGGAAGATGTCCTTTTCGAGCTGCCCAAATTAATGCAGTACTTCCGAATTTGTCACAGGCATTTACCTAAAAATATAAATAAAAATAAATTGGAATTATATTGAAAATTTGATACAAAAATTTTTGGAATAAATTCTTATAGCAAAAACATTGAAAACGAGAAGCTCTGACTATTTAGAAATTTTTTTATACGAATACTTCCTTTTTTCAAATAAAATCCAACCTGACAATCTGAATCAATTAATCGCTCTACAATTTGTGAAAATCCACGTCCAGAAGCTACAATTAACGGTGTGAGTCCGTCTTCTTCGTCAATAAGATTTACATGAGCCGGTAACAAAAATCGTTGTTTTTCTAATTAAATATATATATAACTTACTTTTGCGTTAACAAGTAGATCAACCACATCTAAATGATTTTTATAAACTGCCCACATAAGAGGACTCCATCCCATTAAATCAGGTTGATCAACAGATGCTCCATTATCAATTAATAATCGAACAATGTCAACATGACCACAGTGAGCTGCATTCAGAAGAGCACTCCAACCTTCCTGAAATAATTTTCAGTTGAAAAAAGAATTCAGCTTTTGAATAAGGATTTTTTTTAAACTCAACTCGAAAAAAAATCAAATGGCTCATTAATTTTTTGGAGTATTCAAATATTTTATTTCAGAAATCTTACATTGTCAGTTTCATCAATTGCGTCTGGATCCAATTGTGCTAATTGTTTGGCAACTGCTGTGTTTCCTGATCGAACGGCAACTGTGAGAAGTGATTCTCCATTCTGAAATTTGTTTTTGAAATAATTTATTCGATTTCGAGCACTTACAGCGTTTCTGAGAGCTGATATTTCTGCGGTGAGTGCACATCTGAGTTCTGTGGTGCCATGCTCAACCTGGAATCATTTCAAAGTTAAAAAAAAATGAATAAAATTTATGTTTTCAGTGTTTTTCTTTGAACAAAGATCTTCAAAGGATATTTTCTTTGTTTTATTTCTAGGAAGATGTGATTACTTTTCTTTATTCTTAAATTTCGAAATAAAACAGCATTCTGTCAATTTTGGTTTTTGAAAATTGATTTTTTTGACGATTAAAGTATTTCTAATCGTATTAAATTCAGATTAGCATATTGAGATTCAAAATGTTTCCTTAAAATTTATTAATAATTATAAAATATAACCTGTTCGAAGAGCTCAGCAATTTGTGTACTATTCATAGTCACCGGAAGAGCACTGGCGACGGCAAAAGCACTGCTTGCCGCTTCTTGCCACGGTCTTCTCAGTGTTTGAACCATGGCTCCTCGCTGCTTCTTCTCGTCTTCTTTCCCCTAACGTCCTGGGTCTCCACAACGCGTCACAATATTTCTTGGATTTCTCTATTTTCTCTTGCTTTCAGTGGTCCTTCGTCATATACAAACTTTCCAGACGCTTGTTTAGTATAAATACTAATTTCGATCAGCAGTTTTTCTTCGCAAATCGATGAAGAATTGTTGTGTTTTTCTTTTTATTTGTTTGAAAGCTGAAAAATATTACTGTATGGGGTTGAAAACGAATAATAGACAGCATGTATTGAAAAACCGACGAATTTCTGTAGATAATGGTAAAATTTGATACAAAATTATTGGGAATTACTCTATTTAAGAGCAAAAACTGATTAAAATACATTAAAATTCTACAATAAACAGTTTCAAAGCATTCGTAGAAAAATCGAAAAGAGAAAACAAAAAGTCCCTACAGTAACTTTAAAGGCGCATCTAGAATACTTTGTAATGGTCTCGACGCGACTTTCATTGTTGTATTTGCAAATCTGAAAAAAGAAAATAATATTATTTAATTGGCAGCGCCTTTAATCTGCGGTATTTCTTTGGAAACTTTAATTTTTTACAAATTAAAAAGAAAAATTCCGACAAATATTTGAGAAACTTCGTTTTATGAGTGGTTTTTATTATATAGCTTCGGTAATTATTTTTGCTTGTTTCAAACCGATTTCCGAAAATGGTCGCAATTGCAGTTACCAATAATTTAATATTTTATGATTTATTCTTAATCCTCAAAAATCGAATAGAAATCAATATTCGGAAAACAGAAAAAAAAATGCAGAAAATGACACATCTGTCAGTGGTGGTCGCAGTAGCAGACACCGAAAAATGATGGGATGGGAGCCTGTCAATAGAAACACAAAAAAAACGAAAAGCGTAGGCAAACAGAAAAAGCGTTAGATTATCATAGATCTCAAAAAAATAGAGAATTCAAAAAACCAAGTTCAAAATTCTAGAGAAAATATCGAGTCCTATCAAATTTCCATCACGCTCCGTTGGTTTCAAGAAGACGGATTATGCAAATATTACTCCCGAAACCACGTTGAATTTTCAGTGCGAAATGTCAGTTTTATTATTCATACTTTTATACATCAAAACTGAAGAAGAAAGCAGTGAGAGAAAGGAAATACAAGGCTCACAAATACTCTCACAGGAGGCTCTCAAGGAATACTCAATTTACTCGTGTGTTGAGAGAAGACAACGAAGAGCAAGAATCGACCTCAATTTATAACTATTGTTAGGATGGAGCATGAACAAAAAAAAAGAGAAAAGAAGCATTCGGATCGTTGGTGCAATAATTCATGGATGCCAGTTTTAATTGGGTTTCTACTAATAGAATTCCAATTTTTTGTTTATTGTTCGACATTTTCAAAAATGCATTTCCTTTTTCGATTCGTGCTTTTTATTTACAGAGGAACCACATACTTGAATTCTAATATTTACGAAACTGTTGATTCCAGATTTTCAGATTAAAATAATCATTCTTAAAAACTAAGAAAGCAAGGCATTACTAGGTAAGAAGAGAAAAAGGTGTATGGAAATTGATAAATGTCTCGCACACCCTATCATTTTCGCTGACAGAGTGCAATACAAGGTGATAAAGAGAAGCGAGACGCGGTTGTGATCAATGGCCGCAGACGGTCCAAATATATAGAATGGGCATGTTTATAAAGACAAAAAAAAAAACTGCAAAAAAAAATTATACTCTGAGAACATGAATAAGTTACAAAAGGCACGTTTTCTAAATATCCGTAGTTCGTTTACAATTCTTCTCCGTCTCTGTCAATCTTCATGAGCTCAACGTCGAACTTGAGGACAGAGTTGCCTGGAATCTTTGGTGGGGCTCCACGTTCTCCGTATCCAAGGTGTGGTGGAATTGTGAGAATACGACGCTCTCCGACGCACATGTTAAGAAGTCCTTGATCCCATCCCTTGATCACCTATAATTTCAATTTTAATTATTGATATTGGTTTTTTCTTTAAAAACTAACATTTCCTTGTCCAAGAGTGAAAGTGAATTCTTCATTGCGAGTGCGGCTGGAATCAAATTCAGTTCCATCGAGAAGGGTTCCGGTGTAGTGCATGTGCAATTGATCACCCTTTCTGTAAATTTAACATTTTTATTTTAATTAAAAAGAGTAAGCTTACCTGGATTTCTGAACGCAGTTCTCGGCACGCTTCTTGACTCCAATTTGCAATTTATCGATTTTCTGCTCATCGGCAGCATATGCGATCGCCAATAGGCACAAAAGTCCAACGATAACAGCGGTTTTCATGATCCTACAACAATACAATTGATTTTTAGAAGCACAATACAACGAAAAATTATTGAAAAAATACGTTATGAATAGAAAAATGGACAGAGAAATCAGTGCAAAAGAGCAATCGAAGGTGTGCAAACAAAAGTCAAGCAAACGTGGCGTTGTGACGCAGAGAAAACGAGTAATGGGTCAGCAAAAGTTGTTGGCGCAACTTTTGTCGGATTTTTAACTCATAGTTCATAGTTTTTGAGTTTTCCCGAGTTTTAAACAGATTTTTACCGTTTTCTTTACAAATTTTACAAAATAATTCAGTTTTTCTATTATAAATAATTAATTTCAGACAAAATGAGTGCCAAATCTCTCGCAAAGGCTGCCTCAAAGCCTCGGCATCAATCCACTCCGTTCCCAAAAACGGAACAGATTGGTTTTCAACTGAAACATTCAAAAATCCAGTAAAAACGAGGAAATTTAGTGCACATGGGATAGATGTGATCATCGCGGGTTCTATACGATTTTAGTTTCTTCTGTGAATCTCCTCTCTACCTAATGAGTCCTGACAGAATACCGGCAGTATTCTGGGGTCTCATTAGGTTTTAGTTTCTTCTGTGAATCTCCACTCTAACTAATGAGTCCTGACAGAATACCGGCAGTATTCTGGGGTCTCAGTAGGTTTTAGTTTCTTCTGTGAATCTCCTCTCTACCTAATGAGTCCTGACAGAATACCGGCAGTATTCTGGGGTCTCATTAGGTTTTAGTTTCTTCTGTGAATCTCCACTCTACCTAATGAGTCCTGACAGAATACCGGCAGTATTCTGGGGTCTCATTAGGTTTTAGTTTCATTTCCAACTCTCCACTAAACCTAATGAGTCCTGACAGAATACCGGCAGTATTCTGGGGTCTCAGTAGGTTTTAGTTTCTTCTGCGAATCTCCTCTCTACCTAATGAGTCCTGACAGAATACCGGCAGTATTCTGGGGTCTCATTAGGTTTTAGTTTCTTCTGTGAGTCTCATCTCTACCTAATGAGTCCTGACAGAATACCGGCAGTATTCTGGGGTCTCATTAGGTTTTAGTTTCATCTGTGAATCTCCACTCTAACTAATGAGTCCTGACAGAATACCGGCAGTATTCTGGGGTCTCATTAGGTTTTAGTTTCTTCTGTGAATCTCCTCTCTACCTAATGAGTCCTGACAGAATACCGGCAGTATTCTGGGGTCTCATTAGGTTTTAGTTTCTTCTGTGAGTCTCCTCTCTACCTAATGAGTCCTGGCAGAATACCGGCAGTATTCTGGGGTCTCATTAGGTTTTAGTTTCTTCTGTGAGTCTCCTCTTTACCTAATGAGTCCTGACAGAATACCGGCAGTATTCTGGGGTCTCATTAGGTTTTAGTTTCTTCTGTGAATCTCCTCTCTACCTAATGAGTCCTGACAGAATACCGGCAGTATTCTGGGGTCTCATTAGGTTTTAGTTTCTTCTGTGAATCTCCACTCTAACTAATGAGTCCTGACAGAATACCGGCAGTATTCTGGGGTCTCAGTAGGTTTTAGTTTCTTCTGTGAATCTCCTCTCTACCTAATGAGTCCTGACAGAATACCGGCAGTATTCTGGGGTCTCATTAGGTTTTAGTTTCATTTCCAACTCTCCACTCTACCTAATGAGTCCTGACAGAATACCGGCAGTATTCTGGGGTCTCAGTAGGTTTTAGTTTCTTCTGTGAATCTCCTCTCTACCTGATGAGTCCTGACAGAATATCGGCAGTATTCTGGGGTCTCATTAGGTTTTAGTTTCTTCTGTGAGTCTCCTCTCTACCTAATGAGTCCTGACAGAATACCGGCAGTATTCTGGGGTCTCATTAGGTTTTAGTTTCTTCTGTGAATCTCCACTCTACCTAATGAGTCCTGACAGAATACCGGCAGTATTCTGGGGTCTCATTAGGTTTTAGTTTCATTTCCAACTCTCCACTAAACCTAATGAGTCCTGACAGAATACCGGCAGTATTCTGGGGTCTCAGTAGGTTTTAGTTTCTTCTGTGAATCTCCTCTCTACCTAATGAGTCCTGACAGAATACCGGCAGTATTCTGGGGTCTCATTAGGTTTTAGTTTCATTTCCAACTCTCCACTCTACCTAATGAGTCCTGACAGAATACCGACAGTATTCTGGGGTCTCATTAGGTTTTAGTTTCTTCTGTGAGTCTCATCTCTACCTAATGAGTCCTGACAGAATATCGGCAGTATTCTGGGGTCTCAGTAGGTTTTAGTTTCTTCTGTGAATCTCCACTCTAACTAATGAGTCCTGACAGAATATCGGCAGTATTCTGGGGTCTCAGTAGGTTTTAGTTTCTTCTGTGAATCTCCTCTCTACCTAATGAGTCCTGACAGAATACCGGCAGTATTCTGGGGTCTCATTAGGTTTTAGTTTCATTTCCAACTCTCCACTCTACCTAATGAGTCCTGACAGAATACCGGCAGTATTCTGGGGTCTCAGTAGGTTTTAGTTTCTTCTGTGAATCTCCTCTCTACCTGATGAGTCCTGACAGAATATCGGCAGTATTCTGGGGTCTCATTAGGTTTTAGTTTCTTCTGTGAGTCTCCTCTCTACCTAATGAGTCCTGACAGAATACCGGCAGTATTCTGGGGTCTCAGTAGGTTTTAGTTTCTTCTGTGAATCTCCTCTCTACCTAATGAGTCCTGACAGAATACCGGCAGTATTCTGGGGTCTCATTAGGTTTTAGTTTCTTCTGTGAATCTCCTCTCTACCTAATGAGTCCTGACAGAATACCGGCAGTATTCTGGGGTCTCATTAGGTTTTAGTTTCTTCTGTGAGTCTCCTCTCTACCTAATGAGTCCTGACAGAATACCGGCAGTATTCTGGGGTCTCAGTAGGTTTTAGTTTCTTCTGTGAATCTCCTCTCTACCTAATGAGTCCTGACAGAATACCGGCAGTATTCTGGGGTCTCATTAGGTTTTAGTTTCTTCTGTGAATCTCCACTCTAACTAACGAGTCCTGACAGATTAGCATTTATAGTACACAACAGAAATCAGTCAAAAACAATTACAAAAATGTACTTCATTAATAATACCCATAATTATTTCACACGAAATGTAAAACTAAATCAACATTCTAAAACTTCCAAGTTGATGGATCATCTGGCTCCTCTGGGTGAATAATTGACTTCGTCAGCAGCTTTCCATAATATCTGGCGATAAATGCGTTTTGCCATGTCCATTTAAGCATAACAAGAAACCATGTGGCAGTCGACCACCAATTTAAACCATGTTGATCTGGAAATTCAAATGTTTTTTATTTGGAATTTATAGTATTTGTGACCTTTATTTGATACTCCTTGATGTTTAGTAGCAGCCAGCACAATTGCAGTTATCATTCCTCCAATTGATAAAAAACCAACAATCAAATCTGGAATTTTTAGAATATTATTATATTCATAAAGTTTTGCCTACGCTTAAAAGTTACAGTACATGCACAATGTTTCAGATTTTAATTATGAATTTGTTTTAAATTTAGCTCCAAAGAAAGCTACAAAACAATTTCTCTTTTTCTACTTATACTGCCTATTTAGGTTGTTGGTTGTACTTTTAAAAAATCTCCAACAAGAATAACTCACTTATCCAAAAAAGAACTTGAAAAGTTTGAGACTTCCAATTCAGGATTGTATCTCTTTTTACTGATAAGTAAAAATAAAATGTTTCAAAAGCAAATGCAGTGGCAGTGAGACACGCGGCAAGTGCAACCCAGTTCTGTAGATATTCAGATATCAGTTATTACCGGACCCAATCAATATACCTTCCAAGCAAAAATGTAGACACATGCCCAGAACAATCCAATAATAATTCCACAAATTGTATAGGCGATTCGAACGTTTATGTGACAACACAAAGACCAGCGCATTTCCATCTAATATAAACCCAATAATTTTAGTTACGGTGAAAAAAAAATGAAAACAGTTTTGAAGATCCAAAAAATTGAAAGTATAAGAAGTTATGAATTGGTCTGAAAAAAAGCGTCTAACATAATTATGCAAAAAACAAATAGATTGACTATTTTAATTCGAGAGATTTTACATATTGTAAATAAAAAAAGGAGCAATTAGCTTCAATTTCATAAATCTTATTTACGTTTTTAATGAGAGACCACTAAAAATATGCAAATTAAATAATATGAATTTGTATCTTATTTAGAAGTAAGTGTTTATTCTACAATTTCCGACATCGAGATGTATCACTCAGAAAAATCATAACACCAATTTGCCAAATTTGTCTATCAA
Organism: Caenorhabditis elegans; assembly: GCF_000002985.6. Taxonomy (NCBI): domain Eukaryota; kingdom Metazoa; phylum Nematoda; class Chromadorea; order Rhabditida; family Rhabditidae; genus Caenorhabditis; species Caenorhabditis elegans. The sequence continues at coordinate 11,032,319 of NC_003282.8, read as the reverse complement.
TAAAATCATTATATGAAACCATAATTTTATTAGTGCTCTTAATAGTTTGGTTATAAAGGTTCAAACACTTTAAGATTCTCAAATGCAACGCATTCTTAACGTAAAAAAGATGCACTAGTTGGGAAAATATAAAAACGATTCCTATGTTGCTAAAATAAGTAAATACCAAGTTTTTGAAAACTTGGAAATTTACCAAAAAGTTAATAAACATTTAAAAAAATCTAAAAATCTAAAAATCGTTTGGTTTTTTATTATGATATTTGGTTACGTTGGACTTATAGTACAAAGTAGAAAATATCTCCACTGACGATACTTTTTTAGACAAATTTTATTCCCAATAAATCCTTCAACCCATTGTGCTCATTTTCAGAAGTACACACAAATCATACATTGATAAACAATAAAAAACTTCAGCACTGAAGAAAAATCAGATCAAGTTATATGATGTAACCTCGAAATTTGAAAAGAAATAGGAAAATGTCAACGATAACGAACTGAATTATTATCAAGAAAAATGGAAATTCGTGGTTAAATGAAAATGTTGAATTGAGTTCATTTGGAATAAAACTCCCGCTTTATTCACTTCGAACTTTTACGATTTTCTCTCGGTTTTCTGATTTTCAAATGATTTTCGCTCGCTTATTATGTTCGTAGCACCTACCAACACACCTCCTTTGTGCTTATCAAAATGAATGTAGCATATTAAACTTGGTGCGAGAATTGAACAAATATCATAAAATTTCGATCTTGGAATCAGTACTATTTGAAAGAAAATAGCAAATTTAAAGATTTGGTAGATATGTACATTTAGACAGTCTCGCACCAAATGAAATGTTACATTTTCGAAAAATTTTGTTGAAGAACATTTCGTTTTCTAGAGATTCCTCAGCTCGGAGGAACTAGGTTCGGATGCAGAAGTTTATACTAGCCAGGTCTCTAAACTGTATGTCGTTCAAAAGCTTTAAAGAAATCGCAAACTATTTCATGTTTTAGCAAACCTATTTGAGATGAAAGCCGCATATTACCGGTATTAAAATAGTTTTACACTTGAATAGTAACTTTGCCATCTGATACTAAACGTTAATTTCAAAATAATAACAAATTCAAATGTTAGAAACTTACATTTTCTTATCAAAAAAACAAATAATTACTAAAAAGAATTGCTTCAGTACTGAAAACAGAACGCTAAAAATAAATCAAACAAAAATGAGTCATGACCCACGCATTCCTTGTGATTAAATACTATTGGCATATTTTTTTTGTTGAATTTTCGAAATGCACTTCCTCAACACGAGGCTCTGCAAAAAAAGAACACGTGAATTACAGAATGACTGCTGAAAATCGAGGATTCTGTCAACTGATTTGTCATATAAACGTTCGAATTGGATGGACAATATTTGGAATTGTTTTTGGAATATCTGCAATTTTAACATATGCAATCAAATTTCATAATTGGTCAGCCACAGCAACAACTGCTATTGCTACACTTTTTGCGTGTGAAACATTGTATTTGTATTGGGCTTTGAAGAAAAATACAATTGTTAACTGGAAGAGTAGTACTTTTCAGTTGATGATATGGCCAAGTGAGTACTCTAATAGTTGATAAATTACATGCATCAATTGATAATCAAGATTTTGCGTACACAATCTGAATTCTAATTGATTGCAATTTGGCTTTAGATGATTTTTTAATAACAACTGTAGAATGGGACATAGATTGCTTTATGCAATTTTTTTTTGAATTAGTGAGGATATACAATGTGTTCTAAATACATTAATTTGCATCGTGTTAACTGTTTCAGACGTATTTATTGGTCTTCTCGGACTTCTCGGCTGCCTTGTTTGCTACATTATTGCAGGAATCACTCATCAGGGTGCAGGATCTATCCAAGGTTGGTCACTTTTCAAATGTTCAATTTACTTTTCCAAATTCGCAGCAATGTATGGAGAGAATCTTTGGTTTACTGGATCATGGAGTCTTGTGATCACTAAATGGACTTGGCAAAATGCATTCTTTGCCAGAAAATACCTCAACAAAATTGGAACAGCTTCCGAAGATGGAGACATTGATGATGACGATGTTGAAGTCATTAAAAGTTAATTTATCTTGTTTTATTTTGTTTTCTGGATGATCTCATTTTAATAAGTGTGTTTTTTTTTTTGAAAGAATTTGTTTTTTTTTTGTATTTTTTCTAAACTAGTTTTTTTAAAAGAAAGTTTTAGTTAAAGAAAGTTATTGAAAAAAATAGCATTTGTAGCTACTAAAAAGCTGTCGAGCCGTTTTTCTTTTACTGGTAGACAGTAGCTCTGCTCCATTTTTGAAAAGGAGTGTTGCAAAAATGAGTATCCGCTAATAGCTTTGCAACTAAGAAGGTATTCCAAAATCGGTATATGCCACAATGATCTTTTGCAAAAATAATATTAAAGTTTAAAGAAAAAACACAGAATAAAACAAAATGAATGTTTTTTTTTCAAATTTTTCAAGAACTTTTTGTAGAAGTGAGAAAATACTTAAAGTACGCTCAATAATATGGTGCAATTTTTCAAACTTGCCAAAAATAATTGCAATACACCGCAACAAGTCTGAAATAAATTCTGACATCCTATACTTCTTATCAAACCACTTCACTCAATTCCCGATCAATTCGATGTCAATGCTCTTTGTAGCTGACCAGTAAACCAACCATTTCATTTGTAAATACAATGATCAGTATCTAAGACTTCAATATTTGATTTCAATGGTTTTCATCACTTCATATTTGTAGTTTTAAGTGGAGCCCACGTGTTTTAACCATGCTTTCCGGGTTCACTAAAATCAACACGGTGTGTCACTTTTTGTGCAGAAACTGATATATAAACCTGGGAAATGTTTAACTTGGAAATATTTGGCGGGTACATTTTCACGATTTACGGTTAAACAGAATAGTGTAAATTTTTGAGAGATCATTGCACTTCAAGGTAACATTTTCCAAAAGTTTTGCAACTTTTTGACAACATTATTCTGTTCAAATGTTTGCCTAGAAACTTTTTCCACTAGTTTGGCCACTTATTTACGTATAGTTGTTTTCTAGACCCTAAACTGGATACGTAGAAGCAAATTTTGAAATAAAAAGCTTAACTGGAATTAAAGTAATCATTTGATTAAAAACTATTCAAATGCGTATATATGTTTTATATATTTTAAATGATATTTAGAATCGAGATCATAACTTTTAGATCATAACTTCTTCATAATGTCATCAAAAATATCTTCTTCACGTTGCTGCACTCTATTCTGTCATGTTAATACTCGAATTGCTCTCACAATACTAGACATTTTGATTGGATTTTCAAATATTCTGTCATATGCAATACAATTTCATAATTGGTCAGCTTTAACTCTAACAGCAATGGTAACTTTGGTGGCTTGTCACACATTACAAATGTTCTTAGCAGAAAAGAAAAATACGATAACTCACTGGAAGTATAGTACTTTCAAATGGATTATGTGGATCGGTGAGTTCTGACAATGCTCAAGTACGGTTTAAAAAATCCAAAGAGGCTTGACTTATTTTCAGACATAACTCTTGGATTTCTTGCTCTAGGATGTTTTGTTGTTTGCTTCATTATTGCTGGTGTTACAGAAATTGAATTCACAAGTTTGTAGCCATTAGTAGTACTGCTTAAGTAATACAATAAATTTCAGATTTGTACGGTGAGAATTTGTGGTTCACCGGTCTTTGGGCAACAGCAATCACAAAGTACACGTGGCAAAATGCACTTTTGGCACGAAATTATTCAAATCAAAAACGGATCCTTAAGTCAGAAATTGTTGAAGACGCCTAATTTTTCCAGTATTTCAAATAACTATAGATCTCTTGTTTTTTGCAACTTTCCTAGTGTACTGTCATGTAACTAGTAATGTCACTAAGACATACATACTCTGTTCAACTCCAATTATAATTATTGAAAAACAACGATTTTTCGTGAGAAACATGATTTTCTTTTTTTATTCTCTTCCGTTTCCAATATTCATTTTCATAAAAATGTTTTCTCCGGCCCCTTTGCAACTGCAATATACATTGCCCTTGAATCTCACAATCTGGGCAGCCCGTCGTAGATCTATGTCTACTTTACTCTCGTGTTGTTGGTTTTGGGTGAATGATTTTGGATTGCAATAGAAATCACTAAAACGTCGTTTTGGTCGGCGACTTTTGAGGTCACCATGAAGAAATGGGATTATTGCTTTCACAAGTTGTCCCTCCACAACTTAACATCTAGGATTATTAGGATTGTTCTAGATATATTGAGATTTGATTCTAATTATGCCAGTCAAATCTTATTGATGATAGTCCCTCGGTTCAGTTCCATACTCCATATTTAACATTCATGATCCCTACTGCCCCTCAATAGGATCAACACATCTACGTCTCTTCAGTTAGAGCCAGTCTCTCATTGACGGTCAACGGCATTCTCTGCGTATCTTTGTCTACATTGCTCTCTCGTTCCGTTCGTCGAGAATGTTCCTACGGCTGTCTCGGTTTCTCATCGTCCTCTTGGTTTGCAGTTGTGGACAACTCGACATCATTCGTCTCGTTACTCTACATTATTCCTATCTCTCTCTCTCTCTCTATTATTATAAATTTCTCCCGATTCTGACAGTCCACCCGTACATTTGTTTCCGTGCTTGACTTCAAAGCTCAATCACGGCACAATATATGGGTCGCCAGTCATTGTAGTCGGAATTTTTTTCAGTTTTCCAGGAAATTGTAAAGAATAAAATTAAAAATTTTAGAGGTTGACAATATTTTTGAAAAAGAAAACATGTAAATTAAAAAATCACTCAAACAATTTAACGTTGAGATTGAAATATACGTTGAGATTGACTGGTAGATTCTGAGGAAATCGTTTCCATGAAGAATATGAACAATTTGAATAAAACGGCTTCACCGTTGTTATAGAATTTTCGTGTCTTATTTCTCATTGAATTTAAGCGAAAGAAGGAACACATTCGGGATTGTTGTTTTTGTAATATTTTCTCGAATACAAATAGAAAATTTCAAAAGAACGTTATTTAACTTCGGTTTTGAAAAGGCACTGAAAGCTTTTCTTTCCTTTCACAACCGTATGTTTTGGACCACTTCTAATTCTGAAAATTATCAAGCAATGCTTTTTAGAATTATATATCGTTTCCCAAATAGGATAACATTAATCTGCAAACATTTCACTAGTTTACAAAAGCATAGAGATGCATCAAAATTGGTCAGTTATTCGGTTTTTCAGCGACTTTTAACTTTATCACAACCAAATTTGATATCATTTGAGAATAAAAGTTGGGTTGGGTATTTATTTATTTTGAGTTTTATATACAACTTAGAGTTAGTTCAATATTCATTTTGTGATCCAAGACATTATAACTACACTGAAGAGCCTCCATGGCGTAAATTATGTTGTTTTGAAGGACATCATAGAGTGCAGACTCATATTCCGCATACATCCTATTTGACGACCAAATTGTTGATAGAATATTCTAGAATGAGGTTACTGGGCGAATGTATTTCCATATAACTATTCATTTGAAGCTCAAGTCTTTTGTTTCCAATCGGTGTCGTACTGTCAGGTTGATTTGACAAATCGCCATATGTATCTTACTAAATTTGGAATATTTTACATGCTTTTGTTCTATGTAAATTCAAGCAAAACCCTTTATTCTGGAGTGTGAAGTCGAACATTTTCAATTTGCACCATATTTCACATTTGGTCAGTTTTTGGTTTTTTCATTTAATTTTAAAAGGATTTTACAATTTCCATTTTCATATAATCCTCCGTTTGAAGAAAGTTTGAAGAAAGTTGAAGAAAGTTTGAAGAAATATTTCGCATCATCCGTTTCATAAAAACTCAACCGCAGTGAATCTAGAGAAAAGAAGTGTCTGTGTCTCTTAACCACCCGATATGTGCCGTCGTTAGTTGGTTCGTTGCCAATCGCGTCCTAACACCACGGGCAACCAAATGGCCATTATGCGAGTTATTACTAATCGAGGACCCCTCGAAAATTATACGCGCGGAAAGGGGACGGACGAACGTCCGCGCACACTAATACACCCTTCACCCTATCTTCAATGGTGGCACTCATGGTGTACTCGGTTGTGTGCGGGCCTTTCATTCTTATACTCCCAGGTTCGACACCACCGGTGCACTTTTGTGTCACCAACATTTGCCTGCTCACTTGTCCGAAAAGTCCGTCTACCCGTAGCTCCTATCCATGTTACTGGTCAAAAAGTGAACATGGAAGCAGGTACAGGTGCACGGCGAGTAGGGTCATGAAGCTGGGGCTCTGGGAGCAAACAAAATCTTTGCGCGTGGGTGGTTCAGAATTAATTCCTAATATTATTATTGCAATTTTAGTTTTCAATTCTTCATGCAGAACTTCACTTTTCAAACTTCTGACATGCGTTTAGTAATACTTGGAAGAATACATTAATTTTTATAGAAAAGTAGGAATATCACATGCAAATAAAATCATATCACAAATTAAAAATAAATCCCTCAAGTAATATTAAAAAGAAAACTACAAACTAATTATTCACAGAAAAGGCATCACTCAATTAATACTCAATGGTAATTGTTTTGGTAACCAGATATTCATTCAAAGCTTCTTCTCCCATATCTTTTCCGAATCCAGATTGCTTGAATCCACCGAATGGAGCTGCCACATCAGTTTTCTGATAAGTATTAACGAAGACTGTTCCAGCGTGAAGAGCTTCAGCAACACGAAGTGATTTCGACGAGTCACGGGTAAAAACTCCAGCAGCAAGTCCGAATTCTGTGTCATTGGCTCTACGGAGTACATCTTCGATGTCACTGGAAATGAATATCAATTAGTTTTTTCCTAAATACAAAATAATTCTTACTCGTCATCAAAACTGGATACACACATGATTGGTCCGAATGATTCTTCACTTGCAGCAAAGTTTTCATCGTCAATATTCGACAGAATCGTTGGTGGGAAATAGAGTCCTTCTCTTTCTAAACGTTTTCCACCGACTTCAACTTTAGCTCCGCCAGCTACAGCCTTCTCCACATACTCGACTAGCTTATTAAGATGTGCTAAATGATTCTGTGGACCGTGAGCAGTTGATCTATCGAGAGGATCTCCAATTTGATATTGTTTAGCTTCCTCGACAAGCTTCTTCACGAAATCATCATGAATCGATTTTGCAATAAAAACACGCCCAGCAGCAATACAGTTCTCTCCTTTATTGAAGAAAACTGCTCCACACGCTTGTTTCACAGCTTTTTCTAGATCAGCATCTGCGAAAATTATCAGTGGGGATTTGCCTCCAAGTTCCAGGGAAACCTTCTTGATATTCGATTTGGCACAAGATTCCATGACAGTTGCTCCAATTTCAGTGGAACCAGTGAATCCAATCTTTCGAACATCTGGATGAGCAGTAAGACGATTACCAACAAGGGATCCAGATCCAGTTACAATATTGATAACACCTGAAATTTCAATTAATTTAATTTTTGCTGAAAATTTATTCGATATGAAAACAAATTACAATTCACTTGAAAAAAAACTTGCCAGGTGGGATTCCAGCAAGAACAGATAGCTCAGCAAATTTAAGAGCTGTGAGTGGAGTTACTTGAGCTGGTTTGTGAACAACTGTGTTACCCGCAGCAAGGCAAGCAGCCATCTTCCACGATAACATCATTAATGGATAATTCCATGGAGTAATGAGTCCAACAACTCCAATTGGTTCACGAAGTGTCAAACATAGATTCTTATTTGGACGAGCATTAGAAATTGGAATAGTTTTTCCTTGAATCTTATCACACCATCCAGCAAAGTATCTCCACACATCAATAGACATTCCAACGTGAGTCTTTAGAGCCAACGTATATACTGCTCCAGCATCTAGGGACTCTAGTGTTGCGAGCTCTTCTTTGTGTTCTTCCATGAGTTCAGCGAGTTTGTAAAGTCTCTTTCCACGTTCACGGGCAGACATTTGACGCCATTCTCCACGTTCAAAAGCTTTCTTTGCTGCACGAACAGCACGATCGACATCAGCTACAGTAGCCAAAGGAAGTTCACAAATTGGCTTTTCAGTTGCTGGGTTAATTGTTTTAAAAGTGCGTCCATCTGATGAACCAACAAATTTTCCATCAATGAATTGGTCATGTGGGAATTTCAATTCCATATTGTTAACATTCAATACAATTGGATCGTAAGTTACAGAGATTCCACCTTCACCACGAAGATTACGGATCACAATGTCGATGTTTTCACCAAGAGTTGGCCCGGCATAGATCTGTAACACATTTGAATTTTTAGAATACTTTCATAAAAGCTCACTTGTCCTGATTCAAGCTCAGCTCCAGTATTGAACTTGATCTCCTCCACAAGACGAGTAACATCAGCAGAACTTGCACCACTTTCGAAGAAATCAGTGTCACTTGAAACTTGAGTCTTCAGAATTCCGGTCCAAATTTTCTTCAGCTTAGCTACAGTACTCTTTTCTTCGTCGGTTAATACAAGTTCTTGAACTTGATCAGCTCCCTGTCCATATTTAGAAGCTGGGACAGTTTTTGTACCAATCTTCACTGTATCTACAATAACCCATCTACCGTCTGATCCTGGAAGGAGCAATCCACGATCTTCAACTAAAACTTTTCCTCCTGGAACTTCTGAAACGAAAACTTCTACAGCATCATCTGGAAGCTTCTTTGGCTTCCACAACTTTGAACCGAAAAATGAAACTTTTTCTCCGTTCAAAACAGCCCATGCTCCAGGAACTTTGTCATTTCCACGAATAAAATTATGAAGTTGACGCTGAGTCTTCGACCAATCTATTTGAGCCAATTCTGGTTTTGTGGTAATATATGGTTCATAAGATGCTCCCTCTTCTGGCTGTACAATTCTTGGAGCTTTTCCAGTAGCAATGAGTTCTACTGATTCTGCCTAAAAATTTAGATTTAATTATACTCCGAATTGTACAACTCCTAGACTTACAACAGCAGCTACTCCAGCTGGATACAGGAATCTTTTATATAAAGTGTTCAATGTATCATTCTCTTCAACTTTGCATTTCTTTTGCAACAAAATTGGTCCAGTATCAAGACCATCATCAGCCCAGAAGATCGATAATCCAGCTTCCTCATCACCTTCAATAAGAGTCCAATTGATGGCAGAAGCTCCCCTGAAAAATTGAAATTTATAGTAAATTAACATTTTCAGCTGAAAACCTGTGCTTTGGTAGAATACTTGGATGATAGATAATGCTCTTCTTAGCCGGCGCTTCAGTGATTTCTAGTGGGATGAATTGAGTGCAGAATGGCAAAACGTTGAGTTCAGCTCCAAACGATTTGTAAAGTTCAAGCATTTCCGGAAGAGTTTCGAATTTTCCAGTTTCAGGGTTCTTCTTACGCCAACGAGATGGTTTTTGAACTGGGACACCATCTTTGGCAGCCTCGACGGCTGTAAACGAATTGCAAAAATTATAATGTTTTTTAAAAGTGATCACGAGTTGTGGTTCGTAGAGAATTGGGTTCAAAAATCAGACCACAGCAAAAATGAAAGTAGTGTGATAAAACTATTTTTAAACGTACCCAATAGATCTTCTCTTCCATTTTTATCTGGGATAGTGAAGACTACAACAATCTCGTGTCCATTCTTGCGTAACTCCTTGTAAACATCGACACCAAATGCCGACTGACCAATGATTGCAATTTTCATGGCTGAAAATAAATGTACTTGAAAAATAGGAAATGAATATTGAAAAGGAAGTGCGAGCGTACGAGGAAATGAAAATTAATGAACAAAACTAGACTGACCAGCTTTTCTGTCACACCTTTTCACAAGATGAGAAGAAGAAACACGGTTCAAAGGTCTAATTATGAATGTTTGAGATAACTAAATATCGGGGGTTTATTCAGAACATGAATTTCAGTTAGAATTTATGAATTCGTGGAGCCATAACTTTAAATTTAAAAGTATGAAGAAAAACTGTATTTATCAATTCAGTAAATATACTGTGTTTTTTCTTTTTCGAAACGTTCATTTTGCGTGATAAACATAAATTGAACACATAAAATGCAGAAAATTCTTTGAATGCTGTCTTTGTCTATTTCTTTACCCATTTTCTGAATTTTTTGTATCCTATTCATGTTCTTTAGGCTATATAAATGTTTCGAAAACGAGGAAAATGGAGAAAACAAGAAAAGTCGATGAAGCAAAATCTCTACAGTAATCCTAAAGGCGCACACAACATTTTTTGAATTCATTTGCAACGCGTGGCGAGACCATTCCGCATAAATGCGCCCCTCTTTTTTAAATCGTAGGATTTCTGCTAATTTTTTGAAATTCTACCAGTTTTTTTAAATTATAGAAAATAGAATAAGTTTTTGTTTTCAGGTGATTGAAAACCTAAAACCTTTAGAAATAAGCAGTGACAAACAATTGAAAATAAATCCATTTTGCGTTGCGATCGCCAACGAAGAGATGACCGATAAACAACGCGTTCTGTTTCTGTTATCTTCGACTTCTCGCCACTCAGCCGAAATGATGTTATCACGTGGCAATAGGAACATTATTCGATGGGCGATTCTGACCACATCCGAACTGTTTACGACATCAGAAAGCGTTTTTTTTCGCGTGCGGCAAAGATTAGATGCACAGGGAACATGAAGAGGTAAAATTGGTACATTTTTGGAGAATCACGTTTTAAAAGGAATGAAATTGGTTAATTCGATGATTTCTACCTCGTGCAATTTGAAAATTACTCTTTGATGTTGCATTCTTATCGAACATCAAAGAAAAACGAGTCAAAAAGTTCAGAAAATCAGGAAAGAAACAAATTCACCAACTGTCGTCGAAATTTGTTGCTGTTTTGTGAGGCAAAATTGCATGTTCTTGTTTTATTTAAGATCTAGAATTTTCGTAACTCGCCAAAAGTATTTAGTTGTAAAAAATTGTATAAAAATTTAGCGTCGAAAGAAGTTCATAATTGAATGACACTTCCAACAGCAGTGTCATTATACTATACACATGTAAGCTTTTGTGATAACGCAACATCGTTATGTTTAATATTTAACTACAGAAAATCGATAAATACCATTATTTGAGAGAACGAGGAGGCAAGATGATATATACAGAATAACCGCGTTTAAATTCATCTTCAACAAATCGAAGAATGAAAAGTAAATTCACAGAAAACGTTGAGTATTCAGAAATAGTAAAAGGAGTTGACATGGAAACAGAACACATTGAGAGAAAAAAGAGTGATTAGACGACAAAGAAGGTGATTAGGGAAATGAATGTTGTGAGCACAAAGATGATAACCCAGTTGAAGAGACGCTGCTCCCAAGGCTCAAGCATGTAGATTCCAGAGACTAGTAGATATTGAAGATAGACGTGCTCGGCGAACGTTTGCTGGAAATAATTACATTGAGAGGAAGGTTAAAGCAAAAAAAAATCTCAGCAAAAATGAATCAGCATTAAAAAAACACAAAATAGCTGATCACCTTTTCGGTAGAGACTTCAGAGGGTTAAAATTAACTTAACAGAAAATAATGGAATACATTTAAGTCAAATCACTTGATTTTAAATATTAACGACAAATTGTATTTGTATAGTTTATGTTACATAATTTATTAGTATTACAAAATTAAAATTGAGATACAAAATAATTATTTGTTAATTAATATAAAAATTGAATTACCTTTACAGTTTTTGCCTTGTTGAACTGGCTGAAATCCCCATAGTCATTTTCGAATGCTTTTGTTGTGGTGGTGGTTGCTGTAGCCGTCGTAGACATGGTTTAACCTGAAATAAAACAAGAATTGGTGTCAAAAAAGTCGATAACTGCCGCGCAGACAGCAACGGAAACAAAGTATAACATTCGCAGTGATTGCAGATGACACACCGTCAAATGGTGCCATCTATCAGGCGAAAAATGATAAGAAAATGACAAAATTCTACAGTTGCATCGATTACACAGGAAATGCATTGAAAACACGAAAAGTATCCGGAAAAGTTTAAAGTACGACTAAAATCTAGGATCAAAAAATAGTTTTCGATTTGATTACTCGAACTTTCAGCAAATAATAACTCAAAAAGCGCCGAAAACAAACAAAACGTGAAAAGAAAAGGTGCGAAAAATAAACAAAAACTGAAAGCAGCATGTGCGCTCTACCGCACTGCCCTTGAGAATTAATTTAAAATCAGCCTTTTTTGTTTTTTTTTCTGTTAAAAATTAATATGTTCGTTTTTTAAAGTGTTTTTTTTTGTAAAATCCAATCTTCGAAACTTTTTCTGAGTTGCGCGAATCCGGTGGCAATTTATGTGAAGTTTAAGTAGATTGTTCCACGTTGTACTCTCTCCTAGTGTTGTGTCAGCGGCACAGAATATCACATTTTGTTTAAACAGAATGTTGTTCATCAGGTTACAAATTTTTAATCAGATCTGTGTGAAAAGTAAGCAAAACCAAGTAAATTAAAGAAAATATGCCCTATTGATAACTTATCAGACAAATATTTGTGAAATTCGTATAAACAATGAATTCAATTTGTTGTTCTTTTTTTTTTATTCCGTGTCAGAAAAAACATAATTTTTTTATTCTGCAGATGCACCAACCATCAAGACGACGACGACCGCCGAGAGAAGTCGAAAGGCCATCAGCAACTATACGATACGAGCCTGTCGCTGAGCCAGAACCATGGTGCTCATTTTGCTCTTGGGATTTAATCCTAATTCTACTGGTCATGCTGGGTGCTGGATGTTTTATTCTTCTTCATCTATATCTCTACCCAAATCTTGAAAAAGTCGCTCCCTTGCCAAACATTGATCCAGAAAATGTAAGTTAGTGTGAACTTACTATTTGTTATTAGTATTTTCAGGCTCCGTACACCTGGGGAACTTATCGTCCACACATGTATTTCGGATTACGGACTCGATCACCAATGTCCCCACTTTTTGGAATGATGTGGTACGAACAACCAAATACAATTCAGAGACCTCATATCAGGCATTGGTGTAATCAAGGTTTGAACTTTGTGGAATACCGTTCCTGATAAACAAATAGATTTTTAGATGATCGTCTGCCTGGATATTACTGGTATGAAGCCGATGGACGTCATTTCGGAAAACAAAATATATCAGAAGCTCACAAAGGTGTAATTCAAACCGATTGGATAAACGATGCCAATGGATTTGCAGCACGTGTGAAGCTAAATATGGCACCGGGAAGAAGATACAATGTTATTCTATATCTATCAGCTCAAGAAATTGGAACTCGATTCCGGTTAGGCAAACATCTGAGCGATGTCTTTCATGGTTACAATGAACTTCTTGGCAAATTCACAATGTCCTTGAGGCTAAAGGATAACACAAAACTTCAAACTTCTCATTCTGTAATGCTCACTGATGAGAAAATTCCCATTGACAGATATCATGATTTTGTAGTTGACAATACGGTTAGTTGAGTATCCAAATAAGAAATACCAAATTAAAAAAAAAACTATTTTCTATAAATAATTTCAGCAAGCTTACAATGCTCCAAACCAACCACTCAATTATATTCTTAACGAGAAGCACAACGACGAAGAGGGAAAATTCATTGCTGTTCAGCTGAATTTGGGAAGTCAAGCAGAATTTGATATAATTCTTCAGTAAGTTGTGTAGAATTGAATTATTAAAAAGCCTCTGTTAGTTCTTTCAGAACTGAAAAACTGAAAGGAATGAAACCAGAAGAATTCACCAATATTCTTCGAATTCGTTCCTATAATTTCAATAAAAAGTATGAGAATGTCTTCCAACTTGCTGGCAAGAACTACACAAAAACTCAACTGAAAATGGCCAAAGTCAGTTTATCAAATATGCTTGGATCAGTTGGATATTGGTATGGACACAATCGAGTTTTATTCAATGGAATAGTACAACCATATGGTCCACATGTATTATTCTCTGCTGTTCCATCTCGACCATTCTTCCCACGAGGATTCCTTTGGGATGAGGGTTTCCATCAAATGTTGATACGGAAAATGGATTCAAAAATGACACTTGAAGCTATTGCATCATGGATGAATGCAATGGATACTAGTGGATGGATTCCAAGAGAAATGATTGTTGGATCGGAAGCAGAAGCCAAGGTTCCAGCTGAATTTATACCACAGAAAAATGATGTTGCGAATCCGCCGACACTGTTCTATGTAATGGATAAGTTAGTTAATGATGAGAAGGTTAGTATAACGGATACTCTAAAATTACTATATCATTTTATTACAGACTGTCGGAAGATATGCCGGAATTCTCAAGTTATTGTATCCACGACTTGAAAAATGGTTTCACTGGATTCGTATTACCCAATCTGGTCCCACTCGTACTACATACAGATGGCGCGGACGCAATGAAACCATAAAAACTGAGCTCAATCCAAAAACGTTGTCATCTGGATTAGACGATTTTCCACGAGCATCTCATCCATCAGATTTGGAATATCATCTAGATTTAAGATGTTGGCTTGCACTTGCTTCTCGAGTTTTGAATAGACTTGCAAAATCATATGGAACTGATGCTGACTATCAAAGAACAGCAAAAGCAATGGAAGAATTAAACAATTTTGATTCACTTGTTAAAGATCATTGGAGTGAAGAAGCTCAAGGGTTCTTCGATTATGGAAAGCATAGTTTTGATGTAGCTTTATCTCCAGTTCCAACACCCGGTAAATTTTAATTACTTTTTCGATTTTATTACAGATACAAATGCAACAAATTTCATAAAATTGCGAAAATCCAGTGTGCCAAATTGAATCGTAAGAAGATATTTCTAAAATACAAAACCAACTTTCAGAAACTTTAAATTCATATAAAATATTTGAAAAAATTGAGTTTTGAAAGTTCTACAGATTATTCTTGGGTGTCGGTTTTCGATTTCTTTTAAATCGAAAATTGTCGTTTTTCGTTTTTCTGATATTTGGAAAAGAAAGATTGCGACTTTTCGAAACACAGCTCAAAAATTTAACTATTTTGAAGAAATTGATATGTTTTTTCATCAACATAAACAAATTTAAATTAAAATAAAATTTAAATTGTTTTGCTCATTATTAAACATGTTTTTTCGACATAGTAGTCCACAAAGAGTGATCCGTAAAACCTAATTTTCAATATAAAAAATCAGTTTAGCGCTTCTCTAAAAGTTGTTGTTGACTTTTAAAAGTAATTTCTGAGACTTCATTCTGGTACACTGAAAACTGGATGTTCGCAATTTAATGAAGTTTCTTGCATTGTCAACAAGAATTATATTTAATTTCATCAGTAATGGATTATTAAAATTAAAAATTTTTTAGGTAGTCCACGGCAGTTTGAGTATCAACGTGTCACATCTCGAGCTCCAAGTTATACTCTTGTAAGCGATGCATTTGGATATAACAATTTGTTCCCAATGATGCTCAAATTGATTCCATCGAAATCTCCAATCCTCAAGTCCATGCTAGATAAAATTCGAGATCCAAAAATTTTGTGGACTAACTATGGTCTTCGTTCGATATCCAGAAGTTCCCCATATTACATGGCACGAAACACGGAGCACGATCCACCATACTGGCGTGGATATATCTGGATTAATGTCAATTATATGGTATTAAGCTCGTTACGACATTACGCTGATCAACCTGGACCATATCGAGAAAATGCGGAAAACATTTTCAGCGAGCTGAGAGCAAATTTGGTTAAAAATCTAGCTACAGTAAGACCTTTGGAAGTAACGGCAGATTAAATACATTTTATTTTTTCAGCAATTCCAAAAAACTGGATTCCTCTGGGAAAACTATGACGATCGAACTGGAGAAGGACGTGGATGTCATCCATTTACTGGATGGTCTTCTCTAATCCTTTTGATTATGAGTGATAACTTGGACACTTAGATTTTAGATCTAGATTAATTTATTTTCCGGTTTATTGCCATTGACTAGTCGCTTTCTTGTTTTTATTTTAAAATTATTTGTCTTTTATGGGTACTTTTTCATATGTATTTATTTAATTTCGCTTATTTTTCTATTCTACCAATATTTATATACGGTGTATCATCGATTATCTATGAAGGGTTTATGTTTTCGAAGAATTATTCCGTTTGTGTGGAAATCGAGAACTGTTTTGTTTTCAGAAATATTTGAAAAATCATCAGGTTCTCCCACTTTGAAACCTAATGTATCATTTTTATCAACATTTTCTTATCGCCTGTGTGGTGTTAAGAGTGCATGTCAGGGCACGAGACAATTTCCAATTGCTCTCAATTATTTCTTTCCTTTTTTCGGTTTCCCACATGAAAATATAACATAAAATTTGGAGGTGATAAAGAAAAAGACAATAGGCCATGTGCAATAACTGACGTTATGTATTTTAATTCAAAAAATTACTGAAACATTCTAATTTTTCCACTTGCTCTCACTCAAATATTATAGATGCCCCCATTTTTTGCTGAATTCACCGAAAGTGTATGTGAAATATCGAGAAACTGCTTATCAATGAAATAAGTTTTTTTCGCTGATTACCTAAATTTACTTACATTTTCAATTCTACAATTCTTGCAGGTTTTTCGTCATTTTCGACGAAACGAGCCAGACGAAGAAAATTCGGCGATTTGCAGTGAAAAAATGTCCTCGTATGGAGCTATTGGTGTAGATGATAATGAGTAAGTTGTTTTTTGAAACTTTGAAACTATGTCTCTTTTGAATGGTATAATTAAAAATCGACCGTGAATTTCAGTTTTTTGCAAGACTGCGGTGCGGTTTCAATTGAAATTTCAAGCATCCCCGGTTTACTAAGAACTTTTTTGACTAAAATTCGGGTTCTGTAGATTTTTCGTGTTCTTGGCGGAAACATTAAATTTCGTTCGCCTTTTTTCGAAAAAAAAGTGAGCGAAAAAACAACGAAAAATTTATGAATGTTAAATAAAGTTTTTCATTTTTTCGAAAAAAATCACACTCGAAATTATAAAAAGAGAAAAAAGTGTATTGGCTGTTTTTCTTATTAAATAGAAAAACAAATTTTTAAAAAAGTCGAAAAACACAAATTTTAGTCAAAAACTGAAAAAATCACACTTGTCCGTGTGTAGTACAAAATTCTGCGTAAATAGACATGCGTAAAACCGTGCCGCAGTCTTGCTAATTCATCCGCCTCCTCTCTATCCCGAAATTTCAGCACGGATCCCCTTCTTGACGATGAACCACCACGTCGTCTACCACCAGCCGGAGGAGTTCCAATTGGTCGACGTCGTGCAATTTCTGCATCACAAATCGGCTCAATTCCATCTCAATCAGCTGCAACACGACAACCTTACTTATTCACAGGAGGCCTTGGATTACGAGATGAAAGTCTATTATCATTACATTCTGAAGATGATTTACACCGTGAACACAATAATGCATTGAGATATCGTCTCTACAATCGATTGGATCCTGGAGGCGAACACTTGGTACGGATTTCTAAGTTTTTAATGGAAAATAAAATATACCAGCTTCAGACTATGCCTGACCATGTTCTTCCGCCAAATCTCTTCTCGATTTTACCATTCGAAGAATTAAAAGATGTCTCAGGAAAACAAGGAAGCATTGTAACAATGTAAATTTGCCAATTTTAGTTTTTTAAAAATTATTTTTAAATATAAAGATTCTCAATTTGGAATACAATGATGGGAACTTCATTACTAGCAATGCCGTGGGCTCTTCAACAAGCTGGTCTTGTTCTTGGAATTATCATTATGCTCTCAATGGCTGCAATTTGTTTCTACACTGCATACATTGTAATTGAAAGTCCGAAACGTTTACGTAAGAATATTTTGCTATAATTGTATCAATAAAAACTATATCATTACTCTTCAGAAGATTTGTCAGTTGATCCACTATTGGCTGAATTCTCAGATGTTTGTAAATCTTTGTTTGGAAGAATTGGTGAATATTGTGCTGTTGTATTCAGTGTATGTGTCCTAATTGGTGGAGTTATCGTCTATTGGGTACTCATGTCGAACTTTTTGTATTACACTGGTGCAGTTGTCTATGAATCAATGCAGCCGAATAGTACCACTATTCCAGTTATGGAAAATAAAACGTTCACTTGCGACGGTGAGTTTTTAAATTAAATGATAAATGTATACTATCTTTATAAAGTTTTATGAAAAGTATTATTTTTTGAGAAATCAATTATTCTTCAGTATACTGCCCAGAACAAACATCTCAATGGACAATTCCACAATGGGAAAAACAACTTTACGACGCCGTATCCGAGATGGAAGGAGGCGAAACAGGCGACGATTCATGGAGTTTTGACAAATTTTGGACACTTCGTGGCACTGTTCCAATTTATTTGGCTTTTGCTCTGTTTCCACTTATGAACTTCAAATCACCAACATTCTTCACGAAGTTTAATGTTCTTGGAACAAGTACGTTTTTTTTTTGTTTTCAATTCGAAGATTAAAATAAATTTCAAAAAATGATTTCAGTTTCTGTCATGTACCTATTAATGTTCGTTTTCTCGAAACTTTTGGAATGTGGTGTCAATATGGATTTTTCGAATCCAAAATCAATTCACTATGTTCAATGTGAGTGCTTATTTACTTTTCAGTGTAAATTGAAAAAAAAAATCTTTTCAGTAGCAAATATGCATTTTCCTGCTCTGAGTGGTACTCTCACACTCTCATATTTCATTCATAATGCTGTTCTCACTATTCTTCGAAATCAGAAACATCCAGAGAATAATGCAAGAGATTTATCGATAGGATATTGTTTGGTTGCTTTTTGCTATGTTTTCATTGGGTTCACATTTTTCGCCGCGTTTCCCGTTCAAAGAAGTTGCATTAGTGATGTAAGTTGAATTTGAAGACACTTTATTATTTACTGAGACGCGAAAATTTGGTTTTTTGTTTCGTCAAAAGTACGTTATTCTGGTCTCGACACGACAATATTTTTGTAAAAAAGCGAAAAGGTGTGCTCCTTTAAAGATTACTATAATTTTGAACTAAGGAATTTTTTTCTGAGGAATTTTCATTGATTCTTCATGTTTTCAATACAAACATTCATTTAATTTTCAGAAAACTCAATCAATCATAACATTAATTTTTTAAAAATCGTGTTTTTTGAATCCGCAAACCGTTTTGGCATTTAACAAAAATATTGTCGTGTCGAGACCAGGTATCGTAATTTTGACGCTCATTTTCGTGTCTGTATAATATATAAATTTTTCTCTAGGATAATTTTTGAACACGATTCCATATTACTTCATTGTTAAATCAACTTATTCAATATTCTACTAATTAATAATCTTAAGCAAAACAAATATGGTCTCCTCTGACACTTATCGATATTATTTGATCTCTAATCATTTACAGAACTTCCTAAACAATTTTGGAGCTGGTGACGTGCTATCCTCAACTGCTCGTCTTTTCCTTTTATTCCAAATGATCACAGTTCTTCCATTGTTGATGTTTCTCGTTCGCTCTCAACTTTTCTACGCAATTTTTGGACAAACATGGCCTGGAGCGATTAGAGTTATAATTCTTAATGTTTTGCTTATTGCTGTTGCGGTCGGATTTGCAACATTTTATCCAAATGTTGGAAGTATTTTAAGGTAATTTAATTCATGATCAGTTAGAAAAAACAACTTAACTTCCAGATATGTGGGATCAATTTCTGGATTAGTTTATGTATTTGCCCTTCCTGCAATGGTTTATATTAAACAAAGTGAAGCGGCTGGAACATTAACTCCCATGAAGAAATATGCTCATTATGGAATTATCGTTATTGGAGTTGCCAATCTTATTGCCCAATTTGTGATCTAGTCGAATCGTTTACAATTTACAAAGAAAATCAGTAGTAGATCAGAATTTTCGTTTCAAGAAATCAACCAAATCAGTTCATTCATTCATTTTATCACTTTATCATTTGTATTTTCTTATCAATCTTTTTTTATCCCTTTCCCCCTTCAATCAGACTAACACCTGATCTATTCATTTTTTTTCGTTTCAAATTTTCCGCCAATTCAATTTCGTGTTTCATACATTGTCTGTGTATTTTTGTCATGTTACGGCGATCGAGTTTTTCGATTTTTTCTTGTACAAAATTTTTTCACTTGATTCCTTGTCCTATACTACGGTTTCCTTATATATCTTTTAAAATATATCTAGATCAGTTTCATAGCTTTTCATTATTTTCTAATATTAATGAAGGTGTTTCAATTAATATAAAGTGATGATTCTTGAAATTTTGTAGTTTCCAGAATCATTTTACCTTTCAAAAAACTAAAATTGCAAATGTAATCAGGATATTTTCAGGTCGTTAGAAGATCTGAAAATGCCGACATTTCGAAGCAACATTGTAGTCTTCAATTTGATAGCAAGAAGGCCAGTTTCATATCATTGTCGTTCTATCTCCATCACTTTTTGATATATTTTATTCTAATCGTTCTATATTTTCAGAGCATTCACTACAACGTCAACAAAAAATATGGGTTTCGTGGAAAAAGTACGGTTACTGGATTATTGGAAAATTCAAGATTCTGCTTTGCAAAGGTTTCAACAGGAAATGGAAATCTATTCATAACTTGACTCAATTTCCAGCGAATTTCCTCGATCTCGTCTCGTTTTGATGGTTGATCGGCGCCTTCTAGTCACGAAAGATCAACCAGATGTACAAATGGTGGAACTTTCGTTTGATGATTTGAAACAGAGACTTGGAGAATATGGCTTACAATTTGATTTGAGCAACTCTTGTCTTCTGGATGCACTGTCTACCGATGTTGACATGGAAAGTTAAAATATTATAGGGATACAGAAAAAAACCTCTATTGACATCAACGTAAAACAGGTCAATTCCGCCCACGAACCATGGGTCTCGTTGGGTATTAGGTGGAAAAACAGTAAATTCAAAACTGTTTCAATTGGTTTCGCCAAGTTTCAAGCATTTTTCTTCTTTTTTAAATATATTTTCCGTTGTTTTTAATGGTTTTCATGCCGCAATTGGTGAACTAAAATTCATTTATAGACAAATGATAAAACCTTATTCATTTTTCAACTTCACATAAATTTTGAAACATCAACTCGCAATAAAAAACAACTCTAAAAACAAGGAATAACGTAACACAAAGGACGAAAAGTGTTTGAAAAAGTTCGAATTTAATGCTTTGCCGCCAAATACCTAACGAGACCCATGGTTCGGGGGCGGAGCGTTTTCAGTTTTGGTTTTTTCTATGTCCTGATAATAATTGCACACATCTATGCAATATATAAATTCTTTGAAATTTTAGATTCCACTATTTGGAACCTCAATTGACGCTGCGGATCCTCCAGAAGATTCTCCAATCTCGAAGAAAGAAGTTCTGAAACAGCTAGGGAACAGTTTGGGAGGCAGATTTACAGATATTCGTATGGCTATGCTGACAATGAGAGAGGAACGACAACGAAATCTTCTCGCTAAATTCCAATCTCTTACCAAATGGGCATCCATTTATCGGAGATGTCCCAAGTGTGCAGCTGCTTTGAAAATGAGATCAAGTAAGAGTGGAGCAGAATGTGTGACGTGCCAAAGAGTTTATTACCCAACGGTGAGAATTTCGAATAATTCGAATAGATCTGATTTTGTTTAGTTCTCACCAGTCTCCATCACACTTATCACGGATCCAACAAACGAACATGCACTTCTTGTTCGCCATCGTGGATCAGCTGGGGGAGTTTTTACGGCTGTTGCAGGTTTCGCTCATGTAAGCGACTTGAAAGAAGTGAATATAAATTAATTTATTTTAGTCTGGAGAAAGTATGGCAGAATGTGCACGTCGTGAAATTGCTGAAGAAGTTGGAATTGAAGTTGATTCAATACGATCACTGGATATGTCACAGCCATGGCCAATGCCCGATTCGTCGCTTATGATTGCACATGTGGCAGTTGCAAAAATTGATCAGAAGGTTTCTTAAATCAACACCAAAGACATCGCTAAGAATATAAACTTTCAGATTTCTGTGTGCCCTGATGAGTTAGAAACTGCTCAATGGTTCACACGTCATCAAGTCAAAGAAGCTCTTACAACAACACTTGCTGACCCGCTCCTGAAAAATCTTCCACGAACATTGGACGATCGTCAGACACTCCACTACATCCCTCCAGCTGGAGCTATCGCACATCAAATGATTCGACAATGGGTTGACGGGAAACTCGAAAACCATAATTCTAGAATTTAGAACTTTTGTAGTTTTATTTTTTCATATCATTTTCAAGTCAATTTCATACAATTTTATCAGGAGTCAGAAAGTAATAGAGAACAATTGTGTACATTTTCATTGATTTTTTAATTGAACATGCGAAGACGGGTGTTTGGGAAGTTTCTGAAGAAGAAAGATTTATTTAAAATTTGGGCAAATCATTATACTAACAGCAATCACAACAGTCGGCAATACAGCAACCAGCACAACACGCTAAAAGAGCAACAAGACAACAATTGTCACTGCCTCCACTTCGTCCACCTCCACGACGCTCTTCTACGACTCTGAAAATATATAATTTTTTTCAATGTGATTAACATAATTGTCATTATCAGAAATTTTGCGATTTTTGTACCAAAATTACGGTACCCGGTCTCGACACGACAATTTTGTTTTAATTGCAAACGAGTGTGCGCCTTTAAAGAGTACTGTAATATCAAACTTTCGAAAATTAATGTGTTTTAGTTTTTTATTAATTAAAATTTTCCAACCAAAATCGATGCAAATTTCGCAGATGTTTACGAAAATGTGAAATTACAGTACGCTTTAAAGGCGCACTCTCGTTTGCAATTAACAAAAAATGTCATGTCGAGACGAAATTTACGCATCTGCCTAAATATTCTCTCATTAAATATTTAACTTACACAACGTGTGGTTGTTGTGGATAATATGGTCCTTGCTGTCCCTGTGGATAGTATCCTCCCTGTTGTGGCACATATCCTGCGGAGCCTGGTGGTGGATATCCTGGTTGTTGGGTGTATGGAGGTGGTTGATTATATGGTTGATACGACATTATGTACTAGTTCTGGAAATGTGAAAATTAGATTATGAGTTTTCATGAGTACGGTATATCTGGAGAAAAGGAGAAGGTGTTTTCTATTACTTTTCAGCTGCGAAGCTTTGTGATTTTAAACGCAAACATACGGTGCCCGGTCTCGAAACGACTAAACCTTCAAAGCTACAGTACCCACAAGAATTTAGCAATGTCTACGGTTTCCCTGTCTTTCTCGAAATTTGTCCTGTTTTCCCGAAGGAAAATTGACGAAAACTATTAATTTATTGGTGAGAGATTGCAAAATACTTTTTGGTACGATAGCAAGGAAGTTTCAGTAGTATCGAGACCCACGGCCGTAATTTTGCGTAAAAAATCGCAAAATTACGCAGCTGAGTGATATTTCTTCTTAAAAATTTGGTGATAATGATTTTAAAAAGTTGGAGTTTGGTAGATAACAAAAACCTAATTGAAACAGTATTTAATTTTTGCCATTTCAAAATCTTAAAACCCTTATGAATTTGGTTTTAAACACTGAGGAACTGAGGAACACTAAGGAGAACAGCAAAAAAAAAATACAGTACCCCTAGAAACAATTGAAGATACTGTAGGACTTTCACAAAACTTCCTAGGATTAGCAACAAAATGCAAATTTAAATCCGTTTTGACCACTGCCAAAAAGAAATCAATGACTAGATCAAAAATGACGTGTTATTGAGAATGAAAACGGAAGTATGAAATATTGGGGTATGGAAAGTTGAGTGTCTCTAGGTGAGGAGGAGCGAAAGTAGTAAAAGAGGGATCGAATTGGAAAGTAGAAGAGAGAGAGAAAAGGTATAGAGAGACACAACAATACAAAGTTGCCGCTTATTTGCTTTGGTCATATGAATTCAGAGAAAGAGATGAAATGACAGAACGAGAGGAGACAGGAGATGATGACTCATTGAAGGAACATGACGAATATGAGGAATGGTATGTTTCTCATTAAGATCAGGTGTTGGGAAACACTTTACTTTTGAATATTTCAATTTTACAATTTTTTGAAAAGATTTAGAAACTTTGAAACGGTTTTGTTGAAGTTTCGCACTCCGTTGAATCTCAAAAATATCTTACCATATTGGGTTTTTTAGTCTTGCACTCTTAACGTTTACAACTTATATATCAGCCCTATTTTGTTTTATCACAGTCTTTTCAACTGACAAATTGGTATTTTATTTCTTCCTCTACAGTTTTATAGTTATTGCCAAATTGATACCTTCAAAAAGAATCAAGATGCAAATATGATATTACCTTTTGGTATATCTTCAACGGTATTCTATTCAAAGTGAAAGTAAAAAAGAGAGTGAAATTCAAAAACTTTGAAACCGTTTTATTGAAGTTTCGCACTTCGCAAAATCAAAACAACTGTTTTTTTTAGTTTTATAGTAAGTGCCAAACTGATATCTTCAAAAAATCAAAATAAACGCTTCAAAAGTATAGTGTACCTTTTGGTACATCTTCTATGGTTTTTCGCAATTTAAAAAAGCTCCGTGATTAGAGATTTTAAAACTATTAGAAAATTAGGGCTTACCAGAACAGATTGTGTTCAAGCCAAGAATCTAACACAATAAGTTATTTTATGATTTAAAACTTCTACAGAAGTTATTGTTCTAGTTTGGGAAATAGTTCAGATAAATTGTTTCAATGATATTTGAAATTTTTATCAACTTGTTTCAAAACTTACCTTAATTAGAATTTACTGTTAACTATATTTGATGTACAATTGATCACAAAAACCTAACACCACGGCTTACCGTGTAAAAATTTTTTCTAAAATTTTTCTTTAGAAACCCAGCAGTATTCTCAAAATATTTTTCTGCAAATAAAGTATAGGACAGGTTTACTTTAAAACGGGAGAGCAAAGTTAGAGACACAGCTGCCAGACTACCACAAACTATGAAAACCCTAGTGCAACTGCAAAAAAAATTCAAAGAAATTTCACTGCAAGCTGTGCACCCGTAACAATAAAACCGATTTCATAATCACTCTTGAGCGTTATCTTGTTGCTAAGCAGCTCACAAAACACATTACTTTTTGTTTTTAATCAAGAGGGAAACAACATTTCTAAACCGACGTGTGCCCGGCAGTAAGGAGACATCGAAGAGAACACTTCCTATATAACATTTAATATAGAAAAAAACAAGAATAGATAGAAAAATAGAGAAACAGATGAAAACGCCCTTCTCTCTGAGTGTCCTGTTATTCAACATTATTTGACTTTTTGATATCAAAAAGAGAAATAGGAAAACAGGTTTGAACGCTGGTGAGTCATCAGAAAAATATATTTGGAAATGATTTTGTAACGTTGCATATGACAATTTTTTAGAAGGAGCAATGTCCATTTGTAACAATCTAGAAAAATCGTTGGATAGAATGAATACGTGCTTCATGCAAATCTGCATGCAATGTAATTTTGAGTGAACGCGGGGGCCTAGTTTTGTTGAAATTTCAAGTAAGAAATGCAAAAACTAGCAGCCTTACTAGTTAGCTATACTAGTTAGCTACTAGTTAGATATATCTAGGCACAAGGTAGGCACAGACCGCCTTGCATTTTATGCTTATGTGAAATAAATTGATAAATAATCAACAAAAAAACATATTTTTTCTCTGAAAATCCATGAAGCATAAGCACGAGAAAATGACAGGTGTAGACGGAAAATGGAAAATTTATGAGAATAATGGGCGTGTTGAGTGGGCTTTGGGTATTTCGCAATCTACCTAGAATATGTGTAAGTATCAGATTTCAATTGGTCTCGTGAGTCATAAAAGGAAGGGTACAAAGGTTCTTTCACCGAAACATGAAATTTTTATAAAAAGTATTTAGAAGTTTGAAAATAACAAGCAACTAAACGGATTCCTACAATTGTTTTTTAAGATCAGCGAATCTTATTTCTCTGAAGGTGTTTCTCCAAATATTCCATTTTCCATTTTTCCATTTTATTCCCCATTTTCACATTAAAAATCTTAAAATTCAGATAGTTTCTAAATGTTAAATGTAAAAAATAAATTAAACTATCTACGAAGAATTTCACACACGAAATGAAACTAATAATCCAAAAAATTAGAAGAGATTTTTGGTGACAAGTACTTGAAATAACAAATGAAAACTGAGTCAACTGCGGTAGACTTTGAAGCGATGCTCGAAAAGCAAATATATTTCAGTGAAAGACAAACACTGGACGCAGACATCGGGGATCATTAGAACAGGTTTTTATGTTGACAATAAATTTTTTTGAGTTTAAATCATTCTTGGGAGCACAATTAAATATTTCAGCACTAATTGTAAGAAAATTAAAATCTAAGGTTGAAAATAAATAATGTTCAAATTTGCATCAAGAGACTCAAATTAATTAAAGCTGAAAATATCTTTTAAAAAACATAAACCAGAAAAGTTGTCTAAATTCTTTCTAACAACACAGAAAACAACATGAATTCAGATAAGTGCAGGTACTCTCACGTCTGGAAGCACAATATGCTACCCACATGACATTGATTAGGAAAACTCTTTTGTTGTCAGCTGAAACATGAAGAAAGTACAGTTTTGTGAACCAAATAGTCACGAAAGTAGAGTCACAATGTTAAACTATGACTTGCTGTGATTTCTTCTTGTGCTCTTTTTCTGATCGTTTAAACCAATAAGTTGAAAAATGCGGAAGTTTTATCTGTGTGATTTTTCATTTTAGAAGGTCGATATCGATACTGGGTATATATTATAAGACGAATAATAGTTCAACATTGCTGAATAGCACATTTGAAAATCAATCATAATTATAAATTTCTGAATGAAAGCTTTGGCAAAATTCCAATTTTTAAAAATGTGTGTTTCTTTAGAATTACAGTCTTTTGTCGCATTATCGATCATCTCCCCGGGCATTTAAAAACATAATCAACATATATTATTAATATTATTTTTAGTGGAACAATTTTTTGACCGATTTCCAAAGTAATGAGTTGCAAATACCCGCGTAAAAACTGTACAAAAATAATCATAAGGAATTTTGGTGAATTTAGCGCTGTTTGGATGGCTTACATTAGCAGGCCGATATAAATTGAGAAAACATTTTTCCAGAAAATCTACTTTCAGAACTTATTAGTTTATTATTTTCTTTCCCCAAAATTAAAAAAAACCTTTTTCCTGGCAATGATTGGATTTGAAAACTCACTTTATCACTACATTTGTAAGTTTCAAAATATCGTTTAGCAATATTAAATATTTAAAAAAAACAAAAAATATTTATTGCAGTTTCAGACGGAAGTTTCTGATGGTTTCGATATCAATAAAAGTTCATCTAATGTTGGTTTCAAGAAAATAGCAAGTGATTCAGCAACAAGAGTATCTGCCGGTGTAAAATCATCTTCTAGGGAAGGAACTTCAATTCGAAATTGCTGAAAATAAACATTTCGTTTGAAATTTATTTCTTGAAATTTAAATTGTTCTGCTCACCTCTAAACTTGCATTTCTATTCATAAATCGATGAAGCCGAATGAGATATTCCCATTGCATTTCAGCTTCCTTTGCTAAAAATCTGTTGGATATTATTTTCATATATGTGCAAAACTCACGAGAAATATCAAAAGTGTGCCCGAAATGAGCCCAAATTTCATTCATATGCTCACGAGATATATCAAATTCTCGATTTTTCCATATTGCTGGAGTAAGACGAATTTGTTCGATAAATTCTTCCAGTCTATTGTGATCCAACATTGCAACTATGAACTATTATTTTTAAAGTATAATTAAATCTTTAAAATGAAGATTTAAGTAAAGAAAAAAGACATGAAAACAAATTAAAAATGTGTGAAAGTGTCTGGAAAGTGGTGGACGCTCAAAGTGAATTCCTCAAGAGTTTTGTCATTCATTTTGGATGAAGAAGGAGTGGAAAAAAGGAGTGTCCTAACACTTCTCAACGACCATGCTTGCGCAAAAAAGTAAAAAAAGTTTTGAAGGCCCAAAAAGCAAACAGACTGGGAAAAGCTTGAACTTCTTGGAGACTCACCGATATGTATTTGTTTGTATTATGTTTGTTCTCACATGATATCGCATTTCGTTTTGCGCTGGGTTTCTACTAAATTGTACGTAAGATGCAAAAGTGTAATTGGAATTACTGTAAGATGAGATGGAAAAATGTCTGGTTTCCAATGACGAGATACTTATATCTTTTCTAATAGTCATGAACATAATTTTTGGGATTTGCCAGATAATTATTGAATGCAATGTGATATTTGAAAATTTCAAAATAATCGTTTGGATATGAAAACTTACAACAACTGACAATTGCCAAAAATTTTCAATCGCCGCCCACACCTGGTTTCACATATTTTATTAAATCAGAGTCTGCCTTTGTGACAATTACTATATATATTTTGAAGCTAAAAATATATTAGGAAATAACTTTATTTTTCAAGAAACAAGAGATCTTCCGTTTTTCCATCATGATATCGATTTCAAAAATGATATAGTTTTAGACATGGTGATAGCTAGTGATAATCATATTTTTTCCAAATTGATCGAACTGCTCAAACCCGGATTCAGATCAACTTCCATCGGGGATATTGTTTTTCGTGAACCATCAATGTTATTGAATACGTTTGTCTGAAAACAATTATTATTTTGCGAAATGTGGTGTTGAAATAATTCCATTATTTGATTTCATAGATTACATTGATTTCAAACTCTACTAAATTTATGTAAGCGCAATACTAACGGAGACTACAAGTTTTTATTATTATTTAGAAATAGTGATTTTCAACTTTCACGAAAAGTGGTTTCTTAAAATTTTTAATTGTTGAATTTGAAATCCAAAAAAAAGCGCAAGACTAAAAGAGACTGAAATACTAATTTTCAAAGCGTGTTAGAGTTCAATATTAATAGATTATGTACCTTTGAGTCATTCCTTTGCAATGAATCATTTGACATTGCTATCTCGGATATGGTGTCCAGCCGTTTCTAAAAATAAAAATCAACAAAACCGTTTAATTTTCAAAAAAGTTTCTTACATTTTTCGCAGCTTCTTCATCTCTAAATCTCTGTGCAATTCCAGTAGCTGCACCGGATCTTGAATTATTATTGGAAGCATTTGACACACCGGTTATTCGTTCTTCATACTGAAATCCATATTTATAATTTTTGTTCTTAATTAATAACTAACCTGTCCAATTGTTTCATGGCTTCTAGATGATTCTTCTCGATGAGATCTCACAGTATCCGTGGATTTTGAAATGTCTTTGATATTTAATCGATTCCCTGGTTTAATGCTTGCTTGAACCACGCCGTTCTTAGCTTGCCTGAAACATGAAAAAAATTGTATCAGTTTTTGAAATGAATATTTGCTTTGTTATAATTTTAGAAAACTAGATCACAATTTCAGTAGCACTCAGACAAACGCTTAGTAGTCTAATTAGATTTCAACCATATTTGTTTAGAAAATCCATATTGCATTATATTTGCTCCATATTAGATTAGAAATCCATGTTAGATTAGATTCCCTCCATATTTCATTAGAAAACAAATCTAATCCAATATGGTCGAAATCTAATCCAATATGGCACGATCTCAGCCATATTTGATTAGATTTCAACCATATTTGATTAGAAAATCCATATTGGATTAGAATAGGAAGCCTATTAATTATGTCCCCATTATATTTGCTCAGTTTCTAATCAAATATGGTTGAAATCTAATTAGACTACTAAGCGTTTGTCTGAGAATCAAAACCCTTACCCCTCCTCAAAATTCTGCAATTGGGTCGCTCGATCGTTCTTCTCCTCATTGGCTCGAACTTGATCTTGACGACATCTGCACATCCAAATACAGATACAACAGATTGAGAGAATCACACAGACGAGAACAATGACCGCTATCGATATTAACTGAAAAGATTGTGTAAGTACAAAGATAAGGACAAAGAGGATATTTTTAACCTAATTGGAAAGCTTATATGTGGGGTATCGCCAGTGCTAAGAAGAGTGAAATTTTTTCAAAAATATACACAGTAATGCTTCAAACTTTTCAAAACTCCAAAAAAAAAACTCGGACTGAAATTTTCAAAAACTATCATGTTCGGTTATGTGGGACTATTGTTAAAGTATATCTGCCATTAACTCTGTTTTGATTTTTAATAAATTGAATAGTCAACCAATCAGTCTCGCTTACCTCTTGCGAAAACTCCATTCAAAACTGAATAGTTCGTCTTGAAAATTAAAAATCTTCAGAACGAAGAAAATGAAAAATATGAAGAGAGTTTGTAGTTGTCGCCGTGTCGTCGTCGTCTTCGGTCACCGGATGAAGGTAGATCATCACCCGGGGATAATGTCGACAAAATAGTGCAAAAGATGGAGAGTCGCAGAGATTTAGAGCTCTGAAGTCAGCGGATTTGTACTGGAGTTTAGATGAAGACATGGATTTTCAAGATATATTGAAAATAGAAGAAAACATAGTGAGGACAGTCAAAAAATCACGTGGGTTGGGAACGGAGTGCTTGGATCTTGGAGATAACTTTTTGAAATCTTTTAGAAAAACCACGTTGTAATGGATGTTTTAGTTGCCAAGTTCGTTAGACATGTTCCAAAATTCAAACAGTGTATTTCCTAACACTACAAGATATCAACTCCAAATATAAAACATCGAAAATGAAATAAACGCAGACCGCAATAGACAAAAGGTCCCATTCCTTTTCTCTATTTTCTCACTCAAAATTGACTTGCAAAAGCACTCACTCAGCCTCTTTTTGTGCTCTTCGTGGTAGAGCCCGAGATTTGGTGAATTTCTATGGAAACGCTGTGACTTGGGAAAAAAAGAAAACATGCACACAAAGTTTTGAGAGCATGAGTTTTCTTTTATTTGTATAGAATAAGCTTTAATTAACCAAAAAGTTTTGAAATGTTATGTATGAATGATAAAGTTTTTGAAGTGAAAAGAGCAGCGGAAAAAATTGAGAAATAAATCTGAAAGATAAGTCTAAAATTAAAAAAAAAACATATTATCATAAAGAATATAAGTTTCTACATCAACTCGGCAAAACGGCCTAACTTCATAGCATACTCTTGCAACTTCTTAACAACAATTAGGCATTTTAGCTTTTAAGCAAACTTCTGCAGCTTTTCAGACGACTTTTGCAGTTTCTTAGCAGATGTAAAGCTAAATTTCGCTCACAATCCCGTTGTTTTTCGCAACTTCCTAACAGCTTTTTACAAAGTTATATAAATGTTTTTATTAAGTTGCAAGAGTTTGCTATGAAGTTGCGACGTTTTGCCAAATAAGTTGTCTTTCTACGAATAAAAGCTAAAACTTTAAAGTAGGTGCAAAATGACCACCGTCTACTTTTTGCCTACATACGTGCCTACTGCTAAAACACACAATATACGTATGATTTTTAATTTGAAATCGCAGCATGTTTATTGAAATGAGGAAACACGCAGATCAACACTGTGCTAACACATAACGAGTAGGCAAAAAGCAGGTAGGCGCTTACACTTGAAACACCTATTATGGAAGTCTTACTATAAACATAAAAACAAACTGGACCGACTCATTATTGGTAACTTCTAACAATATTCAGTTATTATCTCACATATCATCCAGTTAAAACTAGATAGAATCAATCAATTCTCGAATTCTCATAATAAAATCTGTCGTCATCCTAATCTTCAAATTAATCCTAATACCACCAAGTACCTATACTAATCTAAAATACCTTATTCAATTGAAGGTAAAACATAAGTAGGTCAACCCATTGCTCAATTCCTGCTAACTCCTATACCTATTATATCTTCAGCCACAAAAACGACGGAAATCGTTTTCCTGCTGGTGGTCCTGAAGCAATCGAAAACAGGTTTTTCTTTAATGATTTTCGAGACTTTTGAAAAAAAATAGTGAAAAAAAAGAAGAAAAATCGTTGTACATAGTTTAGGAAGAAATTTGGATTTATAACAAAACCGGAAATGAAATTTTTGTTAGGTAGTTCTATAGCTGATAGTGAACAAAACATGAATCAAACCTCCAATTTCTGAAGTGACTGAAATTTCAAACATACGACTAAAATAACTAAAAAATTTTTGCATGCATCTTTTGAAATATAAACAGTTTTCAAAATTATATTGAACGTAGGCACTCGTGTAGGCAGAAGGCACGCTTGCATGCCTTGAAGGCGAGCTTTTCGAAAAAACAAATAGCGCTTTTGAACAAGCTATAATTCTGCTGGAACTCAAAAAAGTATATTTGGAACGGGAATTCAGTTTGATCTTCAAATTTATAATTTAAGTGGAAATATACAGAAACAGAAACTCATACTCTAATGCAAAAATAAATAAATCGAAAGGAACCAGGTGCCCTACTAATCGGGATTGTAGGCCGCTTCGAAGACAGATGTCCATCTACTACCAGCTGTCTTTCGCTCCTCGCTTTCTCACGGTACCGCCTGTCACTCAAATCATCAAAATTTTGTATTTGATACAGAAAGGCATGCCTATCAAAAAATGGGATAAAATTGGAAAACCGCAGGAAAATTGATGATCACTTGTGGCTATTTTTAATACTGTTACGTCGCACAGCTGGAACCTGGACTTTCTGGTTTTTTTGGTTTTTGATTCACATGACTTTTTTTGCAAAATTGTTTTCAGGAGAAAAACTTTTAAAAAACTAGTAACCGATGTTTGGTAATTGTTATTCAAGGTTTCAGAGTGTAACTTGACATTTATTTGTTCAAATTTGCGACCGAGAACACAACAAACTTAAAACAAAAACTTTACGTGAGGACCCTACATCCATTAAGTTTCTGAAGAGATTGTTGTATAGTAATTGAAAAATATTTTGCTACATTTTATCAATATTAAGTTTTTTGATATTTTCAGGTTGAGCCAAGTCAGATCCCATCAGAAAATGTTTGAAAATAATGTTAATCTTGAAAATCGTCCTAAGCTCCGAAAAATGAAATAGGGATATTGAGGTTGAAGAAAACATTTTTAGAAAGCTTGATGGTACCGACTAAACTTTGAATAGTGTAAAATTCAAAAATCAACCAGATTTCTGCTCTTGCAACAACGGAAAGATTTACGAAAAATATTATATATATCAACAACCTGAAACAAAGAAAACCTTTAAAATGGTGACAGAATAATGCAAGGAAGTCAATAAGCTTCAGAGAAATGAGCTCGAAATCTCTGAAACGAAAATTCATTTGTTCCTTCCCACATTTTCAGTTTCCATGGTTTCAGTTGTTCAATATTTCAGCCTTTTCACCGATACCTGCAATTATGATCAATGTGCATTTTGAGTTTTTCGTTTTCTTTTTTCACACATTTAACACACATGTTGAAGAATGAGAATGTGAGAATTAAAAGTTAAAGGGACAGACTAGCGGGCCCTATGGGGCCCGCTAGTAGAGGTGGGGTTGGGGCGAGTCCGCTAGCTGGCGCGGGTTCTCGGCTTCGCCTCGAACGTGCGCTTGGCATTGTTTTTGGTCTCGCACCGCAGGCCTGCGGCCTGCGTTGCTTCCTCTACCAGATTAGGTAGCTGGCGCAGGTTCTCGGCTTCGCCTCGAACCTGTGTGTTTGTTTTTACTGTTTTAAAAATATTTAATGTCTCCCTGCAGTACACAATTTAGATTTAGAGCGCCTGCGGCGCTCTGACCAGGCAGTAAAAGCAGGCTGGCATAGAAGGCCTTCGGCCTGCTCTGCCTGTAATTTAGATTCAGAGCGCCCGCGGCGCTCTGTCCCGGCAGTAAAAGCAGGCTGGCATAGCAGGCCTACGGCCTGCTCTGCCTGTAATTTAGATTCAGAGCGCCTGCGGCGCTCTGACCCGGCAGTTAAAGCCTACTGGCATAGCAGGCCTTCGGCCTGCTCTGCCTATAATTTAGATTAAGAGCGCCTACGGCGCTCTGTCCCCGCGAAGAAAGCAGACCTCAAAATTAAAAAATGTTTTATTTTAAAATTAAAAAGGATTTTTTATTTTAAAATAAAAAAAAAAATTTTAATGTATTTTTATTTGAAAATTAAAATAATAATTTTCAACCCCTCAATTACAATAAATGAACAGTCTCTACATTACCTCCTTTCTTGCAGGAAGAAAGGTGGATAGACTGTTTTACAGCCCATTGGGGACCTCTTACAAAAACAAATGTGGCGATGTCTATTGTTCTTCTATTAAGAGATATGTCGTAAAATATACATATCGGATCCTGTAACAGTAATTAGAGACCATATTACAGCCACCCTATGCATGAGAGGGATGAGGCAAGAGAAAGGGGAGGAAAGAGGGGGGCGGGCGGGCATTGCTGAAACTTGAAAGCGCCGTAACTCAGCTCATAATAGGAATTGGAAAAAGAAAAGTATATACTTGAAATCAGCGTTAAAAGTAGAATATTATAGCATTTGAAAATTTAAAAATTGGTCAAGAATGAACTTTTGAGCTTTCTGAGCAAGGCTTGAAGCCTACAACTTCAGGAACGCGGCTCGAGGAACTCAAGACTAAAATTTTTTGGTTTGTCTCGCTTCTCATAGCAAAAAAATAAGATTTAGGACATAACATTCACATTTCAGTGAAAAACTGGTCCAGGAAAAGAGGGAAACTGAAATTTCGTGGTCAAAAATTAAATAAACTAAAATCGTGGAAAATGGTCGTAGAGAGCTGTCTTTCAGCTTGCATTTGGTATTTATGTACTAATTACGAATTTAACATAAAATCCCATTCGGTAGTGGAAAATTTTTTATTTTTCCAGCAAAAACGTCATTATTTTGAGAAAATCATGAAATTTGCGATTTCTGAAGTTATTTTTGACTTTTTTGTAAAAAAAAGTATATTTTTGAAGAGTGAATTTCCTGAAAAA
Source organism: Caenorhabditis elegans (assembly GCF_000002985.6). NCBI lineage: Eukaryota > Metazoa > Nematoda > Chromadorea > Rhabditida > Rhabditidae > Caenorhabditis > Caenorhabditis elegans. The sequence goes on along the minus strand of NC_003282.8, from coordinate 10,997,467 downwards.
TACGTTTTTCGAAAAATTTACCCCAAAAAGTGCCAAACTGACCGACTTATAGGCGAAAGAATCTCAAAAATCACTAATTTGCACACCAAAAACAAAAGGCGGAATGCGCACAGTTTCATTGAAAAATCGTCAATTTATGCTTTTTTCGTAACTTTCCGGTTGGATAATGAGAAAACTATTTAGAAAAACGGAATCTACGTTAAAATTTACATTTGATAATGTAAAATAAAACACAAATACGAACGTTAAACATGTTTTCAACGCAATTTTCGAAATTCTGGGATTTTTTGAGTTCGATTTTCAAATCATCATAACTCAGTTCAAAATTGATGAAATTGCAAAAACTAAACATTTTTAACAATCCCAGATATACAGTTACCTTATCTCAAACATTTTATACTATGACCTCTAAACGTGTGCAAAAAAAGCAACACGACACGCGAAAAAAGTGATTTTTTCGTGTTTCATCAAAAATTTCTCTTAAAAGATAGAATCAAATCAAATAACCATTTAGATAGACAGATAGAAAAAGCGATTCTCTATTTCCTACAAAAAAGAAAATTGAAAAATGTGCAGGTACAGCAAAGTTAGACACGAAAGTGCACACCAAACTTTTTTAATTTTTTGTGACACTTTTTGCGCAAAAAGTGACGACCCTTGCACATTCCATATTTAACATAGGAAGAAGGCAGATGTTTATATGAAAGTATTAAAAATAGTATAAAGGCGAATTGGATAAAAACTCAAAAACCAAGTCGTAAATCATAAAATGACAATTCATATTGCCAATAACAGATAATTTTCTAATCTCGGAGAAGCCTCATTTGTTTCGTCATTATAGTTGTTCCCATTCTTGAGCTTCTTCGTTGATTTTTCGTTTTCTTTTAACATAATTTTTATATTTTTTTTAATTGAAATTTCTTGGCCAATTTTTTTAGTTTCAGTCTTGTTTGTCTGAAATTGAACTCATTTTACTTATTTTTGAAATCACCGTTTCTGAGAGTTAGCTTATATTCTCTATTAGTGTTGCACCCTATTGCTCCACTTTAATGCTATCTCGGTTAATTTTGAATATAAAAATAGACAATTGATTACGTTGAAATGAGGTACATAATAGGTGAAGAACTCTCGCCACGGTCTTAGAAGAAGTGGTACCTTGAAATCGCAAATTTTAGAAATTTGATTATCTGAATCTAAAGTTCATACAATTTTACATCATAACGTACATAGAGATACACATGATTTATCTTACAACGTTTAGCACATAGTTTCATGCTAGCACAAAAGCACAATACTAAAAATTGTAGACACTTGTTAAAGTTAGTCTATAACACAAAAATAGTTCAACTTTTGAAAAATTCTCGTGAGTTTTATCTTTCGTTAGTGGATTTATCAGGGTTTAATTCAAGAAATTCTATAGATTATTTTCTTTGGAAAATCACTTGTCCGATATCAAACAGGTCAGCATAGAACACGAGCATTTTCTTGAGATTTTTGTTTTGAGGTTATTCAATTTTCTATTGCAGTCACAGTTTTCCAACAAAGTTTTTGATATCTTCCCTTCATATTTCCATTTTTTATAACTCTCCTACTATACTAATTTGTGAGCTCGCTTCCATCGACAACGACACCTTGAGACTTTACCCGAGGGATTTCTTCTCGTAGCAGTCCGTTTCTATTGACAACCATCACTTCTTCGTTCAATAATAATAGTTAGACACAATATAAAGTCGAGAGACAGAGACAATCAATTTTCTCCATAACCTCTATTTACGAAATGTTATCTCCTCTTGTTTCCCTTCAACTCATATGTATATGCACCTCCTCTTCGCTTCAAGCAGGTGATTACTTTCGGAACCATGGAGATGTGCTCGGCGAGCAGTGTATGTGTGTTTGCTCCCGAGATAGCCATACAAAGCCCCACACTCCTCGCTTGTCGAAATATTTTCAGTCTATCTATTGACGTCACTATCGGATTTCCGTCACGGTTTTTTGTCGGTATTTTAGGAGAAAAAGCGGATCAAAATCATGAGGAAGTCCATAACTTTGATTAGAGTCGAAAGATAAGCCACGTACATTCACGTAAGCATTCTTTGTGAAAGAAACTTATCTCGGTATTTGACATAAATAAATCCGAGATTTATTCAAAAATTGTGGAAAGATGTTTAAATTTTCCACACGGTATACGGTAGAGCTTATAAAAAAAGTGACGCACGAAATGTTTGAAATTTTTCTACAAATGTGTTGAATTGATCCCTGGTGAAGCCTTACAACACATTTTACAACTAGCAAGCATGCTCAAAGTTGTATAACGAAAAATTTATTTACTAAAATTTTTCCATGTGATATGAAAATGCACATGTCTTTTGACATTTCTAAGCTTTCCCAAGACTTTTAAGGTTTTTATAAAATGTTTTGAAACGCAATTTCCAATTATTTTCTATGTTGATTTATCGTATAGATTCAAGAGTTATCAATTTCTGGAAAAAAGCATGCATGTTATTGCAGGCGTAAGATACAAATTCTGAAATCAAATATAAAATCCACCTATGGGAAAAATGTGAGATTTCAGCTGAAAATAAGCCTTTTTCCAAAACGTGGAACCACCATAACTTTTTTTGAGAAATTTTCAGAGCAGCTCATCGAAAATTCGGTAGTTTTAGGCCATTTTGAGCTTAAAAAGGCAACATCTCCAATTTCTCCACTTTTAATTAACTTTTCATACCTTCTCAGTCAGTCTCAACTTCCAAATATCTCTTCTAAAATTCAAAACTCAGTCCAATATCAGTTCATTAGTACGACGTTCTCATTGCACCACCGAGAGCCCCAGAAACTCCGCCCATAATTTTATAATAATCCACTCATTCTCGAGATATCTCTCCCACTTTCATACACTACTTCTACTTTTTGTGCACAAGATTATTATCAAGTACATGTGTATTGTCAAAAATAGGTAGGCAGGCCAAGTTGAGTAGACGGCAGAGGCTAGGCACCGCGTTGTACACTAAACACTTTATAAAATTTCCATAAATTTGTATGATCGTCCGAGTTGGGACCTAGAGATTATGCAAATAACCCCTCTTTATGTACGTACTGTAAAACAAACTCCGCCCATTTAGGATAAACTATAAATAGGCAGAGAGCAATGAGATAGTCACAGTCTTCTATGTATTCGATTGATTCCAGGCAAGTTTGAAAAATAAGTTCAATTTTTGGATCCCTGCAGTTTCGATGATTTTATCCTTAATTCTGAAGATGTGATAAATGCATCTTAACTGCGGTGATCTAGATCATGAACACTTTTTTAAAATTTATTTTATGTTTTACAATCTAATAAACGGATCTAACAACAGAAAACAGAATAACAAGAATTACAGAAAAAACAGTTGATATTAATGAAATGGGATTTCGAATAGATACCCGAGCATCTGAAGTGAGTACGTCATCGATTCGAAGTATCCGACCCGGTGTATGATTACATGATTCTTCAATTGATAACAGTGAACACATTAGAGAATACACATCAAACAATTGTATTGGTCCTTTTCGGAAGCCGACGCGGAACGCTAAAAAAGAAATTATTGACATGGCGCACAGAGATAAAAATTACTTCACTGATCCGGATCGGATCAGATTATTTTTGAATTTTCGGACAACTAGGGCTTAGGTTTGCCACAAAACGGCATAGACCTTACTTCAAGTTACGCCTGCCATAACACGCATGCTTTTTGTGTCCTAGTGGAGTATTTTTCTTCAGTAAGTAAACAAATACAACTCAAACATCGGAATACATTTCTGAACTGGAAACAAATTTCATTTAAAATTTTTTTTTTTTTTTCATTTTAATTGTACTTTTCCAAATTTTTACTAGACTGTTTGAACAAAAATCATTTTAAAAATGCCTTTAAAAGATGGAGTAGCGAGAATATTTAATTGTACTAAAATGACCATCTGTATTAATGCCACACTAGATGACTCTTATTTAAACAGGCTGTTGTCAAATTTTCGAAAAATTATCAAATTTCTTGTCAAATTTTCGAAAAATTCGGATTTTTTTGAGGAATACAATTTTCAATTTTTATTAGTGTTTTTTGGTCACATTAGCACCACTGAACTGTTCTTTTAAATACCATTTCTAAATTTCTAATCTCCTGGTGCATCTTGAATAAGGTTGATAAGCTGTTGATTAACCTCAAATCTCATGCTGACTTTGAAAAACCCAAAAACAACTACGTAACAGGGCGTGGCTTCGATTTATAAGAAACTACGTAACAGATATAATCCAAATTTAAAACTACTGTAGTTAAGTCTAAACACAAGTGTAATTCTAGTTTACTCATAACTGACCTGGTCCATAACCTAAAAAGACTCCCAATACATCAGGCAATTCATTGTTATACCCATCAATTGCAGCAGTTATTTCTTGCAGTTTTGGTTTTGGAAATTGTTTTTTCTCGTCTTTCTGAAAAGGAATACATCGTACAGTGATTTGATCAGTAAGTTACTTACAGTAACCACCGCATATCCAGGATCAGCAAGAAGAACAAGATCAGCTACAATATCGCTTTTCTTGAAATGATAATGATCTGGTAAGTTCCCAGATTTTGGTGTTGTGTAATAAACATGAACATTTGGAATTGGATTATGATCATGAAGTTGACTGTAGACTTGGTGAGTTTTTCCTTTTTTCACTTGTAATTGTTTGATTGCACCACTTCCCACAGTTGTTTCGATTAGTTCCATTGGCACATACTCATCCATTACTCTGTAACTGTTGGATATAGAAATTTGGTGGTTTGGAAGTCAACTTATCATTTCAGTCAGGCAATTGGAAAACTAAAAATTTTGTAGCATAGAGCAAACTGACATATTGCCTAAGCATAGACTAAGTATAGACTATTACCGTTTCTTAACTTTTGACTCATAGAGTCTTACTAGGGAATGGTCCACCCAGAAAATCAAAAAAAAAGTATATTCGATAGATAAAATATTTTTATTCACGATTTCAAAACTTTAGCCTGACTATAAATTGAAATCAAATATAATAATTGTTCATATTTATGCGCATCACTTAGATTACTTACCTGTTCCGTTCAAAGTTTTTAATGGTTTGTGTTACTTATTGCAGTACACAATGCATTAATATTTTGAAAACTACTCTAAAAAATTGACAATTTTTAAATATATCACCTAATATTCTTCCGTGGAACATCAATAAATCCGTGTGTCGATACAACAATCACATTCAAATCGACACGCTCTCGTGCTTGTGCCGTCAATCGTTCCAGGCTTTGAGCAAAGCGAAGAACCTCTTTCGAATGTTTTTCATTTGTGTGATGAACACCTTTTCGGCGAATTTCTTCTCCAATCCATGGATGGTAGATGAGAGTTAGATCGTGTTCTCTGAAAATAGAGCATTTGTGAAACAATTGTTCTTAAAAGATAATTGTGGAGTCTTCGACAACCGACCTAGTCGCCTGAATAACTCGTTTTGCTTGTGACTCGTCTGCAAATGTTTTTCCATCAGTTCTTGGTGGAACGCATATTTGTGGTGCCACGTCCCAATCCACGTCACATTCCGGAAAGAAGAACATTGCAACGGATGCAGATGACCGAAGGGCAGATATATAAATTGGATCAATTGACCACCAATCTCTCGAAAAATCCGAATCAGCAGTGAAGTTTTGAAATTTCAGATTGTCTTTCCAATTATTAATATAATCTCCAATGATTCCATGTCGTCGTGGAAGGGTTCCTAGAAATTTAAATAATTGTATGAAGTTATAGAATCGGATACGTTTTATTTTAACTAGATAGTCCATAGTTCTAAAATCGGAAATTTACCTATAATTCTTTCCGTTTTTTTGCAGATTTAAATTCAGTTTTGCCTTGCTCCATTTAAAATAACTGGCGAAGCCCAGTTCTAATTTATTGTAATTCAAAATTTTTCGGATGGGTTTCGACGCGATAAAACTTTATGGCAGGACTGGGGTATTTTGCGGCTGCCGTTTTCCTATTACTGTTATTAAAATAATCTAGTACTGAAAATGTCGAAATATTTCTTTAAAAAATCGGTTTATTAAAAACTTTCAAGTGCCATAAACATATTCCTGGAAGCGTGATCCAACCAAATCAATTCGTGCGGTAGATTATTAGATTTTCAATTTCTGTACAAATAAAAGAAAAAAACAAACCGGTTAACAAAGAATGCCTATTGGATATCGAAAAAGTTGGAAAAACCGGGAACACTTTTGTCGACCAAACTCCTTCTTCTTCAAAAGTCCGAAAAACTGATAAGTGGGAAAATTTATAAAATGTGTTTGCAGCTAGTCCATCAATCACCACTACAGCTAATTTTTGAGAGTTCACAGTTGAAGAAAATAAGAATAAAAGGAGAAAAATGAGACAACTCGGAGACTTTAGTGTCATTTTATTTGATTTTCACATTCTTTTGAACTTCGAATTTGATCTGAAAGTTGATACAATTTTGATTTAGCTAAACAGTGTGAAGATGGAAGAAGTGAAAATATGAAAGGAAACGCTTGAAAGTGTAAGTGGACTTTCAAGAAAGTAGTAGGAAGAAGATTAATTAAAAGATACTTTCGGCATATGAGCATAATAAGAAATTGCACGGGAGGTCAAATGGGTAAGAGGGAGAAGAAGATACAGAGAATATGAAATTAGCATGTTGAACACAACAGATGAAGTCAATTAAAATCGTTTCATACGCAGAAAGCTTTCTTGAACCGAAAACTATGAAAAATGCAATATTCACCTAGAAAGAAAATATCTATTATTTGAAGTTAAAAAATACACTGAAAACGGGCTACCAAATTTTCAACTATATTTTCTCGCAACAACTGTTTAATTTATAAAAATATTTTCAAATCAGTTGACAAGTCCATAGCAGTTAGCTATTAGGTGAGCTTCTCAACAGAAAAAAATTGTCAGAAAATTACAAATGTGTGGCAAGAAGTTGCCAAAATTTGGCATGAAGTTGTTAAAGTTTGGCAGGAATGCTGAGAATATAGACTTTTTTTAAAAGATTTATACCAAGTACCTAATATTTCAAAGTTAGGCGATATTTCTGCCATCTATGAAATGATAAAGCATTTACAAGTTAAAACAACTTGTAATTAGTTGTATAGATCTACCAAAATTATTTTCCACTGTTTTTTAAAAACGAGGGCTCCAGCATGAATTTTCCCAAACTTATATTCTACATTCTATTCTATAAGAACTTCGAAGGTATTTGGTAGTTTATTCTTTTGAAAAAATGATAATATGGTGCACTGCAAATATCCAAAAAAACTTTCTGAAGTTTTTGAATCTATCATTGGAACAGAAAATAATAACTTCAAATTTCAAACCATATTCAGGCCTACAACAATAGAAGAAAGAACTCCGATGAAAATGAAAATATTCAAAGAGAAAAAAGTCCATATATGTTGCGAGTTGCTCTATTTCGTGAAGCTCATCCATCTTCCATACCTCCCTTCTTCTTGTAAAAGAGTGAAGAAGGAGGATTTAATTGTATTACCGATGACAAATTGGTAAGAAAACCCAGAGATAATGAAAGTAGAATAGAGTTAGAGATAGAAAGAAGAAAAAGATTTCAAAATGGAAAGACATACTTTCGAGAACTCTTTGAGAAGTTGACACAATTCTGACACAAATTTTGAAATTTAAAATTTCTATAGAGACTATAACAGGTTTCACGAAAAGATTTCGGCACATTTCTTTGAAATTTAATATTCGATGGATTAGGGTATTGTTATACAAATCGAATAGAAAAAGGAAAAGAAATTGAGAGATTGAGAGAGTGAAAAGATCAGAATGTTTGTTCTCAAAGGCAAATGAGCTCTTATGAGATCTCAACGGAGGATCTATCGCGCAGGCGGGAAACTATGTGTAATATAGAAATTGGTAGACAATAAACAATAATATTCATCAATTGATAAGCATTTTAAATTTTATTCTAGAGGATTAAATATATACACATTTTTTTTATTTTTGAGATGAAATAATAATACAGCAACTAATATTATTTCGAATAAAATTCGAAATTGGAGACAAACCGCGAAATTGAAATTTAACAAAGTTCATGTCTTATCATTGAATGAATCTACTCGAGCACTCAAATTACACTGCATTAATTGCACACTTTCGAACACACAAGAACTTGTCAGCTGTCTCTTCTGAACATTTTGAACTACATATGTTGCAATTCTAACTTTCTGTAATGAAAATAGAACAAATTTCATTATTAAAACGATGTGAATAACAATGGTACAGTAAGCATGGTAAAAATATGACAGATTGTTTGGTGAGGATCTTTGCGATATAAAGCTGATAGAAGCTTCTTTTAAAAAAATAATGACGTGATTAGAATTATGAATAACGTGTGCAGGTCTACAGAGTGCTTAGAATGCGGTCCAGAATCAGGGCTTTCGTCTTGCAACTTAATACTTGAATTTGGTCTTGGCATTTCTTTATTTCTTCTAAAGATCGCATCTTGGCAAGTTTGGAGCCCTGAAATTGTTTCAATTCATCACCTGATAATAAATTAAAAAAAAAACACTCACCATCAACTCCCGTAGCCCGAACGCTTGTGCCAAGTGAAGTGTGTCTCCTAATTTGTGCCGCCCGTATTTAACCAGCCATTTGTCAGCAACTTCCAACACGATTGAAATTTGAAGTGATTTTCCAATTCGAAGAATCCGTTGAATGTGTTCGAATTGCTCAACCAAATCACTCTCTAGAAAAAAACTGGTTTATTCAACATTTTTAATTCAAAAAACCTTTGATCCACTGCTTTGGAGGCAGATGAGGTGGATAGATAATGTTAAGAATTCGACGAAAATCCGGCGCAGAGATATTGCACAACTCCAAGGATCTTTCATCGAAATTAGTGACAAATGCTTCCAAGAAGATAGGCGAAGCCATTGAGAGAATCTTTAAAATAATAGTATTGGAATTTCATTTTAATGTTGTTCAAATTTACCATTCGATTTACATGGAATTTAACGCCATCCACCAGAACTATAGTGTCTGAAAAAATGGGGATTGGTCGTGCGAAGTCGATGTAGTTCCGAAGTTGAATTCCTTTTGACTGATTTATCTGGAACACTTTCACAAAACGTAGATGAATTTGAAAATGCATTCAAAATTACCTGCATAAATATGTGAACACAGAGATGGATTTCTGAAGAATTTAATTTGCCCACAACCGTTCCACAGTTGGGAATCTCAATTTCTTGACCTTGATTCGAAAATTGGGAATCTACTTGTACCTCGCCTTTCAGCCAGTCTTGTTCAAAATGAATTTTGACTGTTGCATCCATACTCCAGATATCATCAACATTTCTCCTCCGGTGCCGAAGCTTGATCGAAACTACGTCGGTTCCAAGTTCTTCGCTCCATTCGGCATGCAATTTCATTTTCCAGTTTGTGTCGAACATGTGGAAATCAGGGAATTTAATTGAATCGAGTGACAGTCCTTTTCCAATAATTACTCGAGTGTCATTCACCTCTACAAAAGTCCCCGGTGCCTCCACCATTGATACCTGAAAATGTACTCAAAATAATTATTAATTAATACTTATTTATGAGGAGGAAATAAAATGAGATGTTTATAAAACTTATTGATCGGAACTCTCAGTCAGTGAAATTTTGAACTTGATATGATTTTAAGAAACGCTGAATAGTTTTATTAGTTTTTTGAAAACTACCAAGCACATAAAAATTCAGCGTTTAAAAATGAAGACATCTTTTAAGTAAAAATTTTTTAAATCTGCGCAAGCACTCGAATTTTCAGGAAAAAAATGGAACGCACCAGGTGCTAAAAATAAATATGATGATAGTCCTCGCGGATTACACGAAGCATGGAAGAGGCTTTTAATGTGGCCGTCGGTTTTGAAAACGCGCGCTGTTCAAAAAATATTACTTTCCCAATTTTTTAATTTTTTAGAAAAAGGCAAATAAACTATTTAATGCAAGATTAGCTTGTATCTGGTTGTTTTAATAATGTTGTAAATTTCTACAATTTAGTACAAGATTTATGCTTATTTCATTTAACATTATTTAATAGCACATAGATTTCATCAGCAAGTTTTTGCTCATTCTAGTTAAAATATCAGATTTGGACAGGAGTGAAGACTAAATAAGTTAGTATGAGATAGATACAAAAGAAGGTGCGAAAAAGATTTGATACGATGTGTTAGAGATTTCGAAGATTGGGGAAATGGAACAGAAAAAGTACATGAATATAAGCCGAAGGTAAGTGCAATGGGGAAACAAGCAGAACACAGGAACGTATTGGGTGATGAAGTATAGTTCTCATTCCATTTCTGATGTTTCAGCTTCTGAAGCCTCAACGTTGCGCCCCATCCGGTGAATTTTCTCCAAGATTTCGTCGGTCATCAAGTAGGATACTCGTCCAAACTTGCTCGACTGGTACTTTTCCTGAAAACAAAACTGAGTAAACATTTTGTAAAAATATATTACTCTAATGGCGCAAAGCTTCTGATGTCTGAAGTTTTTATATGCGACTTGAGCGAGCAGAGCGATAGCATCATAAATATCTTGCTTGGAGGCTCCTAATTGTTTGCTGAAACAAATTCTTGTAAAATTTTCGAAAAAAATTGAATCTACCGAATCATCGATGCAGCAGTCTTCGGATTAATTCCATCAACGGTGATAACATTGAGAGTGATGATCATCGAAGCACTGGCAACGTGCGACCTTGGAACCGTAGACATGACCGAATCGAGCAATGCGAGTTCTCCGAGACACTTGGAGATATTGTGCACATAATAGAACGCTTCCTTATCGATTGGATTGACGTCATTCTCTGTGAGAGTTTTTGAAATACAGCGGAGGAAGACAAGCGAAGATGGGCAGGACAAGTCAAAGTTCAAGGCGTTGAGGATGGTCTGTTCCATAGCCATTATCTGCTTCTTGCTGAATGTGTTATCAGTGATCATCTCGTATTCGAGGATGTCTGGCAAGTAAATATCTTCGAATTTGGAGGCAACGAACCTGAAATCATTAATATTGCATAAAAACTATTGTTAATTTTCTGATCTACAAAAGATTATCTATAATTTTACAAAAAAAACGATCTTACAAAGCTGCAACACCGAGAAGCTGGAATTCCGCCTTGGAGACAATGTTCTTCACGATAATTCGATCCAGAACGAAAATCGTCAGGTGAAGCGTCTCAGGGGTGAGGTGGAAGCGAAGATGAACTTGGATAAGCCAGTCAACAAGGATGCGGCGCATCTTAGAATTAACATTTCCTCCATTTATGAAGCTGTCGTCAAGAACATATTTCTTCTCGTGATGAACAAGGTAGTTGTAAATGTCTTCAGCCATAGCGATACAATTCAACACTTCCTCCAGGTTTGTTCTTGGCCCAACGGCATTTTTCGTGGTTTTTCTAATGCTTGTAGTAACTCGCAACATTTTATCGAGACCTCCGGCTGAAAAAATTAGTCTTAAAAAAAGTATTATACAAAACTTTAGATAAAAATATATGAAGGAAGAATTAGTATTTAACAAAATATAGGCAAATTGCAACTATCAGGAAAAATAGATAAATTGGTTTTGAAACGCCAAAAATTTAGGAAAATGAAAAAGGAGCCACACACAAAAAACAGAATACAAATTGTGCTGCGCGCGCGCCAGAAAAAAAAACTTTTTTTCAGGTATGATGTGCAGGTGTGGTGGTTTACTGTAGCGGGTTAGAATTTCAAGTCTAGATTATCAATAAATTTAAAATGGACAGAACTTCTTCAAATTTTCATATTATTTTTTACAGTGTATAAGTCGCTGCTTTGAATTTCAAAAAAAAAAAGATGACAGTTTTCAATATTTCATAGCGACTCTGGCAGTTCACCAAAAATAGTGACTCTGGCAGTTCACTAAAAATAGTGACTCTGGCAGTTCACTAAAAATAGTGACTCTGGTTGTTCACCAAAAATTGTGACTCTGGCAGTTCACCAAACATAGTGACTCTGGCAGTTCACTAGCTCTAAAGTTTCCATTCTAGGTCCAATATTACAGTGCTTCGTTACAGTACTATTTTAGAAGGGGTAACGAGGAATTTTTTGGAAAAAAAATCGTAAAGAGAGTAACGAGGATTTTTTTTGAAAAAAATCTGTAAGGGGGGTAACGAGGAATTTTTTTGGAAAAAAAAATTGTAAGCGGGGGAACGAGGAAATTTTCGCGAAAAATAGTAGGGGGGGGGGGGGGTAACGAATTTTTTAATCTATGTGTTCCCAGAATAATTTACTCTCTGAGTTCACTAATAAATTTACTCTCTGGGTTCACTTAAAATTTTAAGAATATTTCAAATATATTTCAAATATATTTCAAATATATTTCAAATAGAAAAAAAAACAAGACTTCTAAGTGGGTGTGTTTAAGATTTCTATATAATTAAAGTTTTATTCTCAATACACTTTTATTACTCTCTTGAAACCTACACTTATTATTACAAGACCGGGGTGTGAATGGTGAAAAGAAAACAATTATAAAATTTTTACACAGACAAAGAGTATAGAGATGAAGAAGAAATAAAAGTGATCATCAAATATATAGAAAGAGTTTTTCAGGATGAATAAATTCAGAAATTTACAGAGTACCTGGAGACAGTTGAGAAAGTGGTCGGGCGGCATGGAAAGTGTGGGATGGGAAAGGGAAAATGGTTTAGGAACGACATGTACACACAAAATAGAAAAAGTGGAGAAGAATTGAAAGCTCTCTGATTTTCATAGAAATCTAGCAGAAATTTTGTGAAGAAAACAATATGATACAAATAGGATGGACAAATGGGTTCCTATATCGACTAGAGAATGTTATTTTGTTTCATTGTCAATAAAATCAATGACGACGTGATATCTCTTCGTGTTTCCGTGCTGGAGGTCTTCCGTGTCCAATTGGGGCTACTTTTGTGACATTTTGAGCCTTGATGAGACCAAGTGTCACTGCTTTTTCTACGGGCAACTGAAAAAAAAAAATAAAGTTGAATAATTTTTATAGAATTTTAAATGTAATTTCTCAGCTTTGGAAAATTAAAACCAGACATTCGTTCATGAATATTTCAAAAAATGTTCAGTTTTTTTCGAATTTACCGTTAAAGTTTTGGTAAATTTCCTAAATTTCAAAAAAAAACATTTACTTTTTGAGAGAAACGAGCACTGCTGGTTTTAACCTTACATTATTTGAATTCAAATACAAATAGTTAAAATATAAAAACAATTACATGTTGAATTTCAAAGTTAGGGATAACTAAAGATTGAGTAAATGCCACCTTTGGACTGTAACTAAAAACATAACAAAGTGAACAATTTGTGAATTATTGTAATATTATATTTGGTCAACGCTTCATAAATGATTGAATTAGAAAAGCAGTTAATCAAAACTAGCATGTTTGGGTTACTGTATGTGGTTGTTTAGTGAAAAAATGCCAAGATATGGGTGGGCCTGTTTGTTAATGTGTGAATTTTGTTAACCATAAATTTATTTTAAACGATAGAGGTAATGCCGAACATACTGCACAAACGTCTTCGGATTGAGATTAAAATTTACGCTTTAACTAGCTTAATGGAATCATCAGGACACTCAACAGTTGGCAGAGCACTTCAAGTTTACTAGATGTTTTCCTTATCACGAGATTCAGAAAACTCATTAGCTGACACTATTTTCTTTCGAATTCAATACTTACTTGTTTGTGTGGAAATACTGGAACATGACACTTTATACAACTTTGTGGTTCGTTTGCAACACTGTTTTGGCTGTTCCACTTGCGTTTACACAGTTGACACTGAAACATTAACAGTCATACATGGAATCGAAATTCCAAAACTTACAGTGAACTCTCCATAACACTTCTTTCTGCCTTGGTAAGGTGTCAGCTCATCATATGGAGTGTTGAATCGCTGTGGACAGTCGGAGATGTAATGATGTCCTGTAGCGTAGCAGATGTGGCACTGGTAGCGTGGTGGAGGGGTCTGAAACGTTTTTTCGATAAAATAAAATATTAATCTCCATATTTGCAAGTCAAAAATTAAAATTTTCTACAGAATATTCTAAATTTCCCTCAATTTTCATCCCCTCACCAACCTTCTTTGGAGAAGACAAAAGTTCTGCAAAACCAGCAATTTCTGCCATCGAAAATCCATCTACTGCAGCAAGACCCTGAGCAGATGTCTGTGAAACTTGTGCTTGTTCACGTTGTTGTTGAACTTCTGGAACAGGCTTCACAGCCTGCGGACTCGGTGAAACTCCAAAATGACGAGTGATTTCTTCTGGACTTTGTGCTGAAAACGCTCGTTGGACTTGAAGCGGAAGCACAGCTGAAATCAAATGTTATTCCGTTGAAATTTAAATGCTCTTTACAATTTTTTGGATTTCGTTTTTTTTTCGACTGCAAAATGCAGAAAATATTAAAGTATCGTTCAAAAAAATTTGCATTACTCTCGCTTTTTCAACTTATCAATGATAAAGAAAAATAAACTTACAACTGAATATATCATTTGAAGGTGACGCTAAAGGTGTTCGGGTCGGACTACCATATCCGCTGCTACCTGACTCATCATTGATATTTTGAGCCTGAAAAAAAAACAAATTATTCGTGATCCACATGTTTCAATCAGGAAGTGAAAATATTCATTCAGTTTTTGCTTTTTTCCTCGGGGGAAAGATATACATATGTACATTTCCTTGTTTACTTTTAGAAATTATAGAGTGGAACTGATGCATGAGGATGAGACTTAAGGGATTACACCATTGAATTAATTTTCATAGATTTTTATTCTACTTTTAAAATTTAAAAAAAGTTGTTTTCTTATGTTTAAATTATTTTATCTGAAAACTGAGTTTTCACCACTTTTTGAAAGAAAACATTATAAAAAATTTAAACATTTTCTTATGATATTTGAGCACTATAGGAGTGGCTTGAAAAAATTTTCTCACTGACAAAAAAATCTTTCTAAAAATTGAATAATTACTCTAATTTCTGAAAAAAATTGCGGTCTATAAGCGCTTATCTGATAAGTTTTTTTCATCAATAAAATGATTTTTTAAATCAAAATTTCATATTTCTATAATCATTTTTTTTCTTCATTTACATTTAATAAAACTTTCCACCAAATTTTTGAAATTGAAAACTGTTACGTACTACTACTATATGGCTATCTCGAAAAAATTTTAAAAATATATTTAAATTTTTCAATTTGTGATCAGTGAACGTAAAGTTCAAACGAAAAAAAATCTCACCTGTGACATAATACGTGTTGGCGGTGATGATCTTTCGCTTGACGACGAATTTCCCGAATCAACATCTTTCAAGTTAAAGACGGCCAGATCGAGTGCCAGACGGTCATAGGCAAACATTCTGAAAAATAGACATGTATATTTTTCTACAAAAAAAAGTAATGACAATGTACTTATAAGGAATTTTTGGAGAAAAGCAAGGGAAAAAAGGGCAATACTATTTTAATAATAAGGTGTGTAGAGTTCAGTTTTTGGAGAGGGGTAATCAGCGTATATCAAGAGTTCTGAAGTTTTTTATGATAATGTTTTTGGTTTATGAAAGATGAATAAAAAGTTCATGTACTTTTGAGGCGAAAGTTAAGAAAATCAAAACAACCGGAAATATAATTTCAATCAGAATAACAGTATTTACTATTTGAACTGGTAGAGAGCATGAAGGTGAGAGAAACCCAGAGAAAACAAGAAAACGAACCGCAAAAAGGCATTGAAAAGAACGATTGTATGCATATTCATGTATATTTTTATTATCACTATGTCACCCTTCCTCTCGTTCACCTTTTCCTCCCGTACTACACACAAGGACCCTCGATGAGGTGGCAATGACCGGCAAGAGGAAAGGTGGAAACATTAACAAAAGTTTTTGAGAATCGCCAAAAAATATTAAGGCAGGCGGAAAAAAAACGAGGAAAGGGTTCAAAGTGGGAGAAAAGGAGAATGGCGACACGACGAGCGGATGAGATAGGAGAAAAACGGAGGCAAAACGCAAAACGACTTCTCGAATTTCACGACATGAGTTTTCTGATGCGTCGAGATATATAGGATGCACATGCAAAAGAAATGGAATACAAGAAGTAAGATTAAAGGAGAATATATGTTTATAATCAGATTAGATTTAAATTTAATGACGGTCAGGGTGGGGATTCAAATGGGAAGTTTGTGGCATCAACAGCTGAGCCTTCCCGTGGAAAAAATTACTCAATCATTAAGTAGATAAAGAATAATTCCGAGTAGATACCGTATTCTTCCCTATTTTACTTGAACCCCTTCGTTCTACTACAACAGCTACCTATTTTTAACAAACCACCTATTTTTAGAGGTAGTTTGAAAACTTCTCAACTAGCTCCTAGAACAATGGGTTGTTAAACATTTTTATCAGTAGAACTCTATCGAACCCCTAGACACATTTATCGTTTGTCTAAAAAAAAGTTTCCAATTTTTTTGATAACTTTTCATTTTTGTCAGCAACCTCCTTGACTTTCAGGTAAATACTATAAGAGAACGATCCCCAAAGCCGAGAGAACACATAGGTCAACGAGACGCAGACACAAAGAACGGATGGAAGAGGCGCACAAATAAACAGGTAAACTGGTTCACTCTACAAAGTCATTTTAAAATGAATTTTTGTATGGAGGTGACTGGCAATGTCACATGGGGAAAAAGAAGGAAGAAAAAGGTGAAATGATTAGAAATTTGGTGGAAATTAAGGTTTGAACTGAAGTTGGCAGTGGTCTAGAGGGTTCTAGTGTATTCTGAAAGTTTCTAGTGTTTGATCTAATGACAGATAAAGTCCTGATTCATACATGTGACAAATTGGGTAAAAGTTGTATTAATTATAATAAATAATAAACAGGGCACAATAATGATAGTATATGTTCATTGATGAGATATTTATAGGTTGCGAACTGCTACTAGAAAACGTTTAATTTTGTTGTCAAATATGAACTCATCGAAATTGGGGCTTCCATGGTAGGTGAGCATGTCAGACTTACGTGCCTATTACCTAATTTCGGGATTTCTGGCAGCAGGCACATTTGCAGGCACGAGAAAAAGAAAAATGCAGCTTCGTGCATACGCAGGAAACTTAGTCTCATAGGAAAACTCACAGATATTTTTACAACATGTTTAAAATTTTTAAAGTAATTTTACACTGGATTTAGAAGATATGAATATACTTCTTCAAAATTTATTTAAATTATTAAATTTACAGAATTTGAGAACGAATTTCATGTAGTTTAACACATTTTCGGATTTCTAGGGAATTCCCGTCAGCAAAGAACAAGAGAAACATTTAGAATGAGTTTAGAAGAATTTCCGTAGGAAGCTCCAAGGATACACCTTGATTCCGTGTGATTCAGTTATACCTGCACTCTCTTGCAAAGACTAAAAGTCGTTCCTGGAGCAGGAGCACAAGGGCCATTGAAACTCAAAAAAAAAGTTGCGTAAACGCCGAAAAAATGAAGGAAGAGAAGAGATTTGCGGAAAGTAGAAGGGGACTCTCTCTCTCTCTTTTTTCCGGCAGAGAGCAAGAGGTGACACGGACTTCCCTTTTCTTCTCCATCTCTTCAGGAGAAAGTTGAAGAAGAAGAAGCACAGCACGATGAGAAACACGCGTTATACTTTATGTGTGTGAGTGTTGTTGCTCTATCTTTTTTTGTGATATATGAATGTGGTATGGTGATGGAGGGGGGGGGGAGGGTTGAAAGAGAGATGAAAGATAGGACGGAAGTTTCAAAAAATGAGTAGGAATTTGAAATTATGAAAGGTTAAATTTCTTTGAAAAATTTTAAAACACGGTTTGGACTTGATGTGGGTTTTACAGATACCGTATATTATACATTAGTTCTGCACACCATAACTCAGCTTTGGCTGCTCACATCTCGGTTTTCTTTTGCTTTACAAAAAATTGTCAACTAAAATAATAATGTTAAATTATTTTTCTATAGTTTTGTAATTAACTGTTTATCGATAACTTTAAAATCAACGGAGATATGACTTTTCAAAGTGGAGCGATAAGGTGCAACACTACTAGAGATTAGACGGTATATTTTTTCTATCCATTGCCTTTTGTTTTGATAGCTCGAATTTAATAGTAACTATTGAAACACAGATAAATATTCGGTACGTGTTTTCCAGTTGAAAATATTTTGATAAAACCAAAGACAATTTTGGCTGTCTTGGTAGATCAATGTGGGTGCGATCCTGATGGGAAATGCACGGTGCCTTAGAATTTTAACTTTTTGCTCAAAAACAGCAAAAAATTAGAACACTAGTACAAATAAATACATTAAAATAGGAAGTATACTGAAGATCACAAGTGTTAAAAAAAAACTTGAAAAACATTTTGAACTGTCCGCCTGAATGCCAGGCTGATCAACAAAGACAATTCGAACAACCGAATGGCAAACCGTCTGATAAAGAATGAAGGTAAGATTTTTGAACAAAGAAAATGAAAAATTAGTAGAAAACAGTGGCTGGAAGGTCACTCGTTGCAGATAGAAATGACCCTTCCGCCCCTTTTTTCGAGGTCAATCAGCCACAAGCTTCACAATTGTTCCGCCGTTGGTCAGATTCGAACGAAAACACACAATTTCCATCAAATATAAAAATATATGAAAGAAACTTCTCTTGAACAAAAAACTCAAAATATTGAGTGATTTGAGAGAGACGCAGACAAATTGACAGTCATCAGCAAAAAGGAGGGGCAGAAGATGGGAAAAAGAGTAGGACAAAGGGTCATTTGAAACAAAGAAACTGTGCGTCAAGTCAACTTTTTTGGGTTGAAAGTAAAGAAATTCTGATGAAGAGTGGGAAAAAATAGAAAAAAGTTTGGAAGGTGATGAGGATGTTAAAAATCTTTTTTCCTGTTACGACGAACGGCACGAGCAAGACAGGCACCACCATCTTGTTAGCTCGGAAATCTCTGAAAATCCGTTTGTGAAGTCTGTGATCAAATGGCTCATAAACGATAAATCCCAGTTTAAGACGGCTTCCCTCGGATTGCGTAGTTTTTTGCTGTTTAAAAATAAAAGAATTGAGATGCTGTCGACGAAGGGGATTACTATCAGATGAAAAATGAAAAACAGGTGATATAGGGATTCGGAATAGGATTTTTGATATCGGAAAACAAAAATCAAAAAGCTTTAGATTATTCATGAGTGGCTGTGAAAGATTCCAGAAAAAAAGTTATTAAAGTCCAAGAAGCTTTTGGGAAAAATGGGAAAAAGTAATCCGCTTTTTCGGAAAGATCTCTGCCCATCAACTATTTTCTGGATTTTGGAGTTATCTAACTGACGTGATGTTTAGACTGTGTAGGTTTACGCAATTCAGTTAACTTCATGTATAATTTGGTCGAGTACACGCGTGCAGGTACAAGACAAGGTAGGTATAGGTCGTCTTGAAGGCAGACATGCAAGGTTTTTGTTATACGGACAGCTCAACCTTGTAAACGATAACATTTAGTGAGCCATTGGATATTGGAGAACTGTGAAACATTGTTTAAATTAAATTTTTAAAGATTTTTTTAAATAAATTTTATCTCAAAAATATAGACAAATTTTAAAGAATCTCATTTCTTCTTCAATAAACTACTGAATTTCAAACAAAATAATTAGGCATATTCATTTACTTTTGCCTGATTTCAGAAGTGAAAACCAAAAAATCAAAAATTTCGAGCAAAACGTCAAAAAAGAATAAAAAGAGCATGGTGGTGCAAGAAAGTCAAGCATAATGCATAAGGGATGAGAGCATCGTTTTCTTTTTTCTCTCATTCATGAAAACGAATCTCGAACATTTTTTCGGGGGGTCGTTATCCACCGTGCAACTCTTCTCTCTTTCACTCGTATTACATCCTCAATGATTAATGTTCTCATGTTTTTTTTTCTCGACTAGAGGAAGCTGTCAACAAAACAATAGTATTCTTTGAAAACCACAAAAATTGGTTTTTATTGAAAATGTTATAAAAAGTGCAGAAAAAAAGTACATAAAATTTCGTCAAAATGAAGTGATTCAGATTAGAGTCTTCTTTTGGATTATCAGATTTCGATTATATCCTTCGAGTATTTATCACTTCATTTTTTATAGAATAAACAAATTGAGATGTGATTGTCCCAAAAAAGACAAGGGATAAACGTTATATTACTGGGGGGGGGGGGGGGGAGGGGTGTATTGTAATTGCGCAATTGGAAAAATATTGCAAACGAGTGACGACTACTCGTGTCGATAAATACCATAAATGTAATACAATTCCAAAACGGTTGATATTTTGGATTGAGAGAGAAAAAGAGAGAAATATGAGGTACATATATGGGAAAATAAAACTAGTTATTTGTATGATGCTCTCGTTGTCAATCTCGAAGTTTTAAAAAGTAAAAATATGGAAAAAAGAGGATTAGAGTGTTGGAATTGACGTGGCAATAAAAATGAGATGATAACTTACTACCGGAATTCAGTTGGAGGTCAAAAAGGTTACAACTAGTTATTTTTCACTGAAAGTACCGCAGTGCTGAGTTTAGTATTTAGATTTTCATTCCAAGCCAATGGCTAGGCTCTACAAATAAAAGAAAATTATGTGAAATTATGAAGATGCAACGAGATGTAGATTTGAATGAACACTATTAGGATTGGTAGTAAAAGACCACTTTGAACAAATGAAAAGTCAAACTGACATTTTCCCTGTAATTTACAAAATTTTCCGAGGCTCTTAAAATTGCTCCAAAATTGGATATTTGTTGTTAGGGCATGGCCAAACTTTTTCTATCAGTCTGTTGAAAAAAATCTGCAACTTTTTGACTCCAATCGATCAACAAAAAAATCATAGAAAAAGTGCCTGGAAAAAATGCCAAGTATTTCAATAATTTATTTTGATGAAGCCTAAAAATAAGAAAAAAGCGTAAAATTTCTCAGCTCCTCTGCCACAAACAAATAAAAGTTTAAATATTTAAAGAAAAGTCACTAAAACACTATTTTTGGATAACAAATATTTAAGTTAAAAGTATGACTAGATGCATATATTCATATCTGGAATTACATCTAACCTCCTACATACGTTTATTTCTTCGAACACAATCATCCACTAATACCTAAATTTCTTATCAAAACAAAAAAGGTATTATCATGAGTCATTGTAAATAGTCTTGTGATATTGATAGTTGACGTATGGTCAGAAGAAATTAACCGTTCTCTACTTTTGGCAGCGGGCCCGACGAGATGTTCAGAAAAGATACAGGTATCATCGCCCTTTGACATCAACTCTCTCTCTCTCCTCGCGGTCACCAAAATGATTTTCTCTCTATCCCTGCGTCTCTCTATCGGTTCATGCAAATTCTCGATATTTTTCTCTTCATCTCTCGGCTGTTACAATCTGCCAAACGACCTTCTCCATTCCGCGCCCCTCTCTCTCACAGTACGGCAGGAGAATAGGCGCCATTGTCCTCGTGGGGTCGCTTTTGTCAACCTGAGTGAATACCCCTAGGGGTTCAAATGTCAGAACATGATGTGGGCTTGAGAAGAATAGAAGGAGTGGACGATATCTTAAGACAACAACAAACCTTGAAAGAATTGTCTGAAACACAAAATCAGAAAACCAAAAAGTTTCTCAGGAAATTAAAATATGCTTTCATCAAAACAGTTAGTTGTTTCCAAAGAATTTAGAATTCGGAATGTGAACCTAAGGAAATATTAAACCATGACCGGTAAAAAACTAGTTTTTTTCCAAAAGTGTACAAGTAATATCTAGTTTTATATCTTATTTGGCATACACATATTTAGGCATGACTCCTGCCGACACTATTGATGAAGGCATGCATGTTGCCTACATCCATCATGCAAACTATTTGAAAATTAATTTTTCATTTCTTGGTTAGAATTTTAAGAAATTAGAAAAAAAAGAGAAATGTTTTAGGAAAAAATTATACATAGAATAGGCGGTAGGCAGACGTGCAGTCAAAAAGTTCACCACCTATACTTTTGGAAAAATAAAAGTTTTGTTTCAAACTTTTAAATCTAAATTCGTCTATAAAAAGTCATTTTTCCGAAAATTGGACAATTACAAAATCTTTGACTGAATATTTCCTAAAATCTCAATGTTTTGGATGAAGCATGTTAGATCGGGAGTATTTTAGATAAAATTCCCACTGATCATACTTCACCTTGGAACATGTTAAAAACTCTTAAAATCATTACATTTTATCAATTTTTTAAAGATTTTTTGTTTATAACAAAGCTCATGCACAAATTAACAATTGATCTGTCCAGACTCATTTCCCAGATTCAACAAAAAAATTTGAGAAAAAAAAAATAATGAGAATCTAAAATTTTTAATAGGAAATTTCATCTCAGAGAATCTTATTATTTTTGAGAGGAAAACTTCCTTGAATGCTCAATATAGAATACAATTTCTTTTTATGAAATGAAAGTGAAAAAGTGAGGATGAATATAGAGATTGAAACTTTTGACCAGCATGAGTAAGAAGATTTGGCGATTGGATAAAAAACAAGAAAAGGACATAAACTGGTCATATAAAAAACGCCTGAAAAATGGAATAGAATTAGAGTGTGGAGCACCTGCTGCTTCTGCTGCTCCAAAAACTAATTTATTTTTTTGTGGTTAAGGAAAAACATTTTTTATTCACACGCTACGTAGATTTTTGGGTGAATTGTGGATGCAACTGGGTCTGAAGATGAATAGAATATGAAAAGAAGAGCAAGAGAAAGAGAAAAATGCACAAAAATGTTTAAAAGAGTGTGGAAATGGGAGATATTCAAGAATTTTAGAATGAAGTGAGAAGATCTCAATTTTCGCCACTCGTCACCTAGAAACTCCTAATATTTTATTCATTAATGAATTTTACGTCACATGACAACTTTTTTGTGGTTAAGCTGATGCCATAATGATCTCATGATCAAAATATTTTCAATTAAAAAATAAACTTTTTGATTTCTCATGTGATTTATTTTTAAAAAAATTTCAAAAGTTAATGGAAACAATGCACGAAAACGTTGAAAACTGCCGATGGTGTCAACTAAAACACCTAGTTTTGTGCAATTTCTAATTAGAAACCCTACCAAATTCCTTTCATTCAAAAACATATTACAAATTCCGTTGTGTTAACTCTGTCCCACAGACACCTGACTTTAATGAATACTATGGCAATAACAAGACAAAAATGAAAAGACTAAAAATGGTCGCACAAAAACCAGGGAAACGGGACTGCCATCTCTACACACACAAAAATGAGTGAATGAGAATTCACAAAATACTAGGAAAAGAAGAGGAAGAAGCTGTTCAAACATTTCGAATGGCGGCTGAGGCTAAGCGCCATCGGCTCCTTTTGGAGACAAAGCGAACAATGAAAACTGCTACTTTTTGGAAAGTGAAATTTAGAGTAGTTTGTGAAAAATGATACGTCACAAAAATGATCGAACGATAGAATTTTGTAGGATTACTATTAGGATTACTATTGTACTGATAAAATCAGAAAAAAACACCCGTGAAAATTTTGTTTTTTTACGGGCAACAACACTCACGTGTGATAGCTACAAAGGTGGCAATATCCCGGCATTTGGCTCCAGCTCTCAAGTTTGGTTTAAAAAAATGGAGCAACAATTGACAACACTTGGGCAAGGTTTTGTTAAGGCTTCTCCCAAGCTTATGCCAAGTTAGACCCAATTCTTGCGAATTTCTTAACAAATTCAGCTGGACAAAAAAATTAGGACAAACGTGGGCTAAATTTGTACGCGGTTTTGCCAACTTTTGATCGACTTATGTAGATATATATTGGACAAACTTGGGCAGAAAGCTGGCTCCAATTATGCCGATTACGTGCGTAGATGATATAACGTTTTCTTAAAAGAATCAAGTTTACAAATCCACATAATGGACTTCAAATTCACTACAATATACAAATAGTGTACTCATCAGGAAACTGAAATTTAGCTTGAGGCAATGTTTATCAAACTTGTGAATACTTCTCGAACAGCTGAACCCAAACATTTTGTTTACCGATGGGGGACCACCAACTAACAGAAATGACCACAACTGGGAGATAGTTTTTCGAAAAGAGCCACGGAGCACAAGTTAAAGAAGAAAAAAGGGAAGATGTGTATGAGCTTTGTCAATCAAATTGAATTGACACTATTTCGGACAAAGAGCAAAGCTCACTGCCATTCCTCCATACACACATACACAAAACAAGTTGTATAGAAAATGAGGGGGAAATGGGCGGAGTTTATTTGGAGCATCAAGTTCGGAGCAAGAATTTTTTGGTTGAAAAATAGCAAGCAAAGAATGGTACTTTGAACGCAAGAGAGTAAAAGTAAAAAGTAAATGTATATAAAGTAAGTAAAAAGTTGAAGAAGAAGAAAAACTGGTAAGAGTAGGAGGGAATTGTTTGGGTGGTAGAAAGGTGGGAGGGGGTAAGGGAGAGGTAAACGAAGAGTTGGCACAAGAGGTTGAGACGCAAAGAAGTGAGGTTAAAGGGCACCGAAATACGAGCAAACATGCCGTTGAACTGTACCGAGAACGGGTGAAAGTAATCGAGAAAAAATAACAATGAAAATGAGGTGAGAAAGTTAATAAAATAATATATCAAGCAATGCAAAGCAAAAAGGAAAAAAATCGATTCTTGAAAACAAAAAAAAACACCAAAAAACAATATATCCAAATTTTGAATTTGCGGTCTTTAAAAACAGGGAGCCAAGTATTACAGCTGAGAAAATTACAAGACCAAACCCCGAATAAGCTAAAAATTTCACCAAAAGGTACCAGAAAATATAACTTTTTAAAAAATCGAAGCGCACCATTTGACAAATGCAAGTGATACATAAACTTTGATTCAAAATTTCGTTTTTTAAAAGAATCTGGAAAACTCTAATATAGGTCTTGTATGAACAGACATGCCTTCCCGTCTGAATACAGGCAAAGTATGACACGCTCTGAACGGTGCCTACAACTACATATCCGTGAAAAATTATAACTCGGTCCGAGTAGGGACTTTTTTGAAGTAAAATAGAATGAGTCTGCTTTTTTTGAAAACTTTTGATGGATTTTGCGAAATTTTTTTGGTGTAAGTAGGTTTTTTGTTTTATGGAACAGTTTTTACAGGGGCTTGGTCGGATATACGTCAGTGATTTTATGAAAGAATGTGGATTAACTGTTGAATTTTTTTTTTTTTGAAAAATTACTATTATTTACTTAAAATAATAGAAAACTTAAAAACTTTGCATGACCACTTGAAAATCGAGAAAAAGGAGATGTTTGCAAAAATACGCAAACAATAAATAGACGAAACCTAAAATCACATGTCGGTTCAGATCGGATTGACAGCCGGCAGGCTAACCCAACTAGTTAGTCTCGATCGACCAATTTAGTCGGGAATAGCAAATGAAAAATAGAGAGAAAAAAGGTCTGTTCAAGGTCATCCCCACCTAAACATCTCGCTACTCAAAATTCATTGTCTTTCTCTCTCTTTTTCCCTATCTGTGGTAACTTGCGCATCCACCAAACTGTTTGTGTTTGGCGTCACCCTTGAATTGTGCCGTCTGTTCTTTCTGAACGTTCCTCGTCTCCTTATGACCTGATTATGATCTCTATTGACTGTTGGGTGGTAAAACCCAAAAAAAATACTACAGAGAATTGTTAAGGTGAATGTGGAAAGTGGGGCGAAGGGCAGTATTAAACTAGGTAATCTTTGAAGACTGATCATGTGAACATATGTTTACTTGGTTTAATGTTAATGTAGTCTACATACCAACAATCATTTTTAACCAAAACTAATTATTTTTTTCAATAGACGAAAAAGAAAAGTCAAATCATTTTTTCTGGAATTTTTTTAAAAATTACGTTAAAGTTTAAAGTTTGAAGTATGTCATACATACAGTTTCAATTGTTACGCAAGGATGACGAAAATAGGAAATAGTTTTGGGCTCTGAACTTTAAAAAAAGATATAGAAATATCTACACAAAAAAATAAAGCAAATGTGATTTCAATAGACACTTCCGGGAAAGAGATTTACCTTTCAATCAACCGAAAGTACCACCAAAACAGCATTAACTTTAAGAGCAGTCAACGATGAAGCTCTTTTCTTCACTTTTTCCTTCAGACCTCCTAATCGTTAATAGCTTCACTTTGGGCAAATCGAAAGAAAAACGAAGAAAGGGAAAAGCAATCGAGAAAGAGGGAAAAAGGTGTAGACGAGAGAAACAACGGAGCACGTCGATGTAAATTTTCATGTAATTGAGTTGTGTTTCCTGGAGCACAACGGACTGAACACGGAGCCCAGGATGGACTATAACACAAAAATATTCTGGTTAGTATTTGTAATCGGAAGTCAAGGTTATACAGGCAAATGTGACCTTCTGAATCTCAGGATACAGAGCTAACTTTTGAAAAATGTTATTTGGAGATTTTTGTAAAGGTTGCAGGCAAAAAAATGTTTTTTTTTACTGAAGAAAGTATTTATTGCAAATAACAGAAGCATAAAGGTTAATGACGGCTTCATATGGTTAGTTAGTGACGTGTTAAGAAAAAATCTAGAGCAAAAAGACTGATAAACCACCGAAACAAAAATTATACTTTATCTAGTCTCTCTTAAAATGCAAATTATTCAGCAAACAAATTACATTTCATATGATCAAATCAGTTGACTACAATCAGCTAATTTTACGAATTAAAATGTAAAAGTTGAAATTTTAAAACGAGTAAGCACACTTTCATTCAAATTTTCAATGAACACGGCTTATAATTTTAGAATATTAAACTGTTAGGTTGTATTAGTATTGCAACGCCTTTCTCTCTCTTTTTCCTTTGCTCTCAAATATTTCTGGAGCAGCACTTTGTTATCAAAAATGTGTACAGTGATAAGGATCCCGAAACGGAAAGTGAAACGAGAAGACAATGAAAGAACAGCAAAATGTTGCCATGTCATGTCATATGTGTAAGTGAGAGAAGAGCATGATAAGAAATAGTAGAAGATGGTGAATATGGAATGAAAAAGAAAAAAGATCATAAAAATTGGAATGTGTGTACGTTACGTTTCGGGACCCATTACATAAGCGGTTTTTCTGAAAGAAAGGTCGCATCGAACAGTTTTGGAAAAGGTAAACAGGGAAATTGACAGAAGATAATTGGTTCTAAGACCTTGAATTAATATTCAAAAATTACCTGTCCATTACTTCTAAAGAGACCAAGACAATTGAAGATTGCAATTCAACTTTTCGATGGGTTTTTATTTAATTTAAAAAAATGTACAGAACATATTATAAGAATTCTACGTTTTTAAGATTGGGAAGGGCAGGCAGGACTTAAAAAGAGCATACATTAATAATTTTTTGCAAATTATTGTTTGAACTGGTGAATGGGTAGAAGCTAAAACCCATATGCTTTGCAAAATTAAACTTGTTAGTACCCCTTAAGCTATCATTTGAACTCGCAGAGATAATTCAAATTTCAACTTTCAGAAAAATAGTTCTCAATATGAAAACTGACAGTCGCCGTTATTCTCTATTTTCCAAAAACTGCCAACCTCCTCGTGAGCTAAAAAAATCATCAAAAAAACTTTCCGAGCCGTTAAATAAAACCAAAGTTTGATATAGTCAGTGATGTGTCATCATTGGAAAAGTATTGCGCCTCTGTGTGTCTTTGTGAGCAACTGAGTCCACATTAAAAATTTGTTCATGAATGGCAAAAAGAGTAACTCTAGATTTTGAATTTTTAACAAGGAAAAGTATTGGTGAAAAATACACACATCGATACACATTTTTTTCCAAATGATATATAGGTTTTCCCACAGTGAGAAAAATGGTTAAATGAGGGTTTTGTAAAAATACAATATTCGTATCGTAATATCTACAGCAATCCAGATTGATCGTTTTTTTCTCAAAACCAATAAAAAATGTTTAGTTGCTTAACTTTCCAGTTGGCTCAAAATTTCCGGAAAAAAACCAGGAAATCTGACAAAAATGTCGGAGATACGCTTGCTAAAAAAAAAGAAATTTCAGTTGCATGTATACCTAACACAAATTATGAATCCAAATTAAAAATTGTGAATCCAATTTATTCTGGTTTTCGGTTTTTTGGAATCGGAACTCTGAAATCTGGGGTCACAGAACATACTTGTAGATTTTTAAAAATAATACTATTTTTTGCAGAGAAAAAAAATGGCAGGTTGTAATGCTCTCAAGATCTACTCAACTCTGACTATTTCAAAACCAAACCAGTCGTTGTCGCTTTAAATAAAACACTATAATCAAGCGTCCGACTCGTTTCAAGTTTCTATTTCTGTGTGTATGTTTCCACCCGCCATCGAATCACAGTTAAACATTGTGCCCTTTTCACGTTTTGAGATGCGCAACTCGGGAAGAAAGTTAGTGAGAGAAAGAGAGATGAAAAAGGTAGACTTGTTCGAAAAAGACGTTTATTTGCGGTGCCAAACGAAAGATGAAAAAAGTATAAACGGGGTCACAAAATAAACGAAACGAGAATGCTTTCGATGCTTACATATTGCAAACCATCCAATAAATGGAAGAGGGAATATTCAGATAATTGCAAGGCTTTTTTAAACCACTGTAGCAACCTAATTTTTGAAAACGTTTAGGCCTTGAGAGGTCCTCACAAAAATTAAATTTAGATTACTCTAGCTACAAATCTCACTTTTTAAACGAAATACTCAAACCCAATGGCTACTACAAATTTCGGTCAAAACTTAGTTATCCAAAGTTAAATTAATATTTCAGAGAACTAAAGGATTCTTAAAATTTTAAAAGGTATATACTTTTGGCACAACTTCGCATAAATTATTTTCCTCTACAACAATCATTCTTCAGAACTAGTATGGCATTTAAATCCACGTTTCTCAGAAATCACCAGAAACTATAACCTTTATTGAACACGTTGAAGAGTAACAACACACCTCCGTGTGAGAGGTAATCATGTAGATCAGAAAGTAATAAGCATTTATTATAATCCAATTCAGTTTTAAAATTGGCCTTCCTATCTGCCAATTCACAAAAACATTTCCTCTAACCACCACGGCTCCTTCCTTTTTTTCCTTTGCCACCACCCCTATTTATGGGTTTGGCGACGAACATCTGTCACTCTTGGTGACAGGCTTCTTTCTCGTTTTCGTTCTTCCGTTACGAACTCAAATGGAATAGAAACGGCTCTCCTTGATGTACATTTGAAAGTCGTTTCGAGCTTTGAAATATGGGGCTTTCAAGATGTGAGATGAAGGAAGAAAAGTTAAGGGAAAACTACTAAAATTCATTATTACCATACAATAAAAGAACATTTAAAAAAATAAAATTAGTTTTTTGATTTCGACCAGTTCTTCCAAAATGCGATGTTGAATTTCTTTCCACTCAAACAAATCAAATGAGAGAACATCGTCGAATTTTTTGGAGCAACTACGGTAGCTTCAGTGGAAGTTGGAGCGGACCACGATTCTAAATTAAAAACTGAATGAGAAAAAGTTCAAAACTTAAATAACTTACCACCAGTAACTAAATCATGATGAGTGGAAAGAGAAATATTTGAGAATGAACGTGCAGTAGTGAGACAGTTTACATAATCATCAAATGAACTTCTTTGAGCTTCGGCCTCTTCGACTTGTTGAGCAAAAATGTGATTCAGCTCGACAAGGTCATGAAAAACGGCTTTCAGGCTGGATTGGGATTGTGTAGAAATTTCACTAGATGATGCAACCACCATGTCATGTTTCAGAATTGGGGAAAGATTTTCAAGAGTTGAGTGGAAGCTATTCTTTGTTGGAGACTCTTCGATGTCCGAGGCGGAGCCCATGATTTGGTAAACATCATAATCTGAAAGATTTTTGACTTGAAAAGGAAGCAAGCATGGGATTCTGAAAATACCAATTGGACTCTTTGTCAGTCCAGAGCCTTCCGAATATAAGAATTTATCGTCAGAATAATCTGTTTGAAGAGACTTAAGTCCGTAACCGGTATCCGATGATCGAAGTGTTCTGCCAGCTTCAATACGTGGATGTGTGAACTCTGAAGAGTCGGTCAACAGAGATTTCTTCATTCTGATCGAAGCAGAAACACTTGGCAACCATCCACAAAAATCATATCCACCTTCAAAGTTAGCACAATCCAATGCCCAATCTAAAAATGTATATTTACAGCAGCTTGGAAACGAAATAAAACGAACTTTTCTCCTTGAAAATAAGCTTTGCAACCGAATAAAAATTCGATTGAAATGGAATAACTTTTGCAGCAACGTACTTATAGTCACAAGCCCAACGCATACAATAGTCATACTCTGCTTCATATCGATCAGCAATTTGTTTCAAATATGGTGCATTGAGCTCATGCTCTGTCGCCGTTCCGTAGTTTTTGTTGCTCTCAACTTTGGAAAAAACTTTGTTGTGGTTGAAGAATGGTCGTCTGAAAAGAAAAAAAATTAAAAAGAAAAAAAAGTAGAAATCCACTATTTTCCGTGAAATCTTCTCCAAATAAATTGAATCGATTTCTCAAAGAATTGACGTGGAAAGTTTTAAAAATTGCAGATTCCAATTTTCGGCTATATTTTTGAACTCACTTGTGACCGAATCCGTCACCAAAAGCCAATTGATCATGTTCGCAAGTGCACGAGTCATCTGTAAAATTCATGTTATATTCCGTGCAAAATAAGAAATATATGGTACCCGAATAATCTGGATTTTCTTCAGTTTGTATCATTGAATACGATATGGAATTCAACTCCAGTCGATCATCAAAACGTTGCATCCTTTTGAATATGGAACTAATAAATAGCAGATGAAGAAGAAGACGTCGATGACGATAGCAATTTTAAATTTCGAAATACCGCCAAAATCAATTCAGAGTTCAGTCGTGGGGAAAGTTGGTTAGTTAAAGGAGAACAGTTCACGCAATAATAATTAATTACAAAATAATTTATATAGGATACGTGGATTTGTATTCTTGCTGGAGTAAATTATTTCGGACACGTTATTGAGAATGAATAGACTTGACCAGTCAAAATGATATTTCAGGGTGAGGCTTTAGCTTTAAAAAATTACGAAAAAAACCTCGACAATTGCAACAATCTTTTTTTGGTAAATTTAATTCAAATTATCTCGGCGTTTGCCGCCAGCTTCCTACCCAAGGCTTCGCAACTTCTTACCCAAGCCTTGCCCAAAAAATAAAAACATTTATAAGGAGTTGCCAAGACTTGGGTAAACCTTGGGCAAGAGTTGGGCGAGGGAGTTTACACTAGAATTGTTGAAGTTGGGTAAGACTTGGGCGTACGCTGGGTTAGAAGTTGGCAAGAGTTGGGTAAGAAGCTGAAAAGGCCCAAACTTGGGGAAGAAGCTGCCGGGAATTGCCGAGTAAAATTCGACTCTGTAAACTTCGAGTATGTGTTTATTTTCTTCGATGCCTGGAAGCTGTGGTAGTATGTGAATTTGAAAATTCAACGAGTCAATTATTTTTTAAATGTAGTTCCTCAAAAATACGTTCTGCCACGATTGTCAGAGGAACAGTTGAGAACACTCTGGGAACTCATTGGATTTAGACTTCCAAAAATTTAAGAAAAGTAGTTTTGAATTAATATTCCTAGAACCTCTAGAAAAAGAAACAATTCGTACATTTCTCCCCCATTTTTTTGTTTGCTTCACTTTAGGTACAATGTTACTATCTCGCTTATCAATTTCTGTCAGTGGTCTTTGAAAAAAGTGTCGCATGGCTGAAAAGAAAACAAAAGTCAAACAGATTGAAAATGGAAAAAATTCGTATAAATGTGTTGTTTCAAAAAATTTTGGGAATCAATTCGTACCATTTGACATAGAGAATCAGTCAACAGACATCACGCTCAGAAAATTATTATTTTGAAATTAAAAATTTGAATCATATACTTGAGCAATCTGGTGCATCTTGTACATAGTTTTATTTTAATTAAATTCCACAATAAAAAATGTAAAAAAAACTAGACAGCTTATTTAATTTTGAGGTTTTCAAATTAATTGACATCACTTTTCACAAACATCTCTGTCAATTTGAAAAAACACTGAACCTATTTGCACCCAAAAATGAAACTATCTCAGAGCAAATCGGGGGAAATAATCTGGAAATAATTTGCAAATGATTAAGAAAAAAGGAGCGTATTGAATTATTGTTTTTGGAAATTGTTTTTGAAAATGTTTAAAACATTTCAAATTAATTTCATCAAAAGCTTTTCTAATAAAAATCACAAAGCTTTTCTAATAAAATCGAACAAGTGATATTTAGGTTTTTGAGCTACAGTACCCCTGAAAAATCAAATCATCATATTTATAATTTTGTGTCCATTTGTTTTCTCTCTTTTTGATACTCAAAAAAAAACAATTTGGTCGAGTTTGCGGTTTCACATTTTTAATACCCAATATTTAAATTATTTTGCTAAAAAATGCAAATCAATGCAGTACTCGTGCACCGTTTCCATCATTTTTTTTCATACTTATCACTTCTGTACCCAGAACATAGCGCACCGAGAGCATTAAATTGTCCACTCCCGCATTTTTCCGATGATGGTGTTGTCACGTGTAGGTTGGTGGCGGCTTATCACACTTTCTTTGCTCGATTATTTTTTTCTTCAAAAATTTGGCATCGAAAATGTGTAGTCTTCTTGTAAACACATGGTTTTTTAAATGTCGTATGATGATGGGTTACTGTAGGTTTTTCGATGTAAATCTGATTTTCCTGCGTGTTTTGAAAACATTCAATTTTTATAGGGATGATTTTAAGTGTTCTGTTGATATTCTCACATATTTTTTTGGTTACTGTATATACTGAACGTGGTCCAGGCTAATCAAAATATATTCTTGCACTACAACTTTAGAAAATGTGAAAGCTTAAATAGCTGATTAAATAATGAGCCTTCATCGTAGATAAAAAGTTACTACCAGCTCGCTTTCACGGCGACATATTTATGCCTACCTTGCGCTGCCAGATCAAAAAATAAATTTTTAAAATTTTTAATTAAACTTATGTAACGAGATGATTGAAAAAATAGATAAAACACGCCGGGTTTTAACAAGGCTTTGTTGCATTTAATTGTCAGAAGAATAAATGTAGGCAGTTGAAAAAATATGTTATCCAAATTTTAACAGTTGTTCAAATTTGCAAAACACTTTACAAGTTGAACCATCGTAAAATTAAATACGGTACAAAACCAATTGGAACTGCATCACTGGCAGAGAGTTTTGATACTGTATTTCAAGTATGTTATTATATTTGGCACATCTTATGTTTTAACCAAAATGTCAAAATATCCGTCGTCGATATAAATAGAACAACATAGACTTTCAAAGAAGAAGGCACATTTATGATGTCACATCTATCGTGTTCCATTTTGCTAATTTCAAGAATTTTTAGTTTTCCAATCATAATCATTGACTTAAAAAAAACTACTGTGGTTGAAAGTGCAAGAAAAACACTCACTGTTGATGAAGATGAATGAATAGTTGTACGTGGTCAATTTATCGTAGAAAAATGGAGGGAATTCTATTTTTAATTTCAGTCAAAAGAAAAACTAGATATTAGAAGGTGGTAGAAGTGTCTAGACTTACAGTAGATACACTTTCTCAAAGTTGTCTTCATTTCAATGTTGTCCGACTCTTCGTGTAGTTCATCTGATCGGTCATTCAAATTTCCATTCGATACAACTGATGCTCTGTCGATCCACGAGCTGGCTGTTAAAGATCTACCAAAACCGGATGCTGAAAATCCGTTTAGTGTTGCTATGCATTCACCTCCAGGTAATTATTTGGGGGAATTTAACATGGCTACTTCAACATTTGCTCCTATAGTGCTCAAGTTTCCAAATATTATATTGAAATTGTTCCATTTTTTTGAAAGTGTTTAAAAATGTTATTTTCGACAATTGTATATTCATTATGTTTCGATTTTGTGTACTGTAGGAGTTCTCACATGCGACTATGCTCCAGATTAAAAAAACACATTTTTTATAATTTGAAAACTGTTTGAAAATTTGACCAAACATATTTGGGGTGTTTCATCACAATGTTTGACCATTTTCAATATTAAGAAAAACTATCATTTTTGAAAGCTTCATGAAAATTGCAAGAAAAAAGTTCCAAAAAGCCAAGAACTATTATCACACTTGCTTTTTCATCTTACTTTCATTTTCGCCCATTTCTCGATCGCTTTTCCATGTTTGCCTCCTGCCGTTCCCCATCAATAATTCCTGGGAACAACACACGGAAGCCACCCATTCTCTGTATCACATTGCATTTTGTGCCCCCCCCCCCCATGTTTTTTAATGGCAAACAGTTTCATATTTTTCTCTTCCAGGATCGCCGCCCTTTGCTGTAGACAGAAAATCAGTGGACAACTCAGTTGTCGCTGTAACTGATACACCGTTCGAGTTTGCTCCGAGTCAAAAGTCATCACAGCATACGAATAGGCCACCGCCGTTTGTGAAGCCTGAAGAGGAAATGGTGAGTTGAATGTAGAATATTCATGAGCATAATCTATGACACAAGTACTATGTAATCAGGGTTTTAATGAATTTATGAGTTTCTGAGAAACATCAAAATTATTTTAGAAACTAGTTTTTCAGGCGTTCCAAAAAAAAATTCAGTCTGCAAAGAAGCATTCAAAGTTTTGTTTCTTACAGATCAAAAAGCACACCTCTTAGACAAACCCTCTAGGACAGACATGTATGTTTTTCAAAACCAAAGCCCCTGTACTACATGAATATTTTCCAGATCTGATCAATTTTAATTTTTAATGAGAGACAAGAGATTCCAATTTCTAAAATTTAGTGAACTATATAATATTGTGAACTATATAATAACATGATTACCTAAATAGTACGAGCCAGTCATAATTGTTGAAGCATACTTAAAATCTCGAGATCATATTGATAGAAAATTTAAAAAAAAAGTATTCTTATTTTACATTTCCAGATGTACATAAATCATGTTGAACGCCTCAAGCCCAAATTCGCCATTGGCAATGAGCTCATCCGAGCATTTCTTGCAGAATTATTCTGCACTGGATTCCTAGTTGTAAGTTGAACTGTTCTTAATTATAATTCCATAAAAACCTTTTCCAGTTCGGAGGAGAATGTGTCAATGCGCAATATGTTCTTTCACAAGGAAAGAACAACGAATGGATTGGAATTTCAGTTGGTTGGGGACTTGTATTAATGCTTGCTGTGCTCATGGGATCCAAGATATCCGGTGCTCATTTGAATCCTGCTGTATCATTCTTTCAACTCACTCAAGGGAAAATCAATTTGATACGCTTTTTAGTGTATGCAGTGGCCCAGAATATTGGAGCATTTCTTGGAGCATTCGGAGTTTTTTGTGTATATTATGGTAAGCTTGATTTAAAACTTTTTAAACGAAAGAACCGTATTCAAGAATACTGTAGTTTATAATTTTATTTTTAGATGCCATAAACGTATTCGAAGGAGGAAATCGTACAGTAACCGGACCAACAGCAACTGCATCTATTTTTGCAACCTATCCTGGACCCTTCTTAGGAACTTTCAATGCAATTGTGGATCAAATCGCCGGAACTCTAGTACTTTGTCTTGGAGTAGCAGCCATCACAGATCGTCGAAACGGAATACCAGCCTTCCTCCAACCAGCATGGATTGGAGCACTTCTCGCATTCCTCGGAATGTCACTTGCTTTAAATGCTGGTTATGCAATCAATCCAGCACGTGATTTTGCACCTCGTCTCTTCAATTTATGTGCAGGTTACGGATGGGAAGTTTTCAGTTATAGAAATTATAAATGGTTCTGGATTCCAATTATTTGCCCAATGATTGGTGGCGTTCTTGGTGCATGGCTTTACGAATTTTTCATTGGTTTCCATATTCAAGATGAAGATGCTGTCTCATTAGATTCCGAAAGTGATAAGCAATTGAAGACTATGATTGATAATATGGTAGATATTGAGAATCAACTTCCCGAATATACAGATAAGAAACAGTAAGTGTTTTTGAAAATAATTTTCCTAATTAAAAAAATTCTTTCAGATTATCCGACATAGCATCGATTCATCAAAACCCAAGTTTGCGAAACATTTAGTCAACGCTTGTTATTTATCTCTGTTTTACAATTCCTTTGTAAAATTGGATGGCTTGTATTAATTCATGATCTTTTCGAAATGTATTTATTGTTTAATGAAATGCATAATAATAAAAATTTAATTACACGAATTTAACCGGAATATTTCACATTTCGGGAGCCGAAAGTTTTTTCAATCGAAGACTAATATCAGCTGATGGTGGACCGACTTTTGTCATCTGAGTTGATATAATTGGGTGTTGAGCCCTGAAATTCATGAGATCTACAAAAAATTTAGTTTTTCACTCTACCTAAATCCTCTTCGAATCATTTTTCTGTATTGAGGAGTACTGATGATCATTACAAATGTAGACAATGAAGCATGGAATGAGTAGACTGCCATCATTATGTTTGATATTTCTGGAATTCAGAATTTCTTTTTTAAATTTTGATAATTTTTGTTACCTTGTGCGTTAGGCAACACATGAACAAATAAATAGACAATTGTGCCAATTGGAATAATTAGCACTAAAAATGGAACAGTTGCCTGTGCCATCAAACTTGTCACTGCAATCTGATGTCCACGGAAGCTACGAGCTGATATTGTGTTTCTCTTTGATGGAAGTGTTTTTAGAAGTCGGACGGAAAAATAAAAAGATATCACAATAGAACTCTGAAACTTTTTTAACCATTAACATGAAAAATGAACAATGATCTTACAGTTAGCATAAATGCAAAAAGTATAGTTGTTATCATCATCCACTTATTAACTTGCAAATCGTAAATTGCCACATTTTCCAATGTGAATACGCTGATCGCATTTGGAAACTTCTGAAGAAGAAGAAGAATTATAATTATTTTTTTAACTTCTATACTTTTACCGTTTTAATCAAATTTTCTTCCTCTTGTCGTGCCAAACAAGAAACACTAAAAAATCCTGTAATGACAAACGCACACCCATGATAAACTATAACAAAAATCCAGAATAGTATTGATCGATCAGAGAGCTGGAATGTTGCATTGATCATTTTACAGCACGTTCATTTCAGTTTCTTAAAATACCTCTATATCTACTAACTTAAGGAGGTACCTTCGATAAATTTCTTTTTTGTGCGTAAAATCGTGTTTTAAATTTAGAATACATATAATACTGCCCGAAGATTTTACAACTGTGGTCCCCGTTTGAATGAAACATTTTCAGACAAAGATTTTCAATTCTTTTTGCTTTAATTTTCCGAGAGCTGCTTCCGGTATCATTTACTCAGCTACGATTTCTTGTTTCCTCTTACAGGTCGAGAAATTTTTAGCGCTATTCTCTTTTAATTTTTATTTCCAGCCACAATTTTCAACAAATATGTGATCTAGGTGTTCGAAAAATCTTTCAAGTTTGGCATAATTATATCTCGTGTGTTTTTAAAAGTCTGGTTGAAAGTGATTGTTTGCAACTTCTAAACGTTACCTTTCCAATATTTGAAACAACATGATATTTGGTAACAATTGCACAGACAATTGAAGCAACTTGAAGATACAATAACAAGAGAAACATTGCCATTTGAATATGTGAAGATAGTCTGAACACCTGCCACAAAAGTCCATTTGTATATCCACCAATTATTGGAAGTATGTAGACTGGCTGCATTAGCAGTGTTGTCTGAGCGTCAGCCAATAGAGACAGAATCTTAAAATTGGATCTTTATTTTAATTTCTGAGACTTCAACAGGTGAAATCTGCAAAACGACTTTTGTTACTCACTCAATGCACTATATTTGTGACTGATGTTCCAGTTTATTGACCTTTTTTCATAATTATTTTTCTGATTCTTTTTGAATAAAAAAAATAAGTTTGATTCCACTGGTAATCGAATTTTTCAAATGCTGTTTATAGAAAATTCATAACTTTGCTTCTTTTTGCACTTCATGCATTATTCTATAATAGTTTGGTGAAAACTAGCGGAAATTTTGCAAGCGGAAATTTAATGTTATGAACTTTAATAGAAAGGTTCTACAAATTTCAAATTGACTTCCACTGCAAAATTTGTTTCAGCTGCACTCAAACCAATAAACTAACGGTTTCTTCCATACTGCATGTGAACTTTTTTCGTGATTTTTAACACTGAAAATTAATTTACCTGCATATTAATCATAAATCCTTTATACATTTTAACTATCTTGGGATTTTTCATGATTAGAAATATTCCCAAAATGTTGAAAACCAATGCAAATGTACCATGAATTGAATAGAAAGTTAATAGGAAAGTTGGTTTAGTAACATCAATGGTCACTTCAGAATATGTATACATTTGACTTTTGAAAATCAGCTCAAGAGATTTGAATGATTGATTAATCAAAAATGGAAAAGAAATTAGAAGAAAGAAGTTAGAGAATTTGAAACAAATTAGGAGTGTGATTTGAGCAAAAGAGTCAGAAAGAAATGACTATAAGGGCGTAACTGATTAAAATAAGCTAGTTATCCGTCCAAATTCACCTGTCGTAGTCTTGGCATATCTTCTGGAAAGCTGAAATAGAAAGGTGTCAAGTGGTTAAACAACGTTTCGAATCAATTGTTTTAGGAAGAGAGTACTGTACTTTCATAAATATATTCAGGAGTATATGTGTCTGAACTTCTGAACTGTATAGATTGTCGAAATTTTCAATTTATCAGTAATTATTTGGTTGACAATTTAGCTCAAAAAATGAAAAAATTCACAAAATAGTATCTTTAGCTAAAGGTGTATGCTGGTTGAATGGCAACTCTGTATTTCATTTTACTATTGAAGATTCTACTTAAAATTACAAAGTCCAATAGAAAAAAAATTTAGTAATTTTTTTTACCTAATTCAGTACAGTCGTGAAATTTAGCAGTTCAAAACTTTCTCATTTTCATATTTTATCAGAACATTCGAAAACCACATTCAATCTCTGATGAGTAGGCATCCGGTGGAAAGATCGTTCAAATGAAGAGATTTAGAGTCAGATGGGGGCGGTCAACTGTTGTTGTGCTTTTCGTATGGGTTAAAGATGAAGAACAAGAAAGATATGAAAGTGTAATCTGAGTTCTTCCCGCCTTTTTGCTGTAATAAGTAGTACATCACAGTCAGTAGAATGACTCTCATAACTGCCAGATGAACCGACGTCGTAATTATTTTTTTAGTTTCTGGGCTAAGCATTCAATAGTTCAGTTTTACCGAGGTGAATGGGGTTTTCCAATAAAATGCTTCGTTTTTCATGGAACCTAATGTTTTAATTTCTTCCCTATTGGTCCTGCGCTCATTGCTCTCTGTTAACAACTTGTATGGGTAGAAGGTAAACATAATGGTAGGTAGGCATTCGGTTAGCAGAAAGGTTTGAGTACTGTCTTCCAACCTATTTTTTTTCAAATGGAACCAATCGTTTATTGTTTTGGGTTTTTTCCTTTTGTTGTTGTATTTCTCTTTTTGTATGTTCCATTACTTTTCACCTCTGATTCACCAGCTTGCATTGTACATCTTGCTCTTATTTCCATCGCTTACCATCCATCACCCCTTCCTCCCCCATTACATTGTGCTCAATGCTCTTTCTCTTAGTTCCCACGTCACATCTCCAGTTTCTTTATCTTCTTTTCTCTCTGTTCCATGTTGTTGTCTGCTCATAAACCGCCTTGAAACACCTGTTATTTTTCGTTATTTTCTTGTTTTCTTCAGTCTTCTCATTTGATAACCTCATTTTGAAAATCGTCTTCCAGAACACATAAAAAATGTCCGACATTTCTGCCGCTTTTGCTCAACACGAGATTACTCCAAAGATTATTGAAAATGCCCCAAAGCAGAAGCTTCATGTAAGTTTTTTTTAAAAGTTAATTGCTACAACATTGAAAATTCAGTTGTGCTGGGACGGAATCCAAGTTGAGCCAGGAATGACTATGCAAGTTCGCAACCTTAAAAATGCTCCGAGATGGGCTCTTCCAGGAGCTGACCCAGAATCAATCTACACAGTTCTTATGATTGATCCAGATAACTTGTCAAGAAAGAATCCATCTGTTGCCGAGTGGCTTCACTGGCTTGTCTGCAATATTCCAGCCAGCAATATTATTGATGGAATTAACGGAGGTAATAACTATAATAAAACGCGAGAATACTTATAATTCACCTGGCTTCTGTTCTCAAATTGTTGATGGTGATAATAATAGGACACACTTATACCTACGATCACGAAATGTATGTTTTCCAGGTCAACATCAAATGGCATATGGAAGCCCAGCTCCAGGACCAAGAACTGATCTTCATCGTTATGTGATTCTTATGTGGGAGCACGCTGGAAGACGCATCTCTGTGCCGAAGCCTAGCTCTCGTGCCAAGTTCAACGTTAAACAATTCATCGAGAAGAACAAGTTGGGAGACCCAATTGCCGGAAATTTCTTCCTTGCTCAACACGAGGGATAAATATTGTAATTTAATGTGTAATTATAATTGGATAACAACGAAATAGCCATTTTCTAATTTGAAATTATTTCTATGTAATAAAATTTAATTTTTGTGGTTATTGAAAATTCACTCCATGCTCAATCGAGGGAAATAATATAATAATAATATAATATCGAAAGTTGGCTAATAACTTCTTCGGAACAATTATGACAGGAATAAGTCCAGGTGGTTAAAATGTAACAGAATGTAAAGAAAAAGTTACTTGAGCAAAGCTAAAGATCGAACTCATTCGAAGTTTGATGAATCTATTGTTTTCATGATATGTATACGTTGTAGTAATTTCAATTTCTTTATTTCTACGAATAAAAAGTCTAAACGAGTTCAGGATCATTTCTTGGCCTTTCTCTCCTTTTCAAATCCACGTTTCTTGTCTCTGCTCTCCGGCCTGAAGACATTGATCGAAATCTTCAGTTTCTTATCAATACTAAAAACAGCCGCTGTGTTGTCATTCTGTCCACAGTAGTTTGGAGCCGAAAAAATTGTGACCAGACGTCGACCATCGAAGAATTCATAGCCATCTTCAACAACTTGATGACCACGGATAACCATTTGAAGATCCAGTTTTTTCAGAAATGCACGGAGAGCTGGTGGTCCGAAGACAAAAGATGCACCACGTGCGGATGGTTTATAGCCTTTTTCAGTCTGAAAAGATATTTATTATTTTAAAATTCTGAATGAACGCATACCGGATCAGGATCAGCCCATGTCAAATCAGTTAGAACACCAACATCAGGAATCTCGAGTGGTCTTTTGAAAACCGAAAACTGATTGAAACTTGTCAGATGCTCACTGATTCCTCCATGCATACACATAATCGTATTGTTAATCACAGCACAGAATGGGAAAACGTTGAACATGTTCTGGAAGCATTCGTACAATTGAGCATCATAACTGAAAAATGTTAATGTATTCTCAAAGATGTCATAATTTTAAAACGAACCGATAATTGACCTCTCGATAGAATCCATACGAAGTGTTAACTGATCTTGATTCATGATTCCCTCTCAGTAAATAAATACGATCGGGATATGCAAGTTTGAGAGCAGTGAGTAGAATGACAACTTCCATTGAAAATGGTCCACGATCGACATAATCTCCAAGGAATAGGTATCTCTTGTATCCAGTTGTTACCTCTTTGTTCACACTTTTCGGAGCAGCAACTGGTGGTTTTACATCGTTACTTGATTCTGGCTGTGTCGAATGTGGTTCACTCTGAGGTCTTTTTCCTGTTTCACGACTTCTTACTGTTGTATCCTAAATAAATATTATTTTAATACTGGAAACTAGATTTATTTAATGCATATTCAATTGTAAAAAGTGTCTCACCTTGAGAGCCTCAAATTCTTGTGAAGACAAGGGCCACCCATTCATATCGAGCATTGCGAGTAAATCATCAAACTGTCCATGAATATCCCCCATAACACAAATCGGCGCCTCCAGCTTCAAGAATATTGGCTCAGACCAAATGAGCTCACGGGCTCTGTGGCAGAGCTCTGCAAGCTCGGCAGCACAGAACAGATCCATCGAAGTTTTGTGAGTCCATTTGAATACAATCTTCTCCAATATTTTATTGACAAAATTTCGAACATTTTTTTGATCTTCAGTATTGATCTTCTCCATTGAAATTATGAAGACCGATTGCAAATTGAGAAAATGTAGAAATGATTACTTTTTCTTCAAATCTTTTGATGTTTTTTTCATGGAAATTCTTTTTTCTAAATTCTAAATAGAACAAATGACGTAAGACAACAATTACCCTTTCAAATAATAAACTTCCACCGTGAAATTTATTTTTTCAATGGAAATGTAATTTTGGACGGCCCATCTATTTAGGGTGTGTTTCAAGCTGGCACATATCACAAATTTGGAATGGGG
Source organism: Caenorhabditis elegans (assembly GCF_000002985.6). Lineage (NCBI taxonomy): Eukaryota > Metazoa > Nematoda > Chromadorea > Rhabditida > Rhabditidae > Caenorhabditis > Caenorhabditis elegans. Next base: position 10,955,041 of record NC_003282.8, on the reverse strand, counting down.
TAGCACATGGGACTAGACTGAGTCAGAAATCATTACATATCTCGTAAAAAACACTCTACAATTTATTAAATTTTTTCAAAACTATCCGACAACCTTTGGTAAACTGCCAAAAATTAAAGATTTTTTTTTGCTCATTGCTCAGATCGAATTTCAGAGGTTCGAAGTCGGGTTTGGCCGCTCACATTTTTCTGACAATCTAATAAATAAGAACGCACTTCCTTTCCTTGTTAGTGAAACAAATCCGGACAGCTCAAAAAGCACGGAAAAACAAAAGTGGCCAAGAAGAAATTTTCTAAAACTATAAGTCAGACCGGAAAATGATCATGTTGGAAATAAAAGTCTCACAAAAACACCAGCCAAAATCTTCATTGAGAAAATGAAAAAAAAGAAGTTCGAGTTATAATACAAAATCTATTTGGCTTGTGGTGGCGGTGTTGGTGCATTTGGTGATGAGCTTCCAGTGTTTGGCGTTTCTGATGATGGTGGTTTGGCTGAATTAGTTGATGGGCTGATAGACATTCCGGCTGGCAGTGTGACTTGATCCTTGTTTTTCTTACGAAGAGATGAAAAGAAGCTTCGTTTACTTGACGACGGGATCTTCTGTCTATCAACAGATTTCTTGCGATTCAATGAAATCCTGGTTCGATCTTCTGATGGTTTCTATAAAAATATCATGAACCAAATTTTCAGAACAAAAAGTGAAACTAACTGAAGTCAACACAGTCATAGCTGAGTTTTCTGGTTTTCGACCATCCTGGGGACCTTTGTTCAATGCTTCCATATAGATGTCTGTGATTTGTCGCTTCACCGTATTGAAATTGAGCCGTTCGTTCGGGTTCTGAAAAATTCAAATTGTTTCCGAACAAAAAACATTCAATAAAACTAACCCTTTCACAGCACGCATCAATGAGAACCATCAGTTCCTTCGGATCTCCATTCTTCATCTTATGTGGGCGTTCTTCTGTCAATATCCAGGCTTTGGCATCTTTGAGACTTTTTGGGTACAATGGATCGTGCTCACATCTTGTCATAAGCTCCGTCAGAAACACTCCGTACGACCAAACATCTGTCTTCTCATTAAACAGTCCAGATTTTAGCGATTCCGGTGCCAACCATCTGATTGGAGCTTTCTCCAGGTTTTTCGTTGTCACTGTTCCTTGGAGAGACAGCCCAAAATCAGATATTTTGGCTTTGAGATCCTGCGTGACGAGGCAATTTCTTGCCGCCAAGTCTCGATGAATGATTCCTTTCGACGACAGATGTCTCATTCCAGACGCCACGTTCATTGCAAACCACAGGATTTGTAGTTTTGGAATGTTTTGAGTGGTCTGGAAGTACTTCTGAAAATATAATGTTTTAAAAACCAAGGTAAAAATGAACATACCCTCAAATCTCCGCCCGTGACCAATTCCATAACAACCATAATTGGCTCTTCAAGTGAGGCAAATCCATAAAATGCAACAATGTTTTCATGTTGTAGCACTGTCATGATTTGAGCTTCATTGCAAAACTCTTGGATTTGCTTTCTCTTTGCATTTCCAAGTATTCGCTTCACAGCCACTTCTATTGGAGGATTAGTGCTTCCGACTGCTTTGTATTGTCCTTTGAACACCTCTCCAAAGGCTCCGCAGCCCAACTTTTTATCCAGGTTGATTGTACTATGGATCAGCACATTCGATCCACGTGGCGTTGGAATCAGGAAAGGTGTTGCTTGAGACCAGGCTTCGAGAAGTTGGCGAATGTGGAGGAATCGTCTGTTTGGCATAGTGGGGAATTTTTCATACAACTGAAAAAGTTAATTCTAACATAGAAAACTTGGATATTTGTTAAATAATACCTTTTTGCAGCACCATCCATCCTCATTAAAGTCCAGTTGATAGTGGAAAATTTTATTTTTCCAGTTGACGGAAATGCACAAAAACTTATTTGGTTTTGTGATCGCACGTCTCACAAGATAAGCACGATCCCAAGTCAACAACTTCTCAGCTTCCGATCCGAATAACACTCCATGGTACACGTGTAGATTGATCAAGTGACTGCGAATGTAGTCCTGAAAAAATATAAAAGTTGAAAGTTGTCTAGCATTGTTTCGAAACACGTTCGAAATTATTAGGTTTTTCCGTTCCACTGTCTCTCAAAAAGAAAACTATGAGATCAATCAGCGACTACTCTGCCAATGTCCCAACCAATGAGTTGCTGTGGACGGAGCAAATCGCTGATTGGTCTTGTATTATATTATAGAGGGAATTTAATCAAGAGATTCCATAGTTTCAAATGCATGTATTTAAATGTTAAAGCATTGTGTTTTGCCCACAAGAAAGCACTGACCTCTTCTGGATCATCTCTACTACTACTGTTAGACATCATCGAAGTTGAGACATTCTTGTTCCCCGATTCCAGTTTATCCGCTCCCGGTTCATTTGGATTTTTGTCGCTTGCTTCGATGTCTGACGGAGCCTGAAAGGATATTTTATTCATGACGGGAAAACTTGCAAAAATTGCAAAATTTGCAATACTGAACATTGGAATTTTGAAGTTTCGTTTGAAATCAGAACTTGAAATAACATTTCGCATTTCTTCTTAAATGGTTGCTTCCCATAAAAGTCACACTCACATCATTCAACCTGACACATTCCAGTGCAAGATCATCATCACTCTCGTGTTCCGATTTTATTGAATTCATTCTTTAAATCGTTCGCCAATGAAATATTGATAAACGTCCTATCGCCAGTGTCGGACAATTGTGAAATAATCATTTTTTTGTACAAAACGCGGTTTTTTTAAATTTCAACAAAATAAAGTTCACACTAGAGCGAAACTTGACCTTTCAAAAAATTTAAATTCCAACGTGAAATGTATTTTTTCCAATGAAAATTGATTTTTGGATGATCTCTCTATGGGGGGCGTCCCTTCTCGTCCCCTTCGATTTTTGAGAGCCGATTTCGGCGTCCCCCTTACAGGAAATGGAAACCCCAAAAAGGAATCCGAAAAATATGAGGTTGCGTAATCGCTTCTCGATGTCAGAAGTTATTTTCCGATTACGAGTGCTACTAGAAATCAGGGGACGAGGGGGAGTCCACTCTACGGCGTCTCCAAACTGTAATTTCAAGGAAACTTTCAAATAACAAATTTTGAATCAGGGGAGTGCGGCAAATTCGACAAATTTGCCGTACTTAACAAACTCCGAGAATGTGATGCTTTTTGATTTTTTTTGGAGCACCAGAACAACTGAATTCTGAATAAAATTGTTGTCTGAATAAGTTCCTTGTAGTGTGTCTGCTTAAGCATCAAAATAACTCAATTTCATGCCATTTTACTAAATTTTAGTTACAAAATCAATAGTTTTGGTCAAAATTGTTTTGTCAAATTTTTTATGTGTGCCGCAAATTTCGAAATTTGCCGAGCTCAGCAAATTCAAATTCGGCATCCTGGTTTAGCCTTACGGCACGCAATTCAAAAAAAATTGCAAATTCGGCAAATTTGCCGCACATCCCTGTTTTGAATGTCCTTACATTTATAAATCAAATTTAGAAAAATGTCAAACGCTATGTGGCCGAAGAAAATTTAAGTTTCAATGAAATAAAATACCAACGAGAATTTTTTTAATAAACTTGTTCTTCGTCTGGAACTTTCGGCTGTATTGTTGTTGTATATTTTCTTTTAAAAAATCCCATTTTATTTTTCAAATGTAGAAAATATTATTTTTCAATAGAAATATCACAACAGCACAGTAGACATTTTCGGACAAAGAATTTCAGCTCTGTGTAGCTCCTTAGCAGAAAATTCTGAAGCCAAATTCTTGTAGCCACTTATCTCAGCTGCCCATTAGTTTGTTTCGTATTGATAACCCCCGCACTTTTAACTTTATTCTCTTGTTTTCTGGAGCAGGAAAAAATACAAACACGAACAAGAAAATATCTTTTTATCAATAAACACATATTCAATACAGTTCGGAATGGACAGAATTAACCATCCAACTTGCATCCTGGTTTAGCCTTACGGCACAAGACAGTAGTATTGTCAGCACAAGATTTTGCAGAAGCAGTATGCTCTTTTCCTTGATAACCATATCCGTACTTTTCATTACGAACATCGACCTTTGCCAAAATTTGCTTTCCTCCAGAAACATTGACAACTCCCACTGAGATGTCACCCTTGTGGTTGTTCACATGAACTGGATGCCATTCTTTGTCTCCGAATTTGGCAGCTTCTGGGAACGAAATCCATCCATAATCGAAACCACGAAGGTTATCAGGCAGATGAACGAGAAGTTGGATAGATCCAACATTCTTGGTGTATTCGTTATTGAACCACGAGAAGTTGGCAGCCACCTGAAATTTAACATATTGAACGCGAATTCTTTAATAATAGCAAGACTAACCTTTCCACCCTCATTCCATACACGACCCATGACAGGTTCTCCCTGCATGTACCAAAGTGCAACGTATTGATCTGGATTGACACCTGGCAAAGTATCAAGAGTCTTATCAAGAGCCTTGACAAGTTGACGAGTTGGCCATGCATCACCCTCACGAATGTCCATCCATTCATCTCTCTCGACACGAACCTTTGGTCCACTTCCACAGTTGGCACAATCACAAGATGGTGGCCCACCAATGCAGTTACGGGTGATGATGTACATGTCATTGAGTTGTGGTCCAACTTGTTTCAGCACTTTTCCATTGAACGAGAACCAAGCCTCCTCAGTCTTGTTGTCGACATAACCAAGAAGATTTCCTTCGGCACGCTTCCAGAAGATTGGGAATGAATCACCACAACGCACAAGTTGATGTTTATCGTCAATCTTCTCAATACGATCCTTGTACTTAATCCATTCGTACCAGAAACCTGAAATTCATAAAGTTAAAACTATAAGGTTTTCACCATTAAGCTTACCTTGATTGTTATGGTCTCCTACGTATTGAAGAACCTGGATCTGTCCTTCCAGTTGTTGCTTGGTTGTCAATTCAGCTTGCTTATATGGGAATGAACATTCAACAACTCCTCCATTGTTCCATGAGCGACCGTGGATTGGTTTACCGTGCTTGTACCAAAGAGCAACATACATATTCTGTTCTCCCATACATTTCACAGGACTCGGTGGGAATGGGGCTCCAATTGGTTGAAACGCCCAGGTGTCTTCCTTCGGTGGCGGGTTCGGCATTGCGTTTTCAGAGGAACTTGTCTCTTGTTGGACGATCGGTTGAAAAAATCGATTGTAGATTGAATTATGAGCAAATTTTCGAGCTTTTATACCAAAATTTTATTTTTTTTTGCCACGTATTTCCAACTGGACAAAGTTCGCATGGAGTCACGTGCTTATTCATTTTTATACTCACTTTCTAAAAAAAATTTTGAGATCAGAAACCTTTCTGAATAATAAATAAACTATAAACATTTCAACCGATAAAATAACATTTGAAGAAGGCTGAGGGTTTTTTTCTGAAATTTCCAAACATTTATATTTCCTAGTTGTGAATTTTTGCCATTTTTATTATTTAAAGCAGCACATGATGAGCCCGTCACGAAATTACTGTATAGGCATGAGGAAGGTATGCACGCCTGAAGATGTGCATGGCACGCCTGATGACGTGCATTCATTATCTGAAAGTCGGGAAAAATCGGAATTGATATTTTAGCAACACAAAAACACTTGTTTAACTTTTCTTTTTGGATTGATAATTTTATATTTTAAGTTTAAACTGTTGAAAATTTACTGGCACTTTGAAAAAGAAATCAGTTTTAAAAAGGATGATTTATGTTTGCTTAATATTAAGTTTTTAGAATTTTTAGAACCTATTTGATATTTGATATTTGAGCTTATAAAATTTTTTGGGATTTTTAAAAAGTTTGCAAAAAAACTTGAAAGAATTTTCGCTTGAAAGCACGACAAACTTGGACAAACAAGTGGGGCTCGATGCTTGATTCTTGAATATCCAATCTTGTGCTTGATTTGCACTCCTGGTTTCGAGAAGCTTGTTGGTGCCTCATTAGTAGAATTTCAAAATTATTATGTTTTTTTCTAATTTTGAAAAAGTTAAAATTCTATACTTTTCTGCGTGAATCGTCAAAACTACATTTTCTTATCTTTGCCCTAGATCTAAAATATTTGATTATAAAAGAGCGAAAACTTCATAAAAGTTTTATTATATTCGACTCTTACTCGTCTCGAGTTGGAAAACTTCTGGTAAGTCATCAACTGATCCTGGTATCTTCTTCAACAAGAGGCTTTCAGCACTTCGTGCCACTCACAAATCCAATACCAGCCACCTTTTGGTGAAAATCGTTAAAGAAGAAAAAGAAAAATGGCCGACGGAAGCCAATCTGCAATGGACCAAAGTGCTGTCACTGGAGCACCAACAATGGCTTCTGAAGTCCAACCAGCGGACGCATCTGTCGCTCCAACTGTTACTCCAGGAGGTGCCTCACAACTCGGAGGACAGGAAGATGCATCGATTGGTTTTGTTACCAAGACATATGCCAACTACGTTCAGGATATTCAGCAAGCTGCTGAAGGTTAGTTTTGATATACTGTTAAGGATTGGCACCAGAGTTGCGCAACAAATTTATCGGCACTCGTTGTTGTGTCGAAGTTTTGTTTCGGAAATGTATACAGAAAACAACTTTAGTTTCAATTGGGAGATTTGAAAAATTACTCAAAGTGGCAATGAGCGACGACGATTGATATTTGAATCAGTTTTTGATCAATTTTTCGGAACTTTCGGAATTGGAAGTAAAGCTACTTTCACAAAGTACAAATATTCCTTTATAATTTTCCGGAAAAAAAACTTTGATTTAACGATGGGAACAAGCGGATTATGTGAAAGTGCCAAAAAATGTGCCTCAATTCTCTAGTGAGCATTGCAAATGATTATTTTCGTAACGTGCACACAGTGCCTGTTCCTCAATCGCGATGAGTCCATTGTGCTCTCTGTGACCTTAACTGTATATATAAATAACTGCTTTCAGGACTACGTCAACGTGCGGCTGCTCTCCAACAAGAAGGTTCAGGACAACTCCAGCAACTCCAATCACAAATCCAGCCTCAAACACAAGAGCTCATCTCGGCTCTCCAAGAGACACAATCTCCAATTGGTCTTCCAACGTCCTCAGTCGTCGAAATTTTCGGATGGTCTTCAATTCTGCTTCTTGGAGCTGGAATTGCAAGCATTATTGGAGGATATGTACTTTCTCCAATTTTCGGAATTTTCATTGGGAGAGGTGGATCGGCCATTTTGGCAACTCTTGCCATTCCTGCGTTCGGTGCTTATCAACTGAACAATGAGGATGGATCGACATCGGGAACACGATTCCAACTTTTGGTTTTGGCATTGGTTCAAGGACTTTTGATGGGACACTCGATTTCATACACTTATCTGAGTGCTCAACCACTTGGTTTCGTTACTCCATTGGTCATTGCGTTTGCGTACCCATTGATTGCCGGACAAGTTGGAACCGCCCGTACTCCATTGCTCGGCGGAGCTGTTGGAGCCGCATTCGGAACTCAACTTGTGCTCGGACTTGTCTCTGGATCACTTTCGTTCTCTTACTTGCTCTTGTCTGCTCTCTACAGTGCAGCTTCTGGTGCTCTTCTTCAAGTTGCCTTCAAGAACTTGACTGCTCAGAATAGAGTGAGACTTTACATTTTTCTATTTATTTCTAAACTATTTATTTCAGATCCACATGTATCAGATTCTCTTGGTCTCTTCGTTCCTCTTCTCGAAGGCCCTCGTATACGGATTGTTCGGATCTGCTGAACCACCAAAAGCATAGAGAACTTTGATTTTGCCCCAATAAAGTATTGTCAATATTTCTATTGTTTTCACCTTTTTATATAGACAAATCTTCATGATTATTATAAGGACTCAAAAAAATGCTCTTATTGAAATCCCATCAATTGAGCCTCGTTAGGTTTTAGCGGTAAAACCCTTAATTTGCAATTTTTAATAATCACAGGCGGTTTCGTCAATTTTCATGTATTTTTCGTCTTCTCCAATTGATGATAATACATGTATTAACAATTTTTATTTTGCTGTAAAATAAAACTAACAAGGAATTTAAACAAATCAAAACCACCCGATGCACTTCTCCTCGTTTGAGTTACCTCACAACAATGAGAGTATAGTCACGCTCAACATTAAATCAATCAGCTATTTTCAACTAGTTACAAAAAAATTATGTTCAATCAAGTGATAATTGAATAAGCTGATAAATCGCGATGTTCAGGGGGGCTCAAGTATCATTAAGCACAATGGGCACATCGCGATCGAAGAACGGGCTCCTAGCTCACTATCAGTCGGGTGATGGTGGACGCTAAAAATTTAGTATTCCAAGCGTTTGAGTTCTTCCAGATGAATCCGATAATAGGGATGTCATTTTTCCATGCAAATGTTCAAAAATGTCTTAAACATCTCAAACAACGCATCTCTATGTCACAGGGAGCCCGCGCTGGCTAGCTAGGCCTTCATTCCGAGAGGACAAACTTTTAGGGTGGCAAAGTATTTTTGGGGACAAAGTATCCAAAGTGACATGGTATCCAGTCGACAAAGTGCCATTTGTCTCTGACCGGGCGTATCTTCGGTGACAAACTTTTTCAACTAGTTTTTTATATATATATTTCTCGATCGATTTTTGTTTTTTTTTCACTGGAATAAGTTTTTTCATGTAATTTTCAGCGGATTTTCGGCCTTGACTACTCACAATTGAATGTATGAACAATGATCTTTTGGGAAAATACTGTAAAACGTCCAACTAACTTGGAACATCGTAAGATTCTTACTTATAATCTGATCCTTAAGCTCCGAAGGATCACAGGGGGTACCTCCTGATGATCTGATCCTTCAGCTCCGAAGGATCACAAGGGTACCTCCTGGTGATCTGATCCTTCAGCTCCGAAGGATCACAAGGGTACCTCCTGGTGATCTGATCCTTAAGCTCCGAAGGATCAGAAGGGTACCTCCTGGTGATCTGATCCTTAAGCTCCGAAGGATCACAGGGATACCTCCTGGTGATCTGATCCTTAAGCTCCGAAGGATCAGAAGGGTACCTCCTGGTGATCTGATCCTTAAGCTCCGAAGGATCAGAAGGGTACCTCCTGGTGATCTGATCCTTAAGCTCCGAAGAATCAGAAGGGTACCTCCTGGTGATCTGATCCTTAAGCTCCGAAGGATCACAGGGGTACCTCCTGGTGATCTGATCCTTAAGCTCCGAAGGATCAGAAGGGTACCTCCTGGTGATCTGATCCTTCAGCTCCGAAGGATCACAAGGGTACCTCCTGGTGATCTGAACCTTAAGCTCCGAAGGATCAGAAGGGTACCTCCTGGTGATCTGATCCTTCAGCTCCGAAGGATCAGAAGGGTATCTCCTGGACAAAGTATCTTAGCGGACAAACAAAAATTACCGGAAACTGATGTAAAGCATGGTGAAATGGAATCCTATGGACTATTAGAAATGTTCAATAGGTGTATTCAGGACTGTCCGTCAAAGTAAAACAAAGTTTGTCAGACAAAGTTCGAACCTGGGACCTGTATCATGCAAAGTGGGCTCACTACCACTACACCAGCCATGCGAAAGTCGGCGCGCCTCATCGAAGGCTATTATAAAACTTAGTTCGCACGAGTATTATCTCCATTCAACAATAAATAACATCTCTCCACAAGAATTTCTTCATGAAACTGAAGTCGTTTGACTATTTTTATCGCTTTGTCAAGTCGAGCATAGGGTCTTTTAATTTTTTAAGCATGGAAAATCATGAAAGCTGCCTGTTCCTTGTTTCCTGGATCGAAATCGAGGTATCTGGCCTGAATTATTTTCTGAAAAGTGATATTTTTCATGTTCATCGTGTGTTTCTATGTATTTTGAGCTAGAAAGTCGAACAAAAATGCTAATATTAAATCGATAAATGGATCAAATAAAAATAAATTTTACGCCTAATCAAATTTCCTCCGGATATTGTTTTTTGTAATGATTATATGTTTCTAAATTTTTTATAATGTGTTTTATAATAAAATTCGTCATTATTTCCATCGTAATGTGCCTTTTCGATGCCGAATTTGCGGTAATTTTCACTGAAAGTTTCGTGCGTCGAATAAGATGCTTTACACGCAAACGCCAAAGTACGCAAACACCGACCGTATACCGTATTCATCGAAATGAATTAAATTTTTTGCAGCAACTATTTTTCAGCTCGAACTGTTAAATTTTGCTTGAAATGAAGGAAATAATGACGAATTTTATTATAAAACACATTATAAAAAATTTAGAAACATAAAATCCTGATAAAATACAATATCCGGAGGAAATTCGATTAGGCCCAAAATTTATTTTTATTTGATCCATTTATCGATTTAATATTAGCATTTTTGTTCGACTTTCTAGCTCAAAATACATAGAAACACACGATGAACATGAAAAATATCATTTTTCAGAAAATAATTCAGACCAGATACCTCGATTTCGATCCAGGAAACAAGGAACAGGCAGCTTTCATGATTTTCCATGTTTAAAAAATTAAAAGACCCTATGCTCGACTTGACAAAGCGATAAAAATAGTCAAACGACTTCAGTTTCATGAAGAAATTCTTGTGGAGAGATGTTATTTATTGTTGAATGGAGATAATACTCGTGCGAACTAAGTTTTATAATAGCCTTCGATGAGGCGCGCCGACTTTCGCATGGCTGGTGTAGTGGTAGTGAGCCCACTTTGCATGATACAGGTCCCAGGTTCGAACTTTGTCTGACAAACTTTGTTTTACTTTGACGGACAGTCCTGAATACACCTATTGAACATTTCTAATAGTCCATAGGATTCCATTTCACCATGCTTTACATCAGTTTCCGGTAATTTTTGTTTGTCCGCTAAGATACTTTGTCCAGGAGATACCCTTCTGATCCTTCGGAGCTGAAGGATCAGATCACCAGGAGGTACCCTTCTGATCCTTCGGAGCTTAAGGTTCAGATCACCAGGAGGTACCCTTGTGATCCTTCGGAGCTGAAGGATCAGATCACCAGGAGGTACCCTTCTGATCCTTCGGAGCTTAAGGATCAGATCACCAAGAGGTACCCTTCTGATTCTTCGGAGCTTAAGGATCAGATCACCAGGAGGTACCCTTCTGATCCTTCGGAGCTTAAGGATCAGATCACCAGGAGGTACCCTTCTGATCCTTCGGAGCTTAAGGATCAGATCACCAGGAGGTACCCTTGTGATCCTTCGGAGTTGAAGGATCAGATCACCAGGAGGTACTCTTATGATCCTTTGAAGCTGAAGGATCAGATCACCAGGAGGTATCCCTGTGATCCTTCGGAGCTTAAGGATCAGATCACCAGGAGGTACCCTTGTGATCCTTCGGAGCTGAAGGATCAGATCACCAGGAGGTACCCCTGTGATCCTTCGGAGCTTAAGGATCACATCACCAGGAGGTACCCTTCTGATCCTTCGGAGCTTAAGGATCAGATCACCAGGAGGTACCCCTGTGATCCTTCGGAGCTTAAGGATCACATCACCAGGAGGTACCCTTCTGATTCTTCGGAGCTTAAGGATCAGATCATCAGGAGGTACCCCCTGTGATCCTTCGGAGCTTAAGGATCAGATTATAAGTAAGAATCTTACGATATTCCAAGTTAGTTGGACGTTTTACAGTATTTTCCCAAAAGATCATTGTTCATACATTCAATTGTGAGTAGTCAAGGCCGAAAATCCGCTGAAAATTACATGAAAAAACTTATTCCAGTGAAAAAAAAAACAAAAATCGATCGAGAAATATATATATAAAAAACTAGTTGAAAAAGTTTGTCACCGAAGATACGCCCGGTCAGAGACAAATGGCACTTTGTCGACTGGATACCATGTCACTTTGGATACTTTGTCCCCAAAAATACTTTGCCACCCTAAAAGTTTGTCCTCTCGGAATGAAGGCCGGCTAGCTAAGTCGACCTCTCGCCACCACCGTCAATGGGTCAAAATCAAACTAATTGCAAGATTTTACCAGTTTGTTAACATTTTGAAAAACTGCCAAATTACTGCTTTATTTTTACTATTAATATTTAATAAAATATTAAAATTTGCTGGAAACATTTTACTATATGAAAACTACGTTCAGATTAAGTCTACTTCCCAACAAAAAAAAAGACACAAGTTTCAAAGTAGAAAAATATAGGAATATTCATTCAGACAGATTACTTATCAGTGCTATTTTTCTCATTCGCAAAAGTTTCAGTTTCTTTCGGAGATGGCTTCAACTCTTCAAGTGGCGGAGTCAACATTTCAGGACTTCCTCCCTTTGCATCGGATACCATTTTGTTTGCAGAGGACATGGATTCCGATGAAATTACTTGACCATCAGCAGGCGGCTCGCTCTCATTTGTGTTCGTTGTAGTTGTTGTCATCGAGGAGTCCTTCTGAAAATGAATATTTTATTGAAATTGACAAGGGTTTTGGCTCTGCTCACCGAAGTCTTCTTCTTTCTCTCTTTCTCTTTCTTTGACACTTTCGGTTTCTTCGTGGGAGCTGGAACCGGGATTGGAGCCCATCCGTCTGGAGGAACAACGGCAGATACTTCTGGTGGTGGGATACACACGGTGTCGTTGCGCATCTTCTTTGTCGATGAATCTACTGGGATTGGCATATTTCCATTGGAACGATTCAGTTCTGGATCAATTTCAGGTTTTTCGTTCTCATCAAGAACAAGTTCAACTTCCAACCAAGTCTCCAACTTTTTGACTATCTGAAATAAAATGTTTTATTGATTAATTGTAATATTTTATATTACCACTTTCATTGTGTCTCTCTTGGCTGGATCCAATTGATATATACTCTTTTTGACTATTTCGTTCAATTCCGGTGGAGCCTGTTTAGTGAAGTTGGGGAATGCTCCAGAGAGAATATACCGTTTTGCTTCTCCCGCTTTCACTGCTAGATATGGTTCTTGACACGTGTATATCTCGTAGAGCAAAACCCCAAAAGTGTAGACATCAGATGCTCCGGAGAACGTGAATGTTGTAAGTGACTCTGGAGCCAGCCATTTCGTGGGCATCTTCATTGCCTTCTTCATCCTATACACTGATCCTTTCCTCGAAAGTCCAAAATCGGAAAGTTTCACCAGATTTTTGTTGTCATAAAGACAATTTCTGGCAGCAATGTCCCGATGGATAATGTCATGAGAATGCATAAACTCGATTCCCCATGCAGCTGAAATTGCCATCCTGTTCTTTTGATCCATAGTAAGAGTTTGACTATTCTTTTTGAGATATGAGTCTAGTCCTCCACCATTGATAAATTCAATGACAATGTACACAGGTTGCTCAAGAACTGCAATTCCACGACAACGAACAATGTTAGGATGATTGAGACTTCTCATCAGACGAGCTTCAGCCATTACTTCCTTCATTTTCTCATTTCCTGCATCCAAATCTTTCCGCATCTGAAATATAACATAGGTAATCATTAACTTCTATTATGATGAGTATTTTTCCAAATTAAAAAAAGACCGAAACATACCGCTTTAATTGCTCCGTTAAATGTCTTATTTCCTCGTGTGACCGTTCCCTTGAACACTTCTCCGTATGCACCTTTCCCAACTTTCTTGATAAGATTTATTTGTGAATGTTTGAATTCCCAAAAAAACAAACAAATTGGTCGGCCAAGTTTGATTCGAAGATTTGGATGGACAAGTTCATTTTTTCGAGATTATAAAGAGCATCAATCGAATGAAATGAAATTTTCAAATCAAGCCAAACAGAATTGGCACTTCTTTCAATCAAATAGTTTTTAATCTGAAAGATAACAACTAATTTGTCATTCTAATACATTTCAGATTCCTTACGTCTTTAGTATCAATCATAGCAACTGATTCTGTAGGCCAAGCTATGCTCAAAACAATATCCTTCTTTTGTTCTTTACCAACTGTTCTCTGAAATATGCTACCAATAACTCCAACTGATAGAAATATTAGTCAAATACCTCTGTAACTCTTAAAATAAAACCTCCTTTCTTTTTGAGCACATATGGCAAATCTTCTCTTGGCAAATATCCATGATAGAACTTCTGATTCATCAACCATTTGAAAGTTTTCTCTTCGAAACTCATTTGATGAATCGACGACCACAATCGATTGTTTAAACTGTGAAATGGCAATATTTTGATGCAAATTCGTTTTGATGTGTCTTTTTATTTTAAGAAAAAGTTAAAGTTAAAGTTAAATGGAGAGTTCACGTTTAGAGATTTGAACTTTCAATTTCTTTTGTTGAAAAAAGGCTCCGTGAAAAACTACAGAAATGTCATGTGATAGAGTCCCGTGTGGAATACGGTAAGAGCAAATTCCGATTCAAAGGGAATTTCTATATCGTAGTTATGTATTTCGTTTCCTGAAACGTCCACCTAAGGAAGCATACATTTCAGATCGCTGCGAGATAAATTTTTGATCGCACTTTTTTTTTATTGTGCGCCTTTAAGGGTGGTGTACAGCAAGTAGGGAGAAATTATTGGAAACCACTTTAAACTTTAAAAAAAAATTAGTAATTTTAATATTTCGAGTCGGAAAGTTGTGAAAACTGAGTATTCACCACTTTTTGGCTCGAAATACAGTAATGTTTTGAAATGTTTTGTTATGATATTTGATCATTTGAGCACCATAAGATTGATTATTAATCATTTCCTCACTGGTCATACTTCCCCTTTAAGTTTTGTTTCTAGAAAATACAAACTTCTGCTTCTGATGAAAAGCAGCAAAACGCCAATTTCCAAAATGAAAAAACTAATTCATACTAGTGAATACATCGAAAACCGAATGTTCCTTTAAAATAAGAGATGCCAATGTCCAAAGTTTGAACAGCTCCTACCCGAAACATGTAATATCATTTTCTCTGGGAAATATTACATGACAACGGTTAGGCGATGTTTTATAATTCAGATGCTGAATATTGTGTAGCAGCTGGAAACGAATTTAGTTGTGAACAAAGAAAAATGATAAAAAGTTTCCATCTCTTCTTTTATACTAGTAGGCGGAAGAATTGGACGAAAAGCTTTTAGTATCTATTGGTTTTTACACTAAAAACCTTTCAATCCAATTGAAATAAATAATGTTTGGAATGCGTCCGTGACTCACATACAGATGCTTTTAAGATTTTATTAAAAAATACAGTGAAAACAGGAAAACCCGATAGTATATAACATTAATGAAAAATCACATGTAAACCCATTTGGTGTAAGAATTAAGATTTACAATATAGAATTTCAGTTCCAGTTTCAGTTTCCCGCTCGACACTCCGCTTCGATTTTTTCGCTGACTTCCGACTCTTCAGGTGTCAATTTTGAATCTCCACTGTTGAGAATATTATCTGATGATGTCTTCATTGCACCGATGTATCGCTGGAAACATTACTTTTTTTTTGGAATTTCTCATTTTTGATGCAACTAACTTGAATTGATGCCTCGGAATGTTTTGCAACGTATCTCACAAATGGTCTGAGATCTCCTAAATTTGCTACATGAAGAGATGCATAATATTCGGCACGTGTCTCGACTGGTAATATTACAGGTGGGAATCCACTTCTCATCATAATAAGATTAAGCAATAACCTAGCGGTTCTACCATTTCCATCAGTGAACGGATGCACTAAAACAAGTTTATAGTGTGCAATAGCTGCTCTTTCAATTGGATCTATTGTTAGTGTACTTTCATCATTTAACCAATCAACGATATCCTTCAATTGTTCCATCACATATTCAGGAGAAACAGGAGTGAATCTTCCGACGTATACTTGAGTCGTTCGAATTCTTCCAGCTTCAACTGGATCAGCATTTCCCAAAACTCTCCGATGCATTTCTAGAATATCATCAATTGATATTTCATCATGTTCCTTTGAAAGAAGAGAACAATTCAGAAAACGAAGAGCTGCATCCATTCCAATAACTTCATTATGTTCACGAATACTTTTTCCGGGAATAACCATTCCTGATTCGAGTATTGCACGAGTTTGTCCAAGTGATAATGTGTTTCCTTCGATAGCAACAGTATGATAGACATACAGAAAATATGTTTCTCTATAAAATTAAAATGTTGATCTATCTTCAAGTTTTCAAAACAAACCTCATCATTCTTCGTAAGGCTGTCGAATGTTGTAAATGATTGAATTCGTCTCGAAGATCATGAACTGAACGAAGCATTTTTCTATCAATTGCACTAACCAGTGGCGTTGTACGAGCACGAAGACTGAAAATTTTTTGAAGAAATGTGCGCCTTTAAAGAGTACTGTAATTACAAACTCGCGTGGATTTTTATCGATTTTTTTAGGATTTTGATCGATTTTTCACAGTTTCCCGAAGAAGATTAATTAATTTTTCAAACTTGATTAGAACAATAAAAAATAAATACAATCATCTCAGAAAATCGTGAGAAAAAAACTTTTTTTTAACTGATAAAAATTTTTTTTTTGCAGCACTACCACAATTTGCTGAGATTTTAGTATTTTTATTGATTTATTCAGGTTTGAAATTACAGTAAATACTCTTTAAAGGCGCACACCTTTCTTCCTCTATCAAAACTTTTTCGTGGCTAGACCAGATACCGTATTTTTTCGCAAGAATCGTAACATCTAGCGTCTAGGTAATAAATCATTTTTTATGAAATTGAATTGATTTGGCTCTAATATTGGATTAATTTTTGATACTTTTGTAAGAAATCTTACAGCTTTTCATTTTATAAATAATTGTCGATCAAGAATTACTGAAATTACTACAAATTTAAATTTTAAAAATCGAATGTTATTAGTTTTCATTTTTAAAAATGTGAATAAAACTTCAAAACTCACACTAAAGCTTCTGAGTTTCCCGGATCATATGCTAGAGCTTTCACATAACATTGGTCAGCTTCCACCAGCTCATTATGCATTTCTCGAATTTGTCCCATTTCAATGAGAATCTGTGGATTAGTAGGTGCTAGAGCCATTGCATGCTCCATTATTGTCATTGCTCTTTCCAGATTTCCATCTTTTCTAGATCTTCCAGCTGCCTTCGCGGCCAAAATAGCTTCTTTCACTTTTGCCGGATCGTTTTCTCTTTTTTCATCAGTTTGGGTGCTCATAACCGGAACTGCTGTTTGAATTCCTTTCCATTTTTCATCATAAATAGGATCCACTAGAAAAGTAGGTTTTTGAACAGCGGGCGCATATTTTTCCGGGGAATTTCCGCTGATAAACCCAATGTTGAGACGATTAGAAGGTGGTGGTGATGACTTTTGTTTTGGAGAATCTGAATGCTGATTTTTTATTTCAAGAAATAAGCGAAAATATTAATATTTATTTTTGCGACTCACTTTTTATTACAGTGTGCAGCGTAGAGACTGCATATGGTACAAAATGTTGGCAGATTAGTGATACTAAAACTGAGATAATGATGACTGTGGTTAGTGAATAACCTTGTGGTGGGGCCGATTTCGGATCTTCTTGAACTACTGAAAATTATATGTTTTTATTTGGAAAATAATCAAAAATGTACCATTTAATTTGGAAGGTCTTCGGGTTTTTTCCAAAAGATAGGAGAAATCATCGGAATGAGTTCGTCTTCGAACTGACATCACATTATTTAAAACTATCTGCAAAAAAACAAATTTTCCAGAACTTATTCATGCATTTGAAGCGAAAACAAGAAAAAAGATCTGCAAATTAATTTTGAGCATGATTCCACCTTTCGCTTCGAGACCAGAGTAAAAAAACGTTAATGCGCCTTTGAGTTACGGTAGTACTGATTAATGGTTTGAACACCAAATGCATTTTTTTTCGATTTTGGCATGTTTTCCTTCTTTTTTTTCAAGTTATATCCGAAAAACCTAATTTAAAAAACTGAATAATCTTTTATCTAAATATTAACCATATAAATATCGACATTCCACTCGATTTCACAAGAAATTTCTTCATCTTTGAAGTTCGTACGCGGAAAATGCTATTAAAGAAAAGAAAATAAACGAGACGCAGACAAATGCACACGGCGTGCGCAGTAACATATCGATTTTGAGACGTAAACATAATTGAGTTCACTAGTCATGAGAGTCTGTTTACTCGTACATCGATTTTTCACTTTTCTTTCTTTCCCCTCATCACTTATTGTTTTGCTCTTTCCATAGTTTCGTCCTCATCTCAAAACTTCTTTCGAAATTATTTAGATACCCGCATTTTCAACAACGGAAAATCTAAGGAAACCCTTAAAATGTCAAAAAAATATCGCAGATTGCCAATTTTTGCTGTGAAATCTTGATCATATTTCATCACTTCTCCCTTTTTCGAAAATCGCGTCAAAGATCTAAAGTTCCGAGAAAAAAGTTTGCAGAAAAAAACGTCAGTTGTTCTGATTGGGAGTAGTAGATTCAGACTGGAAGTTCTAGAGATCATCTGGTTCCCCTGCCCTTTATCTCTCCCTGCCACTATTTTCAAAGTACAAGCACTTTTTTTACGTAGACCGATATAAAAGAGTTGGCTGGTATAGATAAAATCTTTAGTTTTCCGTTAATTTAAACGGCCCATTTTAATATTAGAAATTTTCATTCATAAAACCAAGCATTTTCACACTAGAACATTAGTTGAGAAGTTTTCTAGGAAGTATTCAATTAAAACGTTTTCTCCTATAACTTTCTTAGTGTCGCCAACAAGTCTCGCTGTCATATTTATTTAATTCGTTGCCACTCATCGTTTCAAATTTCGCTATCATTTCATCTGTCTGACACTGCTTCGAACTTCTGTATTAGCTGGGAGAAGGGTCATAATACACACTCTCATCTTCTCTAACTCTATTCTTTCTTTTCCCCATCTATTCCTTCATCACATGATTCTTCTCTTCTCATCGTCTCTCCGTCTCGCGGTCATGTGTCCTCGACGCTCAGTCGATCTTGTGGTGTGAGAAAAGAGAGTAGCATCAATGAAGAGACACAGAGGACAAAGAGACATACAGCAAAAGAGCGTGTGTGCTGCCTACTGCCTCTGTCTCGATTTTTCCCTCTGTCCCATTCCCTTTCACCTGTCTTTTCGCTTCTTGATAAAAAAATTCTCACAAAAACATACAGTGTCCTTTAGCATCTCACACTCTAATTTCTCTTCTAAAATCAGTTTTCTCAACTTTTCAAATACCAGTTACCATTTTTCAAGTTTGCAGATCGAAAATCGGGTCTCAGCACGAAAAAGTGAAGAAGCGTTTATGCTAGCCACGCTTCAAAGTTACACACAAACAGCGATGAGCGGAAATCGGGGAGGATCTTACATTTCCGGAATCGTTCCATCGTTCAAGGAAAGAAGGCCATTCCGTAAGTTTTTTAAAATTCATTTACTAATCAAACAATTGTCATCAAAATAAAAATAGAGCTTCAAGTCTCACTTTAATTTTACTTTAACATCAAACATCTGGTTTTCATCCCAACCAATTCATTCCCAATCATTCCCACTTTTTTTTCCTTCACCCGTCCATTGTAAAAGGTCAGAGACGCAGAGGACAGACACCCCGCGTCATGCGTTTCAGCGAGAGAGCATGAGGAAACAAGAGACAATATGCAAGTGAGACATGTGAAAATCAGCTGATCTTGTGTGAATGAGTGACTATGTCAGTGGAGCAGCACCCATGGAACATTGCGTATTAATTGGGTGCTCTTCGTTGTATGAAAGAAAGAGATAGATGGACCTGAGAAACAAAGATCAATAGGGCAGGTGCAAGGGAAATAGGATTATAGGAAAATTTGGATCAATATTGATATTCTAGAGTTCAAAATATTGCCCACCATTCAAGATAACAACCAAAACTGAACGTACGCCAATCTTTAAATAGAAATATGAATTTTACGAGTGGAAAAGAGAAATCCAGAACTGAGGAACAACTTTTTTATTTTCAAATTTTCGAAAGAAAACCTTTTTAACCTATTCGATTTCAGATGAGCGTCAGAAAGATGTGGAAGAAATCCGCAGCCAACAACCGAACAAGGTTCCGGTAATTATCGAAAGATTTGATGGAGAACGCAGTTTACCACTTATGGATCGCTGCAAATTCCTAGTACCCGAGCATATAACCGTTGCCGAGCTCATGTCAATTGTTAGACGACGGTGAGCTATTCAACTGAGTTGTTTTTTCAAAATCATCCGTTTGCTTTTCAGCCTCCAACTTCATCCACAACAAGCATTCTTCCTGCTCGTCAATGAACGCTCAATGGTGTCAAATTCTATGAGCATGTCCAATTTGTACAGTCAAGAGCGTGATCCAGATGGCTTTGTGTATATGGTTTACACGTCTCAACCAGCATTTGGATAACACATCAAGAGCCGTTTTCCATCACAATTCTAATCAATTTTTAAATTTCCACCAACACCACTGATTGCCCAATGCAATCCTCACTGTAAAATGTTGTATTTTTAAATGTAAATACCTGAAAACCCATCATACTCAGGCGCCAACCATTTTTCTAGTTGCCTTTGCTAATTTCGCCCCTCGCAATTCCCCACCTCAAAACTTCCAGCTGAAATTTGTTTTACAAACGAAAAAAAAGAAACCCAAATTCGCTTACGTTTTCGTGTAGTCTTTATGTGTTCCCTCATAACTCTTTCTCCGCATTTTCCAGCCCGTTTCTTGAATTTCTTCATGTCTTCTTTTCACAACTGATCCTCTTTCAACAAAATTTAAACCGTTTACGATTCTGTGTACTTGGCTAGTCTCTAAAGCCCATAGGGACTATTTTCCTTACTGCCCTGAACATTGAAATTTACCGCTATGGACTTTCTGACTGCCTAGACGGATTCAATTCAAAATTATTACATCTTGTTCCATCGTTACTTTTCCAAATTCAATGTATCAAATGTTTTGTATGTAATAACAACTTTTTCGTCGTTTTTATCTGGAGAATGTTCATTCACAAGGAGATCACATACATATATAATAATAATAAGAGATGATGATGATATCAACGATTATTCTTCTTCCTGGGTTGCGAATGGATTGGCGATTTGCTCGAGTCCATCTGCTGGGCTAACTACTGTAATTGCTGTTCCGCGAGCCACAATAAGACCCAGTTGTCTTAAGATAAAAGATAAGATAAAATCGAAAATCTAGATTTAATTTGAAATCCAAGCTTTAAATCGATTTTTGGAAATCTATCAATTACCTTGTCTCATCACCGACGACCGAAGGATTTTGTGGATCACGGAGATACTCGCGGCAGTCATCAAGAACCATATTGAGCAACTGATCGAATCCTCGAAGCACGCCACTTGCTGAAATTTATACATTTTTATGGAGTGAAGTACAGCTTGTGTATGTTGGACGCTTTCATATTGTTTAAATAGTTTAATGACGGAATCTTATTGCTAGTGCACATCATTGTGCAAAAAAAAAACCAACCTTCACGTCCTCCTTGGAACTTGACGCGAATCTCTTTGTCGAGAAATCTGGTGAGATCAACGACAGACTCCTTCTTTCGTTTTCCTTCGTCTTTCTAAAATAATACAACAATTATAAATAACTTATTCATTGTATTTTTAAAACATACCGACATTTCTCTGTGTTGAGTTGTGGTGAGTCTGAAATAATTCCGAAATTTTGAATGAAATTATCGATTACGAATGAAATAAATTAAGCTGACAAAATCTTATTGATTTAGAATTTTTTTAAACGGTATTTTTAATTGATAAATTATGATTTAAAATTACAAACGTATATAGAGAAGAAAATAAAATAAAGAAAAGAAAAAATAAATTCGAAAAATATTAGCTCAACAACGGTGCTGACGCACTTTTCGAACACACAGCGCACCGGAAACGCGCCAGCGATCCCAGAGTGTTTGCAATTTTCGGCTCCTTTCTTTTTCCTCTGTTCCTCAATTTATTTCGCAACAGTTTATCGATTTTGAACTATTTTTTCCAGGTAGTTCGATATTGATTCGTTTGGAAAATTGGTGACCGAACGCAATCTTCCAGATGTCGTTCGAAATAGGAACTCGGGTAAAAAGTAAGCCAAATAAGTTGAATTATCGTTTCATATTTATTTTCTTCAGCAAGCTCGGGAAATGGAAGAGTCGTGTTTTGCGGACAAACGCAATTCGCAGAAGGTGATTGGGTTGGAGTGATTCTTGATACGGCGACCGGAAAAAACAACGGAACTGTTCAAAATGTTCAATATTTCGAATGCGAACCGAATTTTGGGGTTTTCGTGAAATCGAGCGCTGTTGAGTTGGAGGATGCATCAAAGAGATCAGGACTGAAAGCTCCAGCAGCTTCTGCTATTCGAAAAGATTCTAGTGTAATGAGCAGATCCGCAGGTTCTAAGGCTTCACCAGGAGTAAGAAATTTTAATTATATTTTCAACGTCTCACTTATATAAATTTAGTCAAGCCCTGGAATGTCACCTGCTGCTTCGTCCGAAAAATTGACAGGTCGTCAAACAGGAATGGGCCCACGCTCAATGTCGAAGCTGGCAGATCCCAATGAGGTAATTTTTGAAATTTAAACACTTGGGAAATCCTTTTATAGAAAAAGCGGTCTACAACTCCGCAAAAGGCGAGATCTCCAGCTCCGCCAATGACGAAAAAGAACTCCGAGTCAACGGTAATCTATGCTGATAGTAAATGACCCTTTTTCGTTTACTGTTTCTGAATTGGCAAGATTATGTCTGCTTTCCTCGGTTGTCAAATTATCAGCTTGATTATGTTCTTCCCCATTATTATCATTTGTCCTGCTTCATGTGATTTTAATCGTTGTTTCAGTCGAGAATGGTTCGTGAATTCTCCAACTTATCGCAATCTTCTGTCGCTTCGAGTCGTGCTAGTGCATCAGCTTCTAAACCTAGGGTTTGTATAATGCTCAAATTATTAAATCTTGACCTTTGCGTGGGAATGTATGATTGGTGTATGGCTGGTGGAACATGTTGCTTGCTCATAGCTCAAACACGTAATTTTTACTTGTGTTAGAAAATTCACAAGTCGGTCTGGAATATATTCTAATTTCATTACAGATAAATTGACAAATAATTTATTTTAAAGAACTACATAACTAACAACATGTACAACCAACATTCATTTAATCATAATCATTCTACTACCGCTTGTTTCAGATAACCAATGTAATATTTTCAGCCGCAATTCACTGCTCCAGATCCTCGACGGCAAAGTCTTGCACCGCCCAAAAAAGCGTCCACGACTACTGGTAGACTCATAATATTTTAATCAGAAAAACCTATATTTTTCAGCCCCAGTTTCAAAGCCATCACTTTCAAAACCACGACAATCTCTGGCTCCGAGCAAACCAGCTGAAGTGACTCCACAGAAGCCAGTGCCTGCAGCACAAGCATCAGAAGCAGGGGATCCACCAAATGAGCTGCCACTACCTACAATGACCGAGTCCGGCACAGAGCTTCCAAAAGAAAGTGTTTTGTCTCGAGCGAAGAAGATTGATGATGTAAGTTTGAAAATAATTAATGAAGAAGCGTACAATTGTTCATGAATGTTCGATAATAATTTAGAGCATTGAAGAAATCCCTGAAGAAAATTTAGAAAACGACGAAGATTCTGAATCCCGATCTAGATCTTCTTCAATTCTTACTGTAATTACGGTGGGTCGGGAAACGCCTTTTTCCGTTCATCTCTCGGTTTATCTAATCGCTGCATTGTTCAGTTTCTGATAACTTGTAAAAATCAAAGCCGTCATATTTCCAGACTGGACCAGCAGCTCCAATGTCTCCACTTTCTACTACAGCAGCGGCGCGACCAAGAACAACATCCGTTTCCTCTTCTGCACAAGAAAGTTCCACTGAAATTGAATATCTTCGAAATCAAGTCAAAGAACTCACAGAAAAGCTTGAAGCGGCGAGAGTTAAACGAAAAGAGGATCATACTAAAGTGATGGAACTTGATCGTGTTTCGTTTGAATTGCGTTCATCGGAAGAAGTTCGAAGTCGTCTGATTCAAAAAATTACAGAATTAGAGAAACAGATTGGAGACGAGAGAATCGCGAAAGAACAATTACAAGCATGGCAAGACGAGAATAAAGTTCTTCTCAGTGATCATCAAGATACTATGGAAATGGCTACAATTGAGAAAGAACTTGCTGAAGAGAGAGCTGATTCATTGCAGAATGATGTTCTGACACTTACTGAAAAACTGGAAAGCATGGAAACTGAATTAGAAATCCTGAAAGAAGAAATGGCAAATGGAGGTGGTGCAGCACAAGTCGGAAATAGTGTTCAAATGAAGCAAATCGAGATTCAAAATGATAAGCTTAAAGATGCACTTATAAAACTTCGAGATTTGAATGCACAAGCTACATTAGATAGGCAAAAGGCTGTTGACGAGGCGGAAAGATTGAAGACTGAAAACTCGGAGCTTATTCGAGTGGCAGAAAATTTGAAACGACAAACGGAAATTGCGGAATCGAAAATCGCTGGCTTCCAAGAACAGGTAATAGATATATACTGTAATGAGAAAATGAAAATCATCACGTTTTCACTTGACCTCTATTGTAACATAGATCCTGCTGCCACTTTGTAAATTCTCTGAGTTTCAAAATTTCAAATGTCCCATAACTGGCAGTGGGATTTTTTCTATTCACCGTGTCAATGTGTCGTTCATAGTTTGGTCAATCGAATATCCCAAATTTTTTGTTTCAGATTGAGTTTTCGAAGATGTGGGAAGAGGTAGATTTTTCATAAATAGACCAAATATCGTGATGTTTTATTAAATGGGCCTTCTTTCGTTAGAAATTGTGTTATTTGTCCACCCTGGGACGACTGTCATTTGCACGCATTCTAGACACGAAAATGTTTTTATAATTGATTTTATTTGATATTTTAAGATTGATGCTGCAATGGGAGCTGAAGCAATGGTCACTCAATTGACCGACAAGAATTTCAATATGGAAGAAAGAATTATGTGCGTTTGTTGACTTTCCATATAATAATTATAAACTGGAAATTTTCAGGCAACTGGAAGAAACGATAGAAGATATGGAGGAAGCGAGAGATTTAGATGAGCAGTTGGCTGAAGTACAAAAACAACAAGTAAAGGATCTTATGAAGGAAATTGAACAATTGAAAATACATATTCACGAATTAAATGGCCGTATACGCGACGAGCAGAAGCACGCGGTTGATTTATCGCAGACGATTTTGAAATTTAGAGAACGAATGGCTAATTTGAATTCTCAAATTCAAGATCAAAAAGATCAAGTGTTGAGCCTCGAAGAACAACTACATGGACATATTTCTGTAGATAATGATCGTGCTTCAATGGTGAACCAACTGCAAATTTCGGCGAATCGTAACTTTGCTGAAGATGTGGAAAGACAGGTCAACGCTATTGAAGTAGAATTTGCACGTCGTCAGGCTGGATATTTGAAGGCATTCCTTCCCGATAATTTTTCACGAGTTGGAGGGGAAAATGATTCGATTCTTCTAGTTGTCATGCTTCCACGTCTTGCTGCGAAGACTAAACTATTTGCTAGCCTAGCTGCTCAATGTGTAAGTTCAGAGTCGAGATTATTCATATAACTATTCAATTTTTTCAGTTTCCACAAGTACCTGGAGGAATGCGTCGGGAACATGTGACAAAGTCTCACAAAGGAGAACAATGGGCTCATGTGGCTCGTGTCAACTATCTTGCCAATTCTATAAATGCAGCACTGGGAAAATTGGAAAGTGCAATTGGAGAAACAACAGTGGAAGTACTTATAAAATTGACTGAAACTTATGGAGAAATGTCAACTCATGAGAAAACTGTCGATCAATATTTGGAACTTCTTAAAAAGTCCAGATTCGACGAGAATACCTCATTGGACAGTTTTGTTCGGCCGCTCGTGTATTTCCAAAATATGTTCTCCCTTCACATCGGAGGAGATGGATTCAACGCTGCTCACTGGGTTTCAGAGATTTGTGCATCACTTTCGGCAGGTCTGGCGTATTGCCGCGTCAATACCCAACGGATTTCCTACTTCTTGCAGGTATTGAAAGGTTTTCCAATTTTCAAATATTAATTTTGATTTTTCAGGAGTCAATAACCGCTGGAGAGGTATACAACATGCTTCAAACATTAAATGATGAATTTGCTGCCTGTGAATCCGTGATTTTGAAAGCTTATCGCCTTCTTCCAGGAAATGTCTCAGGCTCAGAGCAGAAGATTCTCAAATTGGAATCTGAATTTACTGAAGATCTTTTGAATTCAGTCGTCCAACTCGACAAAATGGTATCCATTCTTCAAGAAGTATGTGCCAACGGTGCACTCAGTTTCGGTGGAATATCAGAAACGGAAGGATTCGATGAGAAAAGAGTTAAAGAAATGATTAATGCAGTACTTGGCAAGCAGGATGGGTATATTGCAATCGATAAAACATTTGACCCAATTCGTGCATTAATAAAATCCTTACGCGATAGTCTTGAAAAGGTGAATTCAACATTGGAATCTGCAAAAATGGAGCATTCTGCTCCAGAGAAGAAATCATTCCCACCACTACTCGATCGTGCTCATCATCGAAAACAAGCTGCACAAGAGGCAGAAGGCCTTCGATGGCAAATGGAAAAGAAAGACAATGAGATGTTAGAGTTACGAAAACAGATGAAAGCAAGAATTGAAGATGTTTCAAACTACAAATTGAGACTCGATATGGCTGAATCTCGATTGAATTCCACTGATAAAGCAGAAGGTGATAAGGTCAAACATCTCGAGGAAAAGATTAATCAAATGGTGGCTGATCACAGAAGGAAGCAGATGTAAGTTTTTATTTTTATTTTAAAGTTAATTTTAAATAAGATGAGAAAAATTTATATTGCTTTAAAAATTAAGAAAAGATCCGCCGAAAATTTGAAAAATTGGATTATTTTTTCACAAAAAAAAACGAAAAATCCGAAAAAATTTATAGAAAAAGACGACAAACTATTAATATATTTTTTAAAAAAAATAGGAGGACAATGAATGAATTCTTTTTGAAAAATTGAGAAATGACTCGAAGTTTAAAAAAAAATCGAATTTTTTCACAAAAAGAAAAAGAAACAAAAAAAATCGAAAAACTATAATTTTTTATTTGAATTTTGAAATTAAGAAAAAAACAATTTTTTAAAATCAAATTAGGTTTCTTTATGATAAAAAAAAACATAGGAAAAAAAAATATTTTATCTAAAAAGAAAAAATGGCAAAAATTTAAAGCTATTCTTCGAAAAACCAAAAATCACAAAAAAAAAGAAAATCTAAATTTAATTTTGAAAGCAAAAAGTTCAACATTTTCAGAGAATACGACGAATCAATGGATGCTCTTCAACGAGAAATGAAAGAGGTCGAAAGTGATAATCTCGAGCTAAAACAACGTGCAAACAAGATTAGTAAAGAAGCACTGTGGAAAAATATTCAATCGATGGAGACTCGTTCATCAGGATCTCCATCCGTGCCTATGTCTACATCTATTGATGAAGGAGGTGCCAGTCGTGGAGAAGTTGTATTCCTTGAGAATCAGCTCAACAAGCAAACCAATGCAAGGAAGAGAGCCGAGTTGGAAGTTCGTAAATTGAAGGGAGAACTTGCTCAAGCGGGCTCGAAACGATTCTCGGCTGTTCCTGGACTTATTTCGGGACCGATAACTTTGGAATCTCAAACAAGACAGGACTTACTCCTCAAGCTCATTGATAATCTTCACGATGAATCTCTTCGTTTGCGTCGTGAAGAAGTTAATCATCAAGCGTATGTCCCATCGAATCCAAAAATATCAACAGAGAAGATGGTTGAGGAAATGGAGATTTTTAATGTTAAACGGGAACAATTCTTTGATAAACTCAACTCGGTAAGTAACTGTGGCACCCACACCTATAGTACTAAAATGTCAAAATATCATTGTAAAATTATTCAAAGATTTTTTGAATGTCTTTGGTACACATTCAAAAGTAGTTTTAACAAATAATCTAAACATTTTTTGTTTTTCCCTAATATATTTTTGTCAAGTTTGGACTATTAGAAGTATACTAAATTCATATATTTCAGGTGAATCGCCGTCTTCGTCGTGTATGGTTTGATGCGTGGGGAGAAGAGTATCCATTCGAAATCGCGGCCAAATCTCGACCAATAGTAGCAGTACCTGAACCGAAGAAGTTCGAAGAAATCAGTGCCAAGTGGGGAATCGTGTGGTAGACTGCCGAAATTCATATTAAATCATGACGTAACTTCTATTAGTATCATAATTCTCGTTTTGCTTCGCTACGCGACGGGTTCGCTTGTAACTTTCTCAAATATCATTTTTCACCATTAAATTATTTATGCTGTAAATAAGGATTTATCTTTATTATTATTCTTGCACTGTTTTGAGGTGCGTTTATAAATTATTTAGATACAAATGTGAAAAGGTTTTGACAGGTTGAGACACTATGGTAAGGGGTAATTGAAAAAACAAAACAAAACTTTTTAAAAGCTAGAATTTTACAGAGTTTTTCAGTTAAGACCGAACATGAGGCAAAGGGATATTAGAAATTGTAAAAAACAGTCAATGGTGGAAATGGATTAGGGTGAAAAAACCCGAAGCGAGATTCAACAGAGGAAACTAAAAAACTTTGGAGAGAGAAAGGTTGCGCGATGAAAAGAAGAAGAATGCAATGAAAGGAAAGAAGCTGTGGTAAAGTTTGGTGGTTTTGAAATACGGTACATTTTCTGAATTTCAGGAGAAAGCTTATAGTGTTGAGAACGATTAAAGTAAAGAGGAAAATGATGGAGATGAAAATCCAGAGTAGCTGGAATTACAGAGAATAAAGAGAGTGGCTAGATATGACAGTAATCTGATGAAAATGGTTAGGGTTGATGTGAAAAGATGAACGTATTATATAAATTTAATTAGAAAATATGATACTGGTGAAGCAATATATAATCTGGTTCAATCGGTGGAAACACTCGAAGTTGGAGAGTCCGCATGATCCAGACAGGATGAGCAACGGTACTCGTGCATGTCATTAATTTCTGAAAAAAAATTGTTAAATTAGCAAATACGCAAAATTGAACAAATATGGTAGCCGGTCTCGACACGGCAATTTTTTTTACTTGCAAAAAAGTTGTGTGCCTTTAAAGAGTAAATAAAAACGCGGAAGTTTTTAAAATTTTTTAAAGTTTTACGACAATGAAATCCCACAGAAACGAGAGTTGGTAACTACAGTATACTTTTTGAAGGCGCACACCCGTTTGTGTTTCACAAAAATTGTCGTGTCGAGACCGGGTACCGTATTTTTGGCACAAAGTTTTTTTTTGAGATCAGGTCTGTCACAAAACAAAGGTTCGTTTTTTTTTCTCCTTACAATTAAATTTTTTTTCCAAAAAACCACAAAACCCGATCTTAATTTACCTCTCAGAGTGAATCCAAGACAAATCACATGGAACCAGTTTTTGCAGCCTGCTTCACACATCACCCAGTTCACTGAGTCTCCATATGGCTTCAAACAGGCGCGAGCTTGACACGACTTGAATTCAGACTCGTCTTCGTAATATTCACTGGGTGATGCTTGACTTTGACGTTTGCGTGATTTTTTCGACGTCTCTTTGTGTGAAACACTTGGCCTTTTGCGTTTAGCTGTGATTTTTGGATCGAAGAGTGATACCGATGGTTTTGAACGAACCGGGCGATTTTTGAGTTCTAGTGCGGCGCTGAAAAAATTAAAAATAAAATTAATACATATAATGTGTACAAACCTTGACTGTTTTTGAAGATATTCCATATAAAATTCTGAAATCAGCTCGCGTGCCTTCGGAAGACCATTGGGATTCAGAATTTCACACGATAGCCAATCGAATAAGGCAATTTTACAAATATCGTCGCTGGATTCTCCTGATTTCCGTTTATTAGCAGCTTCCATCAAATTTTGAGTGATTCCACGAGTTTTTTGTATTAGATTTCGAACAAGATGTGTTTCCAAACATCCAGAAGGTGTTCCATTCAGAGCAGTTGTTACATCATCAATGACTGGACGTTGTCCCCGTAGACATCGAACACATAAAAAGCATCCTTCTGGAAGTTTTTCAAGGAACGGTGACCACTCGCAACATCGAACATGAAACTCTGAATCGCACATTATGCATGTCAGTGTTGATTCGGAATCATCTGATTTGTTGAATCCAAGACATGAGCATGCTTCAAGACCACGAGCTGAATTTGCTTGTTTCACCTTTTCAAAAATTCTCATTTGCATTTCACGTAGCGATGATTGATGATGCACAATTTGATCTAATGACTCGAATTCTTTCATTTGATGCCATTCATCAGATGGATGTACTGCGCCTCCTTGAAAATATAATGGTATCGTTTGTCCTTCAGCAAGTGGAGTTAAATCATCGCGTTCGGAGAGAATCTGGAAAATTCAAGTTTAAGGCAAATTAGATCGAAGCTAATGTCTATGCTACTTCCTGATTGGATTAATGTTACCCAAATATACGGTCACCGGTCTCGACACGAAATTTTTTCGTTTAATTTAAAAAGGTGCGCGCCTTTAAAGATACTGTAATTTCAAATTTTTGGTTCTGCGAAATTTTCCTTGATTTTTCTTTTTTTTTCTTAGTATTTGTCTCATGTTTTTAATTATTTCAACATAGTTTTTTATTAAATAAATAAATTTATAACGAAAACTATGAAAAATCTATGAAAATTCCGCAGTAACGAAATTATGAAGCTACAGTAATCTTTAAAGGCGCACATTCGTTTGTATTTAACTAAAATTGTCGTGTCGAGACCGGGTACCGTATTTTTTGCGAAAAATCGTCAAATTTCACGAATCTCACTCACTTCAAAAAGATTGTGATACGCATTATTTGGCTTGAACAGAATAGCTATCCTCTGAGTAAATGCATTCATTGTGCTGATCATATCCAAAATCCCGAGATGCTCTTCGGAACCGTTTAGACATTTTGAAGTTTCGAATGCTTTACTGATTTCGGCCGCCTTCGATAGTGTAATTTCAACATTGACAATTTTCTGCAGTTGTGTTTTTAAATCAAATTCTGATAGCACGGGAATTGCGGCATCTATCATTGACTTGATTTTGGCAACATGAATGATCTCATAGCGAACCATGTTAATATCTTAAAAATTATTTTGTAAGAATTACTAATGCATTAAATAACAAACATTTTTCATAGAACCAATCAGTTTCTCTAAGGCTTTGCCAAATTGATTGAAGCTGATCAAGTGCTGGATTCTCACAGAAATTGTTTGCAATGACCTCGAGTGTATTGGCGTCACGGAGCATTTGTTGAAGTTCAAAGACGAGTTTAGAAGTACCATCTGTGGGATTTCGTGGACTATCACGAATCAATCTGAAACATATAATTGAATTTTTGAATTAAAGGGGTATAGAGTATTTGGAAATATTTTTAAGGTCTCATCATGAAATTCGGTCGTTTTGGGCCGAGCCCATTCGAGGAAAAATCCACAAACACAAATTTCCTTTTAAGAGAAAAAATATTTTTAAAATCTTACGATAAAATATCACTGGATGCATATCGAAGCTTATACTCAAAATCAATATCTTTCTCCATATCGGGAGTTGCCTTCCATGTAGTAACTTTTCTTGCTCTATCCGACCAATCCTTCATTTGAATAACTTTTCGCAACTCATCGATTTCTTCCAATTTAATATCATATTCATCTCCCTCTTCAATAATCTTCTCGATTTCTTCTTTTGAGTATTCTTGTTCTCGATAGATAGCATCTTTTGCTCTGTTTCTCCACATTTCAACTTGTTCCATCCATTTCTCAAGTTTATCAATAATAACAGTCAAATTGCAATCCATGGCTTGCATTTGTTCAATCAATGACCGTACTCCCTCGGTGTCTGTACGAGTGTCGGCTCTCTGACATCGGGTTTTTGTTCGCGTTCGTACTTTCTTAAAGAGCAATTGATTTGCTTTTTCAATGGCACTCTTGGCTGTATGACGAATTGTTATCAATTTATGAACTTGATCTGTCTGTGGATACTTGTTTTGTTTGGCAGAATCTATAAACTCTTCAATTCTCTCGAGTTTTGGTTTTCCTTCTTCTTCAAGCATCTCATCCGACTCTTCTTTCCATCCATTGTAGTTAACCGTACGCTTTCCAAGTTCATCACACATATTGTTCAATTGATCCAACTCGAATCTGTACTGATATCTGTAGTCTTTCGTTGTACACGAATTGCAAAGATGATCATGATGTTCAACACAAGTCATTTTCTTGTGTTTGTTACAAACCAATGCACACATGAAGAGAGTCGTCTTACAAAAACGACACGATCTTTGTTCATCTGGAATCTTTTCGAACATCACTTGCTGCATTTGGCGATTGGAAACTCCGAGGCGAGCGAGAAGTTCTCTCAACATTTTTTGTTTTTCATATATTCTTATCAGTTCTTCATGTGTTGCTAAACTCATCGAAATTCCAAGTTTATCCATTGCTTCAACCATTTTAAAGAGAAGCTCATCATGAGAAAATACAAGATATCTTCGTACATTTGAGTAAGACTCAACGCATTCTCGACCTTTTGATAGCCAATCAATTGGAGCGAAATTGACAGCTTCCGCAAAGTTGAGTCCCTCATTGAAACCAGCATGATAAGCACGTGGGAATGTAATGACGAATTCACCAGCATTCTGGTGAACTGAATGAATTGGAACTCCCAATGAACGAAGAAGATGAGGATTTGCAGCTGTAGTCATATGATGGAATAGATCTCTTTGTCTTCCAGTTAATCCAGGTGCTATTTTCTTCAATGCATCTTCAAACTTTTCAGCATCTTCTCCACCAACACCGTACCAAATTTTCCGTTCTCCAAAATGATTATAGTTAACAGAATACGTCCAATGATCTTCGGTGTGCCAGCAGAACGTCGAGAAGCACATACCAACATAGACCCACGGTACCATCATTCCAGAAATTCCAGTATTAAAATGTGAGAGAACAGATTCTCGAAGTACAGGCATATTGTTCAGATTCCATGCATGTGAAGCGTATTGCTGCTTCAGCTTCAGATCTGGGCCAGTGTGCTTATCTTCTTTTCGAGGAAATCCACTTCCTACTCGACTCGTAATCAAGTCGGCACCGTATTTGACAGAAACTGGATTTTCGTGTGAAATTACATTCTTCCAGAATGATCGTTCCACAGCATCACACGACACTTGTGATACATCTTTTACACCGAAATAATCACATTTCCATTTGTTGGCAAATTCAGTGAATGAGTTCAGATTGTATTCTGTGTCCGCATCATAAAATCCCCAGTCTAATCCGATTTTTGCATCCTCTGATTCAATGCACTTTGGACATCTCCACTCGCCTTCTGGTACTTCATCGAGTACTGGATCACAACAATATGTATGACGACCATTATTGCATCCATCAATATCGCAAAGAAGTAGTAGATCTTCATCCTTTCCTTCATTACAAGCAACGCAGAATACTTGATCCATTGGATCTTCATCATCATCATCGTCTCCTTCGGCTTTCTTCTTATTTTCTGTAATTTGTGAAAATAAATTTAAAAAATTTAAATTTAAAAAACGAACTTCTTCCTCTGGTTGAATTCTTCTTTGAAGATGTTCCAAGAGTCTTTCTTGAAGATGAAGCCTTCTTATTTTTAGATCTCCGTCGACCACTTTGCATCGACACTGGACACTCATCTTCCCCTCCTTCAGTAGTTTTATCATTTGGAACTTCTATTTCTGTCCGCATAGTTCCGTGGTGATGTTGATATCTATGAAATTCATTCGTTTTTAATTAGAATAATGGGGGAAATTATTAATAACAAAATTAAAAATTTTACTATTTATCGGTTTTAACATTTTTTCATGGTTCTAAAAAACAAAAACATGGGTACATAAGAAAAATTTAAAATGCATATAATTTCAAAAAAATCCATCTACATTATGTTTTCTTAACTGATTTGTAGATTTTTATTTATTTAAATTTCTTAATTACTCACTTATGCTTTAATTCTTCCATTTCATCATCACTTTCATCATCATTTTTCATCGCTTTTTCTTTCAAATTTCGATTAAATGGTTCAATGTGCAAATTATAATGTGATCGAATCAAATTTATGAAAGCCGACGGAACACCGCGAGCCATTTGCTCCTTTGGAAGGTATTCGCGGGCAACGTCTCTCCATTTTTCATCTTCATTCACTTCTTCACATCCTCCAAAGTTTTGAACTATACGATGTAATCGATACAAATCGACAATATTTCCATCTCGATCCACTGGAAACTCAAAAGTTAGACCAGAATATCGATTGAAATTGATTAATCGGTCAATAAATGTGTGTTTCTCTTTGACAATTGCCTCCACTTCATTCAGTTTTTGAGTTCGGGGACGAAATGTAAAGGCTTCTTTGTCGATAGCAAACGGTGGTTTGAAATTCTGCAAAAAAAGAGAGTTGATGCTTCTCGATTCGTTTTTTGAGGGAAAAATCAAAAATTTTCAGATAAAATTGCACTTTTCAAGTGGTGACCATTCTTTTAGTAAACTGAAAATTTTCTAATATTTAGTATTTAATTGAAGGGAGTAGTAGAAGTTTTTAAACTACTACAAACATTGTTTCGCTTTTTTTCAGACTTTTCAAAAACGATTAAAAACTTGTTAAACGTCAGACGTACAATTTTCCGAATAAATAACTTACCGCCGGCGGAACAATTTTAACAACTCCAAATTTTTCGGCCTCGTGTCGTATTTTGGCAACATACTCGATTGGATCTGAGAACTCTTCTTCTGTCGGGTAGTAAATTGGAGCCATTGGAGGTCGTACGAATTTCTGAAAACTATGAAAGCTTATTCACCTTATGTATGTCTTAGTAATCAAACCTTATAGAATTGATCGTACATTTCCATTTTGCTTCCATGATTCTTAGATCTTGAATTTCCGATGGATGCTTTCTTCCGCGGAGAAGTGCTCGTCGACGGTGCTGACGGCGTCGAGATACTGTTCTCTTGACGACGTGCACGCATTTTTCAGTTTGGCTTATAGCTTCATGAGATCTGTAAATTTCATTTTTGTTTGACTTTAATATTAATTGAAATTAAAAGCTTTGAGAAGAAGAACATTTTAAGTACCGACGAGAAATTTCCATGTGATGAAACAAGATGCATCACGAGTGTTATGATAGACGTCATAGAAACCCGGAAATGAAAATTAGCTTATACTCCTTTAAAATTGGCTTTTAAGCTTTTTCTTATTAAGCTTTTGATTTGAACTTAATATTGTATAAATAATTAAGCTGAAAAATGACTCATATTTAAATATATATATTTCTCCAATTTTTGAGGTCGAGCAGCTTTTCAAAGTTTAGACAAGGATCTTTGGTAGAGTTTTAAATGTAGGTCAAGACACGTAAGGCATCGTATAGTAACTCAAATCATTGAAAACTCCATCTCTCTGAATCTTTTTGATGTGTCACCTAAAATGCATTGAGAGACTGGTATTCTTTGACCACTTTGCAGTAGGTCGGTGTCCTTTTCGTCAGAAATTGCGTGCGGTAAAGATAAGCGGAGAAACAGAAAAAAATATAGATAAAATCGAAAAACCGAGAGGAAATAGCCCCCAGCGCCCACCAGGGTCGGCCCACGAAAATCGAGGAAAGTGCGCTCCGCCGAACATTACTCTCGAGTGTCCACTCTCGTCGTCTTGTCACTCCTCTGTTTGCATGCTATTCGCTAGCAATAATCTCTCGGTCTCCTGCCCAATCACACTTTATTCATGTTATGTGCGCGACGCGTTCTCGCATGTGCCTCCTAGTAATACGTGAATTTTTGCACTAACTTTTTTTTGAGGCCAGCAGCTGAGGAAAGATGGGCGCACACAAAGAAAACGAAGAGAAAGCAGGAAGACGCATGTAAAATGAACACAGACTGAGAGAAAAAGAGAACATGGAATTATGGCTCCGAGAGCCAGCATTTTTAATTGAAGATTTGAGACTGTGTTTGTTTACTACGGTTTTAAAGGGAGGCGTATCAATGCGGAATGGTCTCGCCACGCACTGCGAACTCATGAAAAAATTGGCGTGTGCGCCTTTAAGATGACTGTAGAGATTTTTCTGGCATGTCTAATTACATAAAATACAGAAAATTGGGAAAAGAACAATCGAAAATGAAGAAAAGGGAGAAACGAGAAAATTGGAGATTTGCCAGCAAACCCTCTACAGTAATCTTAAAGGCGCACATACCAGATTTCTGAAAAAAAAATCGCAGAGCGTGGCGAGACCATTCCGCATAAACTCGCCACTTTAAAATCATAGAAGTTGTAAAAAGTACACAGTAATATGTAGAAACTGATTTCGCCGAATTGTGAATCTCCATAGTTTCTAAGGAATGTGAATATTATTTTTCAAAACTAAATCAAACTCATTAAAAAGTTATTATGCGCCCGTTTTGAAATAAACGATGGTTGCGCGCGAGAGAATGAGAAGACATAGATTATAACTGCAAAAGCAGAATCAGCTGTCTGCGTGTGAAGAAGCTGATTAAAAACGAAAGGGCGAAAAAGACTTGTTTCACACGACTACACACATTCTTACGACAAATAGACGAAACGGAGGGAGAATCAGAAGTTTATGACCGAACGCTGAAGACGTGTAATCACAGACGTGGTTAGAAAGTGAGGCTGAACGCGGAACTTAAAGCGAAAATGTGTAACATATTGAACAGTGCACGATTTTCAGATGTTCAGAGCATTCGTTTGACAGTTAACAATTTTTCTAAGATAAATCGTTAATAAAATATATAACTTTTTCACACAAAGATTACTGTATTCCGAGAAGATATCAGTGTCCATCTGACTGAATTTTTCAAAAAACTTCTTCTAAATATACACTAACAGCTCTCACCGCGAACCGGAGGACCTTAAAATCGCTGCCGCTCCACCAAAAAAACATACGAATAAGCAGCATATGACTACAGTAACCCATTCCTGGACATATATAACTTTTCTTCTCCTTTTTGAAGATTTATCTCTTAGCTACTCAGACTTTCCTGAATAATTTTCAAGAATTCCCAGTCAATTTCGAGCAAAGAAAAAGATTTCGAGGGATGAATGCCGAGAAAATAAATAGAGATTATTGCAATATAACAGTAAATGAGCTACTGTAAGTTAAAATGTTGAATTTCTAGCCGAATTTTTCTGAAATGGAAATGCTATACGAGCAGGCGTTTTCGCATATTCAGAATCTAATCAGAAAGTGTTCGTGCAAAAACAAAAAGAACAGCTGTCGGGTTGCCATGGAGTTTAACCATACACACCAGAGAATGTTGGCTTCAACTCTAAAATAGACAATTATGTTTAGTTTATGAGGGTTTAATATTGATATACATATCCAATAGTAAAATATGAAAAGAGTCAATAAAATATATAGTTTTATAGTTTAGTACCTTAATTACAAGAAAAACCAGAATGTGAAAATGAGGCATAAAATACAAGTTTGAAATCTTTGATAAAATCACTCGAGTTTGAGTCAATTTGACTAAAATAAGCATTTAGAAACACGAAAAGTATTGTTAGATCATTTCTTGTTCTCTGAACTTCTTCTCATCGACAAGTGGAAGAATTTGGTAGACAGCGGTTCTCTCAGTTTCTTGCTTCTTTCTATAATCGACATACTCCATTGCGTAGGCAATAATGAGCATTGAAACAATAGTGACAATAGCGACAGTTGGATATCCAGTCTCCACAGACATGTATGAAAGAGAACACATAAACATTCCAAACCAGACACGTGGATTTATGACTGCAAGTGGAGTTGAGCCAAGTTCCATGAGGAAGAATACGTTGACATCATCTGAAATTCAGTAGTTAATGCCAGATTAGGAAAATTATTTTATGTAGGCAAAACATATCTGTCTACTTGTCTGTATAGAGCAAACTTAACCGGCATATGCTACAGCGCTATAATTAAAAAAAAGGAGTTTACTCCAAAATCTCGGCATTTAGGGGCAGTTTCGTCTAAAAGTTTGGCCGAAAAAAGCAACTTGAATTCATAAATTGGCAAATCCGTCAAAGTTGAGCGAAGGGGTGCCCCACTAATAGAGAATATACGGTATGTTGGCAAAACTTTTGTTCCACCTAGTTCCACCTGACTACTGAAAATTTTTCGCCTAATATTTTTCTTTGTCGTTCCACATTTGAGTCGAAAACTCTCAGGATATACACCAAGTGCGAAAGATTTAGCAAAATTAAAATAATTTGTATAGTTCGTAATAATTTTTTGTTTTTGAATTTTAACCCTAGAATTTCCCAGAAGGAGTTGTTTTATCATTGTCCTTTGTTTCCAAATACTATAACTTACTGAATCCAACAATTCTGAAGTCTTCTGTTCCAGTATATGAGAGCAAAAGCTTGATTGATGCCATTGTGAATGCAACGATAAAACACGGCCAATTTTGATCAATAGCTGATGGAGTTTTATGTTCAGTTGGTTTTCGAGCTGTTGGGAGCATAACGGCGACCATTTTGATTAACGAATGACTGAAAATATAAAATGAGTTGGTTATGGCTGACCGATGAACAAATAAACTTCACACAAAAAGCGCGGATGGAAAATAAAAACAAAAATATTGGATTTTTCGGGCCAGCGCACTGAAAAATAACGCGTACTGGTCGAATGAATAGCCTTACAAGTCCTCTTTATACTATTCAAAGGGTCAATGTCATCTGAAAAGGTGACCGGTAAAGCCATGACAATAGAAAAATAGTTATCAAAAATTTGGATCTAAAATTCGTAGGAGTAAAGAAAAAGATCAGTTGGTGCGATAAGTAACTGTTTGGGGTCGAGGACAAGGGTAGTAACGAATTAAAGATTGACTGAGAAAAGAAGAAAGGTCGTTCGTTTTGTTTAGAAATATGAACCTACTGTTTGAAATGAATTCTCGGGGTTGGAGGTGTGACCCATTTTCAAAAGCTGATAAGACAGGAAAAATTGGAAATTCAATACCAGTTTATTAGTTTATATGTTATGAATTAAATTATATACAAAGTCCCTCAACTGATCTTAACAATTATTATACATCAGAAAATATTTAAAATTGAATATTTGAACAGAATTTCAGGCTTTCCAGGAAGAACAGGAAAATTGAAAATATGAATTTTGGAGGTAAATATGTTTTTTCTATATTTATAATCAACAAAACGCTAATTGTTTTGAACATAAATTTTGATAAACAAAATAATATCAGCGGAACCGCGGGTTTTTTCGCTGACTTGCAAACAACTTTTGAACGATGCATTTATGTGCGATTTTTGTACACTTGAATTCAACGGCGAAACCGAGTAGATATATCAAAATGTGTTTGAACATACTGTACACGATTTCGGATGTATGTTCAGATGGTCGAAGAACCGCTTTGCAATAAGGTGGCTCAGCTTCAAAGTTTTACTGCAAAGTAAATGAATTTCTAACAACATAAATTCTTTGAACTATAAAGGAAAATTGACAGGTGTAAGATAAAAAAAGAAACTTTAGAAGTAGTCAAGAGAAATAAAATTTGTTATCAGAGCCAAACGGTATTTGAAATTAAAGTTCACTGTCTGTTCACCGTATAATTCATTTTTTAATCATTTTACCGAGCAAAATTTGTTCTTTTCAAGTCTTAAATAACTAACGTTTAAATTAGTTGAAAGTTTTGTGTGAATAGCTTGACTTTTGACTATTAATAAATGGTATATCTTGTTCACGTTTACAAGTTACTGTTTTTAAAATATTCTGTATCATGCAGTTCCCACATTTCCAGATTGAATTTCATGCGTTTGATTAAATTATTTTCTGCTGAAACGTTCAATAACTTGTTTGTTAATACTCCATGGCTGCTCCTTTCGGTACGATAGTTCAATTTTTATAACAAAAATAATCTACAAATACAGATAAAATTATTTGCTTGATTCGGAAATAATTTTTATTGTTATAAAACAATATTGTTTAGAATTTTGAAAAAAAAAACTCTAAAAAACTTGCTGAAAGTTGACTTTAATAATTGTTTCTCACTTTCGACTGGCTCTTCTAGATTATTTTATCAATTTTTGACAAGAATACGTTTCTATACTTCACTAATTTGTTATTTAGACTTTTGGAATACCGCCTTGAAGCTATCTAGTTTAAACTCCAAACTCTGGTCGAAATTGTTGAACTGGTGAAAAACACGTTGAATTTCTTTCCAGTATTTAGATTGTTGAGCAATTTCAATAGATAATCAAGCCGCAAAAGTTGAAATTTTCCCAGACTGCCCGGCAATGAACACCCCTCGCAGAATGTATGCTCAACTGTTCCACTGCCAACTTGGGTTCAGAACTTGTTGAAATCTTTGTTGAAAATGTTCGAGATCAATCCAAAACTACCTTGAAAATTTAGTTTCATAATTTCATATACATAACTTCAAGTCAACATTACTTTTTGTGGGTAGAGCAATCGACTTTAGGATTATTTATATAAACCTAAAAATTGATTGATCTGCCTACAAACTGAATGGACTAAACAATATACAGAAGGAATACCAAAATTGGGAAAGCATCGACCTTTTTAATTCAGCTCAACCCTATTTTATTCTCAGATGATAAAACAATGATAGCTCGTCATAAAACTTTTTATTGTGAAGAATAGCACGGTACAGCACGAATGTCATAAATTCTGTATTTGTCGTCCTTCTCGTCCTGAAATAATTATAGTGAGACACGGGAAACAAGGAGTTTGGGAACCAACTGTTCTTGCGAAGAAAGCTTTTTCCCCTTGCTGTACATTTCCATCATGAAGAGTTAGAATTTCGTCGATCGAAAATTCAATCGTATTGTTGGTGAATGGAACAGGGTACGCAAACTTCACAGATACATTGATTTCACTGAGTGTTGGAATTAAAGAGTCAAGCTTATCAGAAAGATAATCTGTAATGTGCACAATTAAACAAGTAAATACGGTAATTGTAGTTTCTAACCAAAGTTTCCTCCTTTTCCGCAATCGTCAACTGTGACATCATCTGTGAAAATGTGGCTTTCGGCGAGCTTAATCTTTCCATCAAGAATATGCTTGTACTCATCAGTAAGACGAGCTGCTGTGTACATTGGATGCTCTTCAGAAGGACGAGACCTTGTGAATGGAGCAGAGATCAGGATGCACTGAAAATATCACGTGCTCAATATATCCCAGTAAACAACATTTTGTGCAATCATCAAAACAATGAAACTTGAGTTTTCATTTTGGTTTTTGAGCGGTCGAATGATAACAATTATCAGCTAGACGTTTTTCAAAACAATATAATGGTTTGTACTGTAGCTGTCTGCACAGATGTACGTCAGAGGTAACTCAATATTTTTCGATTTTAATTTCCTTCAGTTGGTAGGGCAGTTGCATCTTCAGAATTAGATGCCTATCGCATGCTTGCCTGCCTATGAACCTACGTACCTACATGCTTAAGTACCTCCTATTTCCAGACTGATCTATTATGCGAGGACTCAAATAGGTTAGCTTCTGATATTCGTATTTTAAACACTGTATTGCAATTTTAATTAAAAAAGATGATGTTAGGCAACGGTCACCAGGTAGGCATACGCTGCCTGAAAGTAGGTAGGCAATTGGTACCTACTCGGTGAGCTTACTACTAGGATCCACTACAGAACCAATCACTAAAGCAGTGGCTTTTCTTTAAATATTTGTTGAAAAAACTAACCAGAAAAACACAAAGCAACGAGGAATTGATCATTTTCGACAATTGTGTTGGCTGAAAAAAATGCTGCTGAAATCAAAAAAATCGTTCTCACTGCTGGCCATGAGAAAGTGAAAATTAAAAAAAAGAAAAGGAGCAAAAACAAATAGAAATGTAATTGTGATGCGTGTTGTTGGAAACTGAACTAAAACTGTAATATTGAGATAAGACAGCTGCCCCCGCCGCCTTCTCTTGGAAGTTGTTAGTTCAAAACTTTTTTGATACCTGTGATCGGATATCTTCCCACGAGGTGGTCAGTTGTTCGGGGAGATGCATTTTTAAAGAAGCTTTTCACAAGTAAAGAAGAAATATTTATGAAACAAGAAACTTAAACTCTTTTTTTTTTGAAAAATACACAGAACAAATCAAAGATATAAGTTAGGTGGCAACTACAATTCTCATGGTGTTTGTGAATCCAGCTCCTTGCTTCCATCCAGTGATCACAATAAGTGGATCTCCAAGATGAATGAATCCACGTGTCTTACCAAGATTTACTCCGTATTGCACACGTTCCTCAACATCAACATCCCATTCATCAATACGTCCCTCTGAAATTATATTTTTTATAATATTTGGAATGAAATAATTTTAGAAAGCACAATTTTCTGAAAAGAAAAACTCTCACTTGGATAGTAAACAGGAAAGATTCCTCTGTGAAGATGAAGTTGACGAGAGATTCGTTCATCACGAGAAACAGTAATAATTGGAACTGGTGGACGGTATCGGGAACATAGACGGGCGGTTCTAGAATTTAATATTAATTTCCAATGCCAATGATTTTTAATAACTTACTTTCCCGTTGTTGTGATGAGAATAATAGCGACAGCACGGCATGTGATTGTTGCAGAAACAGCTGCAATTGCAGTTGTATGAGTCATTCCAGTTGGTTTCTTGGTATGAAGAATAAGCTCTTCAAAATGTTTCATATGGAAGAATGCAGATTCTGCTTCTTTGCAGATCTGAAATTAAAAAATATTGATTTGCAACTAGTTTTTATTTTTCTGTTCAATTGAGTCATACTAGAATCCTCCATTAATCTCGCATCCACTTAATCTAATTTGATCACATATATCTCGGTGCGTTGTAAATAGTAAAAAAAATATCTGCAAAACTATTTTGGAAGAAACAACAAACTTTTATGACGTTGATAATTTTTGAAAAAGACAACTGAGATAGGAGCTGCCAAAGTTGAAAAATCGGGTGCAAGATTATTAGAGGAAATACAATTTTTGTTTACTTTTTCCCATAATTCATTATTAATTTGTTTAAATTTACATACACAATTTTCAGTTTTTGGTCTGGCTTATGATTTGTGATACTCTCCGATTTATTTTAAAAATTGTCTCACATCACTTGTAACCCGACACTTTTTTATCACGTGATTTTTTGAAAAATTCCAAACAGTTTTCTCTTAGCGATGGAGCATCAATATTTTATTTCATCAAAAGATTAAAAATGAATCCTAATGACCAAATTTTTTAGAAGAACTCAGAAAACCTCTCAAACTTTTGTTGTAAACATTTTAAAGGATATATCGATTGAAATGTATCCCAACAAAATTCATTTTCTAAATTTCAAAATTTTCATTAAACGAAACCCATAAAACAAAATTATATAAACTTACATTATGCATAATCGCCAATGCTTCAACTGGATAATCTCCTTTTGCAGTTTCTCCACTCAACATCACACAGTCAACTCCATCCAAGACAGCGTTTGCCACGTCACTGCATTCTGCTCTAGTCGGACGAGGTTTGGTGATCATGCTCTCGAGCATCTGGGTTGCACATATCACAGGTTTTCCCGCCAGATTACATTTGGCAATGAGCATTTTCTGGGCGAGGAATACTTTCTCCGCAGGAATTTCAATTCCAAGATCTCCTCTTGCAACCATTACTCCATCGGATGCTTCGATGATTTCATCGCAATTAGTGACTCCATCTTCTGATTCGATTTTTGCAATTATGTAAATATGCTTTCCTCTGAAAAATTAAGTTTTAAGGAATGGCAGTCAGCAATCAAGAAAGTTTATGTTTTTCACTCACTTTTCTCCAAGAACTTGTCGAATTTTATGAATTCCGTCGGCATTTCTGATGAATGATGCAAAAATAATATCAACACCTTGCTCAACTCCAAATAATAAATCTTCGATATCTTTTGATGTGACTGCAGGAAGATCAACAATAGTTCCAGGAAGATTAACACCTTTCCGTGTTCCAAGAGCTCCTCCATTTTCAATTGTACATATAACTGCTGTTTCTTCACAACTTTCGACGATTAAAGAAATCAATCCGTCATCAATATAGATTCTTGAACCAGGTTGAACAACTTTTGGAAGATTTCTGTAGTCAGCATAAATATGAGAAGATGTTGCAGCAAATTCCATAGATGGATCTGTGGAAACTCGAACACTTTTCCCATTTTCCAATTGAACTTC
This sequence comes from Caenorhabditis elegans, assembly GCF_000002985.6. Lineage (NCBI taxonomy): Eukaryota > Metazoa > Nematoda > Chromadorea > Rhabditida > Rhabditidae > Caenorhabditis > Caenorhabditis elegans. The sequence goes on along the minus strand of NC_003282.8, from coordinate 10,910,940 downwards.
TTTCATATTATTGGCAAACATTCCGGTACGAATTTCAGGTCCTTTGGTGTCAAGAGCAATTGCGACCGGGAATGGAGCATTTTCAGCAGCTTCACGGATTGTCTTGATTGTTGCAGCATGTGCCTGAAATTATTTGTTTCTTTTTCTGTGCCTGATACATTATTTTTTACAAATAATGTCTTAAATTAACGAGAAACAAATAAATCAATTATTTGTTTTTCAAACAAAATATTGCGACCATGAACAGTTTCATCTTCAAAAAAGTTTAATCTATATTTCAGTTTTCAATGTTTTTTATTCTGTCTTCAATTGGTTAGCTTATTATTATTTTTACATGTGAAAAGGCGATATTCACTGACGCCAGGACTAAATATCCAGATGCAAAATATGCAGATTCACAAAGTCCTATGTAGAGAAACTTTAAAATTTCGGTTGCCAAAATTTGAAATGCAAAATGCAAAATTTGGTTGCAAAATTTGAAAAAAAAAGAAAAAGAGTTTGCAAAATCTGAAAAAAAAGATCGACTTTCCGAATTATGAGTGGCAAAAACTACGCGATTGCCACTTTTTGAATTTAAATTTAAAAAATTTCAAAATTCCTTGTGAAACGTTTGTGTTTTACTTTGATATTTGTTATACTACAAACATAAATATGTTTTTGAAATTTATATAATCCAACTTAAGTTAATAAAAATGTTAAAATAAATCACCTCGTGAGTTCCATGTGAGAAATTCAATCTGGCAATATTCATTCCAGTGTTTATCATTTTTCTCAGTGTCTCTACATCACTACACGCTGGTCCGATAGTGCAAATAACACCAGTTTTTCTTGTTTTTTGAGGTCTCTCCGAGATCCGAAGTCCGCATAAATGAGAAATATTAGTAGTAGCAGATGAATGCTCTGAACTGGAATGCAACGACATTAGGTCAAAAAGTGGAATGATTATGGGCGAAAAAAAGAGTGATTGCTTACCCGATATGATCGTCCTGATACATGATGATGGACGGGCACAGGGTGGAGTTTCGTCTGTATTGGAAATATTGTGTGAAACGGAGATACGCAGAAAGAAATGCAAAAATAGAAACGGAATAGGGAGAAATGAAACAAACAAAGTATGATAAACGAGTAGAACGAATTACAAAGATCAGTGATTGATTTTCAAAGATTTCAGACAAAAATACACATGGAAATTGTAATGATCAAGGTTACCTGTTGGGTATTGGTCATTTGAACATCAGAATGGAAATTGAAGAGAAAACAGAAAAAGTTAATTTGTGAATATTTGAAATAGTGAATCATTCCAAACGTATCAAAATTCATCAACCTTAGAATTAACTGAACATTAAAAATTGGAAAGTGCCAAAAAGATCTCAGATTTTGACCAATTTTGATATTTTTGGTTAATGTCAAAAATTAAAGGCAATTTATAAAAAATTTAAAACTATTGTCAATTTAAGCTAATTTTTTTCTAGTAACTACAAACATACTGGAATCATTTTTCTATTATTAATCCCAATTTTTTTCTAGAAATATTTCGAATAATCAGAGAAATATCAGTGTGAACTTTACAATAGTGTTTCGTAAAAAGTTAAAAAAAGAAACAAAACAAAGGTCAATCAAATTGCATCGATTTTAAATTCATTTAGTTAAACGACAAGTTTTTGAACAACACGAACTGATCTCTGTGATCATATCAAAAGAATGGCTACAATTTGTGAGCTTGTCCAGTTGCCAGTTGGAAGTGAATGTGGAAAATGGACAATTTTGAAGAAACTCGGAGAAGGCGCATTTGGTGCAGTCTATCTTGTCAGCCAAAAAGAAAAACCCAAGGTGGAATACGCGTTGAAAGTTGAAGCAGAGTCGGATCCATTGGGCTTGCTGAAAATGGAAGTGGCTGTGCTTTTGGAAGTGAAAAAGCAGAAAATCGTTGGACGCCACTTTTTGGAGTTGGCTGACAGAGGAAACCTGCCACAAAAGTTCAATTACATGGTGATGACGTTGGTTGGAAAAAGTTTGCAGGTAAATCACCAACAATTTATTTAAATTAAGCTAATTTGGTGCACATCCTTTTGCTTCATGGTTGTTAATGAGACAAGAGTTGTGGAAAAGAGTTGATTGGAGCTTACAATTAAATACTTTTTCAGGATCTCCGCAAAACTGCTCCATTCAACAAATTCTCAATGGGAACCGCCATTTCTGTAGCCAGACAATCATTGGAAGCTGTTGAGGATTTGCACAACATTGGATTCTTGCACCGAGACATTAAACCAGGAAATTATACCATCGGACGGAAGGAGATGCACGAATTGAGAAAGGTTGTTAAATAATTTTACGTATTTCAAAAACGTTTCGTACTTCAGGTCTACATGCTCGATTTCGGAATGGCACGCAAGTTTGCCCGTGAAGACGGAACTCTTCGCAATCCACGTGCTCGTGCTGGATTCCGTGGAACGGTGAAGTATGCTCCATTGGCTTGCCATATTCAACGTGAGCAGTGTCGCAAGGATGACATTGAAAGTTGGCTCTACATGGTCGTTGAAATGACATGTGGACGTCTTCCCTGGCGTAATCTGACTGAAAGTGATGATGTGGGAGTGTTCAAGAAGGAATGTAAAACGACTCGTCTTAGGTGTCTGTTTGGAGGTTGTCCGCGTGAATTCACTGAAGTTTTCCCGATTCTTGACAAAGGAAAGTTCTTCGATGCTCCGGAGTACACGACCATCTACGAGCTCCTTGAAAAGGCAATGGTTAACACCAAATCGAACGAGTTTCCTTATGATTGGGAGTAGTCAATAAATATTTTGAATTATTCATCTTTATCTTCTTTTAGTGGAATATGTTTTACATAAAAGTTTCACAAAATTTCAGTTTACAATGAATCATGACTTCGCGTGCGATTCGCCGCAACATTTTCGAATTGGACATATGTGGATGTTGAAATAAAATTAAGAGTAAAACCAACTTGAGTATCCCCATAAATTTTTTTTATCAATAGAACCGATAATTATTTTGAACAAGCAAAACAAATGAGGATATGAAAGTTAAAAACAATCGTTTAGTTAAAGGATCAATAATAAAAAACTAAATGAAACATCTCAGATATACAGATAATAATGGTGGCTACATTGTAGTGTGCCAAGAAGTTGTAAAAGAGCAGGTCAAGTGTGCTATTTCGTTCTAAAAGGATGACTGCGAGAAGTTGTAAATTGGATTGAAGACAAGAGATTGGAGACTTAGAGAATTGGATCAGTGTCACGTAACGATCAAATGATCATGAAAACAACACAAAATGAACAGAGGAGTCCTTCGAATGGACCAATGATATGCGGTTTACGATACAAAGAACAATTAGGTGAGGGTGGGTGCACGTGAGAAAAAGCAAATATTACACACGGAGCACCTAGAAATTAAATTATTTACTAGTAAACAGTTTTTTAAAACAAATCTGTTAGTTAACTACAGACTAGATCAATCAAATTTATAAAAATTCTGAGAAAACTTTAAAACTTTTGGCAACATTGAGAACAAAACAAATTTACAGTTGGTTTTTTCCGACATCAAAAGATAGCCGTAGCAACAGAATTTAAAAATATATTCTTAAAAAATGAAAATTGAAGCTATATATTCATTAAAATAAAGATGAGAACCGGATCAAAGTTCGCCCTGAACAACTCATTGAAAAGTGTTCACTGATGTTTGATGGGATTCCCTCGATCAACAAATCAAGTGGACAACAGTTGTTTCGATGTTTCAAGAGTTTGGGGTTATTCGATTTGAACTACTGAAAATAGCACAAGTGACCGAGAAAAAAGGTTTTTGTTTGTACAGAAATTCTGATTAAGTCCACTTTTCCGAAATAATAAAGTTTCACTTTAAAATTCATATTGCTAAAGTTACAGGTGCTCAAAACACACAATCCCCATTTACGCTTCTCCACTTTTAAGTTTATTAAAAATATACACGTAAGGTTTCCGATATTCCCTGCAGGTCAAAGACAACTGATGTTTGTTAATATATCAATCTTTCCCTTTTCCCTAATCACACCTAATTTATTATTTCCATTTTCTCAACTTTTCGTAGTTTCCATGCTGCTTCTTGTTAACTAATAGTTTCTGTTAAAAAGTAATTTCTATTAATACGGATTCAGATATTCATCCATTTCCCTTTTTCCCCAAATTTACGGATCAGGACTATATAATTGTTTCAATCGTAGAACTATCGCGTTCTCAACTTTTTTAAAATCCAAACCCAGACACTACATAATTGTTTAGTTTTCACTTTATGAGAAACTTCAAAATAATATAGAAAAAACGTATTTTTTAAACTTTTTGAACATGATCAATTCAAATATTAAAAAATCGGAATTTCGGGGTGTTCTAAAACCATAATACTCTACTTAATCTTAGAGCAATAAACTCTCTGACAGGTTCACTGACGAAGTCCATTTAAATTCTTTAAAAACCAGCTGTGAATCCATTGGCATATTAATGAACGATCCGATACAGACCAATCCCGGATGGCATACTAATTTGAAAAACACACCGCCCGCGAAAACTACATTATTCAACAGTTGGTTGATTCTAAAAGTAAATCTCGTCGTTGTTCACAGCTTCTTCACAAAGCCATCGCAACTGATGCAGATCTTTGTGTGCCCTTCTCCTCATCCTCATGTCCTCTTGTCATTCATTTTTGATTCCATATCCTTCTCATTCATGCCTCATGACAAAACACCTCGGATACCAAAACCAATCAGAATTTCGTTTCGCTCTTCGTCGTGTTTCGGGGTTACGATTCAACACAAAAGAAAAAAGTACGGCGCTTCGTCCCGAGAGAAAGTGCAAAACGACGATGAAGAGAATGAGGAGGACGAAATCCTTCGATGAAAGACTTCATCCCTTATTCAGAGGAATAAAGTGAATGGTTTTCGTTCGTCGACCGATTATGCCACACATACTTCTTTTCTTTATGACTTGGATAATCGAGCAGTTTTGTCTCCCATTTCATCGCGTCTTCAAATGACTCAAACTGTACGTGAAATGTTGTTGTGTAACTCAAATTACTTTAATTTTATTTCATGATATTGTTTGGAAGTTTATTAACTTTCTATGTGAATAATAATGCAATATTTAGAATCAAATTATTTAAAAAATAAACATGATGATAGTATATGCATCTGATTTAATATAAGATAAGCCAGATCCACGGGCCATCACAGTCTGCCCAATTGTTAGAATTTAAGATATAGTATAAAGCTGTGTTTTTAAAAAGTATGACTTCACACGCAATGCTTTCCTATTTCCTAGGACTATATTTGGTGTTTCTAATATTGCTAAGTTAGGATTCAGTAGGAGTTCATATTCTCTTAGAGTTGAATTATTTTCATAACAAGAGTAATACCTACTTTAGAACCCTTGTAAGAAGGAGCATTACGAGTTTTTGAAATGTTGGATAATTTTCAGAAGAGAAATACTAATAGTATTGTCTCGGTTGTCTTTATTTTATAAAAAAAAAGTTCAGCAAACAAAGTACAGAAAAAAAGGTGCAAGTCTAATAAAACAAGATATGACTTTTAGTCAAACTTTGTACAACATAGCGTTGAACGATTTTGAACCATCTCTACGGTTTTTTGTTATTTTTGGCTTCACCTCGTTCAAATTCCTGTTTTGATTCGTACAAAACTTTCTCGCCTTCTTCTTGATCCCATCCGCGCCGATGGTTTTTTATGAATGTAACCTGTCGAAACGTATCAATATGACGACTTTCGTTTCTTCAACATCTGTTATGAATTCAACACGATTTCTTTCACCTGTGTGCTTTCCTTGAATGATTTTCCAATTATTTTGTTAATTTCTGAGCAATTTAAATATATACTATTTTTTCCAGAGTTTGCGGTATTTTGTTCAAAAAAAGTTCAATATTTCCAAATTTTCAGATTCCAAATTCCAAATTTTGAATTTTCCAGAAGCTTTGTAAGTTTTGTGGTTTTGAATGAAAAATAATTGCAAAAAAAAATTTTAAAAAAAACGAAGAAATTTGTTCAGTATAATAAAAAAAATCCAGCTGAAACAGTAATTAATTTTTTAATTTTCAAAACTTTTGGAAATTTCTAAATATTTTCGATTTTGAAGTTTTGTTGAAATAACAAATGCTCATTTTCAAATACTCAAATGCTCAATGAAATTTCAGCTATTAAGCTTTTTGGTAGTTTTTTGGTCTCTAATTTTCAAGGTTTCCAAGCGATTTTCCTCCCTAGTGATAATTGATATGATCCACCGTGTGTCACACATCTCATTATTTTTTTTGGTATACCTTCAGTAGTAAGTGTGATAATTAAAGTAGTATAAATCTTGCCATTCATCGTTTCATATACTTTCTGAAGCATTTTCATCTTCCCAACCTTTCTTTCCATTAGAGATTGCCCAATTCTCTCTTGCGTCATCCCTCCCTGTCTCATAACCATTATCATTATGAAAGCACTCTGTCGTCCATGGATTTCTTCTTCATTCACCTATTTTGGTTCTTTCCTTTCCACACTTTTACTCAACTTCTTCATTTCAGACATTCGTTACAATCAAAACACTAAATGAATAAGCAAGATGATGAAGAATTCAATTCATATTTTGCAATGGATGCTCATTATATGGGTCGAATATTTTTCACAATGTCGACTTGTTTGACACTTGGAGGTTTATACTTTGCAGCACATCCACATTACTTGGAAGAAAGCTGGAATTCAAATGGAACACATTACGTGATAGAAAATTACAAGGTTTGAAATTTAGTTATAAATTGAACAAGAATCGAACAGTTGGCCAGTGGCACATCCAGAAAGTTTAAAATTGATGTTTTTGCAATTTTAAAAAAGTAAAATAGTTCTCTATATCAAATTTTTCAATTTCAAAACTTCCTTTTTAAAACTAGAAAATAATTTTTCAAATTGTTTGAAAATGTGTGCACATCTTTGATTTCGTAGAAATAGTATGGATTGATTTCTGGATATTTTAATTTTCAAAAAAAAGTTCATTTAAAATTAATAATGATACACTGGCTTTGTACGTAAGCTTTTAAAAAATGTGGCCAATAAAATGTGTTGACTTAGGCTATTAATTGTGTGTTAATTTACACAAAAACGTGGTTTTAAAAATTTCGCAGAAGTTGAGGATAAACATTTTCTTCTAATTTATAATATGAGAAACCTAATTGTAAGAAAAATGGAAATTGAAGTCTTCTGTGTAAATTGTCAATTTTCGAAATAACTTGTTCTACGTATGTATCTTATAATTAGATGAAGAATCCTCGTCTAATAAAATCATAAAACCTTCCGTCCCGTACCGTTCAATGTGTTTATTGCCCGCGAAAAACGACTCTAGGATTCCATTCTGAGAACCGTATAGTTTTTTTTTCAACAGTCCAAAAACTTTTTTTCTGTAAGACAACACTGTGACCGAATTTCCAAAAAAAAATTACCGAAATTCAAAGTTTGTTTCAAGGTTTATCCAAATGGAACCAAATACTATGAACTAGAACGACCAGATGGAACAATATTTGTGGGAGGACTTGGACCATGGTTTGATCGTCTTTTGATGGGAGAATGGAGATATTGGTATGGAAATACATTTTACAATTATTGTAGAGTGAGTTTCGTTTTTCTAAAAAATAGTTTACTAAATAAGAATATTTAGCCTCGTGATCCTCCAAGAACAGAATGGATGACATCGATTTTACGGTCAATGAATCACTTGGTTATAGTACAGGTTTGTTCAATTGTCAAATCAATTAACGGAAACTGGAACAATGTATGGTTGTTAGGGGTTTTTGTCGTCTAGAAAGGCACACAAACACCTGCCTTCGTGCCTGCAAGGCATCTGTTACACGAATTTGTGTTGGAAATTTGACAGCGCGTCAAGACCTATTCTCATAAATGCTCCTTCCTAAGAGCGAATTGCTTGCCTCGAGTTCGAGGTACACTGGGTGTTCTGGTACTCGTATGGGTACGTGGGTTCGAATTCCACTTCGTGCAGATTCTTTTTGCAGGTCTTCTTCCGATCTGCCGTTCTTCTGTCGATGACACACGCGCTGTTCCAATGTATGCTAATTAATTTTGTCTCAATGGCAAACCATTCTCCAACTCTTGAGAGAATTATTGGATTTCCACTTGTCACAGTGGAGACCGTGCACAATCTTTGCCTTTATGTGATCAGTGCTTTGCAATACGAACAAGATTCACATTGTGAGTTTCGTCCGGTGGAAAAAAATGTTTAGAAATTTTTTTCAGTAATGCAGTATACCCGAATGGCCATGATTCTACTCACTATTTCTACGGTTCTCAAATTAATATTTGTTGCTATAATTCAAACAAATCACCTATTACAAGTTGCATGTGTTATTCTTGCGTCGGGAGTTATATTGTCTCATAACACCGCACTGGAAGATTTTGATTCATTTTTGGTAGACACACATTGTGACTCAATGGGTAAGGATGTACAACATATCAAATGTTTTGATTTAAAAATATTTTTGGCATGTGAAATGATATATATCAATTTCTTTCTCAAAACTTTAACACAAATTTTGTAATCTTTCTAATTGAAATTTTTAAAGTTGGTTCAGGAAGTTGGGGTGATTAGCCAAGATTTCACCATTCATGAAATTTTTCCTAATCTAAATAACGTTATAATTTTTCAGCTCTTCCATCAGTTGCATTCTCTCAATTAATATATTTTCTTGCGTTTTTCACAACTGGATATCTTCAATATCAATGCTTAGCTGGTATTCGAGTGGTAACGTGTTCAACTCCAGAAGAACTCGAGCATCGGAAACGATTTTGTGAAGGACCAATTGATCTCATTTCTACATGATTTTTAATATTTAGAACTATATATTCATTCATTCTCAAATGCTTTATCTCGACTGTAATTTATAATAATAATGGAACCCAGAATTTTGATGTTTTTATATGAATTATACATAGCATTGAAATCCATTTAAAAATGTTTAGAAATTTTGTAAATAAATTCAGGAAACCAATTTCTTCCCACTTCTTTGCAAATAAAGTAAAGCGGGCACACTTTATAATATTCTAGACAAATGCAAACACTTTTTGTGCCCGCAGTTTACACAGATGGATAAAATTAATTATTCAGGAAGTGTAATTCATATAACTCAATTAATTCTAAAAGTTCCATAAGAGCTGCAGCTTTTTGGAATCCTCAAAAAACATTTTATTGATTGAGCAGAAGACAAACAGACGCTTAAAACAGGCGATGCTAGAGTAATTTTTTACTCAATAAATTAACTGAAATTTGAAAATATTTGAAAAGTTATTCACTGGCAAGAACTAACAGTGGGCAGTTTTTTTAGCGAATCAAACTTGACAAAATTTGGACGTAGCCTTGGCAACGTTTTGTCCGTGCTTTTCCAATTTCTCAATTAACTATTAAGTAAGTTTTTAAATTTAAATCAAGACAAATGCTGGGCAAATCGTTTTCTCCATCAAGCAATTAGGCAAATTACTGTCCAAAAAAGTTGATTATTTGTTGTATTTACTTCGATTTGTCTTTTTAAATGTTCATTACAAGTATACATATATGAAAATCAAGTTTTATAATTGAAACAACTTAGAATCCACGTCCTCCTCGGTTTCCTCCGAATCCTCCTTGATTTCCTCCCTGATTTCCACCGAATCCTCCCTGGTTTCCTGGGTTACCGAATGGGAATCCTCCTTGGTTTCCACCCTGATTTCCGAATGGGAATCCACCCTGGTTTCCACCAAATCCTCCTTGATTTCCTCCGAATCCTCCTTGGTTACCTCCTGGGAATCCTCCTTGGTGGCCTCCTGGGAATCCTCCGAATGGTCCTTGACCTCCGTGTTCTCCTTTTGGCTTGGCAAGGAAAAGAAGAACTCCGACTTCTTGTGGGTATTGGTCCTTAAGTTGTCCAAGAGCTTGGAATTGCTCACGAATAGTTTGAGATTTGTTGGCGAAGATGGCCTCAAGTTGAGTTTCAACTGTGGAAAGGTTATTGATGACGGCAGTCACGTTCTGCTTGATCTCGTTAAGTTTTTCTTCTACCTTGGTTTGGAATTCGGTTACTTGGCTCTGTAATTATAAATATGATTATAACAATTTGAACTAGTTCTATAATTTATTGAAAGTTATGCAATCAAAATCGTAAACCTTTAATTCTACTATAAGTACTATGTTGAATTTAAATATGCAGATTTTACCAATATAAATCCACTATATATATATATATATATATATATACAACAATTCATAAAAGATTGGAGGACGTGTCTACTCACCGATACTCCATAAGTTTGTGCCCATGAAGAGATTTGAGATTCAGTTTCAGAAATAGTCAAGCTAGTGTTGCTCACAATAGCGAAGAATGCTTGTCTTCCTTCAGCAGTCACATTTTGAAGGAATGGTGGAAGCTGTGGAGCACCTCCAAAACCACCTCCGCCATGCCCATGGCGACCTCCTGGCCCGGCAAGAACAACGGCTGAGAAAGCGAATAGGGTAAAGATGAAACTGTATGAAAGAGCCATTTCTTGTGTTCAGAAATGATATTTTGGTTACTTCCAATTCGCCTTTTATAGGATTCTGGAAAAATGATGACACAAAATATGATGTTTTCTCAATCAGGTTGCAGTCAATCGTCCAACAGGTGAGCACACGGAGAGATACCAAATGTACGTGAAAAGTAGAGATGAGAGATGGTATTTTCCTGTACTAAAACCTTACAGATTCAGATGAAATACGATGTGATAAGTGAGTCATTTCTGATGCTGAACTTTAAACAGGCGTCCTGAAATGGAAAGAGACCGGCACACCCACGACAAGGAACCGTTTGAACAGCTTATCAATATTACAAAAACATACATTACTCTGTGTTTTTTTTGTGCAAAAATGTCTGTCCAATTATTTTTTGTGATGTTTACTTAGTGAATGAACCGAATAGAACTTGTGACTTCTCTGGTATGTTTCTGAAATTTTCTTAAAATAAACTGTGACAAAATGATGTCATCGATTTATTTGTTTGGTATCAAATCTTCAGCTCAAAAACATATTTTAAATTTACACTTTCAATTGGTGAATTACTTCTTGAAAATGTTTTTTAACAAAAGTTTCTACGTAGGCACCAAATGCATGCCTACATGCCTACAAATTAGAGCCGAACATGCCTACAAATTAGAGCTTAAAGATTCGAACTGTGCTGTTACTGTTCTTTTGTATTTCCTTTTCTTAACGAGGCGAGGGAAAAGTCACACGTTCCTAGAATTCACTAGAAGAATGTTGAAAACGCTGGATATTTCAAAACTTAAAAAATCGTTAAAATGTTTATTCAGTTTACAAGTAAACAACGTTCGCACAATGATCCTTCTGAAGTTGATGCTTATTATTTATTCCTGCTCGGAAATGCATAGCAGTGACGTGACAATCTTCTTCTTTTCTGGATTCCAGCAGATGCTCCACAGATTTGAATGCCAGTTGTTGAATGACACAATATCCAGAGAGACGACCGCCAAGGCATGGAAGAAAAGAGTCACAGCGAACAATCACATTGTGTAGAGGCTTATTGGAAATCACTGAAATCAGGTCGACTTTTATGTGAAATATTACCACGTAGATAATTTGCATCTAAAGCTAATATTCAAATTACATTCAAATGAACACGGTGGCACATCAAAGGACAATATGTAGAATCACATAAAAGATATATGGTATCTGCTCAGAGAGCAGAATAAACGGTTTCAAAATGCGAATCGTTTTTATTTTGGCTCTTCTAATCGTTGGTGTCATCGCAGATTCTGATTCTTTCGATGAAATAAAGTCAAGAATCAAGGAGTTGGTGGATAATGGTAAGGGTAAGAATGAAGATAAAGGCAAGAAAATTAGTTTCAAGCGGAAGACATCAAAGTTTGATTATGACAATGATGAAGGAGATTTGAGACAAGGAGGAGCTTATTTTGTCAATAATGAAGATGACAATGATGAGAGCTATTACAATTTCAAAAATTCCCCGAAGAACAAACGAGATGAGACAAGGGAAAATGACTTCAATGAGGATAATGGTTAGTTATACAAAATCTACAAAATTTACATATTCGGTTTGACAGCCCAATTTTATATTTAAACTAATTTAAACCAATGAAACTAGTATAAAATTTTGTATGAAAAAAATGTTCGATTGATTTGAAAATAATTTTGTTTTTTTTGTAAAGTTTGAGAACAATCTTCAAGCTGACTGAAAAAAAACTAACGATGCATTTTTTTGCAAATGACAATTTTTTCAGCCAGTTTGTGAAATTTTTTTTCAATGATTAAAAAAATGTTTCCGATTAAATTGGATATTATTGCTACAGTTTTTTTTTTTCAGTTTTACAAAAATTCGAAAGATTTTGAAATTTTGTCAAATACCAACATTTTTAGTTTTGATGGTTTCGAAACAAAATTCCAAATGTATGAGTAGCAATGAATTGCATTTCCAATATTCATTTTTTCAGACGAGGATTCAATGGAAAGAAGAGAAAGAGATTCTGCAACCCGCTCCAGATTTAGAGATTCGAATGAGGATACTGACTCTTTTGGTTGGTTATTTCAAAGTTTTATTTTCAATTAAAATTTTTTATTCAATATCTTACAAATATTTTCCATATTCAGATGGTTCCGTGAAGAACGATGACAACGAGAAGCCCCAATCTTCAGAATCAAATGAAAATTCTGATGTCTCTTCAAAATCCCGATCTGACAGTGATTACTACAAAAATGGAAAGAAAAAGGGTTTCTTGGGAAAATTAATTGGGAAAGTGACGGATAAACTGAAGACGATCCCAAGAAAATTCGCAGCTGGTGCAGCTCTTCTCACAGGAAAAGTAGTGTCTGGAGCTGCAAGCATTCCTGAGAAAGTGGTTGATGGAGTGAAGAGTATTCCTGGAAAAGCAAAGAGCATTCTTCCAGGTGGAAAAAAGAAGAACGGAGATATTACATTAAATGATTATACACAGGTAATTGAAACTATCAATGAACATGTGTACAAGCTTACAGGATTCTTCTCCACAGGAAAATCATTTGCATGTTCATAGAGATAGGCATTATCATGATGAGAGACATGCACATCAAGATGACAGTCAACAATTCAGTGTTTATAATGATTGGGATGGATTTGGTTCTAATAGAAGAAATTATCCAGTTATTTATGATGGATTCCGTTCAAAAAGAAGTGTTGAATTTAAGAAACCTGGACAACTTCACAAAAAAGAGAGCATTGGCTTTATGTTCTAAATTGTGCTGAATATTTTAATAAATGATTAATCATGTTTTGTGTATAGCAAGAGGAACATTTAAAATTTTTTAGCAGGAGCCTATAAAACAATTTTATAAATTAAAAAAAAAATTTATTTAATACGATTTTCAATCGTGTCATAAGGAAAAACGAAATTAATACACATAAGTTCGAATGCACATACAACACAATAAATCAGTTAATACATGATGAAAATACATGATGAATAGATTGTGCATTATACAACTCATGAATTATCACCTGAAAGGATATTAGACACCAAAAAAGGAAGGATAAGAAAGAGGAAAGAAGAAGATCTAGATCTGTTAGAGCGAGTTTCCTATTGAGCTTAGAACTCTGTCTGTGAAAAAATGTCTCCTTATTTTAGTTCTGCATTTCTTCCAGATGATTCTTACGGAAATCTAAAGTTTTAATGCATTTTGAAATACTTGTACTTTTTTGAACTCAAAAATGTAACTGTTGAATGGAATTTTGAATTTATTTGTTAAACTTGATAACAATCCATTATGAAAAAAGCATTCTTCAGTTTTTTTAAAAAGTTTTTATCAGTCTAAACCTTTTTGAATATATGAAAAAAAATTTTGTGTACCAACAAATCCATAAAAATGTCACCGTAAAAGAGAAATTCCCTAAGGGTGCATAAAATAAAAATGACTCATGTCCATTTTCAGACCAAAAAGATGCAAATCTACCATAGTTGTAGGCGTCAGTTCGATGGCAGTCGACATCAACACCGGAGGTTTGGAAAAAATACGATAATCCTTTTGGTTCTTCACCACTTTTCTCGTCAGAATGATCCGCAACAAAAATTGGTCCGAAATGTATAAAAATGAAAGGAAATCAGGAATAACCTCGTCATTTTAAACTTATTCATGTTACAGGTTCACTTTAAATTTCAAATATATTTTATACATTGAATTGTAGAAATCGGCAATTGATCGTTAGCAAGCTATTAAATAATAAAATCGGACCCCTCCCATCGCAATAAGTTTTTTCTTGAACACTTTTTTATTCATTCAGATGCTTACCTTCAAGTATCTGCTTGCTTCCTTGCTCATTTTGTTGGTTTCCTCACAAACATGGGGTCAGCAGAGCTATGGAAATAGTAACCAAGGTATATTCAGACTACTAAGGCGCCCTATTATATTTTATCCGAGATTCTTAGGATATGGGCAACAACAGCAAGGATTCTCTGGATTTGGACAAGGATCGGCAACAAATCGACAAGGAATGACTGGACAGGGATTGCTTGAATCCAGTTACCAACAAGGTTACGGACAAAATCAGGGATCTATGCAAGGATATTCACAGCAAGGATATGGTGGAAACAGTCAACAAGATTATGGGTATAGTCAGAGTCAAGGATCCGGAATGGGTGTTCAGGGATATGGAGGCTCGAGCCAGAGCTACGGTCAGCAGGCATTTGCTCAGCAACAACGCCCACAACAAGGCTTCCAATCTAACGGGTTCAGTGGACAACAAGCTTCTGGAAGTATGAACTCTTTTGGTGGACAAGGAGGATATGGTCAAAATCAGAATGGATTTGGAGGGCAATCCGGATTCAGTGGACAGTCTGGATGGGGTTCTAACTCTTTATCCAGTGCAAACAGCAATGGAAACAATAATCAAGGATCTTCAAGTGGGTACCAAAACAATCAGGGAAGACACCAAGGACAGGGCGGCGGGCATTCTTCCAGTTCCAACTCTGTTATGTCTAACAATGGTTATTCTTCCAACTCGGGGTATGGAAACAACAATGGACCAACTCCTTCATTTCTGAATAATGTTAGTTCGTCTGCTGCTCAAGATTATTACAACATTGTAAATAACAAATCATTGACCACCAACCAAATTAACGAGCAAGCATCCAATTGGGCGTCAGCTAACAGTGTTCAAGTAAGTTGAAAATTGAACTTTTAGGAAAAAAGCTTGAATAATTTTTAAAGTAATTTTTAATTTAGGCCCAATACATCCAATACGAAACAAATCGTAGTGCTATTCACACACAAGCTACCCAGAATGTGTCTGATATTATCAATAACTTGGCCACAGTTCAAGCATCGATTGAGGGAATTCAGTCAAACACAAGCTCATCTGAAAATGACAGGCAATCTGCATTCCAGGCATTGCAACAAGCTCATCCAATGGTAAGCTATTAAATATATTACCCATCTTAAATTATCTTTCAGGAATACTCGGTTCTAACTTCGCTTCAAAACCAACACGAGCAAACGCAATATGCAAGAATGGGTAGCAATGGGAACAGTAATAGTAACTATGGAAACTCCAATTTTAATTCAAATTATGGAAACAATGGATATAACCATAATGGAAACAACTACTTTGAAAGTACGACTGCAACTTCTGCTGCAACAAAGAAGAAGACAACAAAGGCGACATCCGGATAATACATAATACTAAATATATTTGATGGAAATGAATAAATGTTTGAAAATTTGAATTTATTTAGAAGTTATATGTATTTATGTGAATATTCCAATTTCCCATAGTCGTGGATTCCTGAAACAAACAAAAAGTCCCCATTCGGAAAAGTGAACCATTTAAGTCGGTTTAAGTTTTTTTCTTTATTCGATCGAATATGAGTTCAGACAATTTGAGTAGAAGTTCTAAATATGCTCACAATAGAAAGCTCGGAAAAAAATTACGATTGAGGTTACGTGTAATGCAATATCTCATAACTTAAAAGTGAAGAAAAATCATTCCTGGTGACGCATAGCTACAAAAAGACCTACACTCAAAATGTTATAACTCCGTTTGGCCAGAGTTCAGATTTTTCGCCGAAAGCTGTTTTGGGAAAAAACTCAACTAAAAAGATTTTTATAAAGATGATGTTTAATTGAAAATTAAAACGTTAACGTTTTTGTGATTTTAAAATTTCTTTAAAACATTTTATTATCGTTCAGGAAAAGTCACCAGTAGCTTTAATTCACACATAAAATGACTAGTGAACTTTTAATATGTCGGAGTTCCGTTTGAAATATGTGGACATAAATTTTCTTGATATTCTGCTAACTCAGCTATCATACTTTCACAGATCTGCGTCAAAAACTGATCTTTTAAAAGCCTTCATGACTACAAAACTCTAGAACCACACATAGTTCAGTGATAAAGCCCATGTCTCTTCATCTCTAACACTCTCTAGACTGGCGTCGTGCACGGGTTCAATAAATCCAACTGAAAATTCGACATCAACACCAGATTTATTCATGAGTATAAAAACAACTTCCAAAAGTATGTTAACCATATTCCATTCAACATGCTTTCAAAACTTTTCATTTCTCTTTGTGTGGTGGCTGTTGTCGTTGCCAAGAAAGGAAACAATACCCAAGGAGGTCATGGTGGACCTGGAGGTCCAGGAGGCCCAGGAGGACACGGAGGACACGGAGGACAACCACCACCACCATTCCTTCAGAATGTCACTGATGATGCTCGTAAGGCATTCTTCGACATTGTCATCAACGGAAATCTCACTCAAGCTCAAATTGATACCGAAACATCTGCCTGGGCAAGCACATATGGAGTCTTGGTAAGCACAGACATTTTTAATTGGAATACTGCTCAAAAATTCTTGGTTTATTCTTGAAATTTTCAGGACATTTACAACGAATTTCAACAAAACAAAACAGCTTTCGATGCTGAAATCAGGACAAATATCACTTCAGTAATTGGAAACTTGGCTAACGTCAACACTCAATTGAACTCCATCTTCAGTAACAAGGATCAAACACATGATCAAGTCAAGACTGCCATTGACGGTGTTCGTCAAAACTATCCAGTTGAAGTTGATACTCTCATGCATTTGGCTCATCCAGGACCACCACATGGTGGGCCAGGAGGACCAGGAGGACCAGGAGGAAGAGGAGGAAGAGGAGGACATGGTGGACCTGGAGGAAATGACTCTAGCAATAGCACTGCAAGTACCAAGACCTCCAAGAAGAACAAGAAGAACTCTTCCTCTCGTTAATTTTTGTGTGAATTTGGAAGTCCTTGAAATTGAAAATCATGTCTTGATATGATAACCTTCGAATAAATATTTTGTTATTTTTCGTGTCGATAACTTTTTACTAGTACGTAATTGGAACTTACAAAGGTTTAATCAAAGGGTATTCAGATTTGAAAAATTATTTCAAATTAGTTCACAAATGAAGCATTTGAACTTTACTTCAAACTTTCAAGAAGAAAAAAGTCGATCATAAATTTGTTTAGCCATTTTTTCTATAATATTTAGTAAATTTCGCGTCGACTTTTTTCAAGTCTAAAATGTTCATCTGTCGCTGAATTTGTTCTAGTAATTTAGATTCAAAAATCGAAAAAAAGTATTGATTTTTCAAAATTTTCAGCCAATAGTTTGCCAAATTGCCAAATTTTCAAATGGTTTGAAAGTTGCTGAAAAATTGATTTCAATACCATTCAATTATAGAGAATATGTTTTCAATGTTTAAAATCTTAAAATACGAAAAAGGTTTTAGGCGTCACAAAAATATTGACATAGCCTATTGTCATCCAAACTTGTATGACAACATTATTTTGCAAACTTCAAACATTAACTAAACAAAGGCTTCCGTTAAACATCAGACATCCGTCTATTACTCATCTTTTATTTGTTTTAGTTTTCTCACTTGTTTTCTCACCATAACTACCAACCTTAAACCTGTACTTATCAGGAAAGTCACAGATAAACACCAAACCCAGTGTGTCATCATATTCTGGAAATTGAATAAAACTGATTTCCATAAAATCTGTGGAAATGATGATAGAGGTGATGGCACAAAAAGTTCAGCATCAACAGTATCTCTAACTCTCATAATAGTTTTTGGAAAAATACACATTGACTGCGTCTCTTCGAAATGATATTTTCTGGATCACACAGTTCACATGGAAACTGAGAAGAAAGAGACAGTGTTTACCAATGATCAAGAGCACATCTAGGAGTATATAACAAAAGGGGTCAGGATGGAGGAAAAGGTATTCAGTTGCCTTCTATTCCACAGTTTCATTTTCAAGTTTTCCATCGATTTCAATCTCTTTTAGCTTTAGCCTATTAGCATATCTTCAATAATATTGCACTCCAATTTATCGATTTTTCAAACAAAAAGTTCATGACACTATCTTTTGTAGCATTCGGGATTTTTCGAAAATTATCAGGCGATTTTTTTCTTTTTTTTCTTTACTAACTTTTGAGGTTTTTTTTTAACAACTACAATATTTAAGCTTTTTTATAAGAGTCATAGAAGTAAAAGACCTAGAAGTTGACTCATTTTCAAAAAATACAAGACTGGGAAATAACACCCGGCATTACAGTACAGTATTCTCTAATCGAATTTTTAGCTTCAAAAAAGGCAGGTAGGCAGACAGAAACTTTAGCCTAAAAAGTTACATGCACTAGGAGGAATACTGCGATGTCAAAACTCGAACAAATGAAATAGCGCAATTTTTTTAATTAATAATTGTCAACTTTACTTTCGCTCTCTATACTTTCACTCTCTTAAAATTAAAAAAAAACCTTTTTTTTTCAGGAATGTGTTCTTCCAAGATTTTAATTGTTGCTGCTGCACTTGCTATTGCCGTTATGGCTCAACAAGATGGAATGCAAAGAAGTCAACAAAGTTATGGAGGAGAGGGAGGTTTTGGTGGAAACCAAGGTGGATTCGGTGGACAAGGAGGAAACCAGGGAGCTTTCGGGGGAAATGGAGGCGGTTTTGGAGGACAGGACGGTCGTGGAGGTCAAGGTGTTCCACCACTTCCATTCTTGAAGAATGTCTCAGAGCAGGCTCGTAGAGAATATATGGCTATTGTCACTAATTCAACTCTCACCATTTCTGAAATCGAGGAGCAGTCTACCACTTGGGCTGAGACAAATGGAGTTTCGGTAAGAACTTTTGTTGAAAACACTTGCAAAAACCATTTCTACTACAGGAGCAATACAGCGAGTTCACTGCTAACGTCACCGCCAAGCTCGAGGAGCTGAAGCAAAATGTGACCAGTGTGCTCACAAATTTGTCATCAGTTCTCAACTCATTAGAGACTATTCTTGAGAACGAAGATCAGACAGTTGCAGCTCAAAAGCAAGCCATTGAAGAGCTCAGACAAGAGAATCCAGAGGTTTATTAGAAAATCATGGTTCAATTATTATTTTTTCGTTTTCAGGAAGTTGATGCATTGTTCTTTATTGCCCAAGAAGTTGCTCCAAAGCCAGGCCGTGGTGGGAACCACGGAGGACAAAATGGAGGATTCACTGGTCAACAGAGATTTTCCGATTACTCTACAACAACAGTTTGATCTCAATTTATTTTCTTGAAAAGGAATGCTTTGTAAATAAATGATTTTGCTTGAATTTTTCTCTATTTTTTAGATATTATATTTTGCAGTGTAGTTGAGAGCAAAAATTCTGGAGCCGTTCTAAAATTTTAGAGAAAAATTGGAAAATCATAACCTTGTAAGGCTTTAAGATTTTGATTTATGATAAACATTTATGATAAAGATTGACAATGATAAAGATTTTGTAACTCGGAAAGTTCGGTTTCAGAAAAGGCGTTTCAAAATAATAAATATCTACAAAAACCAAACAAGCATCTGAGTTTCAAGTAAAAATTCTGAAAATGCAAATCTATGTATTTTCGAGGAATTTGTTGAAACATTCGCATCATTAAATCAAATTCCGTAATTTCAGTCATTCCTTCCAATCACTTCAAAACTTCAAAACTATACAACTAAACTACACACTTTTATAAAATAAATTTACGTCATAACGAATGTGAAAAATTCGACAAAAGATTACTGGGTTTAAATGTATCAAATGCAAAGAATTGTCTGACTAGTTTTTCATTCAATTTTTTTGTTCTTTAGCCTAGAAATCGAAATCCGATTGAAGACTTTTGTGCATTGGTTGGGAATATGTTGGTTGGGAAATGACCTTCAGAGAAAAATTATGAAAACGTGTCAAAGTTAAAAGGAATACGAATGCAGAAAAAATCAGACGCCATTTGGAAACTTGTTAAAATGTTAGAGAAAAAACTGCCAAAAATTTGTCTAAAATTTGCTTAATTCAGCAGAATCATGCAACTTTCTGGAAAGTAAAAAGTTAATAAATAGTTGGTAATTTTTTTCGATGTTTGTTGTGTACAGCCTGTGAAGTAATTTTAAGTAATTGTTCGATTTTAAGTTACAGGAACGTTTTCGCCTTTTCTTCTTAATCAAAATATCCCAGACAATTATGTTTGCTCAACATCCGACGCTGCATGTTGTTTTATTATTTTTCGAGAATTTTCCTGATATTATTCACAAATCTCACACAATTCGTGATAATTAGATTTGAATATCACCTGTCTCTCTAATTTTTTGCTCAATGAGCAAGATCAGAAGTGGCACTCACATGACTATGAGTCACTGAAAAATATGTTGTTGGTCTTGAATTTTTGAAGTCTCTTGAAGTTTTTCAGGTAATATTGAGTGGATTTAGAGAAAGAGAGAAAGATAGCTGAAAATGTGCAATAGTTCCTTCTGTCTCTTTTCGTGTAAATTTTTTAATTCTATGACTAAAAAGTGGGTGGAGTTTTGAAAAAGGCGACAAAAAGTTCAGAGAATAGAGGATTATCAAAAGTCCGACATAGAACTACATCCAATAAAATCGGTATAAAAGGGGCATGGAGATCTGCGAAATTATCATTCCATTCTTTCAACTGTTTTTCTTTACTTTTCTCTTCCTTGCGTTTTTGAACATCATCAAAATTTTCAGATAATAATGAAGACTACCCTCATCCTTCTTTCCGTCGTTGCCGTCGCAGTCTTCGCTCAGCCACCACCAAGTGGACCAGGCGGACAACAGAATGGATTAGGGCCACAAGGAGGAACAACTGCAGCTTCAGGACAACCACAACCACCACAACCAGGACAACCAGGAGGGCAACAAACTGGTTCAGGACCAGGAGCCGGACAACAACCGGGACAAGGACAAGGAGGAAACGGTGGAATGGGTGGACAGCAAGGTGGACAACCAGGACAAGGAAATGGTGGTATGGGAGGAGGACAACAAGGGGGAAATCAAGGAAATAACCCAGGAAACTTTGGAAAGTAAATGTAATACATCATTTGTAAATATCAATTTTTTGTTTTTGAATTTTCAAATAAAACAAACCATTCTGAATCTTCCATGTGCAAAACCCTTCGTCGCAACTTCCCAACTTTAGCCGGTTTTTGCAAGATTTTGCGAAGTTTACCCAGCTTTAAAGGAGGGCTAATAAAACGTTTCTCGGTTTTTAAGGCTAAAAATGAGCACAAATGAACGAATTTTGTAATGAAACTGCTCAAAAATTTCACAACAAATTTTTTTATGTCAATTCAAAAGCTCAAAAAAGGAACCAAAAAAGTACCACGGTTGGTTACCGCA
Organism: Caenorhabditis elegans; assembly: GCF_000002985.6. Classification (NCBI taxonomy): domain Eukaryota; kingdom Metazoa; phylum Nematoda; class Chromadorea; order Rhabditida; family Rhabditidae; genus Caenorhabditis; species Caenorhabditis elegans. The sequence continues at coordinate 10,889,225 of NC_003282.8, read as the reverse complement.
CCAGAAACAAAAATGTAACAGTGAAAAATAAAAATAAAACATGGAAAAAAAATCACAAAATATGTATAAAGATATAGCGAATGTAAAGTAAAGTTTTAACACCGTGTAAAAGCCATGCGGGCACACTGGAAAGTGAGACTGGCACAAAGAGGGCGAAATAAAGGGACACAATAAACCTCCAATGTATCGACTTGAAATTTTGAAAAATTATCACTAATTTGAGGTCTCTACAATGTCCTTAAAAATCTTTCAAAAAACACTTTCCATCTCCAAAATCGTCCTTCGCTCCGAAAAATGAAACCGGACTTTTGATTCTCAAGAAATGAACAAAAAAATCAAATTGCGATTTTTGGGTCGAAAAAATATTTTTAGAAAGCTGAGAACACGCTATTTACGAATTTCATATTAATTTTAAGTGGTTTATTTTCTGAAATGACCTAAAAATTAAACAAAAAGAACAAAATTTTAATTCTCACGTGTGATTTTTTTTAAAATCTGCATTAAAACTATTGAAACACTGAGCAAGTTACCAAAAAATTTTACGTGAAAATTAAAATTATGTTCTTTTTTTTTAATTTTTAGGTCATTGTCATTGTCATTTTTTGAAAAGAAACCACTTAAAATGAATATGAAATTCGTAAATAGCGTGTTCTCAGCTTTCTAAAAATATTTTTTTCGACCCAAAAATCGCAAATTGGTTTTTTCGCCCATTTTTCGAGAAGCAAAAGTCCGATTTCATTTTTCGGATTGGCGGAACCTGAAAATATCAAAAAACTTTAAACACATAAAATGTGGAGAAATATTTTTCACTTACAATTCAACAAAATTTATCTTCTGAAATTTAATGAAAGTTGAGTTATGAAGGGTACAACAGAAGAGTTCTCAAAAATTTTCGTAATTTTTCGTAAAATGGCGTAATTTTTCTTAAAATATATAAAAATTAATGTAATAAAAAGAAAAAATATTTCTGATCATTTTGTTAGTTGAACTTTTGTTTCCCAGACGTGTAGTTTTTGAGATACGCCAGTTTGAAGATACTCAGTTTAGCGAGTTTAGGTGGTTATTTGGTCCGCTGAGCATCTTTCCCTATACTTTCATTTTTTCAGAGGATTTTTTCAAATTTTCAATTTTCAGCTCGATTTAAAAACATTCAATGTCGATGGACGACCAGATTTGGTAAAATTTGGTAACTTCTGGCTGTCCGTCGACCTTAATGTACTGAAATCGAGTTGAAAATTGAAAATTTTAATCCTCAAAAAAAATCCTCTGAAAAAATGAAAGTGTAGGGAAAGATGCTCTGCAAACGACCCAAGCAACAGACAAAAACAACACAGGAACTGGCAGGCTTCTGTGTGGTTTGTAGGCGTTTCCTACGTGGTTCAGTTTATCTGAGTCTTTTCTTATCCAAATGTATGTGTATAGTTTTACTAAAAATCGATTCTAAGCTGCCAACATACAATAATAGATCCAAAGTTCATTAGAAAAATTATTCGATAGCCAACATGAAATGAAAAGATGAAACCAGGGGATGAGTAATGTGAAAATAGACATAGGCAGTTGTCCCATTCTTCCGATTGATCGTAAATCCTCTGGTCATCTCTCTTTGCCCATTATACTTGATGAGAGAATCCTTATATCTGGCTACCTCGACGTACTCCCGCGTCTTGGCATACTCGATACCACTGAAGATAGCATTGAAAAATGCGGGTCTGCTCATTTTACTGATAAAACGGGATACAACTTCGTTGTACCTTGTTTTATGGTTCAACCCATTTATCCAGTGCTTCAGGTACAAGTTTCGGTTCGTTTAAACTCGAAGAACAGTCTTGACCAACACGAGATGTATTCACTTTTGGCGCTCCTCTTCGTCATCTTCTTCTCTGGAAGCACTCTGCTCGTTCAATGCGTTGGAAAGAAAAAGGGAGCAACTTCTGCCGAAGGAAAATCTTCGACGATGGCCCCGGCTCCTGGAGGAGCTCCTGCTGCTGCTTCCGCTCAAGGAGAACCTGAAGAGAAGAAGGAGTAATGAACAATTCTACGCCAAGCAAAAGACCTTCAATGAACTAGTTTTATTCACAAAATGTTTTCAACAATGTTTGAAAAATAGCCACATTGCTTGTTAATAGTATGTGAAACAGTAAAAATTTTTCAAGTAAAATTTCCAAAAATAGGGCCAGAACACATCTTTTAACACTGTTTTTGTTAATTGTTTTAAACTTAATTTAATTAATAAGGTCTTCTTATTGTTGGACCTGAAAAAGCTACAAAAAAATCCGGAAACCTCTTCTGATGACGTCATATTGTTTAACATAAGTTTCCTGCATATTTTGGAGGTCAATCGACAAGGGAAACGTTCTGAATACGCGTGCTTATTATCCAGATGCACAATTTTGACGCAAAAATACGATTCTTGGAAGTATTTGTTTATGTGAAAACTGTAACTGTAGAATGTTTGAAAAATACTTCTATTCATTATTTGGAATATGTGAAACAGTGAAAATTTTTCAAGAAAATGTTTTGGAAAAATTCGCCTAAACACGATATTTTGACCCTCATTTTATTGATTTTTCTCATTTCATGAGAATTATCATGAAAACTCTCATTTTAAAAAAACAAGCTACTGGCATATTTTGAAGGGTAAAGTACAGGGGGAACTTTCTGAAAATAGAAAGAAAACCATAAAATTGGTCGCAAAAAATTTTAAAAAACTACCACAGACTTATATGCGCACCGAGACCCATCTGAATAAATCCGAGCGCTTTAAGAAGGCACATCAAAACCTAGTGAAATCACAATAATCGAAATATCATGTTTAATTTATTTTTTCAAAGAATTCTTCGAAAAAATCTTTACAAAAACATCCAAAAAGTCATTCCGTTTACCGTTAGAATGTCTGATCGGTACAAAAAATATAACTTTTGGAACACCTTCAGTGAGGAAGTGTGTACATATATTTTTTAATTTAATTTTTCGGAATTTATAAATTATGCACCAAAACAAAAGATGTTTCGTATTACCGTAAACCTACAAAACTGCAGATTCTTTTTTTCCTGGAGTGTATTTTTTGTTTTCTCATGAGAGGATGATCAACAACCGAAATTCAAATTATGTTCTCATCGTTTTCTTCAAATGCGAGCACCGGTTCCCATGAACCCCTCTGCTATTTCAAATTATGCATAAAATCTTCTGTATTCTCGTTCTTCTTCAAAAATGCAGTTTCATCTCATTTTTCTTCTTATTCTGCCTGTCCTAGTAGTCTCGGAACTTCATGATTATGAAGATGTTCGAAGATTGTGTCCAACTGAATATCGGGAGCAGTTTGAGATGATTGTTGATGACTTGTCTGTTGCTGAAGAGGAGACTAATCGAAAGCTTATTGTATTGTCATCGCATTTTGAGGAGCAGGTATTCCTGTAGAATGAAAGTTTTCCAAAAAGTAAACGTTTTTAGGACAATTTCCGAAGAATTCTTTCAAACAATGCTCGTCGTCTAACTCAGATTTACGAGGAATTTGTTGCAGCCACTCAGAGAATCAAAAAAGCCAAATATTCTGCTCAAGCTATTCTTGCAAACCGAACTCATACAGCTCAGGAACAATATGAACAAGCGATTCGTCTTGACAAGAGATATCCATTAGTGAGATACTGGTTTTGAATTTTCAGAATTTAAGTTTGTTCAGGAAATGTCAGTTCTTTTGGATATCTGCTCAACAATGGGATACCCAACGACAAAGGCAGTTATCGCAAGTTCATTGAAGAATATTCCAAAAACAAATCAATTGGCTGCTGACCTTGAAGAATACACGACTGAAGCACAATCAACTGGATATTTCATTGCACAGGGACTTCATGATACTCCATATGTGAGCAGAAGATCCCAACAAGATGCAAGAAAGACATTTATGAGAAGATATCCAAAAGCAATGGCTGTTCATGATCATATAATTAAAGTTTTGAGTGGGGAAGTGAAGTTCCGATCAGTTATTTGAAAATTGAAAATCAAAATAAAATGTTTAATGGTTTATTGAATAAAGCTGACTAATGTGTTTATACAACCGGAAGAAAATGTTTTTAAAAAAATTCAGAGACAATCAAGGAAGAGTCGTAGGGAGCTAAGGCATGAGGGAGACTGATGTGCTTGCTATGCGCCAACGTGGAATTCTTATGTTTGTTTGTTTATTCGAAATTAGATAAATAGTAACAAAATGTAAAATAAGAAAGACCCGTCAGAGTCCATCTTAAGTATGAAAAGTAAATACTATTTGACAGAAGAGGATAAATCAACGAGAAATTTAAAAGAATGAGATTTGTTGGTTTATGAGGTTCATAAACTGGGAGGGGGAAAGGAATGTTGATACATTGTGAACTATACTGTTCCAAAGGGGAACGACAATAGAAAAGAAACCTTTGGACTTTGGATTGACTAGAGAAAGGAGCATCGGCCGACGTTGAGATCTGACATGCAAAATGAATCTTTTTGCATCTGGGAAATGTACAGCGCTTGTTATAATTTTATACAAGAGAATAAGCTGTGATTTTAAGCGTGTTGAGCGGGCTGTGGCCATGTTGAGAATGCTTAGGCGGTTTTTATATGAAAGTGAATAAACTATTGAGGTGTATGGGGTCTGAAATGGCTTTGAAGGTTTCTGAATTTTTGTTGGAAAAGGTTGTGTTGTTTGTTTCTTTAAAGAATTTTTTAATAACTTAAAACAACTCAAAACCGGGTACTCGTTCTAAAAAATCGAATTAAAAATTGATTCATGTCAAAAATTATCTTTCAAGTTTTTTTTTTTGAAAAATTAACGTTGCAATTCGTTTGACAAAATACACAAATGTCAAGTGAAAAAATTATTCTTTTGAAGAAGAAAAAACAAAAGTTATATATAAAATAATTTATTTCTCATTTATTTTTCCAATCGATTGTAGTTTCTGATATTTGAGCAACAATGGCGGATGCAAAAGAAGAAAAGTAAGTTTCAATTTTGTTTTCCATGAAATTTTTCAGAAGTTTGATCCTTTCTATACTGACGTAGCTATCGCATTTGAACTGAAATTATATTTTTTCAGACGTCAAGCAAAACTACAAGATAAAAACTTTGTGGACTATCGTAAGCAGGAAATCTTGCACGATATCAAACCGAAAACCAAGGCATTTAATTTGAAAAAGTTCGACGATGCGTTCCCAAAACCGAATAAGAAGAAGGAGGCAAATATGGAGTTTGGAGAGTTGATGCACAAGTACCTTACTATGCGTCCAGATGGAAGATTTGCCACGTGGCACGGGAAACCGCAGACTAAGAAAACAAGAAAGACAAAGTTGGATCCGAATGATGGGAAGACTGGATTGTTGCAGAAAATGACGTCAGCTGCTGGAGTTAACAAGCAAGCGAAAGATTTGCCAGTTACAAATCGAAAAGCGACTAAAAACTACACGAGAGCAGTGAAGAATGCAATCAATCAAAAGGCTGATTTTGAAGAAGACGGTTAGTTTTTAACTGTTTCAGTGAGAAGACATAAAAATGATAATTTATTTTCTAGAAGTCGATCAGAAACGGTTGAGCGAAGCATTGAAGTTCTTACCAAAAGAAGAAGTCGAAGCGAAAAATCGATACGCACTGAATGCCATCGTCGACAACAAACCTTTCTGGCTTGTCGGAGATCCGTACGTTTTCATTGTTGAATCTTTGAACTTGAAGACAATTTCAGAGTGGTTCCAGAAGATGAAGAGGAAGCATATGTTGATGCAGAAATGTTGTCAAACGTAAGTCAATCTGCTACAACAAATGGTGTAAACTTCTCAAATATTTATTAGCTCCTGAAATTTTAAAAAAAGATTGTTCCAGTATCTATAATATATTTTTTCAGTACACCTCAAATCCCGAAGGTTCCCAATATATCTACAATGAGACCGAACGCAAAGAATTCTTCCCTTGGGGGCCAACTCCTCAACTCTGGAACGAGACAAAGCATTTTCAGAATAAGTTAGAAATTGTTGGAATAAACGAGAATACACATTTAAAGAATTTTTTCAGAATGCTCGTTATTGGAAACACGTTGAGATCGATTATTGAATCGACGGCTGAGAGAAAAGGAATTCCAAAAGAGCGAGTTGATAAAGGACATAAGCCAATTCTCAAATGGTCTCAGAAAACAAAAATAGTTGATTACGCCATGGAATCGGTGCCATTGGAGAAGACGGCAATTTATGAAGGAAAACTTCAGAATATTTTGAAGGAAAATGCAAAGAAAGATTGATTTGAACTTGGAATGAAATTGGAATGAAATATTTTTCATATGTTCTCATTGTTTTGTCGTTTTTATTTTTCATACAGTCCAAGAAACCAAAACTTTATAAGCGTCATAATAATTATTTAAACATATTAAGAGAATTATAAACCCGTCGTCGTCTTTGAATTCAAAAGCTCAAGGTATCAAGAATTTTGAATAAACTGAACATCATGGCAAAGATATTCACTTGGTACATAGGACCTCCATCAATTGAATTCTGTCAGAAATATTATACGCGAGATTCTGGAAATACTATGACTCAGAACTTTGTGGGCAACCTAATTATGCAAAAGTTTGCAATGTTAAGCATATTCAAGCATTAATTCTTGAAACGGCAATTTATGAAGGAAAACTTCAGAATATTTTGAAGGAAAATGCAAAGAAAGATTTTTGTGTGAAAAAACAATTTATGAAAAATAATGCATGATTTTATTTTGTTAGTTTGAATTGGTCATTAGAAACAATTAATTTTAATCCATTTTACAATTATCTTTTCAATGTATTGACATGTTTCATAAACTTTGAAATCCTTCCAGAATCCAGATCATTTTTCCATTCTCCCCCGATTTTGAAGTCCGATCCAACGATGAAACCGTGTGCTTTTACGAATTCTCGAGCATTTTTTCCATTGATTCCACTTCCAATCAAAACTGGAAATTCTTGAACTTTCATCACTTGAATCATTTCTTCTAAACTTGCAGCACTTCCAGTTGCACTACCAGTAACAATAACTCCATCGGCACAATTGAATTTTGCATCTTTAGCCATTTCATGAATTGATACATCTGAAGTGACTGAATGTGCACTATGTTTCTTCTTAATATCCGTAAAAATTGCAATATTTTCAGCTTTCAAAGAAGATCTATATCTAAGAAGCCCTCCTGCACAACCATCAATCCATCCTTCATCAGCAACATGAGAATACACAAATCCTTCAGCTCTTATAAAATCCATGCCAGTTGTATAGGCAACTGCGAGAGCTTCCCGATTTGCTGCTGCTAGAATTTGAATTCCAGTCAAAGCAGCCGGATGATGAGCATCTCTTGATTTAACCAATTGATCTGAAGCCAATGCCATTGAACTGACTATTTCAGGAGACGCCGGAGGTTTGACGTAAGGAACATCATGCATATTTTCAACTATAACACCATCAACTCCATTTTTGAAGTATACATCAGCTTCTTTTCGTACTTTTTTTAAAATTGCAGACATTGGAAGAGTGTTAGAAGGGGTCCTGAAAAGTATTTGCATGTAAACGTTTTTTTCTTCTTTTTTAGAAGACTTTTGAAAAACATACCCAGGTAAAGCCGGCACGTGAATCATTCCAAAAACAAGTGGTCTTGAGGAATTCAGTAATTTCGATACCACAACTCGTTGCACCATTTTCTCTGAAAACAATTAATATTAAAAGTTAGTTTATCCACCAACAAAGAAGAAAATCGATAATTTTGTTAGTTTTAAGTGGTCATTATTTCTTATCTGGTCACCGATGACCTGAGATAACATGATCTCGCTTTGTTCTTTGACATTTATTATCTTTGGCATACCAACCACGTGCGTTGCAAATTGTCTGATTATTTGTAGAAATTTTTTTTTATAAAGGCCAAGATTGAAAAGTGTTGCGAATAATTACTAAATTACTAGTTGAATAGAGGGATTTTGTCTAAATACACTTATAATGATCTAAAATGACCGAATACCACAACAAAACATTCCAAAATTTTTAGATTTTTCATAATTTCCGGTCAAAATTTTGGCAAATTGCCAAATTTAAAAAAAAAAGAGCATAAGGAAATCCAAAGCCATGTTGTACATATGTTCTGACTCCTACAATGTTTTAATACAAATAATTGAAACACAATTAAAGTTATGTAGGAAAACAACTTATTTTCGGTTGACTTCCAAAATTATGAGTGGCAAAAACTGAGCAACTGTCACTTTTAAACAGTAAATAAAAAAATTTCAAAAAATTTTTGAAAAGTTTTATTGTGATATTTGGTCATTTTGGAACCATAGGAGTTGTTTTAACACTTTCCCCACCGGCGCTACTCCACCTTCAAAGGCTTTCTAAAAAACAAAAAAAGGGTTTTTTATCTCAAGAATCAAGGAAAGACTTTTTTTTAACTGAAACTATTTTGACCATTTACTTCTAACATCTCACAGATGTTTAATTTGCAATGCTGAATACTTTATTATGAATCAAACAATCATTAAATCAAAGTTTACTTGTCCTTTGGTTTCTCAGCTCCAATAACAACAACTTCTCCACTTCCACCTCCATATCCACCGTTTCCTCCACGATGACATCTGTGACCATGAACAACGTTGAAAGAGAAGATCAAAGCGATGAAGACGAAAAGAGAATAGAAGTTCATGGCTTGAAAAGTCAAGATGATTCTGAATTTACAGTAGAATCTCTGAGATTTTATAGAAAGTTTTCGATGTATTAATGTTGGTTCCGATGAACATTTTATGAGCAACTCGTGGTTCAAAATGTTCGCGTATTCCTGTTTCAATGTTCCTAGTACCGAAAACTGTTTCGGTGAACAACATGGTATTTTATCGAAACTTTTAATGCAAAAATGCACACCTGCCTTGGTAAGCAACACTTTTACCACACTACAGAAAATTCATGAAAAAAGTTTCAGAGTTTTCTTTCCGATTCGATGTTATATTTGATCGTTCAATTTTTTGAATATGAGGCGAATTTTTTGGCTCACCTGACTTTTTAAATTTTCAATGCATCGGTTGCCATACGAAACGTCTTTAATTAAATCCCAGAAGACCCCTTTCATATGACCGAGATGGCTCATTATGTTGTTTTTTGGTAAGGATAACTTTGCTTTTCATTTTCACATAAATCACATTTACTTTCAATCTTAACGTTTTCAGTTCTCAATGACATTCCGGGTCTCTTATAAACCATCAGTTGTCGCTGGCTACGTAGCATTTATGATACAAAACTCATCGATGAGCATCCCAGATGTTCACAAATATTTCTTGATCAAAGAACTTTGATCAGAGAACTTTGAGAAGATGGCGCAAAAAGTACATGTAAGCTTGATTTTTCAGAGAACTTTGAGAATCAGAGAACTTTGAGAAGATGGCGCAAAAAGTACATGTAAGCTTGATTTTTCAAGTAAAGATTTTCCAGGTAAAATTGTTACAAAAGTATTCTTTTTAGCCCCGGAGAATCTTCAAAGTTAACAAATTTAAAGAAATTTGAGCAGCAAGGTAGAGTAACAATTTGAACTATATGTACATTTAAACTTAATTTCAGAATCGGTAGCTGTAGCCCAATGTAATGAGATTATCAGTCGTCTAGAGTCCATTGGTGAGTGAATTTTCTAAGTAAAAATTGATGCTCTTAGTCTAAAAAATTCAACAATTCTTTGAAATCAATTCCATTTTCTAAAACAGAAAAACTTAAATCAGAAACATATGTATAGTTTCCAGTCAGCATACTACCTGGACTACCAATCGCAACATTTTTAAATCAACCAGCATTCGTCGTTTGCTGTAACCTCATCCAACTGATTCACAGCCAACAAATACAGAATTAATAATTTCCATGTCCTATTCTCAATCTATTTTTATTTTAAAGCTCTATGTACTCAAAACTATGAATCAAAGGATACTAATTCATTCTCATTCAATCCATACAACTTTATTGCAGTCATTCATAAAAATTCAGTTTTCGAAAATGAAAATGAGTAGTCTTGTTTCAAAAGTAATAGTTTGAAGTATAATCTGCCAACACCTGTATTTTTCGTAATTGAAATGGCTATAATTGTCTAAAGGAGAGAACCAAATGGCATAATGTTAAAGTATACTTATCTTTGAACACTAGATGAACACATTTAATACTTGTCATCCAGTCAAAAAACCCAATGGTATACTTGGATGCCCGGTGTTTTATCTCAAAGGAATACCGCCTTTCTTGGTACATCGTCTCCTTGTGAGCTGTGCAGACTGTCCGGAAAAGGGTGGGAAAAATATTTGTCTGAGAAAATGGAAAACGGAAGGCAGATCATTCAGTGTTGTTTTCCACCTGTTCATCATGAAAGTCTTTCGTTCAATCCGTCAAATATATGATCGTACTAGATATTTTGGACATTCTAGCACCAGTGGGTCTTCTGACGTAAGTTTATACCGTTTATTTCTATTTTTTTATTAACGAATTTACTTTTTCAGGATCTTTATAGAAAACCAGAAATTGGCAATCAAAAATGTGTCAAATTTGAAGTTAAAACAAAAGTTGGAAAAAAGGTAAGAGACACACTATCGAAAATTTTTTTTCAAACTAAGTTTCCTGCCCATTACTATCATTTTGTTTCAGTACGAAGTCCGAACCCTGGAGATTCTCCAGAAGCTCAACAAGTCTGGAAAACAAGAATGGATTCTTTATGTCATCAAATATTCAGATTATACTTCGTATGACTGCTTTTCCCTGTCAGACAGCTTCATTACCCAGATGTTTGGTGAGAAAATTTTGTTTCTGGGTACATCTCATCATAATTCATAAATTTTTCAGATTCCGAGACATCTAACTTGAAATGTACTCTTGTGTTTGTCGAAGATGTGCTGAATTTTAAAATGGCTAGTTTGTCTGATAAATGGAGACTCATTGAGTTCATCCGAGCCAATATCGCTAGTAACGGTGAGTTTTATGCATATCTTCTTATTTTTGAGGAATTTTTTTTGCTTTATATTTGCAAAAATTTTTCGATATTTTTTTCAGCTTATGTGTGTTCGGGATTTTTGGAAAACTCTCCATTATTAACTTCAAATCAAAAAGTTAACATTTTATTCCATCATACATCACTCGTCATCATTAACAAGTCTTCTCAACAAATTATCACACATAAATCCCTATTTGACATGGAACTTATTGTCTTCAAAGAGGAAAAAACTTCATTTGTCTGTAAGACTTCCAAGGAATCTGAATTCTGGTCGATTCGAGCTGTCAACATGGAGAAGCTGGCGGACTTAATCTACGAGGCAATCGAGATTCGGGGACTTTCTGTCGCTTTGAATCATGTTAGAAAAGAGTCAGAATACGTGCAAATCCCCTCATTCGACTCATTCTATACGGACTTTTGAGTGGCTCAATTTGTATTGTTTCGTGTGTTTTAGTTATAATCCTTGCACATCTTTCTTTTCACATTCTGCCATTTTTCGTTTATATTCTTTGATTGTTTTTTTTTGTTATAATAAATGTCAAAAGTTTATGTTATGATTCGGTTTTGTGTTCAAAGGTTAGAGGATTTTTAATTCGATTAAAAAGGTTCAGATTATGTTGAATCTCATAAAACCAAAGAGCAAGGGCTTGTACGAAATTTTGTTTTCTTTTTTTGCTGATTTGAAATATCACGAGTCGTGTGACGTCACATTCACATCGATCCTCAAAAAACTGCTAATTTGTAGAGCACAAAAATCCAAACTTGATTAGAAAATGTTGTTTTTGTTTTGATTTTGAATTTTGATTAGAAAGAAAGGAACAATTTTCTGAATTGTTGATTTATCGAAAATTTTGGAAAAACCACCTGAAATTGTGTAACTTTTTGAATTTTATTTCGTTTTCTTTCAAAACATTTTTTAATGCTCAGAACTTTATTAATAACATCGTTTGTAACACACATTTAGACATTATCTGGTTTCTCGGCTCCAATAACAACGACTTCTTCACTTCCACCTCCATATTCACCGTTTCCTCTTCTGTGACATCTGTGCCCATCAGCGGCGTTGAAAGAGAAAACCAAAGCAATAAAGACGGAAAGAGAATAGAAGTTCATGATGAAAGCTTGAAAAGTTAAATATCTTTTCAAATTCAATAATACACAGTTTCTTGCAATCTTATATAGAAAGTCTCCAAGTGATTCCAATAATCTTTGAGAATATTATGACTTTGTTTCATTGAAACTTTTATAGCGATTGTTTTGATGGTTCAATTTTTAAAACATCACAAAAACGTACAAGAAGGCATATCTTATTTTATTCGAACTCGAACAAAAACCTGAAGCGGTTTTGGAAGACAAATTTTGCATGTTTGCATTCCGGAAATAAAAGTGCGACGACTTTCGTCATTACTGATTGAACATTCATCAAGAAAGTTTTTAGACAGTCATCTTCCTAGACTGAAGTCATATAATAAATGTAAAACACAGAGCGTCATTCCTCAAAAATAGTTTACTTGAGAGAAATTCTTAATTCCATAAAATTAAATACTTCGACATGTTATGATATCATCAAATTTTGCAAGAAGCTTACGTCTAATGCTCCTTTTTCTTGTATTATTGAGGCAGGTTAGACTTCATTCGATTTTTATACCGAAGATCTCATATATGATGTCGTATAAAATAATAAAAAAAATGATAAAAGATATTGGACAGTTATCCACTAATAAAACATCATCGAGATTTGAGCAGTAAGCTTCGAAAGCTGAGAATCTAAATTATTGAAAATCAAAACGATATCAAGATAAAGAAATGAATTTCAGCACTTTTTCAATTTCTCCTGGATTTTTAAAACCAAATTCGGAAGTTTTGAATCAATCGAAATTTTTATGGAATTAACCTTTTAGCATTTGGTCAACTTAGATTGGCAATTTCCAAATGTGGAAGTTTATAATTAACTTTTAATTGTAGACAGCTTTTGTCTGTTTAAACTAGCATTTCATCTCTTTTTTCACTACAAAATGAGTTTTCACTTACCCTCATAACATTGGATTGTCCTTCAGTGTTAAAACAGAAAGAGCCTCTTCTTCATTTTTCGGTAATTCTGGAATATAACTGAAATGAAAACAACTCTGTAACACTTACCATCTATAAACATGCCCATTTTTAAATATTAAGCTTTCGTGAACATTTCATTGCTTTTTTGATTAGTTTTCTTTGTCAATGAGCTGGAAAGAAACAAAATTTAGTATTTCTTTAAGAAGGGAATGATTGGAAAAATCAGTTTTTTTGACCAGCAGTTTTCGAATATGTGTTTTAACTAGCTAGTCTAATATTCCGATATATACTTTGAGGATCTTTATTCAGCACAAAGACATAACTACAGTCTGCCAAAAATTCCTGTGCACCGAAAATCGGAAGATCCAATTATTCCAACAATTGTAATCATAGTTACAAGACGTCACTGCCAATGTGATGTCAGCATCAAACTTCATCAATTTTTTTTCTATTTTCCAAATCCAAAATATTGTACTCTCCACTGATTAGAAGTCGTGACTATATTGTTATTTCGACACAATTCCAGTACTTGTACCTTATTTCTTGGATTGACCACAAATCTAAACGGAATGGAACTTCGGAAAAAGCCACCACAATAACAATTCGGCAATTCAATTTGTACTTAAAATATAGTCGATGTGGCATTTCGCTTTAAAATCTCGATGCTTTTGTTGGTCGACTTCGGGAAAATCAAAAGTACAATTTTTCGGAGAACCTGCACGAAAATTTGCTCTACTTTCTGAAAGATATTTAGCGAACTTGCTTTAAATCTACTCTACTTATAATAATTTCATAACCCCGCATTTCATTTCAAAACTTTCGAAACTTTCTAAACGACATTAAAAAAAATTAAACCACCCCAAACATAGATGTGAACCTCGCAAATTTTTAAAAAATAACTCTTTTTTTTTTAATTTTCAGTTTTTAAAAACTGCTGCACTACTACTTTCGATTTACACCTTTTTGACTTTAAATATCATTTCTCTGTCTCCTGATCCTTAACTTTTCTAGATGCCAAATTATTCTTTCCCGTTTTTCATTTTCGAAAAATCAACTCTGATTGTGAGTACCAAAAATTCATTTCTTGGAACTTTAGTTTCATTCCATTTCCGCCATTTTTTGTTCCAAAGTATTCTCCCTCTTTTCTAGGCCCCGCCCCTTCTTTCAGAACCCTATTTAATGACGAAGGAAGACGCCGCCCTCAAATGCAGAGATCTGGAATCGGAGCTTTTTTTGTTCGACACACTCGGCGTTTAATATATTCTGTTTAATGTTTCCTTTCTGATCTTTTTTATCTGATTTTTGGTATCAAGATCTCATTTATTCATTCTTCTTTTTTTTGTTTTCTTTATGAGATAAGAAAATAAAAATGACGTTGATCCTTAAAGCTTCCAGAAATCAGGGTTTCGTGCTTCTGCAAATATTTTTTTTCCTGATTCAACCAAGTTATTCATAATTCTCCAGATTTCAAATTCGTGTTGTTTTTCTAGAAAAAACTATACTTTTTCTCACACTTTCAATTTTTCTTGGAAAAACAAAATGGTTACACAACTTCAAATTACTTATTTTCATAATTCAGGTGATATCCGAAAAAAATGTCAGCTCACAAAACCCTTCTCTTCCTGTTCACTGTTCTTCTTCTGGTTTCTATCATTGATGCACAGAGATTTATTGTAAGTTTTTAGATTTCCGGAATGTATACTAAGATAGATGTTTTAATTGGAGCTAAATTTTTTTCAGTCTAGGAAGGGAATTGATAAAAATCGGAACAAAAAAGGTTGAAATTTGGAAAGCAATCTACTTTGTACTGCTCCTAATTATTAGCCTCTCTGCAGACGGTTTGTTTTAACTGTTCTCAATTTTCCTGATTTTCCGAAGTTAAGCTTACAATTAATCTGAACAAAAATAAGGGTATACAACAATTTCATTCTGAATACAGTAAGGGCTGCTCAAAGTAGAGGCGGGTTTAAAATGAAGTCGTCCGATGCGACTTTTGCGCAAAATTACGGTACCAGGTCTCGACGCGATTAAAAATTTCTAAAGAGAGGCTACGAAAAAAGTGTGCACCTTTAAGGAATACAATAATATACAAGAAATATTGTGTCGCATTTTTCTTCTTTTTTTGGAAAAATCTCGTTTAGTTCCACACCGAAAACAATTATTTGGAAGAATTACTCCGATTTTCTCGGAATGAGTAGTATATGAAATACGAGTAATATAAATTTTCACAATTTTCTGTAGTTTCTAAAAAAATTGAGAATTGTATATTAAGAACATCAAAAGTTCAGCTAGTATCTCTTTGTGACTATAATCCGAAATTGCCAATTTATTTCAGGATGTAATGATGGTCCGTAACGAAGAGCTCAATGGATTACGAGGAAACCGCAGGTTTGCATCAACAAATGGAAATTCTCCGATGAAGAGGAATTCGTTGCTCGATAATCTCTACAACATTGGATATTTCCAGTATTGAACTCGGATTTTATTTTTTTCGCGGATTTTTGGATCTCGCCGTATTTTGTTGAATAAATCTGAGTAATTTGTTTTTGATGGTTGTGTCGAAATTCCAGATAATCTCATATGATTTTATTATTCATCATCTCAATCACACACCACGAGTACTAACACACATTTGTAAAAAATTCCACAACCATTAAACCCTAATGAATAAAAGAAGGATCAGTCGGGGGATGCACCAAGAAGAAGACAAATGATTAAATACATTCTTTGAAAAGTGGTATAAGTACACTGATTTCATGAGAATCGTGACGATATGTACGATCATTTGAATGAAGAATAAAAGCTCGGGGAAGTACGTAGATGAATAGTAAGTTGGGGAAGTTCACAGGGAAGAAAGACTAGATTATTTTACAAGAACCATGCATTATAAATTATAATTTGAAAATTATGCGTTAGAGAATGAGAATAAAAGTTT
This sequence comes from Caenorhabditis elegans, assembly GCF_000002985.6. Classification (NCBI taxonomy): domain Eukaryota; kingdom Metazoa; phylum Nematoda; class Chromadorea; order Rhabditida; family Rhabditidae; genus Caenorhabditis; species Caenorhabditis elegans. Next base: position 10,873,269 of record NC_003282.8, on the reverse strand, counting down.
TCACTGGGGGTGGAAAATGAAAAATAAATCTTCAAAATTTTAAATATGAACTAAATGTGAAAATTGTTTCGTATTTGTTCAAGTTCAATTCCATCCTTTTGTGAATCTCCAGTTAAATACAATTGATATACATATTGACGTGATTGAGTGTATAAATTAAAACGATCCAGATACATTCGGATTGACGTCTTCTCCAGAAATGTACCTGAAATGGAATAATGAAAAATCGGAATCATTCTTTAAGCACGAACCTTATTCGTTCTTCAATTCGTTCTCTACGCTTCTTCTCTCGTTCTTCTTTTTCCTCTTTTGCTTTACGAAGGGCCATTCGTACGCGTACAGTATCAAGTTCCCTTGCTTCAGGACGTCTTCCATCCAATTTCAGCTCACTGCTCCGTTCTCCAAAAAGCTCCAGGACTTTTGTTCTGTATTCGACCAGTTTTCTGATAGGATTATCACGAAGTAATAGAATCTCAAGACATGGAAGTTTTCCAATTCCTTGAACAGCATCCAGGTTTTGAATATTGTTGCCTTTTGCATCTAAATATTCCAGAGAATACAGTTTTCCCAATCCCGATAGATCTTCAATTGCATTTTCACTGAGGATCAGCTTCTTGATATTTCCAAGTTTCTCATTCCAACTGGAATATTGCATTTATTGTATGAATAGATTTTAACTTTAGATATGTTTTAAATTAATCTCTGTTTGAGTTATGTCTGTATAAAGATAAAATATTTTAGAAACGAACAACTCACCCATCAATCTTCGTTAAAGTATTGTTTGAAAGGTCGAGTTCAGTTAAAGATGAAAGGAAAGCGAGATTAGATCCAATTTCTGTGATGGAGTTGTAGCTAACATTCAAAACTCGCACTTCGGGGAGCAGTTTCTGAAAATTGGTAAATTTAAAATTTTTTGAGTTACACTCAAAATGGATGATCGAAAAAACAAGAGACTTGTAGTCTCTATTTAAATCCCTACTAGTATCAAAAATTACAGATTGAATAATAGTATTACATGCAGTACTGATAGGAAGGATACGGTATCTTTGAGCGAAAATGTTGAAAGTCTACAACATTTTTGAAATACTCAAAAAATTCTTGAATGTTCTACATAACAGTAAAAAAGAATTTTGTTTATCGAAAGCTTGGCAATTTGTAAAAACATTGACTGAAATTTTTTTTGAAAATCTATAGCATTTTTTTTAAAAGAGAATTTTGCATCTTCGAACCTCATTTTTTTGTTGTTTTTTTCGTGTTTTTGGGAAAACAAATTGTTTCGTTTTTCGCTTTCGTAAAAAACACTTTTTGTCGGATTCAGCGCTGCTCACCATGCTTTCATCGAAACATTTAATCTCATTAAACGAAAGATCAACTTCTTCCAGACATTTCCACGTGTCCATCTCCTCCACAAGCATTCCAGTTTCCAAATCTTCTTCATCGAAGAGCAAATCCTTGATCTTTTTCATCGAATAGTGAACGACAAGACGACGAAGTGTCTCTCTTATACTTTTGATTCCATTAATACGACATACATCACTGTCGGCGATCTGAAATTGATTACCAATTTGATTTTAAAAAAGGTTTTTATTATTAGAATAGGTATTTATAAAGTACATTTTTCAAAATCTTGAACATACCCATAATGCTTTCAGTCCTTTGCAAAAATAGAGACTCATATCCAGTGAATTCCAAACGATATTCGATGTTCCAACATATCCTTTCTGTCCCCTGATTTTAAGAGCACGAACTCTGTGAAGAAAGTCAATGGTATTCCCAATATCTGCCACCATGTTGACATCTGTAACTTGGAATAATTTCGTTTAAGATGATGAATGTAATTTTCAAGTGATGTAGCCATAACATATTTCAAAATATTTTTATGGGTCTTTTTTGTTTTAGTTATATGTTTTCAACCGTATTTCAACTTTTCAAACTTTCAAACTTCATAGATGTGTAGAAGAACATTAAAAAATAAATGATATCGAAAAATTAATATATAACGGCTGAATGGGAGAAATAACTAGAAAATTAAAATATTATAATTTTTTTCCAAAGAAAAAAAATCTCGGAATTAGGTCAATAATTTGTGCGGATATTCAAAAATAGCTCGGTCATTTGAATTGTTTAATTGTGTACTGTTTAACATTTATATTCGGTATATTGCAACTTTTTTCAGTTTTTTTGGCAAAAACCCCACAGTCGCTAGCATTTAAAAATCCTTTACAGCATTGAAAAATGTATCATACCTGGAGCAGTTGGCTCCGGCAACCGTAGTCGTTCGGTAATCGCATGCAACTCGATTGGGGTAAATTCAAAATATTTCGGTGACGTCTGACTGCTCTCAAGCCAACCATCTCCCAAATTTCCGAGTCTCAATGACAAATCGTCGACGATCGAGTGGATCTCCTGAAATGAAAAAAAGGTACTAGAACCATTCATTAGTGACACCCTGTGTGTAACCACTTCTACTTATATGAGCACATGAACCATATGTGCCCTCCCCACACACACATTGTGAACACACTTGTCTCATCATTCCATTCTTATGTCCCATTCGCAACTCACAAGTCTTTTTGACCACCGCCAAATTTTTGTGTTGTGGATCCCCTGAGAGAAGCATTCGAGCCCAATAAATGAGCATTTTTGGTTCTACAAATACATCTTCTTACAACAAAACAACAAAACAACAAAGGAGACGCAAGGTTCACTCTCCGCTTCATCTTCTCTTGTTGTTGTTATGTTTTGTATGTGAGCCAGTGGAAAAAAAGAAGTAGGAGCAAGAAGAAGAAAAATGAGCTCCGCTCCCCTACCCAGAACTGGGCATGAAGAAGGAGTATTAGGTACGGGGTACGACACGAAAAACGAGTTTTTTCGGGCGACTCTTTCGACGAAGCGAAAAAACATTGCAGATAAATTAGGTTCCCTCTCTCTTTTTTCCATCCGAAGAGGGGATGGGCGAGTCCAAATTCGCTTTTGTCCAGAGCTCAGGAGAAAAAGGAGACTTCACCGACGGATTACTTCTGCCGCTCCGCATTCACTTGACATGCGCTCCGGATTCCATTGTGTGGCAAAACTAGAGACAAGGCGAGGCAATCGGACCCATGTTCACAATAATTCAAATGAATAAAACAACGGGGTCTTTCTGATGTAGCTCCTGGTGGTCCTCAACTATTGCCTTTTCCAATTCCAGTTTTCCTCTATTTCATTACCCTCATTCGACGACTCTAATTATACTTTTGCTCTTTCCTTTCTGTTTTGTTTTAATTCGTTGTTTCGAGCCTGCATTGTGTGTCATGCGTTGGCACAGTGAGCATTTCATATTATACATTTTTGTATATTGTAACAGCAGAAAATTCGTCTCTTCCAAATGAAATTTGATACCATTTAATGTACAGTCCATTCTGCGCACTGTTTGCATCACTTTGGTTACATTTATTCTCGCCAGTAACCAAAGGTGTGTGCCGGTGTGATGAATATGTGTGTGGATATGCCTCTGTGCGTGTGCTTTTCATTCATAAGGATGAGGGGATGAGGGCAGATGTGTGGTCCGTATAATAGTGAGTATCGAGCATAATACGCGACAAAACCGGTCCCTATACCCTCACGGAAGGCCATAATTGAACGGACCAGCGAACGGAGATGAACGGAGAAGAAGAACGGGGCGGAGTATGTGTGTGTGTGTGTGGAGGGCTCAGAACGGATATTGGAAGGGTAGACCTGCTGATTGTTTATGGAAAACGACGGTGAAAACGAGCACTCTCGTAAATAAACCGCTTCTCAGTCTTTCTTGGATTAACTGGGTTTCTTTCAATTTATATTTTTCGCAAGACATTTGATTTGTTTTGACTTTACTACTCCAGTTACCTTAGCCACGGTGTTCTGGCGCAGACATGGGCTTTTGAACCTTTCTCACTGGAACCTCTATTTTGAACATCAGCAGTCACATAAATCAAAGCTCTCTCTCTTGAAGACTCTGACTTCTTGTTCTACTCGCAACACTTCTTCCATTATTCTCGTCTATTTCTTTCCCCTCCTTCACAGAACATCAGTCCTTCTCAACTAGAGACCCCAAAGTGGGCGTGGCCAGTGACCTCTCCGTCAGTCCCTTTCTCCCGTCTGTCGCATCCACCACCACCACTACCACCCGACTCCCACATTTTCCCCCTAACACTGCCTAATCTTGCTTCGTTGTTGGCTGTGTGCCAAATTAGAGCGGGCTGTGTAGAAGAGAGAAGAGAGGAATCGACTTCCGGAGCCCTATTGCTCCTAGATATTTAGATATTCTTTTGTGTGTTCTATGCACTGATTACTCCAATTGTACATGGAGATTCCAGGTGAGACAGTTCATTACATTTCTCTCACTCTTTCATCATTGGGGTCTTTTTATTTGTACGCGGTGACGATGGTGGTTGCGATGCATAATCAGACGGCATCTGTGCGAAATCCGAAAAGTCAACACAGTACCGAGTTACATCTCTCTCATTTCAACATTCTCTAATTACTTTAAAATGTGTTAGCTGTGGCAGACCACTGGTAGTTGCAATCTTGTTCAGTTCAGTTTCCCTTATTCTTAGTTCTCATAACTTTGAATGTAGCAAATTCGTTTAGGTTGTGAACCTTTATTATCGCTATCGCAATAGTTGATGTACCATGTTGTACATTCGCGTCATGGTATGAGTTTTTTGGTAATCCAAATTCAAATCTACATCCAAGACTTTTATTTTCCTTCCTGCTTCTTTTTTATGGTTCAGAAGAGCAACTTATCATTCTTGCTTCGTTTTGATGCGTTTTCCAATGAGTTTTCGTCCTTTTTGGTATGCTTCTCGTTGTCCTTCCATACCCATTTTCTTTTTTGTGGATTCTCTTCAAGTGCTCTTGGACATCTTCTATGCCAAATTCTAGAGACCATGTGTTTGAACAAACGTCATCATGATTATGTGAGCCAATTTTGGTTTGGCGACAGTATAATATAGTAATGCAAACACAAATATGTGGACAGACGGGATGGGAACTCATCTACAAATGTGCGCATCAATTTCTGAGCGTGGCTGCTGTTTAGTGGACCAAGTGGGTCATCTAGTTACAATTTTTTATTTTACGAGTCTGGGAACTCTAAGAACGATTGCATTGCCCGACAGTTGGCGAGTTTTGGCTCGTTGCCAGGTAAGAGCTTTTAGAGCAATTATCTAGCGTTAGAGAGGAGCGTCACATTTCCATAATATTGTGTTGTTCATAGAGTGTTTCTATTTCGACCACACAATAGCACATAATTAAGCAACTTATGGTCTGGGCTCTTTGAGCCCCTGAGCACCACAACAAGGAGAGCTGGATCAGCTTCTCATGAATTAGGCATAAGCCGTTCGAATGGACACCTGTCCATTACGAAAGGACCGTCATCATTGCTTCCAACGTGCGCACCTTTTTCGCGCACCACCGTCTGACATCAATTATGTTCAATTATTTGGCGGCATCCGTGTCGCCTTCACTTTTGCTGTAAGTACGCCTCCACAACCAATCATAATGAGAAGAATGAGTAGAGATGAGAACCGCAACACCAATTTCATATTGATTTTGTGTGGTAGTTCTCGCCAGCCTGTATTATGAAGAGTGGGGAGTAGCCTAACATAATTTCGTTCCTCTCTACTTCTTGTCGTGTTCATGCACTTTGCACTTGTTGACAACACAGCGAGACGCGCGGTGGCCGGCAAACACCGCAACAGTATCTTTTCTTTCAATAGCACAATGCGTAGGAGAAGCATCAGCTGACAATAGTTTGAACTTGCATTTTTTTCAATTATTTTTTTATTGGCAATCAAGTTTGAGAGAACGGTTCTGAACTCAATTTGATTTTAGATGTCTTGTTCGTTTGACAAGTGGAACACTTATGTGAAGCTAGGAAAAATGCTCACTACTTGATTCGTTTTGTCAGAACGTAGTTAAGAAGGTCTTTAGATTGAACATCTAAATAATTCCTCAAATGTAGAACTTGAAGTTCGGATATGAACTGGATTTGTAGTACTTCATTTGAATCCAAAGTAGGACCAAATTCGAACATTCTCTACTACAAGATTTATTTTCTTTCTCTGTTTTCTTTTTATTCATCTTGCCATTCTATTGTATTCTTCCTGTCCACTGGGTTTTTTTAACGATCACCGATCCAGCCCTATCCTTGCCTTTAGTAATCCTCTTAAACCAGACTATCTCGATTTCTCGGACGACCTTTCTTTTCCTTTTTTCCGTTCCGAAAACAGTTTGAAAAATAGAGGAAAAATGCCCATGGGAAGTCGCATCCGTGCAATGCAAACAGTCTTCGCTCTTTTCAAAACTCCTTCCTTTCTTTCTTCTTTTCTCACCAAATGGCACACTTGCTCTTTCCCGGTGTCGATTCATCAATTCGCTATCATCATATTGAGTCACCAAAACCTTCGGAAGATCCCCTTCAAAATCCATGGTTTCCGCAACCGTCACCCTCTCAATCATGTCCTGTTACAGAAAATACTCGCTTGGAGTCCGGCAGAGATCCACGACATATTACTGAAGAATCAATTGAAGAAAACGGAGACGAACGAATCGCTCATTTCGAGTACTACGAAGGAGCAGAAGAATTCCCAATTAAAGTACCACCGGAGCAGACTGCTGCTCTAATCTCACAATCGAAGACTACAAATTCAGCAATGGCAGTTCTTCCTGGCCGCTGTGTGCGAGCCTTTCTTGATTCATTTGCATTAATAATTAGTCTTGCTTTAGTAGTTCTACAGTTTGGATTGATAGATTGGTACTATTTGAATGTCACTGGAGAAAATGTGTGGGCCGCTTGGATTGGACCAGACTTTGTGGTTCTACTGATACTAGGAGTACTTGGAGTATTGGCTATCAAATACAATACAGTTCAAATGGAGGAGTGCTGTTCAATTGGTAAGTTCAAATGTTTGTAAGAGTTTCTTCAGTATTCTAATCTATTTGAACTATTGTATTCAACTAGATTGACACTTTCAAAAAGTTCAAGATCTCTGATAATTAATGAAATATTTCAGACAGTCGGGTTAAATACGCTTGCTTCGCCTGGGGAGCGTACTCCCTTATTCTGATCTCAAAAATTGCCACGTGCTTCCGCATGTTCTACGAGGACATTCCTCCAACGCCGCTTGACAACAATGACAAACTTTTCGACGACTTCCTGTTCAAAGCTGGGCTTTCTCTGTCCGTTTTGATTTTCTTGTTCATCTTCGAGTCACATCACTATACCCCATTGGTTTCTGTTCGTCAAGTGTACATCTCATATCTTGTTGCTGCCATTTGCCTCGATCTTATCGATAATATCTACTTCCTAGACTTGCTTTGGCAAGCATCGGTAAGTCGAACTACAAACTACCTAGTATCTAATTCATTTACTTTTTTTCAGAAGGACAAATGGAATCTAGAACTATGGCTCGAACTGACAATCCTGATTGTTGCCTGTATCAACTTCTTCATGCCAACCTTCGCTCTCGCCAAACTTCGTTACGCTAAAGTTCCACGATTCCTGCTCGTAAGTGAGAAGCTCTGGGCATTCCTCTACGTTCTCATTGTCAATGGGCCTTTCCTCGGACTCCGTATCTACCTGTACATTGTGCTTGAAGTTCAACAACACGGAAAGAAGTTTGATCCATCACTGTTTGCGGTCAAGAATATTGCTATGATCTACATCGCTCTTCGTGAACTTTGGACACGTCTTCAATACTGGAGAATGAAACGACGTGCAGCTTTGAGTAGAAATGAGCTTTCAGCAGCTATTCACAATCATGAAGAAGAAGAGCATGAATAATAATAATAATAGTTGCCTGTCTAATTGAAAATGAGCCACTTTGCTCATTTTCAATATCCTATCCCAATGCTTTCATAAAGTTTACCTCAGTCAGTTAGATGTATATAAGTTTCACTATTTCTTCTTTATTCGCCTATCCTCTTTCTCTGCCACATTTTTTTCTATTGGAAACACCTTGGTCTCAGTTCAAATAAATTTTGATATTTTCTGCAAAACTTACATATTGATGAAAATCGAAAAACTTCGCTGTAATCAACGGAAGCGAATGCACATTCTTCTGCTTTTGATACCAAACTTCTAATTCCAAAAGAGCTCGAACATACTTCTCCAATTCAAGTCGTCGTTCTTCGATAAATTCGAGATCCTTGTTTCCCAGTCGTTTCTTTGGAGGAAGAAATGATTTCTTTCGATCTAGAAATCGATGTACATCGTAAGCGTCAAAATCACTATAACGTCGTTCAACGGTCCAAGTGTAGGTGTCAACTGTGATTTGGATACGATATACCTGAAAATTACTCAATTGCAAAAAGTTTCAATGTACTTTTATGGAACTTGTGGGATTATTTGATTTTAATGAAACTTTTAAATTATAGTTGTTCAAAAATTAGATACCAAACTTAGCTTTATGACAGTTTTCTCATCATTTTTTTCAAATTAAGAAACCATCAAATTTTTTATTTTCGGATTCTAAATCATTCTTATTACCCAGCGAATTTTTGCGATTTTTTTTGGAAAAACGTTTGTTTCTGCAAAATGTTTATCGATGTTTCGTAGTTTTTTTTTTCAATAAAAAACATATACTCAAATATAACAATAGTAAACATGTAAATTTTGACAAATTGAGAGAAGAAAATGGAAAATTCCGCTGAGACGAGTTCGAAATTACGGTATTCATTAAAGACGCACACCTTTTCGAATTTAACAAGATTTGTCGTGTTGAGACCGGGTACAGTAATTTTGACGAAAAAATCGCGAAATTTCGCCTCTGGGTTTTATTTTCATCGTTTTTTTTCTGAATTATAGTGACAACACTTACCGTATACTTTCCTTCATCAATCATTCTAAAATTCAAAATTTTCGCATTGAAATTTGCATCCATTTGAGGTGATACTGCCTGTATATTTAGTAAGGCCATCTGAAAAGATTTTCTGAAATTTCAGGAAAGTTCTTTGACAACATGAAAATAGGAAAAAATGGATTTGACCAGTCCAATAAAATGATAATATCAGAATTAGAAAGTTCGAAAAATGTTTATTGTAAGAACGAACATGAGACCGAAGAAGAATAATTAGGGAGTTTTTTCAGAAAAGAACGGAAGATTCTTTTTAAAGTTTGAACAAAACACAATAAAAATGGAAAGAAAAATTACAGAACGAGGACAGAATGAAAAGGAAAGTGATAAACTAATTGAAAATTTACTCAATAACGTCACCCTTGGCGCCAAGACGGGTTGGATCTTGACTCGGATAATAAATCGATGATGATGATGACGCACCGCTTGATTCTGGAAAATATTTTAATACTAATATTCGTCTTCAAAAAAATAAAACTGACCTCCAGCCTTCACTGGCCGTACATTTGGTACAACAAGACTTCTTGGCGCAGCGAAAGTTGGTGGCGCTGGTGGACGTGGCATTGATCCTGTGAATCTTTGTTGTGATGATGTTGAAGGGGCGAGACCATCTGGCACTGGCACTGAAAATTAAAATATTTAAGAAAATGTACATGGAAGGGAAACATGGGAATGTGGAAATAATGATTGTTGGAAGACTGGCGCCAATCCGCTTTTGAAACATGACACCTAACCTAACTGCCAACAATAGAAAACGAAATAAAGAAACATTTTTCTCTTTAGGATTGGTTGAAAAAATCTTCTTTTAGAAACAATTTTTGGTGTGTGGAAAACGATGCGATTAAAAATTGTTCCCTTGAAGAGAATTCACATCAAAATTTGTCACAACGAGAGGTTTCAAAAAGATTCAGTGCCGACCAGCAATTCTACAAAATATGCCAGTGTAGCATGTTTTCCAAATATTTTTCAAGTAAATTATGTGATCGAATATACATAAATAGAACAATATTTTCTTAATCTCTGAATCAAGGGTGTCGGTTTTTCGATTTTTTTTTCTAAAATCGACCATTTCGTTTTTTTTGTTGATATTTCGAAGAATAGCTTAAAATTTCGGTAACTGTTCTTCTTATTAGAAGAAATTTACATGTTTTCATTAACATAAACAAAATTTGATTTAAAAAAATATATTCTATGGTAAAATTTCTAAGAATTTCTATCGATTTTCGATTTTTAGTAAAATCAAAAAAAATTTCGCTTTTAGTGTTTCGAGTTTCTGAGCAATTTTTTGATGATATTATTGCTGAGAATAGCTTTTATTTTAGTTGAACAATTAAAGAAGTGCTCAAAAATTATTGGAACGTCATTGATTTTCTATATTTATTCAATAAGTTTTAATGAAAAAGATTGGGAGAACATGCCAAACTGGCGCATTTTGATTGCAAATAATCTGTTCAAAATTATGTTTCTATTGTTGAAATTGAAAAGAAACTTACAAATCGGTACTGATGGTACTGGAGTAACATAATTTGAGTTATCTGCTGCTCTCTTGGCCTGTGGTTCTCCCCATCTAATCGTCAATCTTTTTCCTTTGATAAAAGTCTTGTTGAATGATCTTTCAGCTGCACGTTCGGCAGCTTCACGAGTTGTAAACTCAATAAATGCACATCCTTTCTCTGTTAGCACACGAAGACAACGAATATCTCCATATTGATAAAAGAAATCATTCAAATCTTTTTCGGTAACTTGCTGAGCTCCAGACGGACCCAGATTTCCAATGTACAATGTAGTGATAGTAGTGTCTGCAGGTGGAGAAAGAGTCGGAGCAGCAGCTGCACGATTGAGAATCTTCTCAGCGACTGGATCATTCGTTCCGTAATAACGATCACGAATGTTTTGACGGGACAATGGATCATCTGGATCGGTTGGCTTCTCGTGGCGATATGGGCATTCTTCTCCTCTTTTACATTCTCCTTTGACAAAGAATGAGCAAATGTGTGGTGCATTTCGTTTGTAGTATGGTTGAGTACGACCCATTCTACGAAGACGATCGTGTGCCGCCTGATCCATGTTATTTGCGATTTGTGCAATCGGCTGAGTTCCGTCACCTTGTCCAAGAGTTCTGAAAAAAAAAGTAATTTCATTGATTTTTGTCCATGTAGAAATAGCTAAAATAAACTAAGATGTGAACTAAGGGAGTCGGTTCCTTGATTTTCAAGAAAATCAAAAATATAATATTTTCCTTTTTCGATTCACCGGTATTTCGGTAAAAAATTCGATTTTTCGAAAAATAGCTTGAAATTTGACTATTTTTCCTCTTTTTAGAAACAAAATTATATGTTTTCCTGTTTTTTCTCATCAACATATCATAAATAAATTTTGATTTAAGAAAGTTTTTGTAAATTTTCTGCACTCTTTTTCCAATTTTTTGATATTCTTTGAAACAGAATCAATTTTTTTCGATGTTTTTTCCTAGGATGCGAACTTATTCCTTAATGTTTGTAGCAAAACATCATCATAGAAAATATTAAAGACGTACCTCTCCACATTTTGCAAAAAGAAATCGCGATTTGCTCCTTGTTTCGGGATATTATCAGCAATTTGAAGTTCGTGATCACGCACTTGGACAGGCAATCCATATTCCAAATCGAACATGCATGTCTGGCACACATTCTTCACTTTAGCACATGTTTGACAAAGTTCAGTGTTCTTGTAACGAGCTCCCTTTCCTGGTTGCCATCTGAAGGTGGTGAATGGGCGCTCACAGATTTTGCATTCTCTGCCATATTTGTCCTTCATCTGAAAAATGTGAATTAGAAGGAAAAACTATAGAACGAAAATGTCTAAAACTTTAAATTAAATAATAAACTTACCATTCTCATATATGGATTATTTCCGAGACATGTCTCACAGAGAATTGGAAAATCTGAATCTTCCCAATTTTTCCGGTTGTATTGCGAGTAAGAAGACTTTGACATCGACATGATGGCAAATTCTGAAATAAATTATGAACTACGAGTTCTTTTAAATCTGTGAAAACACAAATAAGAAATTTGAGTAAGGATTGAGAAACCTTTCAATCAAAATAGAAAATTCTAAACCAAAAGGAAATGTGATAAGTTCTGAATTTTCAAACCAACAAAAATAAATATGAAATCTGGAACAAAAAAAGGAGAAAAACAAACAAGTCAAACACCGACTATGCAAAAATCAATAAAACAGGAAATATGAATTATGATGACTGGAAAGAGGGACATAAAAGCTGAAGTGAGGTGAACGCAGAGAATTAGAAAGCTAAGAAAACAAGAAATTATCGATTGTTTAGAGGGCGGCAAGAGTGTCACGAACGGCAGTGATCAGCTGGTCGAGTTTAATAGTCTGAAAATATTTAATTGTGATATCGGAAAAATTATATTAGAAAAATTACCTGTTCGTCTCTGGTGACCACATTTCGCAACTTGACAACTCCATCTTTAAGCTCCTGCTCTCCAATAACAATAGCAAGCGGAATACGTCTTTCCTCAGCATACTGGAATTGCGTTAACAATTTCGGATTAGCCTTCAGTGCCATTTCAGTCTTGATTCCAGCAGATCGAAGCATCTTTACCAACTTCTTGCGATCCCTGACCAAATTCTTTTGAGCAGATGCAACATAGACTTCGGTTTGCGTCGTACGAATGGCAACTTTCTGTCGAGCTTCCATGATAGCAAACAGACGTTCGATACCAAAAGAAACACCGCAACATGGAACATTGGCTTTTGAGTCGAACATTTTAACCAATCCATCGTATCGTCCACCGGCAGCTACTGATCCTACTCCGACTGGTTGTCCAGCAGTATCCTCTGAGTTTTCAACAGCAGTTCCTTCAAGAGCTTCTGAAATTAAACAATTTGAATAGTCGATTCAATATTTAAAAACATACTAGGAGCGACTGCTTCATAGATTGCACCTGTATAATAATCAAGACCTCTGGCAAGGGATGGTTCGTATCGAACAGTGGTCACTCCATCGACATTGAGGTACTCAATTAACACCTTCAGTTCTTCGGCTCCCTTTTTAAACTTGTCATTTTGCCCGAGATCTGGGAGTTGTGACATTTTTTCAAGAAGTTCCAAATTGTTGAGATCGCTATTGAGCTCTCGGAATCGAACAAGTTCTCCCAGCTTTCCAGTCTGCTCTTTAGTTAGGAACTTTTCATTAATCATTTCTTGTTCAACATCTTCCCATGGAGTTTTGTCAAGCTTATCGACCGATGAGCAAATTGTTTTGAAATCTTTAGCAGGAATACCGGAAACGGCAAACATTCCTTCGAGGATCAGACGGTGATTGAGCTGAAACAACACAATTCGAATTAAAATGATTGTTAATAAATGCCTTACATTAATGAAAAACTCTCCAATTTCCAGTTTCGTGAGCAACTCATCAACAATTCCCAGACACTCAGCCTCCGGAAGCATAAGGTCATACTGTCCGGCAATATCAAAATCGCATTGATAGAACTCGCGGTACCGTCCACGAGACATTACAGGTTGATCTCTTCTGTATACTTTCGCAATTTGATATCTTGTAATATTCGTGATTTTGTTCATTGCCAAGTATCGTGCAAATGGAACAGTGAGATCATAACGCAATGATAGAAGCTCTCCTCCTTGATCTTGAAGATCATATACAAGTTTTCCTCCTTCCTCGCCATATTTTCCCATCAGAACATCACGAAGCTCGAATACTGGTGTATCAATGGTCTCTGCACCATATCTATTGAATGTTTCAGTGACTGTCTGTAACACAGAATTGCGAAGAGCCGATTGAGCTGGTCCGTAGTCACGAGTTCCCTTTCCTGTTTTCAGAACAAACTTTCCGGGTTTTTCGGGTGCACCGGTCTCGCCTGCCTCCTTTCTTTTCGCTTGCATCAGTGCGACTTTCTCTTTGATCTGAAAAAGCATGTATTGGTGGAATTTCATGTTATTCAAGAATACTCGTCGTCCACTTCTCTGTGCATATGCAATCCGCGGTTTTACAGTTTCTTCAGCCTGCCGAACTGAGAAAGCCAGCCTACTCGTAATAGTTCGAAACATTTTACTGAAGATGTGAAAGTTCGTCACAATTTTATGAATTTGGTGAGAAAACTATGCGGATTGCAAACGCGTTTCATTAAAATAGAAGATCAGACATGAACGGGTATCCTTTATTTGTTCAAAAATGCGAAAAAAAACGATACATGTAAAAAGTCTATCTAATTTTGGAAATTAAACGATTATTTGTTTGTTTCTGACTGAATTTCGTTTAAATTAACAATGTAGCAAAAAATCGATAAACTCACAATTGCTTGATCGGCCTTGTCGAGTTTTAGCTGTCGAATTTCGTCTCCAAGAGCTTGAGCCTCTTGCATGAGAATTGCTTTTCTTTCGGCGGTCATTTTAGATGACATTATTGTGTACCCTGCAAGTTTATTTGCAAAATTGTTCAAAGATTAAAAAAAATGCAAAAAGGAAACGATGAGGAACGGATTTCGAAATTAGGTCTAACAGAGAAAAAACAGAGGGAATTGAGAGAGTGCGGTAGTCCACGTTTGCAATTACACGAGACAGGACTGGGGGTCAATAGGAATAGTCATTTTCAATTTTATCAACACGTGTGGGCTGTCTCATCAAATTTGATATCGAAAATTGAATTTTGTTTCTCTCATTAACGACTTTGAACATTTGATTATGGGAATTTTTTAATTATAACGAAATAAGTGTTTGCAATATTAATAATTTTAAATTAAATTTAAATAAATAGGAAACGCGATTTCGAAACGTAAGACACTTAAAAATTGGATAATTAAATAGTTCAGAAAACGCTCATTCAAAATACGGAATCGCCTCGAGACCCAACCGGTGAACCATATGCGCCTTTAATGCTAGTTACGGTAAAATTTAAAGTTTTACGCCCACTTTTTCTACAACTTCTAGTATTCTATGAGATTTTTTGATTCAGTTTGATGAAAAGTGATAAAATAAATTTTAAAAATTGCTTTTCATAAAAAGAAAACAAGATTTATTATTCAACCATTATAATTTCTGAAAATCAATACTAATGCATCATCTACTTTGTTTATGTTTTCTGTGCCGCAAGCTTTCTGGAATATTTCTGTTTGTTTATGTATTTATATCCATATTCACATGACTTTGTACTTGTCAGCTTCGCAATATCATTTCCATATTTTTTCATGCATCTCTTTTAGCAATAGAATCACAATAATTCATTTCCTACCTCCATATCTATTTTCGCCTCCAAAAATTAAACAAGTTTCCATTCAATCATATTTCTTCCAATTTCAACAATTTCAGGGTGGTCATATGCCGAGAATCAGACTCAGGAACGATGTAAGCTCCAGCAGTTTTTGGACGAGAATAACTGGTCAAAAATGGAGCAAGCATCATGTTTTTATATTTGTACATACTTTTATGAGGTTTGATTGATTGTAAATAATATAAGATTAATTATTTTTTTAGTTATGCAATGCTTCATGCCACTCGGAAAACATTGTCTACTGTTAAACCATCACTTATTCACACATGGATCTCAAATACTTCAACACCCGATGGTCCAGTATTTCCATCTCAACAAGCTGCAGCTGAATTCTTAGGTGTTCTGGATACAGGATTCTTGGTTGCATATGCAATTGTAAGTATAACAATTTGAAATTTCGAAATAGATTTATTTGACTTGTCACAGGAAAAAATCATTCCCAGTTAATTGTACACTCAATAGGCTCCTTACCAAAAATTGCGGGAAAAGGTGTGACGTCATTTGTATTTTTTTCCTAGCATCTCATAGTGACTTCACATAATTCCAAATATTTCCCGAAATAGAATATTCAAAATACCCAATTTCCAATATTCAGGGTCTGTACATATGTGGAATACTTGGAGACAACTACAATCCTCGTCGCCTTCTAACAGCTGGAATGATGCTTTCTTCAATTATTGTATTCTGTTTTGGATATCTAACTGAAACTTTTCATTTCTACTCTCCGATGGTCTACTCGTTTTTATGGATTTTGAATGGGTTTATTCAATCCGTCGGGTGGCCTGTTGAAGTCTCTATTATGGGCAATTGGTTTGGACATAATGCTCGTGGAGCAGTTATGGGAGCTTGGTCATCGTGTGCAAGCGTTGGAAACATAATTGGAACATTGATAGCTAGTTACACTCTTTTTCTGGGATATCAGGTATTTGGTTACATGGTAATTGTGTAACATGATCAAAATTTCAGTACTCATTCCTGATTGCATGCTCCCTTTTATTCATCTACAGTTTTCTTGTATTCTTTCAACTTCCATCAGCTCCATGGGAAGTGAGTAGTGATATTCTACCAGAACAAATGGAAGAGGAAGAGACTGATGATGAGCCTACAGAAAGACCACCACCAATTGGATTCTTGAAAGCTTGGTTACTTCCAGGTGTTATTGCAGTACGTTGTCATACACCGATTTCGAAAAGTTACTCAACTTTTAATTTTCAGTATTCACTGGCTTATGCGTGTCTGAAGCTTGTTAATTACGGTTTCTTCTTCTGGTTGCCATACTACCTTCATGCTGGCTTGCACTGGCCCGAATCCTACGCCGACTCACTTTCCACGTGGTATGATGTTGGAGGAATCGTGGCTGCTGTGCTCGCCGGAGCCTTTTCGGATCACATGAGATCTCGAACCCCAGTTGTGTTTATTATGCTGTTAATGGCAACTGTTTCACTTTATATTTATGCACGTAAGGCCTCAATAAAATGTTCGAATCTTTCAATCAGGAGTTTCAGATTCCCCCGAATCCTACAACTGGAATGCATTCCTCTTACTCGTCGCCGGATTTTTCATCGGAGGACCGGCCAACATGATCTCAAGCTCAATTACGGCAGATCTCGGAAAATGTGATCAACTTCGTGGAAACGCGGAAGCTCTTTCCACAGTGACGGGAATTATTGATGGAACTGGAAGTATTGGAGCTGCAATTGGACAATGGTTTATTCCATCGGTTCAGCATTGGTTTGGGTGGGATGCGGTGTTTTATGGATTTATTGTCATGGTACGGTTCTTTTTTTTTTTAATTGAGAAAAAAGATCTTATAAAACAATTCAACAAAAATCAGGAAAAAATGTAGTTGAATTTCCAAATCTGGCAAACTTGCATGTTTGAATGTCCTCCAAAATAAGAACTTCAAGATCAATCAGAGATTAGTTCCGCCCATTCCTGAACCAATTAGAAGTGGGGTCGCTAATTGGTTCAACTGTGGGCGGAGCCATGCGCTGATTGGTCTTGCCGTTCCCATTTTTGAAAAAAAAGGTTGATTTATTTCATTTGTTCCTGATTTTTTTCGAAGTTATTTCATGATTTTTCAGAATTTTTTAAAAACCATTTTTGTTTTGAAGCAAAAACGTTATTCGCTTTTCTTCGAAATTCTCATTTTCGTTTAATTTCAGATACTCTGCACCGCCCTTTGCTTGGTCCCAGTTCTTTGGAAAGAGCACAAAGAGCGCAGAATTCATCGTTCCGAAGAGGTAGATTCACTGTTACAGAGTGATTCCGATGAAAATTTAGCAGATGATATTCAGGAAATTAGACGAAGGCCTACTAATGCAATTGTATAATATGTGTCAGATGTTTCATAGCAGAAGTCTAGTTATTTTTTAGCTCAAGAAATAACTTGGTTTCTATTTTTTATTCCCGTTTATTGGGGTGTCAGTGTCTAGACATGGAACAAAGCGGACAGTTTTTAGTGTTTTTGTCTTTTTTTTTTTGGGTTCATCTGTTCTGTAAACATCGTGTCTTCTTTTGCCGCCAATAATAGAAAACACTTTTTGATTGTATATAAAACCCTTTCACTGATTCCATCTTTTTTCAGCATCATAAAAGAATAAAAACATATTTATTGAACAAACCGCGAAATTCGCCAAAATAAAACATCATACTGGTACAAGTGTGGTACATTGTTCAATAAAATACAGAAAACAAAAAAGTAATTTCAAAGAAGATACAACACTTTTTTATTGAAAGATCGCTTCCCTCCTTCTTTCATCGCCTGATTCTATTTTGTTCTTCGTGTCATCTTACGATTAGTTTGATAATATAGAGGACCGGTTCTCTCAAAGACTTCCGTGTCATTTCAATTGAATTTCGTTGAAGTTTGATAACTGCGTCAAATTGGAAATGCCCAATGTGCTTCCCAGGCAAGAGAGCTTTGTGACAAGAGTTACTGGACAAAAATGGACGAAATATCATGTTCGAGTCTTTATTCATACTTTTATTATGTGAGTTGTGGTTTGTGTATTGAACTATTAAAACAGTTCTGTCGAATTTTTAGTGTTCATTTCGAAAAACATGTTTCTCAAAAACTAAAATAATGTCATTCTTTGTTAATTCGTTAAAATTTATTTGAAAAGTTCATATATTATTTAATAAATGTTGCAGTGGTATCGAAGTAGTTTAAAGTATTTTTTAACTTTTTAAGTTTATAGTGTTTTTGACATTTTAAAATTGACCTGAATTGAAATTTTGAACTTTTGAAAAGTCGACACATTTTTGGTATTGATCAGTTATGATATTTGGTCATGTTGGACTTTGAATTTTAGTAAAACTTCCTTATAAAAATACAGTATAGAAATTATGCTCACTCAAGCAAAAATTTCAAATACACACATGCAATATACTAGTTATTTTCACCTCTGTCCAAACTAACTGAAAAATAATGACAACAATTCTGCTTTGTATGGATTGATATTTTCAGATACGTGTTGATTCATGCCGCTAGAAAAACCTTGTCAACTGTAAAACCATCTCTTATAAATGTATGGACAGACAATTCATCATCTCCAGATGGTCCTCTATTTGATTCTGAACAGTCTGCAACAGAGTTCCTGGGAGCTTTGGACACTGGTTTTATGATAACTTATTCTATTGTAAGATACTTTTTTTTCAATTTCCAACACTTTGATATATATATATTTCAGGGTCTCTACATTTGTGGAACACTTGGAGATCACTACAATCCTCGCCGAATTCTTGCTCTTGGAATGGCTCTTTCTGCAATTTCTGTGTTCACTTTTGGTTTTGTTACTGAAGTTTCGCATTTTTACTCTGCACCTCTTTATGCAGTTCTTTGGATATCAAATGGATTTTTCCAATCTGTGGGATGGCCGTTAGAAGTCTGTATAATGGGCAACTGGTTTGGAAAAACAGCTCGAGGGGCAGTAATTGGTGCGTGGAGCACTAATGCAAGTGTTGGTAACATTTTGGCAACATTGATTGCAAGTTGGACAGTTAACATCGGATATCAATATCCATTTCTGATAATTTCAACAGCTCTTTTCACCTATAGTATTATTATTTTCTTCAATTTACCATCTGCTCCATGGGAGGTGAAACAACAAATTGAAGGTTCTGATATCAAGGAAATTCCTAGTGATGATAATGAAAGACCACCACCACTAGGATTCTTCAGAGCTTGGTTACTTCCTGGAGTTCTTGCAGTGAGTGTGAAATATTTTGAACTTCTAATGCGAACGTACACATTTTCAGTTTGCCATCTCTTATCTTTGCCTAAAACTTGTAAACGATGGTTTCTTCTTTTGGCTACCATTTTACTTGCACAAGTGAGCTTTCGAATGAACATTGAGTGAGCTAAACATTCTCGTTTTCAGTGGACTCAACTGGAAAGAATCCACGGCTGATGGTCTTGCTGCCTGGTATGATGTTGGAGGAATCATTTCGTCCATTATTGCAGGAGCACTTTCGGTAACTACTTTGTTAATTTTATGAATTTGAAATGTTGTAAATTTTGAAGTCTAAATGAAATTTGATTTCAGGATAGAATGAAATCGAGAACAATACTTGTTTTCACAATGCTTCTCTTTTCCACAGTTACCCTATTTGCGTATGCCCGTGAGTTCTCATAAATATTTTTGAAAAAGTGATGAACCTTGATTAATTTGATTGCCCAACTTCGGGAGCTCATACCTTGGATGTCTTTCATTTTATTAAAAAAATTGTCAACTGGCAAAATATATATTCATTATTTCAATAACTGTTAATTTAGATATTTACTGAAATGTTTGAAAACGAATTTTGAAGCTAAATTTGTATAGCAAAGAAATTATTTTTCAGATTCACCAATATCTTACTACTGGAATGCATTCATTCTTCTTATTGTTGGATTCTTCATTGGAGGTCCACTTAATATGATTGCCGGATGCATTACTTCAGATCTTGGTAGATCTGAAATGCTACGTGGCAACGCAGAAGCCCTTTCAACAGTAACTGGAATAATTGATGGTACTGGAAGTGTTGGCTCTGCAATTGGTCAATGGCTAATCCCATTGGTACGAAATTGGCTTGGATGGGATGCCATATTCTACGGGTTTATGATTATGGTAAGCTAAAAAAATAATTAGAATAATATTACTTTTAGGAACAGATAAAGGTTCTTCAAAAATACAAATATTTAAAGTATCCCAATTTCAGGTTGTGTGTTCTGCTCTATGCATTTCTCCAGTTATATGGCGAGAGTGGAAAGAAAACAAACACGAAAAGGTGAGCACAATATTGATCAGTCTATGCAAATATTAATTTTTTTTAATTTTCAGATCTCACAAAAAACCGATGATCAAACTTGTCATAATGTTGAAATGAATAAATGCTAGTTGAATCTCAAATAACTAATTCTTTGAACTTTATATAAATTGTTTCACTTTTCCTCATCCAACACAGCACACCCAAGATTGCAAGCAGCGCAACTGACGACAAACCTCACACTGTCTGCGTCTCGTTGGAAGATATCCACATAATATACACATAGAACCACCAAGAGAACACTTTTCCTTTTCAATACTCTTCCTGTTCTACTTCTTTTGTTTTCAAAAAGAAACATCATAAAAAGTTGATGAATCACAGATATTAATGAACATACATGCCAAGTTTTTCAACAATTGCCCTTTTTTTTAGAATTGCAGAAAACTGAACTTCTCTATTCTCTAAACTGATTTTGTGAACTCTCGTAAAAAGTATGGCAAGAGAACACAAATAAAAATTTTCACAAAATGTTTCTTACAGTGCTCACCGTTTGGAATTTCGGTTTTAAAACAACATTGTTCGAATAATACTTCTAGAAAATTCCTAAAAAATGTATTTTGGATTTTATCAGACGTACCAAGTTAAATCATATTATAATCATGCCTCTAAGTTTCCTCCCCAACTAAAATTTAAAAAATTCTAGTTTACTGTTTTCTTTTCCTTTACGTTGAATCAAACTTTATAAGACAAATTTAGAAAAAAAAATTGTTCGAAATGTTTGCGTATACAATTTTTATATGAAAAGTTCAAATTGGTAGCACAAACAATACTACCTGAAAGTTTCTTTTTTGCTGCATTTTTTTCAAATTTCAAACCTCTTCTCGACCCTCAAGTCTCCTCAAGTATTAATTTTTATAGGCGTATGCCTCGAATACGGCCGCGCAGTGGAAATGAAGACTTCCTAACAAGAATCACTGGGGAAACATGGACCAGAAACCAATATATAGTTTTTATTCATACATTTTTCAGGTAATTTTTTTAAAACTATCCTGAAATTCTGAACAATACTGAAAAGATACAAAATCAAAAATGGAAAATGCTCTTTTTTAGAGCTTTCGAATATCTGAAAATTTTCAAAAAAACTAAAAACTATCAACTTAAAGATGTTAAACTTACAGCTTTGCCATGATCCATGCAACAAGAAAAACGCTTGCCACAGTAAAACCTTCAATTATTCACACTTGGACCAGTAACTCGACAGGAACTCCATTTATGGAATCCGAAGAACATGCTACCAGATTCCTAGGAGTTTTGGATACAAGTTTCATGATAACTTATGCAATTGTAAATAATACATTTATAAATAGAATTTAAAAATATTTCTGTTTCAGGGTTTATTCGTAAGCGGAACTCTTGGAGATCATTACAATCCCAGAAAAATGTTGAGTTTTGGAATGGCAATGTCTGCGATTTCAGTTTTCTGTTTTGGTTTTCTAACAGAAAAATATCATTTTTATTCTGCACCCCTGTACATTTTCCTATGGATTTGCAATGGATTCTCACAATCTGTTGGATGGCCAATTGAAGTTGCAATTATGGGAAATTGGTTTGGAAAAGACGCACGAGGTACTGTAATGGGAATATGGTCCGCGTGTGGAAGTACTGGAAATATCATTGGAACATTGATAGCTAGTCATGCATTGTCCCTAGGATACGAGGTAATTATTAAAACTACTACATTAGTTAGTTATGGATAATGGACTTTCAGTACCCATTCCTTATAATCTGTTCGTTGCTTCTTGGATACAGTATGATTGTTTACTGGCAGTTACCTTCAGCTCCTTGGGATATAGGTGAGCGTTTCTAATTATTGTTAGTCTGAAAATTAGTATTTTAAAGATCACAGCTTCCCACATGATTCGGAAAATAAAGAAAAACAAGAGCTTCTTCCAAACAGACCTCCGGCTTTAGGATTTTTCAAAACTTGGCTAATTCCAGGAGTGATCTCCGTAAGTGTCTTGAATCTCTTTCGAAAAATAATTAATGTTTTCAGTTTTCTCTGGCATTTGCCTGCCTCAAATTTGTAAACGACGGGTTTTTCTTCTGGCTGCCCTACTATCTACATGAGTGGGTTTATATTTTAAAGTGTTAATACAAAACGCTCTTTTAGCGGTCTCAACTGGCCAGAGACATTTGCAGATGCTTTATCGACATGGTATGATGTAGGAGGAATCCTTGCATCAGTGGTAGCAGGAGCTGCATCTGACAGAATGAAATCAAGAACCTCATTAATTTTCTACATGCTCATCGCGTCGTTTGTGTCGTTGTATATTTATTCACGCGAGTGCGAGAACTTATTATTAAACCTTAACTCGAAATTTCAGAATCCCCAGCTTCTTACTCTTGGAATGCTTTCCTACTTCTTGTAACTGGATTTTGTGTTGGCGGGCCACTTAACATGATATCCAGTTCAGTAGTGGCAGATCTTGGTAAAAGTGACAAGTTGAAAGGAAATGCAGAAGCACTTGCGACAGTTACTGGAATAATTGATGGAACAGGAAGTTGTGGATCTGCGATTGGACAATTTATGATTCCAAACCTTCAACATTGGTATGGATGGAACTCGGTGTTTTATGGATTTATGGCTATGGTAGGCAATTGAGACCCATGGACAAATAAATTATTGATTTCAGATGGCTTGTACAACTATTTGCATAACACCAGTTCTGATCAAAGAAAAAAGAAAAAGACATAAACTGAAAGCACGAGAAGATAAAGCACTTTTGAACTCAGATTCGGATAGTAATAGTGATTCAGAAGATGATTTGCTCCTGAATGATCAAACAACTAGAAGGAAACATCACGGAACAACAAATTCATTTATTTAGAATTTTAAACGGGTTTTCAACTATTCTTTCATATCTTTTTGAAAATAAAATACAATTTTGTGGAATAATTTTCTTTAAAAACTTTTTAACCTCACAACTTTCACCGACAATAACAGTCTACAATTTGTCGTAACTTTTAAAGCAACTTTTGCTAATTCGCGTTTATAAAGTTACTGAAGCAAAAAATTGATTTTTTGTAAATTTTGAATGAAGAATCTATTTCTTACATCTTGCTAACAATTACTATGTAAACCTACCAAATATCATTTTAGAAAACACGAGAGTTTCATCGCAGGGCAGAAGTCAACCAATGCAACCGCAAAAAGGCCAAAACCCATATGGAAATCAACCCAGAAATTTCAAGCTGATTTTTCCCCTGTTTCAAGCTGAATCGCAAAGGAGGGGCTCAGAGAGTGCTCCGGATTTTTTGGGCTTCGGCGATGCTAAGATGGTTTGCATCGCCCGGTAACAATTCGACTTCCTACACCCTCCCCTACGTCACGCTGTAGAGATTTAAATCAAATCCTGAACAAATCCGTTCAAATACGGCCAGCTATCAAAGCTATCATACAATGGAGTGTAAATGAGCTGAATGCTCGGTATCGTGATATCGCTGACAAGGAAGTATTTCACCTTACTATTACTTTCAAACTTCAGAATGAAACTCATGGCATTTGAAAGAAGACCTTCTGAATAGATCACTCTAAAAAGGTGATTGAGATAATTGCCAAGCATCATCCTCACATACTTTCTCAAAATGAAATAAAATTGGATAAACTGCAGTTAATTGACTTCAAACTGTACAATAATAAAATGATCACGTTTTGAATCAATTATCTATCGAAACTGACGCCGGCTTAAATATCACGAACGTCTACAGGCCTTCAGAGTAATCAGAACCTCCTCTCACTGACGTCATTCCTCATCTGTTCTGACAGTGGAAATTGCCAACAGAGCAGAATAAGGGAATCTCCATTATTTGAACTACAAACATGATTGTGCAGTGCCCAGTAAACGTTGAAGTCTCTAGCTGAAGGACCGAAAATGCAACAGAAGCCACGGAAAGTGCCCATTTCTCAGTCAATCATCGTCGATAACTGGACATAAGAACTCCCAGAATGATTCCCAGCCTCTCAGATCCATTGCCTCTCAGCTCTCAGTTGACAGCTGTCTGCCATCCTGAATTAAACAATTTTGATAATGTTTTAACTTTATTTTCATTAGTTTTTTAAAGAATTTTTCAAAGAGAAAAATAGTTCGAAGTACAAAGAAAAAAGAAGAAAGCGTAAGGAAAATTCCTTACCCGGGAACGTCGGAGACGTTCCGATTCGAGACGTCGGAGACGTTCCGATTCTTCGTGTGAACAGCTCCATTCTGTAGGACACTGCTTGTTATCTGCATGTATCGAGCGTTCCCGGGTAAGAAATTTTCCTTACGCTTTCTTCTTTTTTCTTTGTACTTCGAACTATTTTTCTCTATGAAAAATTCTTTAAAAAACCAATGAAAATAAAGTTAAAACATTATCGAAATTGTTTAATTCAGGATGGCAGACAGCTGTCAGCTTGCAACAATAACTCAATGCTGCAATAACCTGCTCCAACTGCTTTCTTCTTGTGGGAAGCAAGTTCCAGACCGCTCAACTCCACTTTATTTCTGAACGAGCCACGAAACGTGCAAACCCCTTGATGTAGCAATATCGAAAAAAAAAAGAAAGATAAGTTTGACTGAAAACAAAAAGCATCTCCATGTTTAAAAATATTAGGAGTTACAAATTTACAAAAGTATTTCGAAGTACTTTACTCTCACTAAATAGTGTTTGGAAAGTTCCTTGAAGATGAACAGCGTTGCGGGTCTTAGTCCTAAGACTTTATTTCTGAACGAGCCACGAAAAGTCCTAAACTTAGACGTAATTTTGTTATTAATCGTACCTTAAGTACGCAATTAAACAAATTTTGACACGACACAACCGATCATAATCTTTTCTTAGTTTCTGTTCTTTAAATGTTCATTTTTTCCTACTCTCCTCATCTTTACTACCCTTTCCTTATCATTTTTCTTCTATAAATTGTGTTTGTCTTCTGTTTTTTATTGTTTTTTTTTTAAATATTTTATGTGATTACTGGTTTTCACCACGTCTCCGAGAGAGCGTAATAAATAAATAAATGTTGTGATAATATGAAGATAAATCACTGAAAATCAAAAAATACAGAATTGAGAAATGAATTAATTTGACTTGATAATTGATAACAATCTGAAAAATTAAAATAAACTTTTAGGGTTTATTCCGTGAAACTTAATAAAAAGCAATCTTGATAAGACTTGCTATATATACGAGAGTTTCTTTCACTTTGTTCATTCAGTTTGGTTCTTCTGGTGAGCAATGGACGGTCATATGGAGCAACTGCACAAGAAGATGGAACGTGTTGTCTGAGCTCTTGTGCTCAGACTCTTGAGAATGGAAACAGCTTGGACTGTTTGGGATGGGAAGAGAGGAAGACGAACAATTAGGAATTCTTGGTTCAAGAACTCTTCGGTTCAGATAACTGAGAGGTAACTTTGATTGAAATAAATGGTTTTTGATACATCTGCGAGTTCTTAAAAGTCAATAAAGTATTTTGAAATTGTCAAGGTATTTGGTCTTGTTTTGTTCAGAAAGTTTTAGGAAAATTGAAGTTATCTAATGTCTGCTTTGAACATATAGAGGGATGTCAACATGTTTTTCAATCGATACTTTCCATCGAAAGTACCTAATAGTACCCATACATAAAGTCGTTGAAGCGGATATGGCTATGGTTAACAGAAAAGTGGTTTATTATTGAACTTTTCCCAGATGTCAAATCTTAATAAGATTGATTGTTTATATTTACAAGAGTTTCTCTCATTTTACTAGTTTATTCTGCTGGTCGAAGTTCTATGACACGACAAGCTTGATTGGCGTGCCTCATTCAAATGAGAATCCACTGAATTTTCTTTGTTAATATATTAGTCAAACGTTGCAAATACAAATGATTTTGACAGATCGGATTTTTCTTTGAACTGGTGAGAGAATTCGCAGTGCTATATATCATCGTGAATCCGGTGAGAAAATGTGTTGTCAGCTTGTGAAGAGCTTGATGAAATAGTCGAAGTTGTGCAACTGTTAGCAATAAAACTGATCCTTGATCAAAATTCGACTTTTCCTGCTTTCCAGATGACCTCAATGATTTAAAAGTATTGATTCAATTTATCAACGAGTGGGTTAACTCGTACGCAATTTATCCTTCAATTAAAACAATCAAGTCTCGGCTGTCTACCTCTATGCCTCTATGTTGGCTGGGAATGAGTTGAGTTATGGGATGGGGAAAGTCATGGAAATGGCTAAAACGGGGATATTTGTTGACAACAATTTAAATTTCCATATGCACATTAACTACATCTCGCATGTTGCGCTTTTAAAGCAGACAACTTCTAAATTCCCTCCGTTCAACTAATTATAGTTTGTACCTCAAGCTTTTCAATACAAGTGTTCAACCTCTCTTGGGTGATGGGTATGAAATGTATGATCCCACCCAGGGCTGTGGAAAACGCCTTAATTTTTATTCAAGAAGGGTGTTCCAGCGATGCAATTTATCGTATTCGTCCTATGATGACTGACTAAACCAATTTAATCTAAAATATACTGAACACAAACGCATCCTGGAAATTCTTCGGGCATGCCACAATATTATTACTGGTAAATTCTACTTACCGAATGTCTCTGATCATACAGGAAAGCTATTCCACCCAGATTCCCTTATATGATGTGCTTCTGTGAAAAGACCAACAAAGGTTTCCTGCATGTTTATCTTCCTCTATGGAATAATGCTGCCCG
The DNA here is from genome assembly GCF_000002985.6 of Caenorhabditis elegans. Classification (NCBI taxonomy): domain Eukaryota; kingdom Metazoa; phylum Nematoda; class Chromadorea; order Rhabditida; family Rhabditidae; genus Caenorhabditis; species Caenorhabditis elegans. The sequence goes on along the minus strand of NC_003282.8, from coordinate 10,846,113 downwards.
GTTAATTTCAGAAATTTTCTCCCATCTTGCGTTTGCGTCTCGCATACTCACTATTCCCTCTTTAAACTTCCATCTCATGCTTAATCTTACTAACTATATTACGGTTTATTTGATGAATTTGTCGTTCACTTCTAATTTCCACCGGTGCTCAGTCTCTCGAATAAATGTATAAATATACATACGAGTGGCAGGGATTTTATCTAACACCTAGAGTGGGGTTCTCTTCCATTACTCTCGAACCTATTTATACAATAACAATACAATAAACCAATAGTAAAATAGTTTCCGTTAAAAAATTATCAATAGACAATTCGCGTAAAAAGAGTTTATTTATCCGTCACCTTACGCACACAGTATTCTGTCATTCACGTGTACGTTTACTAGTTTTCTTTTGAGCCAAGTAATTTCAATTTTCTTCTTCCTCTTTATTGGTTGGTTTGCTTTACTTTGAAGTGTATATTTTATTTTGAAAACACAGAATTTCAGATAAGCCATGGCTGACTTCATTGAAGTAAAAATAAATAGAGGACATACCACAATGTTAGTCTTGAAACAAGCTGTTGTGGGCTGGGACAGTCCCGATGTGGTAACAATGCATCTTCGATTGGTGGAACAGCAGCCGGAAGTTCCAACCGTGAGTTTAACATTTACAACTGGGATATCACTTGTGGATTAATTGTCTTCAACTATACTATACTGTAGCACGTGCATGTCGTGCGAAGCCAAAAGCCATGTCGTGCATGTCGTGCGAAGCCAAATACCTACACTGGAAAGCTGAGAGGCATGCTAAGTCACTTCCAATGTACTTGTTGAATGGAGATGAAGAAGGGCTCATCGGAAAGCTCTCGTTTTTCAAAGAACGAACAGCAGAGGCTTTCAATGCAAAGCTCCTATGAGAAGAAGCAAAAAGATTGAAGTGAGTTGTTGAAATTCTACTTTCTTATACTAGAATTTACTCAAACACATCAACCATCCCATCCTCAGCTCTACAATTTTCAGAGTAAATCTCACGGACACTTTCCACTCAGCCATCCCATTTTCTGGTTCAGGAAATAATTTCGTTTATTTCACTACTGGATTCAGTTCGGAAACTGACAGAAAACGCGTTGAAAGGATGATTATTGAGTCCAATTGGGTCCGGCAGTTGAAATTGAGGAGTTTGCCAAGCCAAGTGAGCCGTTTTTCTTCAAGGCGATGACACCGGACCACCTACTGATGCTCGTTGCCTTGGCAACTTTGTGAGTTATACGATACTTTTCGACAAAAATAATTTTTTTCAGTCAAAAAGGTATTGTTCCACCGACACCAGCAATGGAATTGGTTATGCAAGTTGGAGCCTGTTACCACGCGCTCACTGATGCCCCAAGAATGGGGAAACTGAGATTGGTAAGTTACTTCATATTATTGTATTTACTTCTTGATTTATTTTTCTATTTTCAGTTTCTCGGAAAGAAGCCCATGGCGAAACTTGAGCAATTTCTGACAGAGATCGAAAACGAAACGGATGCGGATTTCTAATATTCTCTATTCTTTCCTTTTTCTTTTTGTATCTTTTCCCCTCTCTCTGCTGTGCTAAATGTATTCCCGTTGAGCGCCAAAGTGCAATAGATGAACTTTTTATTTGCACATAACTCGCTCTGTTATTCCAATAATACAAAATGACTTCGAATAATTTGAACGGGAGCAAGAATCCTTTACTTGATTTATGATTTTGAACCATCAACCTGCTAGTAAGTGGGGTTCCTTAAGATAGTCTCTGTTGTTGACCAAAACAGTTTGAAAAGTTAGTTTCTATAAACTAATATTTTAATTTTGTCAGCATCAATAATTTTGACAGCTTATCTTTTTATATGTAGGTGACTACGACAATCAGAACTGAGCCAACGATCTCGCGCAAGAAGGCAGCGAACTTATCGGTAAGAACGTTTTGGGATTCTTTCTATTGAATTAACAAGATAATCGCAAGAAATTCCGGTCATTGATTTGTCATGGTTTAAATTTGGTGCAAGAAGATTTTTGAATTTGAAAGCCTCAACATTTCAATAATTTCGATAACTTCGCAGTTGGCACAATTCAAAAAATGGAAGTTTGTGAGATTCTTCTAATTAGTTTTGGGTATCACTTATTTCAATTATTTGAATATTGCCGAAAACGCTTGGTTTGAATCAGGGGTGTGCGGCAAATTTGCCGATTTGCCGAAAATTGCCGACTTGCCGAGCTCGGCAAATTTGCCGATTTGCCGAATTCGGCAAATTTAAAAAAACCAGCAATTGCCGATTTGCCGAGCTCGGCAATTTTTTCCATTTGCCGCACACCCCTGGTTTGAATATAAAATACGCTCATTGTAGAAAAATAACAAAATATTATAGTAAAATTATTCCTACAAATCTAAATTTTATTATATTATACCAGCCGTGGACCGCACCTCCGGCGCGGCCCCCGACTTCTGGAGCTGCAAACTAATTTTTCTGAAACTACCGTAATCATACAGTACTCCTACCGTACCATTATTGTACCACTACAGTGCCCCCACTATATCCCCACACTAACCCCAACTCACTATCAAACAATTTCTAGCAGAGATCGAAGCCAAAGCCGACGCGGATTGATATATAGTTTATTATTTGAAATCCCAGTTTAAAAAACTAGTTTTGATCTATAGATTTTTTTTCATTCTCCATATTTATATTTTTCAATCCTTTATTGGTTTGAATCATTCTCAAAAATATACAAATATATATATATATATATATATATATATATATATATATATATATATATATGTATATATATAACATGTTATAACAGTTTTTCCTGATTCCAAATATTCCAAATAAACTTGATGTAATTTATTTGGTTTTAAAACCAAAATGTTCCAACAACGTGGTGGTATGCTACGGTCCGCAAAAAAGTTCAATTGCATCGAATATCACGACAAATTGCGGACCGAAGGCCGCATGCGCGCTCGAGGCCAAAGAAAAAAAAAACGAGCACTCGTGCCGAGCCAGACCTAAACTTTGCGGTTTCTTTGAAAATTATCGGAAATTATTTTTGTTTCCATTGATTATTCAATGCACCATGCTAAAGTTTCGCTTTTAAATTTTGAAATACTTTCTCTGGCTCTGGCACGTGTGCATCTGCAACATTATGTTCTTGCTAAATCAACTTCCAGGGCGCTGATTATGAAATTGTTTAAATTAATAGTTCATCTTTCAGTCTAGAAGTTCCAAAACCGTTGCAAATACTTGTAACTGACAAGCTCATCGAAACGGTCAAATCGATAATTTTGATAATCTATTTTTTAAAAATTTCGTTTTATTCATTGAAGTTTTTTTTTAAAAATAACCACTAGTTTCAGAAATTCAGAAATGGAGAAGAAAAAACCACCAAGCAATTTTGTAATTCCTAAAAAACGCAAGTTGGATCCGCCACCGGTGACGATTGAAGAGTTGCCTTCTCCGGAGATCTCAGGTTAGAGTTCAATCACTAATTCCAGACTAATTCCAGATTTCAAGCCGTTTTTTATTGTTTTAAATTCAAATTTGATTTTATATCTTTATTTTTTGTGCCCAATGTCTTTCTGGTCACCTTTGCTGGATCGACTAAAAATTCTGCGTTTAAAAGCTTTTCTTTAAGTAGATATTCTGTTGCCAATTTTGAATAAAGTTTGATGTGCAGGCTTGTATGGTTACGGTAGCGCGAATTTTTTCGAAAAGCTTTGCCAAGAATTTGATGCAATTAGCTTTCATTTTACGTTTTCTTTTAATTCAGTTTTTATTCAGGTAAAATTGAAATTGTCGAAGCTACGACGGAGCAGAGAAATGAGCTTGCTGAAAGTGCGAAGAAATCGATGGACAAGAACATGGCATCGGAAGAAGGATGGAAGCATATGGTGGCTTCAAATGTAAAGATGATTGAAAATCACAGGCTAAGGCACAATGTTAGTTGCAATTTTTTAAAGTTTCGCCTTTTATTTTCATGTTTTATGTTTTCAGTTTCAAACATACATGAAAAAGCACACAGTAGAGAAAGAGTTGCTCATGTATCGTATTGTTTACGATGATGAAGAAATTCAAAAAATCACGGAGAACGGACTTTGTGTGAACAGTGATGGAATTAGTGATATTGGAGATCCACGACAAGGAGTTTTACTTTATCCATCTCCTGCTACTGCGTTTGCTGGACGTTTTCTATACCGAAATGTTCCTATCAAAGTTATGGTATTCCGAGTCACAAATGCTGGAAAGCGACACGAGGTTCCATTGTCCTCGGGACAAGTAGCTCCGTCAAAATCAAAAAAACATAATTGCCATGTAATGATGAAAACGGAAACCAACTCTGCTAAATTTCACCGTTTCATACTTGTAAGTTTTGGCAATTAAGTACAATCTGATTTTTTTAAAAATTGTTTGAGGTCTATTCTAATTAATCCCGGTTAGAGATGGTTAAAAATCTGTTTTATAGTATTTATTCATAATTTATAGTCCATAAATCGAATAAATAACAGTTAATTTCAATCATTGTAGCCCTATTAGCGTTACACCTGAATTGATTTTATGATTTGCTTTAATAAAATTCGAATTTCAGGAGCATTCTCTAGCGGGTGTCTATTACTACGAGTATTTGCCGAACATGACTGATGTCTATAAGATTCCGGCCATGATCTTGCCACATGCGATTATCACTTACGAGTTACAAGAGAACGCCCTTCCAAACAGCCAGAAGGCTTTTAATAAAATGTAAGTAACTGGATTCAGCAGGTATTTTGAATAACTAAAATTGTGGTCATAATTTTCCAATTATAGTTTTAAAATTTCAGCAACCGAACCTTTCTCAACTTCCGAAAAACGGAGGAATGCAAGCATACTCTGGTTCTTAATTCAGAGATCGAAGGGACTTTGTTCAAACCGTACATATCAAAAACGGTGCCATCAATTTTGTAAGTGTAATCTAAGAAAGCTTTAACGAAAGTGAATTAATGTTCAGAAATTGCACGAAAGCAACCCCAACTATCTACAGCATCAATGATCTCAATACATTCCCAGAGCTTCTTGCATTAAGATCTCCTGAATATTTCGGTAAACTTCTCACGTCGGAGGCTGTTTTCATTTACGAATATGGAATGGCTACACATTATGTTCTTCAGTTCCCAAGACAACATAAAGAATTTGTGAACGTGCTTCGAGATGAAAAATGTGTAAGTATCATCAATATTAATAATTGATAATTATTAGTATTGGATAAACTTAAGATTCTGGTAAATGCCCAATATCCGTGGACGACTTTTTATATACCATCAGGCAATATTGCTACAGAATTCGGACTTCCATATCAAGAAAGCTCTCTTCATGTTATTGTTTACCGGATGCCATCAAATGAGAATGTTCAAAGCTTGTATTTTTGTTGTCAAGAATCATTCATGTTTTCTCCTCAATGGACATTGGCTAATGAGTTTGAAAAAACGTGAGTGCTGGGAAACCTGAAATTCTAAAATTTAAATAAAAATGTGAAGAACTTGAGTTATAGTCTCAATTAATTCCAAGATATTTTTGAAAATGTTCAGATAATAAGTAGAATATTTCCAGAGCAACGTTAGGATATGCACCAGTTAACTTCATTGAAAATCTGGACGAAGATTCGGAAGATGATAAAGAAGAAGATGAACAATACACTGGATACTCTCCGGATTATGTTGCACCTGTTTTCAGAACACCGAGAGGAGATAAAGTGGTTCCTAAGGGAATTCTACGAACAGTTGGCTGCAAACCAAGAAATCTTAAAGTTAGATGGAACGACGAAGATAGTACTGGAAATGAGAGGAAGCAGCTATGTTTCGTCAAGGAATTCACTAATGATACTGTCCCACACCACGATCATTCAATTTTGTCATTCGATGAGATGAGGAAACAGGAGGAGATTGAAAAAAGACAGCAAGGACAAGATGAAGTTGTACAACTTCAATTGGGAAAGACTGATATAGAAAACCAAGGAACTGACGATGTATTTAAACAAGCAATTTCTCGAACTAATGCCCAAAGAGAAAGTGTTGAAAGGGAATCCTCACAGTCACCACAGCTTTATGATCCCAAGGTGAGCATCAAAATCGATACACCGATGCTTCTAAGAACAAAATGCGATTAGCGTAGTCTGATTTTACAAAACTACTTACGAGTTACAATTTGTGTCATTAATAAATTTTTTGAGTTGTTTGCCCCTGTCATAATATAAAAAAAACCATGGTTTCTTCTGGAAAATAACTTTTTAATTAAAACATTTAGGTTTATAGCTAACTCATCTTACACTAAACCAATACGTTTCATAAATATTAATTTTTAACAACATACATCTAAATTTAAAAACCGATATTTTTAGCAATTTCAAAATTTCAAACGAGCTGCAATCGAAAATAAAATCTAACCGGAAAACAGCTACTTCGCTCCTGAAAGTGTTTACAAATAATAATCCTTCAAAAATCTTGAAGTTTTATTCTTACGTAGACGTCTTAAAATGAGAATTTTCGCCAGTTCTAACGCGCACGGGTCTCGCCACGCAGGTATCGAGTAATTGCAACTCGTTGACAGCGTGACGAGAACCCATAAGATATGACAAAAATTTGCATCTTCAGACGCATTCGTAATAGCTTTCGCTTATTATAATTTAGCGTAGTGTTTTTAATATAGTTATATTCATTGAAAACAATTAGAAAATTGAGGCACATAACTAAATAAAAAATGTATTCTGATAATGTTTCTTAAGAGAATTCCTCATTCTGCGAGTATTTCGACGAATATTCCTGGTTCTCCGACTCAGTTCAACCGTCCTCCACCAGTATTGCATTCTCCTCGTTCGGCACTTCCTTCTGCTGGACCATTTTCTTCACCACAACCAGTGCCTCGTTTCAATGGTCCGCCTTCAAGCTTTATCCTTCCTTCAATTTATCCTCCACCTCCCCCCGGTGTTTCTTTAAATCAACTTCCTCCGCGCGTTCCCGTACCAATCATTCGACCTCCAAACGATCTTCAATCAATCGAGCCGAAGGTTCCATTAAAGCCCAACTTCAGTATACCTCCACCTCCGTTACCGGCTCCACCACCTACTACCATTTCAACCACGACTGTCATTGCTGGTCCAGTTTCTGCAGAAGCAACCTCGACTACTTTACTTTCTTTAGAAGAAATAGGGGAAGCTGAAATGGATATTGAAACCAATGATGAAGATGACTCTATAATTGAAATAGAGCCGAGCAAGGAAGTAAAACCTGCACCACAGGAAGAAGAAAATGATATTTTGAGAATGGTTTTCACTCCATCTCAGCCAACATTGTGAGTTATAATTTTTTTTGTTAATCATAAAATAATGTATTTTCATTTCAGATTGCAATCTAGTTTGGAATCTCTAAAAAACTCGGTCTCACTGATGGAGTTGCTGCAGAAAAAAGAAAAAATGAATCCAATTGTAACCACCACTTCCTTGCCAGAATTGAATACCGATTCAGCTCCACAAAGTTCTCAAATCAAGTTTTCGCTGAGCAAACCAAAATCAACGGCAAATACGAATGTACTAATAGAAGACGATGATGATAATGTTGAAAAGGTTATCGATGAATCTACAAAAGCAGGATGTTCCCAAGACGTTGACTATAGGTAATTGGATAACTAAATATTATTAGCCATACGCGAAATTTTGCAATTTTAACGGCGGAAAATACAGTATCCGGTCTCGACACGACAATATTCTGGTTCAAATATGTGAGCGTCTTTCAAAAACTATTGTAATTCAAACTAAATAAATTAACGAAAAAACTGAAAATTTCGTTGCAACGAAAATTTGAAATTACAGTAGTTTTTAAATGCGCACAACTTTTTGCATTTAACAATTTAACATAGATTTGTTGTGTCGACACTGGGATGGTAAAAAATGTCAAGATTATGCGTCTGAAACGAATTTATTATAGACGTTTTTTCAGAACCAGTGCACCGAAAGATCGCGATGACCGTCCGAAAGATATTGATGATCGTTTTGATAATATTCCTCTTCCAAAAATATCGCCTGACGAAGAAATGAAGAAACGGTTAACTGCTCAGTTTCATGGAAAACTACGTGCACATGGAAAAGAAATCGAGGATAAAGTTAAAAGTTATAGTTATCATGATATGCAGATGTCGGAACCTAACTCGAATCCTTTTGAAATGTCGTCTGTTGCTGGATTGTTTCCTGCGTTATCTCTTGCCACATTTGGTCCAGAAGGAATTTCTATAGGACGAAGAGAATCTGATCCAGCTCCCGTTAATTCTCGTGTAGAAGAACCAGAACAAATTCGCTCACCAAGTCCGGAAATCACTCGAATGGCAGATGTGGAAGAGTACATACCGAAGACTTTCCTCACCCAAAATCAGAATCAAAAACAAAAATGTGTGATTGTTCCCACTGAATCGGTTGGTAGTCGCCTATAGTTTTTAGTTAAAATGTATTTTCCAGAAAGCTGGTTATGAGACCTATCATGGAGAACGTCCGAATTCAAGTATGGAAAATACGATTGCACCAAAAAAGTCGCCGAAAAAGCCGAAAGATCATGACTCAGTTGGATCAGTCATTTCTGATGAACAAGTGAAACAGTCTTGGGACAATTTGATGAAAAAGAAGCCAACGGCATCTCCTTCGATTGATAAAGAAGATGGAGAGTGGGCTAGTGATGACGAGAGCCGGGAGCGGAAAAACTTACCATCAACCTCATCATCTTCAGTGATTATACTTTCACCTCCACCTCATCCGTCTCAGAAAAAAATACAACCGCCAGTAGCTCCTCCTGGAATTTCAAATCTAAATCGTCCTGGAAATAATTATTCAGGTCCCTCTCAGGTGAACAATTATTTTTCAAAAAATCAAAGGACATGGCCAATCTGTTTTAAAACTGATTTCTAGTAGGAATATTTTTTAAATAATCATGTTTTTCTTAATCATTTTTATTAATTATCTAAGAAATTTCAGTCATTCCGTCCAAATCAGCAATACAATCCGAATTTCAACCATCAAAGGCCTCCATTCCAATTTGGATTCAATCCACGTGGACGTGGAAGAGGAAACTTCAATAATCGCGGAGGTCATAATTATAACATGGGACACGGTCGGAATGGAAATAACTTCTTTAATCAATCAATGCCAGCAGGAAATGGGTGGATGACCACCTGTAAGTCATAGATTTTTCTGCTCATTAATAAAAAGAGAACATATAATTAGAACTAATACCATATTTTAACAATTAATATTGAATCCTCTATAAAGTTCATACATTTGGCTCACCCAGAATGCTTGATTGAAAAATAGTATTGCATGCAATACTAAAAGAGAAACCACTGAATTTTCACCGCTGATTAATTATTAACTCATTTTCAGTGAGGCCACTAATCGATCATGATGTGGAGAGCTTATGCATCTTAATCGATCCAGAGTTGGGTACGGACAATATGAAAATGAATGAACTGAATTCATTGTTCACTGAAATGCACAACCTGAAGAAATTAATGAAGCCCAACTGGCCACGTGTCCAATCAACTATTTATCTTCACAATATGGCTTTTGAGAATATGAAGAACATTAAGAACAAGAGCATGCACAAGTACTTCCAAACTTTTAATGATTTTATCAGATGTCATCCACCATTGGTCGAGGTACTACCACTTCATTTTTGTGACAGAGGCGCCACAGGCTCGGTAAGATATAAGTTAACAGTGGAACTGTACTACAAGGAAAAACAATTTGCAGGGTCTGGCGAATTGCATTGCAGGAGTCACTAAGCATGTTGGCGCAAAACACGCTATTTTCTTGACCCAAAGTAGGCCATTTTTTGAACGATTTTTGCCTCTAATATTAACTTTTTCAGATCACAAACCAGAGTCTGCTATAGTTCAATGCATGCTAGAATGCGAAGTAAAAGTGATGTCGATTCGACTACTTGCTCAGTTTCTTGAAAAAATCACGGGTGATCCGGTCACAATCTAAATATCACTTCAAGCTCGACAATGTTTCCCCAGCTTTATATTAATTATATGTTTGTCATATTCTTGGAAGGATTCCCTTTTGTTAGTCATTTCTAGAATTTATCGCCAAAAGTCAAAATACGCCCCTCATCAATTGTTGTGAAACAATAGTATACCCGTGTTGTTTAGCCATGTCATGTTCGAATTCCCAGTTCACTAATGTTTTGTTGATTCCAAGAAACATTTCTTTCCACAGTCTTCTAATTCATTCCCATCCCGAAATTTATAAAATAAACCATATCTTTTTCTTTTTCTGGTTAGTTTTGAACGCCCAGCTGGCAATAACAGACGTTTGTCTACAAAGGGGACAATTACTAAATTTCTTTTTCAGGATTGGGTTTGAAACCTTTTCTGGCTCACCGTCTCATGGCTTTTCTGTATGTCTTTAGTCAGAATACAGAACTTCAATAATTATTTATCACTAAAATATTTGAAAGTTTTATTTACCTTCAGTGGGTACTGTAGGAGTCGTCAGGTCTGGAAACGTCATTTTTTGTTGAATGCAAAAAGATATGAGTCTTTAAGAGTACTGTAGTTTAAAATCAAAAAAGTAGAAAAATACCGTATACTCTCTATTTGTAGCTTCGTTAATTGTACGAAAAACTGTTCGTCCTTGGAGCATTTTCCTAGCGAGAGGCGGTAAAGCTACTAGTGTCGTCAAGTTGTTCCGTTTAATGTGAGAACAACGTTCGGAAAAATTGCATTTTATAAAAACTATGTATTTACAAAAACATTTTTAATAAACGAGTTTATTCATATTACGGGACCCTGAGTTCATGAGAATGCCTACTTTTCTGGCGGCAAATATCTTGTAGCGAAGGGACCTGCGTCTCTCTTCGCCACACGCTCTCTCGCTGCCGCGGCCTGCCAATATTTTCGCGCCAGTAAATAGGCATTCTCATGATCTCATGGTCCCGTAATACGACAATCTCAATAGTGCAATTCTTCACATTCCTTTTGGAAGACGTGGTGCTCCTTTCCCATTCTTTGGCTTGTTCTTGTACGATTTGCTGGTCATGTTGTTCATGCTCGGCATTTCTCTTTTGATCTGAGACTCAATTGCAGCAAAATCAGGTCTTGGGATGGTAGTGCAACGCTGGAATTCCGAAGCAATCTCCGCCATTGATGGGCGCTCCAAAACGTTCTCTCCCCAGCACTTTCCCTGAAAACGGATAAATTATTATGAGATATTACAGTAGGAACTTACAATCAGAGTTTTGATATCTGGGTTGAGATCTTGCGGAAGATCCATGCGGTATCCCTCGACAACTTTTGCGGCGACTTGGGCGACCATCATCCCTGGATAAGGCTCGATTCAATTGTTGTAGATTTCCATGACATGACTGCATAAACCCAGATGTCGTTCTTTGAAATGTAGGGTCCTCCATGGAGCACTTCCAGAGCCAGCCAGCGAATTGGTGCCTTTTTCTTGAGATCAGCCTGTAAGTTTGTGATATAAAAGGGTGAAAAATCTAAATTCCCTTACCTGGTAGGAGTCTCCTTTCCGAGTCAAACCAAAGTCGGAGATCTTGACTCGTCCGTCTCCATACAAGTATTTCCTTGCGGCGATATCACTATGGATCACAGGTACCCCGTGCAAGTACTCTAGCCCCCACGCTGCTTGCAAGATCATTTCATTCTTCTTATCCAGGTTCTGTTCGTTCTTCTTGAGGAAGCTGTCTAATGCTCCATTGGATGCCAATTCCATCACCATGTAAAATGTTTCCTTTGTCCAAAAATATTATATATACAGATCTTTAAAATATTATGGTAGATAAAACAACTGGAAACACACAATTTTATTGATGTGCAGGACGTTTGAGGATGAGAATTTTTCTGAATTCAATTTTATTCCAACCTTACAGTTCCATGAAAGATCCAAAACCTCGTTATGTTTTGGATACACATTAAAATTGTGAATCATAAAATTCTCAATCAAACCCCGGAGTATTCATACTGTTGATCGACCCTTATATTGGTATTATTTTGAATCTCAAATAATTATAAATGCGCTCTACAGAACTCAACTAACTGTGAAGGTTAATAATTAAAGAAAGTGTTCGAATTGTTTGTTTCTTCCACATTTCGCGAGAAGGAGATGTTTGCATTGTGATTTGTTGCCACTAATCTGTTGACGACGGCTCCACTCTCTTCCCATCAGACAATTGCGCACTCTTCTCGCCTTTCTGTGATCTCTGATTGTTACTGACAAATAGGCTCATAGTTTTATTGAGTTGGGAATAGTTTCATTTGAAATTGATCAACCGGCGGTTTTTATTCGTCATTTCTTTAAACTTTATTTCAAGTAACAGTTTTGATAGTCTAGGACTAAAGTCTATTACTTCATTGATGATGGTCGGCAAAACTCTCAGTCTAGAGTAAACTTTTGAACTATTATACTATAGTTTATTTAAATTTATTTTAAAGTATCTAGTTTAATGATGAGTTTGATATAAAAATTGAAGAATATCTCTAAAACTGTAAAGATAAATAATACCGTAAAATCTTCTCTAGAATTCCTGCACGATGCACCATAGATGTTCATGTGGCTCATATTGCTGTCAGAACACTTATAAAGTTTTGATCACAATTTTGGAATAGATAACCTAAATTGGTTTATAAATTTCTTTCCAGCCTGGTTTAACTTTTTTTCTGTGCTTCTGAAATTTGAAGTAAAGCCATGGCGGCGTGTCAATGAGGAAATTATTTAAATTAGCCTTATGTTCTAAAATGCGTAACAATAAATAGCATTGTAAAACTTTTCAAAAAATTATGAATAGCAGTTAGTTTGTACCAAAAATATAACATTTTCTGTCAATTTTATATTTACTGTTTCAATAATTTTAGTAGGGCAAAAATGCAAAAATTCGAGTTAAGGTTATTTTAATGCCAAATCACATAAAATTATCGAAAATGAAGATTACCGACTTCGGATATAATTTTTGGAGAAATTAACGAACCAAGAAAATATTTTGTTCATAAGTTTTTTTTTTGAAAATAATTATATATAGTTATGTCATAGTTCTCTCAAATGCATTATTGATTCTTTGATCTATTTATGTCTACTTCCTGCAAAAAAAAAACGAAGGAAGAAGCTTCTTGTCACTGTCCAGTGGTTCAATTATTGGAATGCTTTTAAACGAGACGCAGAGCCACAAAACAGTGTTATGTCCCCTCTCTTCGCACACCTCTTTCTGTCCTCATCGCGTCCATTCTGTCCCATTCGTACAGAAACAACATGCCATTTCGTTTCATTTCTGTCCCTTTTTCCGATCCATTCGAACACTGACGCTCTTGTCATTTTTGCACATTTTCCCATCTTGTCACACACATTTTCATGTTTCTTATGTCCAACAGATTTTTTTGGAATATGACTGTTCAAAAATCACCTATTTTTGTTTTATATTCAAGATTTAAAAACTGAAAACAGCATTGAGCATCTCCGCCACCCGTAAATCGCCTCCCATTTAAATAGTAAAAATTGGAATAAAAATGAGAAAAATTACAAAAAAATATTTAGTGAAAATATATTAATAAAGTGTAGATCATGTAGAGGCGGTTGAGAGATGCCTTTGTCACGCCTCGATCATTTAAAATTTCTAGCTTCTGTAAACGTTTTTTATAGATTAGAATTGTTAGATTACTTATAAACTATCGTTTCAAAACCATGATCACTCTATTTCTCACTACTCTCTAAAATGTTTATGCCTGCTCTTGCTCCAACTGTGTCGTAAATCAAATTATTTCTTTTAATCTTTTCTATAATGATTTTTAGAACTAACTGTCAGAAACTTTCTTACAATAAACTATTTATTTAATCTATCCTAGAGTCATGACAGTCAACTACAACTTGGATGTTTCTTCCGCTTCAATTTTCTCATTTCTCCGTCTTCAATTGCGATGGAAAGGCTCAATTTGGAAGTATCTTCTCAAAGTTTGTTTAATTTCAAAATTAACGATAATAGAAAGAATATTGATAAGGTTAAAGAAAGTTGTAAATGAATTTATTTCTATTTATTCTATCTATTTATTTATTTCTATTTCTATTTATTTCTATTATATGAATCTATTTATTTGACTGATGTTCAATTATAATGTTATCTTTCAGGAACTGTTCATGTTCATCATCGCATTTATTACAGTTTCTTCAGTCTATCGGAGTAATTTGATAATTGGCGAAAAAACAAGAAAGTAGGAATTACAACTAAAATCATCAACTCACCTACAAATTTAGAATATGGGACAATTTCGCTGCACTTTTCGACCAAAATATGGATTTTATTCCACTGACATTTATGCTTGGTTTCTTTGTAACCATCATTGTTCGGCGTTGGAATGATATTTTCGCAAATCTTGGATGGGTTGAAAAGTTGGTTCTAATGATCATGGATAGAGTTTTAAAAAATTTAAAAAATTTTAGTACTGCTATTACTGTGGCCAACTATATCAGAGGAACCGATGATCGGACAAGAATGATTCGTCGTAATGTTATTCGATACATGGTTCTCGCCCAAGTTCTCGTGTTTCGAGATTGCTCAATTCAAGTTCGAAAACGATTTCCAACCATGGAATCTATTGTCTCAGCAGGTAGTTTTTCTCAATGTCTCGGCTCTTCTGCAACCGAATACTATGTTAGGTTTCATGCTCGAACACGAGAAAGAGGCGTTGGACAATGTGCAATGTGGAAAGCTCCAAAAGTATTTTGTTCCAATTCAGTGGAGTACTGGATTGCTAGTTGACGCCAGGGCAGAGGGAAAAATTGCAGCTGATTTATTGATGAATGAGATTGGGAAGCATATCATTGAATTTCGCAAAATGTTGGCACTTTTGAGTAATTATGATTGGGTTCCAATTCCATTGGCTTATCCTCAGGTGAACTTGGAGTTTTCTGAATAAAATAGTAGCATAGAAATATTAAGGTCGTTTTCCTTGCTGTGCGATCCTACTTTTTCATGGCACTAATTGCTCGCCAGTCTGTACTTCTTGATGGAAAGGAACCCGAGCAGCCGAGCATTGTAAATCAACTACTCAAACAGTTTGATCTATAAAATAATATCTTTCAGCTTTATCCAACAGTTCCATTTGTGATGTCAATTCTTCAATTCATTTTTGTAGTCGGGTGGATGAAAGTGGCTGAGAGTATGATAAATCCATTAGGAGAAGATGACGACGATTTTGAGTGCAATTACTTGCTGGATAGAAATTTGATGGTACGATTTTGAATAAATTGAAGCCGCAAAATCAATAATAATAATGAAAAAACCTTTAATTTTGAGAGGAACATTGACTGAAAAATTTTAAAAAATAAAACTCAAATTTTTAAAGATTGGTCTTTGTATCGTTGACGATAATTATAATCGAACCCCATCAGTGGAGAAAGACGCATTTTGGTGTGCTGATGTGGAGCCTCTCTATTCTGTAGAAACTGCAATGATTCCGAAAAATCCACAAATTGGATCCGCTGCTAATTATGAGTAAGTAATGAAGAGAGGGGAAATTGAGAATGTTGCAGAGCGTTTGAAAAAACAAAGAATTCAATGTTACAGTGTAAAAGTTGACGAGGAAGAAGTGATGATGATGCCACATATGGATGACGTCGATCTATTTGATTTCGAGTCGACCAACAATTTGATTCCACGAAAAACATTCTCGGTCATCTCGATCCAACGACCATTTGGTAGCCGCGCCAGTCTAGCATCTCGCAAAAGAAGCATGATGTTTGATCAATTGAGAGGAAGAATTGCAAAGAAACAGTAAGAAATTGAGGGTTTTGAGATTGGGAAGGAAACATATAAATTTCAGACATCGCAGTAACATGTTCCAAAACTCTGTTTCACAGGCTTCTCTTCATTATTTTGAATCCCAGGCTCCGAGCGAGGTGAGGAAAAGTTATGATTACTTGATGATTCATTATGAAATCAGTTTAGTTGTTGAGAAATATGATATATTTTGGTTATTCTTCGAGATATTATGGATAAGCTAACAATTTAGTTTTATTTAACAAACCGGTAGTTATTAAATTTTAGATAAACCTCTCAACTCTGGAAATGACAGCACCAAAACGAAAGTCATCAACTGGAAAACTTGGATCAATGAGTAAGTTGCTTTCTATGTACATAGTTTTATTCAACTATTAGCCCACAATAATAAACTAGTATTTTTTAAAAATATTTCATGATGTTTTTAGACGTGGCAGAAGAGCAGCACAAACTATCCGCCGAGGTTCTCCCAATTGTAATTGAAGAGGATGAGGAAAGGTCAAAGATGCTGGAAAAGGATAAAAATAAAAATGCATAAAACATCATCATAATACAAAACTTGTAGATCTTAAGTTACAAATGACCGGTTTCCTCCGAGTTCTCCTTTTTATTAGTATTTCTCATTGTTTGGCTAAAAAGTTGTTTCTCATGTATTTATAATATCAGTTTCATGGTTTTAAAAAGTCAAAAAAGGTTTAATTGTTCACACAACTCAATTGTTTCAATCAATTTTTAAATGGAGTGCAATAAAGTGGTTCAACTTCTAAAATCGGATAGTTATCATGTTTTCGGAAAGAAATGTTTTGAAATCTGTAAAAGTTTTCACCAGGATTGTGAGGCTATTGGCTGACACTTAAGACTTTTTCTAAATGAATCAAGCCTTCGGAATATACCGAGTCGACATCCGAATTAATTGAGCAGGCCTAATGTAAAGCATGAATGGTAAAAAAAAACTTGAGGTAATTCAAACAAAATGCGCATTGGGAAAGTTGCAGAACTCTAAAAGTAGCTGCAACCGACAACTGTGGCCGACAACGACACAAAGTTGCCAAAGTTTTGGAATTGGTCAAAAATATTTTTTTTGTTAAACGCTCATTTTGGAAAGTTGTTGAGAAAAATATAGCCCCGATGTTGCCGAACAAAAAATTCGTCAATTGCTGAAGTTTACCGTCTTTCAAAATAATCGGCAACCGACAATCTTTGATAGCCGAAACTTTGGCAACTTGACTGTCGCTGAGTACTGATGTGTATCAGAAAACATATCTAACATTTATTGACAAGCTTTCAAATAGTTTGAAAGTATGACTTTAGATTTCAGTATCATTTTTCAATACTCCACGTGCAATAAACTGTTCCCCCTCATCTATTCGCAGCTATCAGCTAGCCGTTGCGCCATTTTCGGTTCGCCGTTCACTTTCTCATTTTGCGCAATTAGACCCTCTTTCGACCACTAAAAAATGGGAGAGAAGAACTTTACAATTACTCTCAATTCTTATCGCCTCTTGCCCCCCACCATTCCACTCTTTTTTTCAGAGAAACACACACAACACATGAGAATCAAGGGGACAGTGATTTTTTTGCGTTTAATTTCAAAAATAGTCAGTGAACTTTCTCTTGCTTCTAATTTTTCCATCTTCTTTTCAGTTTTCCTATTGACACAATTTTTGACCAATATATAGGTTACGTTGTATGTATACCGTATTATTTATTCAAAAATATACAAATTTTCACATCGGAAAAAGTGTGTCACTTTTGGTTATGGTATGAAATTTAAATTGCAATTCATATTCCAAAATAACGAAAATTGTTGTATTTAAATTTTACGGGATTTTGATAATTCTGGCTAGCCGCACTCCAACGAGCATGCCCAACAATTTAAAACAAAAAGTCTTGACAAAATTCGATACCTGATAAGCTAAGCTGTCATTTGAATATCGTACCTTTGATTTTGAATCATTCAATTTCTCGTTGTTATTCTTATTCCCCGAATTTCACTTTTCACATCATCCACCACACGATTCCAGTTACAGCAGTTTTCCCTTTTTTATTCAGATGTTTGAGGGGGATCTGAAAAACAAGAAGCAACATTTGGAAGGTGTGTACAAACACATCTAGATATCTACTAATACCTCCTTATTTTCCATTTTCCTTTTACTTTTTTCTCTCAATCAAAACAACTTTCGATATGTCGTTCTGAACATCCCCCTTTCACCCGAAGCTGAACCATTTTTCGATGTTTCATTCGAGAGTTTTCATTTAATTTCCTGGTCTCACTTCACTGTTTCATGGATTCAGAATGCTAGATGTACATTGCTGTGATCACGAACAATGTGGCTCTTCGGTTATTGATTTATCAACACCTCATACTCTGCAAAGAGATTTCAATAATTGGCTCAATGTAAGTTTTTTCTTTTTGCTCCGTGTTTTTACTTTGCAATTTTAAATGCCTCAACGAGACATACCATTAATGTACGGTAAATGACTAATACATACTAGTTAAACTCAGTTTTCTTTTTGTTAGACTAATTCATATATTCTGATCATATCTTGAATTTCTTTTTAAGTTTTAAAGATTTTCACTCTTCATTTTGTCAAATCAATTTTACAATCCGAAGTTTGGCAATTATTCTATGGCTAGATCAATCTATTCCAAAATAGTACCTTCTCGTACCTCAAATCTCAAACAAAAAAGTTTTCATCAACTTTTCATCAACAACAAAAATTGGAGCATTCATGTAAACACACATATTTCAAGCAACCAATCATCAAATACTTGAGATCTTAAAATTTGAGCATTTCTATAATTTTTATGCAATCGTTCAAAACTCCCATAAAACCAGCTCTGATTTTCAGTGATTCTTTGTCTTCATTTTTTATTATTTAAGGGAATAGAAGTACCAAATTCTTACGAGTCTCAACAAAGTGACTCATCTTCATCAGTTGATGAATCAGGCTCCAAGACATCTTCCCCTACGTCAATGCAACAGAATCCGTCACAAGACGGCAGGAAAAATCGGAAAAAAGGTGGTTTCAAAGCTCATTCTACTACTTAATTATTAAACGTTTAGGGACAAATCTCTATGGTCGACCTTATTGTCCTGGTCGACCGTTATCGATGGAAGAAAGAACTCGAATTATTCAATTACATAATAATGGAATGAAAGTGAGTTTGTCCAGAGTTGGCAGCGTGCCAGTGATCTTCAATTTCAGGTCAACGCCATTTCAAAATCTTTGTGTATTTCGCATGGCTGTGTAAGTAAAATTATCAGTCGGTGAGTTAATTTAATAACTTGTTTATATAAAAAAAAATACTCAAATAGATAATTCTGATCTCTGCCGCACATTTTCTTTTCAATTGATTATATCAAGTGAACCATAGTATAGTTTTGTGATTTCTAAAGAATAATAATGGTCTCATGATTTTTTTAGAACTCTTTTGTTGCATTGGGAACGCCATCAATGTTCTCGATGAATGGAACTTGATTATGATGTTTCAAAAAAATTTGTCTACCAATTCGAACAAGTAATATTAGCTTGACATGATGAGGGTACTTTCAAAAAGACTAGAACTTTTAAAAATAGAAAAAAATAAAAGGAATGGAGAAGCACTAATTTTATAAATTTAATCTCATCGATTCTCAAATAGACTGTAAGTAAATACACGCTCTTTAATTTTTTCTTAACTCTTTTAAATCAATTGTTTTAATTTTTGCGAACAGATTTTTGCGCATCCTTGCATTCTGAAAGTTTTTTTGCCAGTTAGAGGTGTGGGAAAATTGTAAAAAACATTTTGCATAAACCTCAAACTGAGAAATTTTTTCTTACAATTAATTCTTGTTTATATTTATAATTTTCAAATAACAATTTTTTTCTAAACAACATTAATTGGCACTTTATTTGAGGCGTCTTTAAAAATTAATCAAAAACTAGAGAAAAAAATTTCAAAAGAACACATAGACTTTGCTTTTGCACCGGCACCTGAGCATTAGATGTTGAGCCAGACTCCTCAACTTTACAACAATTTTAAGATTTCGAGCGACGGGAGTACTTCTTCCTGCATGTTCTCCCGAACAAAGAAAATCTCGAAAACGGAAATCGTCAATGGAAGGTTCAGCAATGGAACAAAGTTTTATTCCAGTTTTTGTCTCGGTGAGATTGATTTTTTCATTCATAAAACAATTATGGTTTCAGATGCAAGATGCAAATGGAAATGAGTATCTAAACGAATATTACAGTATCCCGGTCGGAAACAATGATGGTTCAGGTTATGATTATCCGGTGTCAATATAAGCTTAGTTAATTCCCATTCGATCTCATATTCACTCTTTCATTCTTAAATTGCTAGGCAGGTACAAATATGTGTATTTAACTTGTACTGTTTATTAGACAGACATCATTTTTCTTCTCACTTTCTGGACAGATGTGAAAAATAAATCAATGAATATACATTCAATTTGTATCAAGGGGGACTTGGAATTTGCAGATCAATGAAAAATGAATCAATGGATGAAATGAAAGTGAGAAAATGTTTGAAAATTGGATGAAAAATTAACGAGGAATTTTGAGAGGACATCTTGTGGAAATTTAAAAAGTAATGGAGATAAGTGAGTTGACGGGGGAAAAGTGCTCCATAATATACATATAGAGTCTGGCCCAGCCAGACATTTTTGGGGAAGAATATTAAGTCAATTGATGAGACTACCCTACGCGAAAACTGGGACAACGTGGTGAGATGATGCTATCGGATGTATATAAATAAATTTAGGAATTGCTCTCACTCGGAGCACAAGTTGGTAAGGTAGGGGTGTAGAGATGACAAGAAATTATAAAGAAACTATTCACAGATTTCGTGACAGTTTGATTTTATAACCTTTCGTCACTGCATAAAATGTCAACAAAGAAAAAAAGGCTCAGCCTTGATGAATTGATAAATTCAAGTCATGAATAAATCAACAGTAATATATGGTAAAGAAGTGATTGGATATAATTCTATTGCAATGGATAATGAAAATGTATCACTAAATCACATTTTGTAACAAGCAATACTAGAGAAAAAAGGCAACAATGTAATGACTAGCGTGACAGATGTCAGAGCGAAAAGCGGAAAGATATGGGTGTCCAGGAACAACTGGAAGAATCTTTTTGGGGGAGAACAGGTGAAAAACGAGATTAACAATACGAGATGGGATAGGGATCAAAAACTCGGGAATAAGAAGAGAAAGAAGAAGGCCTGAATCATCCGGGAGTGAAGAAAATTAAAAAGACACGGCGGTGGTGGGAGTTTTTAAGGCATCAATGATTTTTTTCGAATTTTCGAATAGAAAGTTAGTGAGATGGTCGGTTTCCAAGATGTATATCATCGAATGGCGGTGTAAATGTTGAACCACTTGAGGATGCTGTGCTTCCTGGTGCCATTAGAGTTTGCGGTGGTCCGTCTATTTGTTGTTGATGCTTCGGAGATTCCGCCTGAAAGTAATCAAATTAAAAAAAAAAGTTCAGCAATAGACAACAACAATTAAACTTACAAATTCATAAACCATTGAATCTTCAAAACATAAATCCTTTGTTCCATCCATATACCGTACTGTCAGTTGCTCATTCTCCAGAATCGGTACATCACATACATACAATCCCTCAATGTGCATCAAAAGTTCATCATTCTTATCATTCTTCACCGATTCGGGTGTGTATGGAGCAGATCCCGAACGCATAGTAACATCATGTGGTGGCATCATTGGGTGCATTCCCGGAATCATTGTTTGTCGTGGAGACGACATGTTGAGCATTGATCCGGCAGATGCTGGATTCTGGAATACCATTCCTGGAGTTGCGGGTGTCGCTGGACCAAGCTGTACCTTGTTCGGACTCTGCATTGAGAAGGATGGACTCTGAAGTCTTGTCCAATCTGGAGGAACACTTCCCGGCATTGGCATCGGACTAAATGGAACATTACGTCCATGCATATCAGTGAATGTTTCTTGTTTCACAATGATTTCAGATTTTATCCTCTTGATTCCATTTCCATTAGCATCATTATCAGTCTTCTTTTTCCCTCGTTTTGGCTTCACATCCTCAACATCTCCAGAACGAACTACTCCAGTCTTCTCAACAATCAGATCATTAACTCCTGCAGGGATAGACTGAAGAAAGTTGAGCAAGAAGTAGTCGGCTGTGATATCTTCGAATTTGAAGTAGGCATTACAAGTTTGACAGAAGTATCGAGTCATTCCCTTGTTTGCATTGATAAGTTGTGCCAAGTCGAAGATTTTCTTGCATTCGTGATGTTTGGCAGGTGTGAACATTCGTTTCTTGGAGAGGACACAGTTCAACGAAACCGGATAGAATCCAGCTTGTCGCTTGTTTGCCATTTGCATATC
Source organism: Caenorhabditis elegans (assembly GCF_000002985.6). Lineage (NCBI taxonomy): Eukaryota > Metazoa > Nematoda > Chromadorea > Rhabditida > Rhabditidae > Caenorhabditis > Caenorhabditis elegans. Next base: position 10,823,940 of record NC_003282.8, on the reverse strand, counting down.
TAAAAAAAAGAAACTCAACAGTCCAATTCAACAGTAAACTCGTTGAACTTACATTGTTGTTTTTGTTGAGTGGCAAGCTGCTGACCTTCTATCACTCTTTTTTGGATCAATATTTTCCTCAGTTCTATCACACTTTTCCGTGTTACGAACTCACAAGCATACTTGTACATCTGTAAAAAAATATTTGTGAAAATATCCGAAAATGAAAATCTGAAATTTTTCACATACCTGCTGGGGGCCATTGTACACTATGTGAATCGAATTCATGCCACTTATCAAGAAGTCCTTGATAAAAATCGATTTAACTTGCATATGGCTGTTCATCACGGATTTTTGGTTAATATAAACCTCGTATTGGATATTGGGGTCATTTGACTTTGTTACTGGCCAAATTGAGAATAAAACATCAGTTTGAGGTCTGAAAAGATATTATTTTCGCATGAAATTGAAAATCCGAAAACTTACGAGACTTTTAGAAAATCAGAAGCATCATGCGTCAGCATTGCCTCGACACCATTGCTGCCAGGTGTAACATGACCTTCTGCCAATAATTCTCGATCCACAATATATCCAGCAGTAGTCTCGTACAGTTGCCTAACTTCTGGATGATAGTACGGTTGGGGTACTGGATTCGGATGAGCCGTCACTGCGTACTGCTGAGCATTATTCATTTGACCGTACACTGAGACAGGAGGCGCTCGCATCTGGAAAAGTTTTTGGTTGAAAATAAATATTTTGAGAAAGCTTATAAAAAAACTAACCATATGACCATACTGCATTTGTTGCATATGTGGATGTCCGGCCATTTGTGAAGGTCCTGAAGGGTATTGAACCGGCATTCGCATCATTGTATTTCCACTGAAAATTATTACAATTAGATTTCTTTATGATAAAGCTCTTTTTTTTGTTGATAAATCTTCAATTCAAAAATTGGTTTTTAAGATGTGAAAGGGAAAAGGCAACATTTTTTTTGGCCAAAAAACTTTAATTTGAAAAATTATTGTAAAACTCACGGTGTCTGTCCCATTGGCATTTGCGGGTAATCGGGCATCATGCCAGGCCGTCCAGCGGCTCGTTGTCCCATTATTCGTTGATCATACATGGCATGGTTGCCCTCCATTTGACCATAGGGTAACTGTTGCATTTGTCCAGAATACTGCATTCCAGGGTGTTGAGGAGGTCCGTTCATTTGTCCGGGGAAGGAGGCGGCGCCGGCACCTAGTGGCATGTGACCGGCCGAAGAGCCCGGCGTGCTCATTGGGACCCCTTGTGGTGGCCACATTGATCTGAAATAAAAAACAATTGAGTTTCAAAGAGGATATATTTTTTAGAAACAAAGAGGCATAAAACTTAATAAAAAGTTGAGTTATAGGTTACCCTAGCTTGGGATTTTTCAGACTGTAGGTGTTTACAACAGAAGCAAATTGAGAAAGTTTAATAGGCTCATATGGCTTCTAAAAATATAAATTTAGAAAAAAAAAGACAAACTAGACTATACTATGTATCCTACGGTAATCCTTCATGAAACTCTAAACAAATGTCAGAACACATAGATTCTAGGAAACTAGGAAGCTGAAATGACTAAGAAAGGTCATAATACCAGTAAGGGCTCTTTCTATATCTCATTCTAGGTCAGTAGGCTGTGGCAGTGCATGAACGTTCTTCCCCAGTCTCCGCCCAATGTCCTTTAGACGCAGGCAGCTAGCGGGAAAAGAGCAAAAAATGTGTTCCTGGCGCCCAGCTTCATGCTTCTAACAGCTGAGGGTGCACACCAGGTATCAAGGGGATAGAGGTGGTGATAGAAAGGTAAAGAAGGAGTAGAAGTGTTAGGAAGAATAAGAAGAAGAGACTATGAAGATGATGATGGAAGGAGAAAGCGAAGGGGGACAGAAGGTTGCAGACACATCGAGGAGAGGGGGGACACACACACTCTCTTCCGATCCGAATACAAGAAGAGAGAGAGAGAGAGAGAGATGGTGGAGAGAAAGCTAGAGAAAGCGCTCCTCACTCACCCTAACTCACACATACGCACACACACACATACACTCACCACAGACACAACACAGCAAAAAGAAATACACTCTCAGTCTCTTGTGTCCCTCCAATCCCTAACACACTATGTCTCGCCTTCTTCCCTAAAACACGCATAGACCCCCAACATACGTGCGGACGGACGGAGGACGGGTGGGTTGTGGCGTCGTGCCTCTTCTTCTTCTTCTTTTCGGATAGATAGTAGAAGGAAACAGAAGAAGAAGAAGATGGTGGTGTGGTGGTGTTGTGGCAGAATGAAGGCTCTTTCTCCCTCGGTCTGTCTGTCTGTGTGTGTAGGCTTGGAGCAAAGTGCAAGAGTTTGGAGAAGGAAGCTCTGCGCACACTCACTCCTCTACTCTCACATCTCGTGATACCGTTTCTGGATGACTCCAGAAGAGGAGGAAGAAGAAAGAGGGACGTCGGATGGCTAAGGCACTAGAATTCGTCACATGTGTGTGTGTGTATTGGCAGTTAAGAATAAGGAGAGGTGACCAAGGGGGTGGTGATATTGATTTAAAATAATTTAGAATAGGCCTATTTTAAAAGTCCTCTATAAGTATTACACCCGACCATTTTATTTTGAGAAATTATATCTCAGTTCATTTTGAGGATATCATTAAAACGATAGAAAATGAATTATCAAATTTTTTTCAGTTAAAATGTTTGTGTAGAAGAAACAATAACTGTGATATGAGCTGTCAAAGTAGACTAATGGGGTGCAAATCTATTAGAGAAAATATGCTGATTTCTGAATTGGAATTTTCCAATTAGTTTTCTGCTCAATTGATTTGTGATGTGTCCATCAGTAAACTCGCAGTTTTGGAAATACAAATAAGCAAATTGTGAGTTTGTGTCTTCGTGATCTCACCACGGCATGTTCTACAATTAAACTGTGCTAAAAACAGATCACAAAATGCTCCCTTATTTCAAGAAAATGTTTTTTTATAAATAACGAAATCCATATTCCATTTTTTGGAACATTTTATCCCGTGGAATCTAGAGTTGGAATGTACTCAGAGAGCGTGAGAAAATCTCGCATAATCAGCTGGGCTTGTGGGAAATTCTAAAATTGTGACGACTTTTCCGAGAGAAGTTTTTGATTCGGAACCGACGCCGGACATCATTTTAGATTTTGAAACATTAACTAAAATGATCAAAACTTATTGATTTAAAAAATGCATCTACAAAAGTCCATCGGATGAAATGAAGAAGCAAAGGATAAATGTCATGATGTTCTTCATTAGCCAAAAGCTATCCGCGTCGCAAATGTTCTTTTTTTTTGTTGGAATTCTTCTCCTTTTCTTTTCCTTGGAATGCACTATATACGGACGATTGTAAGAGGGAAAAGCTATAAAATATGTGAAGGGACATACAGAGAAAAAGAAGGAAATATGATGGAAAACGAGAGGAAAAATATTTTCATTTCTTTTCACTGTTTCTTTTGGCACAAACCGTATGATTGTGTCCATCTGTATTCGAAAGGAAACGAGAGACAGAAAAAACGAAATATTGAAAACCACCGAGGGACAAAGAGACTCAGTTTTTGTGATAAGAAGTGCGAAATATATTGTGAGCGAGTGTTCGATTCAAGTAGGTCGCAGACGAATAGAAATATCAAAATGTGAAAATTCGATAATTTTTTGGGATTTTTATATTTCACTCACAATCAGTTTCAATCAAGATGAGATGTCAATGTGTGTGTGCGTGCATTGAGGGTTTGTGCTGGCATAGTGGGTGGAGCCAAGTGTCCAAGAAGACAATTTTGGTTGGAAAAGAGTCAAGAGTGAACGGAGGGAACAAAATTGTAGAGTGGAAGAGAAACTGGCAGGAACCAATATAGTTTCAGAAACGACCATTGCGAGAAAAACAGGTTCTGCTAGGGGGACTGTCCATTAATTGGTTTGAAATGCATTTTTGCAAATTTTTAGGTATTTTGCAAAATTATTTAAACGTCCATAACAATAGATGGTAAATGGGTTATCTTCGAGAACTTTGAGATGAAATTATGAAGTTTTTTTCTAATTTTTAATTTCAATCTAAAAATCCTAAAAATGCAGGTTAGTTGAAAATGTTACTGGCCTGTCGAGCTTGTCTGTTTTAAAGTTTTCGGATTGGAAAACTATTTAAAAACAGTTTTGGGGCCCATTTGCTCAAAAATTGAAAGTTAATTCATCCTCAGCTTCTTACGCAAGTTTGGTCCAAATATATTGAAGTTGGCTAAGACAGGGCAAAAGTTGGCCACACTCGGGGTAAACTTTGGCCCAGCGTAAATCCAAGTCTTGCCAACTTTTAATCCAAGTTAAAATTTGTTCTTAATTCATGAGGAAATACCACTGCGGAATATTGAGAAAAACTAAATCTATTCGAAAAGCTTTCAGTAATCTTTCCGACGTTGAAAACATATTTTTAAAAAGTTTACAATACTTTTAGGGTGATAAGAACAATTTTTGAATATTTTCGCTCATAACCGAAGTTGTTTTGAAATCAGCGCATGTACTTACAATTAGAATTTTCCTAGAATGGCTTCTCCTAATACTCAGAATGAATCAATATCTTATGACGTGGATTCGATCAAAAATAGTGAATCACGAGCATCAAAACGTTGTTTCTATGTACATCAATATGTCTTTTTTCATTCTTCCATCACCCTCCACCCGCTCCTCCAGCAACAGCTTCCACTCTCTACAATGACATCTACATTCGAGCCACGCCACCATTCGATTCCATGAGTCTAAACGGCATCCGTCGTCAGAAGAGGTGACGTCATGTCATACCCCCATATATTGACGTTTTCTTCTCCCTCCTGCCGCCACCCTCTGTTCTTCATTTTCAGCAAAGAACAGAGAGGGAGGAAGCAGAAGCGTCTGCTGGATTGCTGCCACCCAGTAAGAAAAAACACAAGTAAAATGGGGAAAAGAGGAAGCCGCGGCGGCATAGATGATGACGGCGGACAGCAGAAAAAAACTCAAATACAAACATTCGCTGTTTGGAAAATAGGAAAAGCTTATTGATTTATGACAAAAATATGAATTATTCCGGTCGGGGGAACAATTTTTTGATGATTTTTTTATAACTTCACAGTTTGGTATTTGATTTTCAAACGCAAATTATTTCCAGAATAGAAAGTAGTTTTGAAAAAATAAAATAATTTTCTAGGCTTATTAAGTTATGTTTTTCGAGAACAACTTTTGATTTTCTAGAAAAACACAATATACCAAGCTTTCAAAGGTTTGAAGTAACTAGTCCTAATTTTGAGTACAAAAAAATTAGAAAACCAAAAAGCAAAGCAAATGACCTATGTAGTCCTTTTGAGTAGAGTAGAAATAAAGTAGAAATCAACGAGGGAAGCTTCAAAAAAGTGTTTTTTGTTCAAAAAAGAACAAAGCAGCCTGTGATAGAGTATATGAGACAGAGAGCATTAGAGAAATAAAGTGAGAGGCATGAAACTACCTGCGAAGAGAAGCAAAACGAGACAATCAGAAGGGAGAAAAAAAGGACGATGTTAGTGCAAATGCTCTTTTTTTGTTTTTATGCCCTAAAAATGAGAAAACCAAAAACGGAAAACCCATGGGTGAATTGAAAAAAAGTCAAATGCATCTAGAAAATCATGAGAACAAATAGTTATCAATCAAAATCTGTCAGGCATTGTGTACTTATTGGGATATTCTTGTATTGTGCATCAAGAAAACAAATATTGAACATCTTGTGAGAAAATCTGGTGGAAGGAAAAAATAAGCCCCACTTGCTAGGTTTTGAAATTTTCTTATAAAACTTTAAACAAGTTTTTTGCAGATTTGAACCATTAGAAATTTTAGATGCAAATAATAAAAATAAACAAAAATGTAAAAATCCTAGAAATTTTTTTTGATCGACGATAAGTGAAAACTTTGTAAATAATTGTTGCAACGGTAAATAATAAAATTTGAAATAAATTTTGGAAAGTTTTACAATTACTGTTGGAGGCACTATAGGAGCGGCTTTAAACAATTTCCCCACTGGTGATACACCACCTTCAAAAGTTATCTTCACATAAATTATGCGGCATGAAAACTACTATACGGCATACGCTAACTTCACTGGGCACCCCACATTATTTACCAAATTTGGTTGGTGAGACTCTAGTGGAATGTCAAGCCACCAGGCATCACGAGCAGAGCCATCCAACTCTTCAGGAAGAGCACATAAACAAAAGACTGAAGGAGGAAAAAGAAGCAAAAACGGAGAAAAAGAGAGCAGATGATTTGATGGTGGTTGGTTTGTGTTGGGGACTAGAGGCGGCAAAAAATAAAATAAAAAACAGACGAATGCAGTAGTCGAGATAGAAGAGTGACAAACTGAAAAGGCTGAAAATGAAAGTATTGGAGGAAAAAAGGAACTAAATAAGGGTCAACACCAAAGGATCTACAGAAAAATGATTGAGGAAAATTGATCTGTGTGAAACGACTCATAATATGTACAAGGCAAAGCTTTCGAAAACGGTGGAGAAAGAAGAAAAAGATGGAAGATGAGGAATGTGGAAACATAGAGACATAGACCGGACCGATGGACGACCCAAACGGACGAAAAACCATGTTGCGCGAAGATACGCAGAGAGCGGGTTGGGGTCTGTGTTGCGGAGACACCGAGAGCTTGGCTGTGCCCTCCTTGGACCGCGATTGCCCGCGTGCGCGCGTTCAGAGTCGTCAGCCACCACCGACAGTACGCGCTCTGCGTCTCGTGTGATCTGTATGATATCTTGCAAGTACTGAAGACACACGACGACGATGTAGTGAAAACGAGGGACTAGTGCGGCCAAACGAATGGAAGGAGGGGCTCATCATGTATTGTGGATAGATTGAGGTGGCAGAGGTGGTGGACGGGTCGAAGGAAGGGATAATGACACTCAAAAGGATTGATTCTTTATTGATGACTAAATATGGGGGATAGTGTTAGATTTTAGGTATACATAGTTCGAAGATCAGCGTCAGAGGAAGATGCTAAATACGAAAACTGACAAACAACGAAGATTGCTCATATAAGTATGGTAGGCAAGCAAGATGGTTAGCAGGCGCTTGAAGTCGTGCCCACCTAATTTGGAAACCCTAAGCATGATCCCTTTTTAAATTTTATTTCTTTTAAGTGACTGAAAAACTACAACGAAGACATCCAAATTATCTGATACGTTTGAATATGAATTTTCTAATATTAGTCTTCGAACAAAAGGTCTAGTAAATCATGCTGAAGTCTGTTTCAACACTGAAAAAATCAAAACACAATTTCCACGAACACAACAATATTTATGTCAAATACACTAGGATGTTCGTCTCCCATTCCTCTCAACATTTTTTTTTCGGATGCGTGAAAATCTAGAAAGTGTTGCTGTTTCTGGTCAACTAGTCAACTTGCGTGGAGATTGGCAATAAACCAGATCTAGGTATCCCGCTTCGCTAACGATTCAATTTCTTTTATAAGAGAATCAAAGCAAAGGGAGGGAATTGGTATAGTATAAATGTTAAATAATGTAGTTGAAACATTTAACATCTTTTGACCAGCTTGTTCTGGGTTTCTAAAGAGAAAACGAGTACCGTAACCCGTGCTTTATTTCAAACTAGAGAATTTGCAAAAGCCATTCACTTCATAAATTTTGAAAATTATGCCTCTCTCCACTACACAAACTTCAAAGTTCGATCTTCTGACTTTCAGTCTCTGTTGGTCAGTGAAAGTGTCTAGTTACTTTTGTCAGTTCGAATGGTTAAAATGGCCTTGAACCGAACGTTTGGCAGCAGACGGAACAGTCGGCTGTTACGAGAATTGACACGAAGACGGTGAGGAGGCGAAGGACCCCGATGCGGTTATAAACCAATTGTGCGACGCGCGCCACACCTGTCTTCCTCTTCTGTCTTTTGCATAGAAATTATCGTACGGATTAGATGACCTTACAAAGAGGGTTTAAACCGCAATGTATACTTGGTTTGGAAATTCATAAAAAGCTTGTTCTCGATTAGAAATTTCACAATTTATATGACTAAAGCTGTAGTTCATAGTGAAGAGGAGTAACACACTTCTCAAATACCAAAAATGAATATTTCAGCTCTATAATGTGAAGCTACAAACTGTGGCTTGTGTGTTTGTACTTACACAGATTCCTTCAAAAGTGATCAACAAGCGATCAGTTTCGCTCACGATTGATGCTTAACACTGATTGTGCGACTATTCCGAGATTTCGGAGAAGATACTGTGCTTTAATGTTTGCGATAGATCTAGACTTTTTGCAAGAAGGGCTTCATCAAGAATGTAGTAAGAAGAAGATTATAGTAATACTTCCTTTTTGTGACTAAAAGCTCAAAGAAACTCGCTTTTTTCTGAAAGCTACAATTAAAATTGTTTTCAACAAATTCATGTAGATCTGGGAATTTTCAGCCTATGAGTCAGATGAAGACAATTTTATTGGAAGGAATTGAAAATTATTTCTGTTTCAACAACAGGTGAAATCGTAAATACATAAATTTGTTCATTATTTGAAAAGGAAAACGTAAGTTTGGAATGTTTAATTTTCATGAAAAATTGGTTGGAATATTTTATTTTGATTGTCAAGTTAAGAAATCACATGTTTTGATGTAAATACTTAAGAAAATAAGTTTTTAATCTAGTGTTAACATTTTTAGCTGGATAGTGAGCGAGATTCAAAAATTTCAGCCTTCATTTTGAAATTATGAATATGAAAATAAATTCGCAACATAATCTGGAAGCTTAAAATCTTACTGAACGAAAAAAAAACAGGTTTTTAATGTTATGCATTACTTTGAAATGCTAAACTGAATTGCTGGTTATAAAATACATTCAAAAATAATTAAAAAATTTTTTGAATGGACCAAAAAAATATACCCGAGTATTTTATTTTCCCGAGTATTATACCCGAGTATTTTCCCTCTTTCCCTATGTGTTTTGTTGCTTAATTGATGAAGCGGTGCCAGAAAAAGAATTCGCTTTCGCTCCTAGCTTTATTTTTACTCTCAATCTCTAAAACCGAAGCCGACAGCGGTGTTTGGCTTCTGCCAGTTCAAAAAATGGGAGGAGCAAGGAGAGAACATAGTATGCAAGCTTTTTCTTCTTTTTTTGGAAAATTTTGTGTTGGTGTCTTTTGGAAGAGCACGAGGAGAATGAGAATAAAAAAGAATTAGGATAGAAAGCAAGATACTTCTGTTTTTATTACTCCTACGGAAAAAGAATGCTTGGGATCGGCATGAATACGTAAAAAAAAGGAAATTGGACAAACTACCGTAACTTTTATGTTTCAAAATGGAAAATTCGTATTTCATCTTGTATTACTTTTCCAAAAGAATTTCTTTGTTAGTCGTTAAAATATCAAATAGCTGATTATTACAATTAAAATAATTGGATAAGGATACAAGTTATATGGACAGTAGGTTATTTAAACAGTTTGAAAATTTGACAAAACGTGGTAATATCTAAGTATAATTCGAATTGATGCATGCGGGCAAACTTTCAAAACAAAAAAAAACACTGAGCATGCAAATACCGTACTTATGTTTTCAAAAAAAAAACTCAAAATCACATGCTTTCGGAACTAAAAACAAAATCCAAAATCCTACTAACCCTCACATGAGCTCATAAATTTATGTTCCTAACTCATAAATGTGTATAGATTAATCTATCAGTGTCAGTGTCAGAGCCAGATTAAAATTTTCTTTTTTTTGCATTTACTCTTATCTTCAGAGAAAAATTAATCGAAGAAGAAAAAATCACGAGAACTAACCCGTCAGAAGAATTCGGAGAGAACATGAAGTTGTTGTTTTCAGTTGGCAGTTGTTGTCCATTTTGAGGGCAAGAAGGTGACGTTAGAACAGGAAGTGTTCCGGTCGGTTGAGATGAAGCTTGTAATGCTGGATCTTTGGGTTTTGGTGGAGCACGTTTTCGTTTTCCACCGTTCTTTTTTAATCGACGCATTTGCTCGTACCACCGGCCGATTCGAGCTGAAAATTTAGATTTTTAGAGGGTTTCAAAAAATCTGCTGGAGAATAGGGAATTTTTTGGTATACTTGAATGTGACCGCCCGCTTCTTCATTTTGTCTTCGTTCATTTAACTTTGCAAGAAATCGAACACTTTGACCAAACTTTGGACAAACTTTTGTTCAGCATATGTTTTCATGTATTACAAGTCAGGACAAGGAAGGTCAAGTCTGAGCAGGGTTTGGCCACTCTTCGAAAATTTAAGCACAAGAGCATCAAAATATTGAAAGAATTATCAGGGCTGAGAAAATTAATTTTTCTGGAACATACAAATAGAGGTGGAGTTGCAACAACGATAATTTTTATTTATTTATTTCTTTAAAACACTTAAAAATAATAAATCGTTTTAGAAACTTTGTTTGTTCTTGTCACAATTTTGATGAAAATCTTGAAATATAAATTCCTTGTGAAAGATTTAATAGTAGTACACAGAAATAAATTGAATGATCAAGAAATTTTGAAACAGTGAAAAATTGTTTTTAAAAGGAATTCTATTTCTGCGTGCCTATTTTTAAAACCAGTTTAAAAAAATCAAAAACATTTTTTTAATAGTATGTCAGTGAAGGATACTCATGACAAACTTGGAAATGTAATTTTTAAAAACAGAGCAACATGGCCTAATAAAATTATTTAAATTTTGTTATCTAAACTCCATTTCCAGACAGAAAATAATTTTTTCTGATAACGATCATAGACAGGCCAACAAGTTCAATCCGGAAATGTGTTCAACTTACTGGCTGCTGGCTTTGATAGATGCTTCCGGTGTGTGAAACAAGCTCCAACTAGGCCATGAGTAAGCATATAATCGTAATTTTCCCTGGTCCCATAATCCATTGCCGCCTGAAAATTTTACATTCGCCATGTTTAATTTTATTTGAAAGTGTACTTCTAAAGCCATCATCAAGTTATCCTCAAAGTGAGCAGTAAAAGCTCGTTGATCTTGACACCATTTGGTAAGTTCGCTACACGCTTCCGGAAATGTTGACACATCGATTAGGTTCTGAAATTGTTTTTTTTGTAATTGAACTAGGTCTATGATTTCTTTAATTTTACCTGCACGACTTTAATAAAGTTCGAAATTTCGGAAGTTTTATATGTAATTTTTCAGAATTAAGAAGTGTTATAATGTTGTAAATGCTCATTTAAAATTTTATGGGGCTCTGTTAAAATAATCTTGTTATGGGTAGTAGTATTGTTAAAAAATGCGGTAAAATAATTCTTAAAGTTTTGTTCTCAATTAAAAATCAAATAATTGCATTTTTGTTGTATGTAGCAATTTTTATTAAATGCATAAATTTTCGCTGTATGCATAATATTGTCAATAGTCAATAAATAAAAATTAATACTAACTCTAAAAACTAGAGATTCTTGGAAAATATCACTAGAAGCATTTTTTGGAAACATACAGCTCTGAGTGAAGCAAGTCGACTGTTCGTTGTGGCCACGTGCTCCGCAAAGGTAGGATCAGCCATGTCGGCTGAGTTAAGGACCCTGAAAATTGACTTATTGGGTTTCAATCCAATTTATAGAAAATCAGGAAAAAAGACGAATACGAGGGAGAAATGAAGAGAGATGAAAAAGAAAAAGAGACAATTAAAACGATTGGATTGTGATTTATTGTCCAATAAAAAGTTTAGTGGACATTTGTGTAAAGATATTGTGACGTGTGAAAAGTTAAAAAATTGAAAATTGAACACTCGAAAAAAGAGAAATTAATATTATATATATATAACTCGGCTGAAAGACGTAACAAGCAACAGGCTCTTAAAAGTTTAAAAGAAATACGAATTGTAATAAAAACTAGCAAGGTTTTAGGAAATATCGAAATTTTTTATAAAACTTTAGAATATGTCAAAACTTGCAAGTGGCGTTATTAAAAAATTTGAAGAAACAAAAATGGTAAAATGTTATTAGTATTCAAAACAATCAAAATACTATTCGAGTTTAAGGAATAAAAGCAATGAATCTGAACGACAAAAAAAGGTTATGAAATGTTTCATCAGAAAAAAAAACTGTGGAAACTAGAATCTCAAACTGGAATCTTGATGATTCAAAAATCATATGAAGCACGAAAAAAGCGTAGGGCTATTCAGAAGAAATCGTCAGAAAATTGGTTGTTGGCTTGTGGAGGTGAGCATTGGCATTGGAGCAGCGCCATGCATGTGTCCGGAAAACACGTGCGAGCTCCGCGCGGCAATGACGCGGTGCGCGGAGCAACCGGAACACACGTATAAATAAATACACATAAACAAGCCGAGCAAGAGAGCATCTCAATCGGAGAGGCGCAGCGTATGGAGAGAAATGATTGCGACCAAATGTCTTGGGTTTCTGAGCTCTCATCAAGTACGAGATGGAGGGACGATGGAAGACACAGAGATCGAGAGAAAACGGATCATTTACATATGGGACAAGAAGAATAAGAAAAGTGGAAAAGAGATGATGGAACAATAATTCAAAATATCATAAGTCAGAAACGATTAAAGTTATTTAGAATTTTTATGTACTTTCAAAGTTTTAAATATTCAGAACACCCAGAGGTATCTTATATCTTGTACTATTGCATTCGGTTTCAGAAAATTATCATCGTGAAGACTACGAAACTATGCTAGATATTTCATCAAATACTTTCCTGAATTTTTGACCCAACTTCCTTGAAAATCTCCACGAGCGCTACTCCACATTTAATTAAAAGGAATAGGAACACCTGAGCATTGAACATTGCGAATAATTTGCACTTTCTGTGTAAAAGTTTCAAGTGTTAAATATATCTCTGACCTTTTCGTACATCACTGTTTGCTCACTGCTATTATCAGACCAAAAAAAGAACATTCCCTCCAAAACTACCAAAAGTTCAGATGTTGCTATCATGTGATACCTATGAAATTGATTGCGAATCTATTTGCTTCCAACTTGATATAAAGATGATTGATTAGAATGATAAAACAGAAATCATAATTTTGTTGAGACACTTTTTCGAGGAACAATAAGAACAATTTTGTAGGATTTATATATCGACAGAAAAAGAATCTAACCTCGATAGTGAAAGTTAATTCAAAATATACTGAAATTTTGCTCAATCATTTTTGGAATTTTCTGAGGTTTCGTAATCAAGTTTTCTTTTTTTTTAAAGGTGATGCAAAATTTCAGAGTTTTCATGATTTTTGTCAGAAACATGTAATGGAATTTTGCCTATTTTTTAAATTTAGTTATGAAAAAGTCTATCCAAAAAAATTGGGCAGAAGCTTACTATTAAGGGATTATAACTAACTATAAATTCCATATTTAAATTTTTTTTAAAATCACGTAATAATGTTAGATCAAATATAAAACTATTTGTAAATAAGATAAGCAGGAAGTGATATTGAACATTTTTCATCTGGTTTGTTCAAAAGATAAAGAGGAACACGTGAACATCGGAACAAAGAAATTAGAAAACGAGAGGAATTATGATTCGAGAAACATGCGGAGACTGGGAGTAATTGCAAGTTAAAGTTTCAGGTGGAACATGAAGCCAATAGATTAGAAATTACATAAGCCAGACTATTCTCAGGAAAAAAACCTCTTTATAAAAAAACCAAATTCCGATTTTCGTAGTCTGTAGCTGACAAACAAATGTGAGAATAAATAAAATCTAAATAAAACAAAGATTTTGCGTGGATCAACATCGTGATGATGGCAGACGATAATAGGCGACGGCTATCGTCCGGTGGGCTAATAGAAACAGAAAAAAATAAGTCAAAAATATGAAGAAAAGCTAATAAATTGCTAGTGCGTTATCTGCAGAACGTATCGTCATGTTGACGTCGTCGTTCGAAGAGATGGAAAAGAAATGAAGAAGGTGACGATGAAGAATCCGGAGAAAAAAGAAATACGAAGAACTGTATCATTATGCAAGAAGAAGGGACTGAAAATGAGGAGAGTGAGGTAATGGAAAGAAAGGCGGGGGAAGAGGGAACTGCAAAAGCAATCGATTTCTTTATTATTTGATCAACGATTGAGTCATTTTTAGATTGAGGTAAGGAAATGGATCAGAGGAAAAGAAAATGAAAGAAAAGGGAAGAATTATTAGTACAATGAAACTACAAATAAATTAAAGTTGAAGACAAAGATTGTAGATCTCAAAAGTTTCAAGGTGCAGTTAGGTTCCAGGAAATGATTTTAGAATAACTAGTATGTCACTTTTGGTTTTTTGTTGGAATATTCTATTCAATAATTTAAGTGAAAATTGAAAAAAAATGAACAAAAAAAAAAAAAAACATTAAACGTACTAAACCATTTGTAAAAGCAACAGAGCCAAGATATGGGTGGAGCTTGTTTTGATGTCATGGACATTTTAGTTCCCTTACATTTTTATTATTTGTGAAGTTCAGTTTTAACATTTATAAAAGAAAGAAACTATGGATAATGCAATGAAATGCCAAAACAAACTCCACCCATATCTTGGTTTTTTTGTTGTTGTCTCCAATTTTTCTTCATTCGGAAAACCTATATTTTTAATTATTTAGCGTTCACATTATTTCAAAATGAAGGCAGAATATTACCATGATCTTTTTAACATCTGCTTGAAGAATTGTAGATGTTCGTAACTATTGAACAGCAGTCGGAAATAATTTTGAAATTATCGAAAATTTTAACTTATTTTTAACGATATGGCATGTACATTAACAACCGTTATCATGCACTATTGGAAAATGAGAAAATAAAATAATAACATTTCAATGAAAAATTAATAATGCAACATTTATATATTTTAAATACATACGATTAAGATCAATTTGAAATATTAAAACATATGTTTAAATTCTGAAACACTTTCAGATATATTTAACAATTATGTTTTGTTTACATAAATGATAACAAAACAATCATTAGCATCTAAAATAAAATTAGAACTGTAAAGTCAACAAAGAAAGATGCTCATGTGGTAAGATTTTTCTAGAATAAAAACACTTTTTTAGAGATTCAATAGAAGAAAGAAACTTGTTTGCGAATACAGATCAATGTTCATTTAGTTGAGGTCCATCAAACTTTGCACTTTAGACTTTGATCTTGTGGATAATTTTGTGAAGAAAAAAATTAAAAGGTAAAAAAAAACAATTGAAAAATAGGTAATCTAAATAAATAAATAACAAATTTTAAAGTTGTAGTAAGTTTTATCAATTGTATCTTTCATATGATAATTCGATATTTTGAATTACTGTAGAGAGAGAGTAGAAGTTCTACAGATATTCTAAAGAAAAAGGTAAAGATTTCTTATTAAAACATTATCAATGAACTTTAAGTTTTTTACTGAAAACCTTGAAATATAAAAATAAACAAATATTTCTAATTTCTAATGAATCGTTAAACTGAATTCAGTTGGTTTCGTCGCACCTTACATTCCACACCAACAAGACAGCTGTTATGTTTCTTATCAGTTATCAACCTGAAACTGTTATCAGGAAGAAGCTTGAAACTATTGAAGTTGCCAGCTGACTACACAACATTACTGGGAATATCCGTCACTGTTATCCCAATTCAGTTTTCAATATAGGAACAATTGGAGATGAAGCTTAATGGAGGATGATATGGAAGAAGTCAGAAGAAATCAGAGGAGATAAAAATTGATCGATCGATTTTTGTCCGTAAAAAGAAGACGAAGAGATGAGGAGTGGAGTGGCCGATGGCGATTCGAAAAAGAAAGAAAACCAAGCAGAAATGTGGAGGAGGAAAAGTGCGCGAATCGACGAAAAGCTTGCTTATTGCCACTGTCTGGCGCCTCCACAAATCAATGGATCTCACAGGATGAAAACGGGTTTACAGTCAGCGTCTGCGTCTCAACGGCACTCGAGACGATGAAGAAGGGCACCTCTTCTACTACTTCCTCTCGAGAAAATGAATAAGAGAGAGGGGGGGAGAGAGAGAGGGTACCATTGTCCGAAGACGTCGCTACCATCAGACTTTTACCGAATTCCAACAATCACCGACAAACCATCAGAGACCACCACCACCACCACCCAAAAAAAA
This sequence comes from Caenorhabditis elegans, assembly GCF_000002985.6. NCBI lineage: Eukaryota > Metazoa > Nematoda > Chromadorea > Rhabditida > Rhabditidae > Caenorhabditis > Caenorhabditis elegans. The sequence goes on along the minus strand of NC_003282.8, from coordinate 10,807,893 downwards.
TGTGAACGCGTTCGATCGAAAGAGATTGAAAAGGTTCGGGAGAAGCTTTGTCCCGAGATAAAGGGATCAAATCAAATGCTATTGAAATCAAAAACTAGACTTTACATGGGTGATATCACACAAGTTATGCTGTACAGCTTGGGATGTATTCTTGTTTAAATCAAATAATTCGATCGAGGTCTATGAAAAATAAAGGACGTCGGATTTTATTGAAATTTAAAAAAAAACCAATTGCGTTTTTTTTTTTGCAATATCGTTTATACTGATTTTAAAATGCATTTATTTTGGTCGAAATTCTTGGTAGCGTGACCAAGAATTTCGTTGAAATTTGCCAGCAATTGCTAAGCTTCAGAAAATATACTTTTGTAGAATGGGGGAAAAACATTGGATATTATTTGCAATAGGTGGACTCAAGATCATCTAGTTTTAAAAATAGTTTTGAATCTGATAAGTGATAACCCGGATAATTCGAGCCCAATCCTCCCAATTTTCATAATTTTCAAAATTCAATGTGTTTACTGGCGACAACAGATCAACAGGCATACACAAGCCATATTGCAAAATTCCACTATAATATTTGCCCAGCTACGATTTTTGTGCCTTTGCAAGTTTGACCGTGCCGATTCGCACACAAGCACGGGTCGATAATCCTCCAGCGTCCCCTCGAAACAAAAAGCACGCAGGGTTTTCTAGCGTTTCTGACAATGTAAATTGTGCTCAGTGAGCACTTGGAGACTATCTGTTTTTTGGTGTTTTGACGTGATGTTTCTCTTTGGAATTGTTTCTTTGCCAAACAGGGTTCGAAAATTGGAATTTTTTGAAAAATGTCGAACATTTTTAGGAGTTTGAAGAGTATCTTCTGCCAAGAAACAGCACATTATGTTCCTGAAGTTTTGTTCAAGTCCGAATAATTAGTTACCCAGACAAGGGTTTGCATGGTCGAATGACGTTGCGTTATCTGTGTTAAATTAGGGTCATCAGAAGAACTCGATGACGAAATGAAGCAAAGAAACGTTTTGGCATGCTTCTAGAATGAAATCATTTTCTAAATGAAGAGAACAGGATTCGTGTTTGATTTTTGTTTTCAGTTAAAATACCATTAGAATGATTTTATCAGAGAGGAGAGAACGATTTAAATGCCAATTATGGAACTCGATCTTTGATTTTTCATGTTTTCTAAGATATCTAAAATTTAGTTTTTGTTATTCCATAAGCAACACTGAGCACACAAGCCTAAATAAATGTTAGCTGCCTTTCTAATTAAATAATTTTTCGGTATGAGCGTTTGGTTTAAGCCCTGATGTTATACATCGAAAGTTGAAGTTATATGATTAAAGTGGCAAAGACAAATTGTTTCTTGTTTTTTTTTGTTGAAAAAAAAGTAATTTGGTGGACCCGCTCTCGAACTGTCGCGTTTTGACAGAGATTCAACAATTCAAAATTTTTTTGTTTTTATTCAATATAGTCTTATCACATAGTTTCCTCTTGGAACTATTCGACTTTTGAAGCTCAGCCGGATCACTCGAATCAAATATTTACTTGGATAAAGTTGGAGGTATTTTATCCTAAGAACTAATAGTAAATTGTATCTATTTAAAAATAAATTCATAATCATAGATTATTAATAATTTTCGAAAAAAGTGACATTTTCAATAAGTCATCACAAAAAACCAAAAAACAAAACAAAAACTGGGTCCAAAAAAAACAATAAAAGTGAGTGTGAGATGAAAAATGATAAATGTGTTCCAAAAGGCGGGTTTCTTTCTGTTTCAAACAAGTGATTTATGGAAACTCGCTTGTTTAGAAAATGCGGAAAGAAACAAAAAACAGAAAATAGAAGTAAAAATGTTCAGATTACGGATTGAAAAAAGGAATTGAAAAGGACGCTGGAAGGGAACAGACAGAATAAAATGAGATTGACACGCGATTTGATGGAATTATAGAGAAGATGAGAAGCTTTTTTTGGAGGGAAAAAGAACAGAACAATGGGTTTATTTTGGTAATGGTTGCAGAAATGGGAAATTGGTTTAATTTTAGATGGATATGGGACAATTTTACTGGTCACTCAAAAGAAACCAGTTGGAAGAAATAAAATATTAAAAACATTGCTTAAATTATCTCAATTTTGAGATCTAACGACAAATCAGCGTTTAGTTACGCCCGGAATAGTGAGCGTTGCTGATTGGTTGAAAACTGGGAATGGTTCAAAGTTGATTGGTTTGAGGATTTTAAACTAGAATAAATTCAAATAAGAGATGCTGAAAAATCACATTTTTTAAAATTTGCTTCTCCATTCATTTTTTTTAATATTTTGTTGTTTTTTAATGATTCTGTGGCACCTTTTTCGGAAAATATAGAAAATCTCCTTTCACTGCGGTTTCAAAGTTTTTAATCAAAAACGTTTTACAAAAATGTATTACAATATTTGTACTTTTTGAAAATTTTCATTAATGACTATAGTTTTCATTGAAACAGCAAAAAAGTTTTTCAAAAAATATCCTAAAAGTGTCTATTTACGTAAGAAACATTTTAAAAACGCAACTAAAAATATAAATTCATCTTCTTTACATAATCTTTACTTAAATTTTAATATGAATACCGAGATTATAAAATTCAATTTTACATCAAATATTGATAACACCGATCGGATTTTTGGAATTATCCTAAGTTTTCTCCAAAATGAAAATAACTTGCAAAAACGAATTTCTCACAATTAGTTGAATGTAAAATTCCAAATGTCATTAATAAAAACTAAACTAGACTGCAAAGATTTCATCAGATGTACTTTATCTGTAAGTTCAGCTCCAAATTTTATGTCAATTGTGTCACAAAAAACTCCAAAGGTTCATATTTTTTCGAATGAAATGTGTTCCCAAAAAAAGAAATTCTCTGTCTTCGTTTCATCCACCAAAAAAATTTAATTAAGCCTTCATACATTGACATTTGGGCAATGCACTTTACTTTAAAATGTACTTTGATGTCATCTTTTCAATTTAAACGGGAATAAACAAGAAATCAAATAGCTGAAACTGGAAACATTTGGATGAATTAAAAATGCTCAAAATGAAATTTCCAGGGAAGTGATATTCGATTAAAGAATGCTTATGTATAAATTAACACGAAATGCTAGAAATTCAGAATTCAAAGGTGCAGAAAATAATTGAGAATCCAAAATAAATATGTTTCAAGTGAAATTCTGCAAAGAAAACGAGGTTAAGCAAAGTGCACACTATATTGCCCAAATTACAAGCTTTCTTAGATCATTTCATAGTTCTATCATTGAAAAAAAAGCAAAATCTGAACCTAAAATTCAAGAATAAAAAGTACATAGAAAATAATCTGAAATTGTACAAAACTTCTGGGAAAATCCGGAAAAAATTTCTTGAGCTTATTTTGCGTTTGCCCTCAATAATATAAAAACAAATACACCTGCGAATTCTCGTTCAAAATTAAAATTGTTCGAATTTAATGAATACTTAATAAATCCCCCCATAGTAGTCATTCAGTCACTCAAAAATTATTTATGAATCGCCCGTTTTTCAAATCTTATTCTCTCAATTTTTTTCCGTCGCTCAACCTGTTTCTCGATTTCTTAATAGCAAATCGATCGATAATGCCATAAAAAAACCGCTTCAAGAGGTGGAAAACAATGAAAAAATTGCAAAAAGCTAGTGCGGATCTGTGCCGCGTCTTCTTGAAACCAAAACAGATGACGAACATCTGGTGACGACGTGGCGTCGGTTTAGAGAGAGGGAGACAACATATGGTAATTTAATTGAAAACTTATAAAATTATCTTAGTTTAATGAGATTATAGAAAAAATTACTGTTACAAAACTCAGAGAAAATATTTTCAATCTTCTAGTGACTTTTCGTGTCACAGCTCCAATAAGTTATGGACAGCGCAAAGAAGTTTCCAATTATAACACATTTAATTTCTTTAAATTCAGTTAAATTGTAATGCGTGTATCAGGAATCTCAGAGCATTTCCATCAAGGACTGACGATGTATAGCCAACTAAATCTAGCACAATGCGTACTTGCAACTGTTGCGATCAAGGATGGGCGTTTTTTGATTTCTTGAATTTCTTGATTTCTTGACAGTTTGTCAAGAAATCTTGATTCTTGATTTTATGATTTTTTGAGACAAGAAATCAAGAAATTTGTTTTTTTTTTTCAAAATTGAGATTGAACAACTTTTTTCGATTTTTTTAGCAAACATTTTCAATGTTGAAATTAAACATCGGAAAAAAAGAAATTTAAAGTTTAAGAAGAAAGTTTAGCTTCAAGACTTCCGAGAAAATGAAAAATTGATCATTGTGTCAAATGTTTGTGGTTACTTTTATTTATATCAATAAAAACATCTTTATATTTGAAAACAAGTGCAATTAATTTTAATTCTGGTCTAAAACATTCACAAGAAAACAATTTCTTAATTTTTTGACTTTGAAAAAGGTCTTTGTTTTATAAATCATCTCAATTTGCTCGATATTGTTTATGATTCACATAAAATTGGAACTTTTTGCACTGATGAAATAATTCAAAATTAAATGTAAAATGAGATACATTACAAATAAACAACTGGCTCACCCATATCTTGGTTTTTTTAAAAAAATTTTTTATGCCAAAAAAACAGAGTAGAACAGCTTACTATAATTGTCTCACAATTGATGGACCAATTTTGAGCGGTAAAGTTATGATTATGACTCTTGGAGGCACTTTTTAGTGCTATTTAAAAGTGCTATTACAGACCCATAAATAGAATTGACTTTAAATTTAAATATAAAGCTAAAACAAAAATCACAAAAAAAAATCGATAAAATACATGTTCTGCTGAAACAAAAACTTCAAAATTTCCAAAGTATTTCGAAAGTCGAGACGATGGTCAGTCAGATATTGCGAGCCCCTCCCTCCCTCCTCTACATTTGAATTGAAAAAAGAGCGAAACACTTTGTTTGTTTGGGAAGGTGAGCCCATCAAGTCCATTGAGTGAGCTCAAAATAGATTAGATAATGTGTTTAATGTTTTTACAAAATTTCTAAAACATCTATTTAAAATAATGTCACATAGTTGCCTACTAGAGATATCTGAAACTCAAAAAAAGTGACCCAGATAATAATTTCAAATGGCGCCCGTATGTCCTGAAAAATATGGAACATCTTGAGCATTCTTGCGCTATTTTTCGGCCGCACGCGCTTGCGTCGAATAAAACAGAGCAAATAACTCGACGAAAAGTGCATTGGTCTGCGTCTCCACAAGGTGTTCAACTATCTCGTCGAACATGCACTGTCCACCACGATTTTTTGTGCACGCGCGCCATCATTTGAGATGGTAGGAGAAGCTCTGGCTGAGGGAGTGAGTTACACGAAAAACAGGGGGCTCAAGGCAGATATTGAAACAAAATGTTTTTCATACTCTTGAAGGTGTTTCAAAAAATTAGAAGGGAAGTGTTTATTTTTATTTTGCAAGTTTTGAAACACTTGCGTAGTTTTCAGCAAAGTTTCTCCTAGAAAACAACAGAAAACTAGGGCCAACATTGGGAAAATAATCTAAAAAATTATAACAATCTGCAATTATATTCAGCATACTTTAAAAATCATGATGTTGAAATTTTCTACATCTGTAAATTCCTTGTATTACCAATCTCATTTATAAGAGTTTATTTAGAATAAAATCAAACCTTGATTTCGAATCACAATCAAATATTATTTTTAAAAAGAAATATACAGAGAATTCTTGTCATTATTGAAAAATGACAAGATAAAATGAGAAATTGGAAATAATTAACATAGTTCAAATATAATCAGAAAAAATTAAAGCTATAGCCGGAAAGGTTCATGGGGACCTCGTTTGTTCGAAAGTAAAACCGGATTTACATGACTTCTTGTCTAAAAATGTTGCACTCATACAGCAGGTGCGAATGAAAATGAAGGTGATGGGAGTGCTGATGGTGATGGTACACCATGATCTGGATGTCCGTGACCATGACCTTCATGTCCAAAGAAAAATTGTAAAGCAAGAATAACCATAAAACCAAGACCAATACATAACAATTGCTTGAGCGAATTGAATCGATTCTCTTTTTCTGCGGCAAGAATTTCAAGGAATGTAACATAAATGAAAGTTCCAGCAGCCATTGCTTCTAAAAATACAATAGTGCAATCTTTTCCAAATGATTTATCTCCGGTGTTCTGTAGCAAGGTTCCAAGAACTGATCCAAGTGGTGTCATAAGTGCATAGACGAGAATTGTGCACATGACAATTCCTTTCTGAAAAATGAGCTTTCAGATAGACTAATACGAATAATAATTGTGTTTGACAAAGTACTGAATAATCCATATATAAATATGACAATATGATAACGAAAAACTAAGAAAACTCGTTAAGCTTGGAAAAACTTGCTGAAAATCCTAAGTTTTCAGCTGGATTTAGTTTGTATCCGCGGGAGACGAATTTCAAATAAAAAATCAAACAAAACAATTTTAGAATTGCAGATGCATGTCTCAACGTTATTTTACCAGTTTTTTGTGATTTTTTTGCATTTTAGTGTCATTCTAAAGTTTCTAATCAGTTTCAATCCGCATATAGCTCCCAAAGAAATTTTCTATAACAATTTGAAGCATAAATGAAAAATTAAAGACTCACCTTCTCTGTATTAGCTCTTGAAATTTGCAATCCGACTGAAAATGCTTCAATCGACTTGTGAAGAAGAAGAGAAAGGAACAATGTCCAAATGGCAGCATCAGAATCTTGAACTCCGAGTGCAAATCCTTCTAGAAGTGAATGGAAAGACATTGCAATGGCAAATGTAAGTGATTTGAGAAGATTTCTTTTCTCATCCGAAACAACCCATGGCGCTGTTTCCTCGACAACCAAACTGAAATTTAAATTTTGAAAAGTAAGGTCGAGAAGACTGAAAATACTTATTCATTCAGTGCTGTGAAAATTTAGAGTGAGTAAAATTTTTGGTAATAGTTTTGAAAAATTATAACAACTTTTGAAATCATCCTCATGGCTGACAATCCAAATAAATAATTGCTAGCTGAAATACTCTGATACTCATTTTTTCTGTGAACATTTGAAACTCAAGAAATTAATGTTTAAAATTCAGGCTTCAAGCTAGGAGCTAAGAAACAAGCTGAATCTATTTGGTAGTAATTTCACACTTGAATTTCCAGATGTTCAAGTATGTCCACAAAAAAAAGGTCTTCAGATTCTTCCAGTTGGAATTTCAGCATTACAATAGTCTAAGTTTAAAGCCAAATGGCCACTCGAAATTCCTGTAATTCCTAGTGAGTTACAAAAATAGAGCCCACAAGCACATTACTAGTCAATTTTAGCATAGTGATTGTTAAAGCAAATATTAATAGAATTAGCAAACACAAAATTAGTTCAGCAACTAAAACCCCATGCAAAAACCAGAAACTAGTAACTTTTCAAACCTGTGCCTTGTTCGACTGTCGATCGGAATCATCAATGTTTCTGGAGAAGATGAAGATCCATTTTCAATAAGTTGAACTCTGAAGAAACACCACACACCATGCTAAGAAGTTGTATTATCGTGCAAATTAGTGAAAGGATAGAGAAATTGATACTTGGAAACCACAAGGGACTTGGATTAGTGAGGAAATTATTAAAATCGTAAAAGCGTACCTGGTAACTTTTTCTTTTTTAATGTCTACTGTGAGAGGTATTGGTGGCCCGTGTGAGTGTCCATGACCTCCTGATCCAAATACCTGTTAGAAGAAATTATTTTCAGCTTTACAAAAGAAAACTAACCTTTGCAGTGATTTCTTCAATCAAATATACAAAGAAAAATCCAACACAAATGAACAATTGATTCATGGGTAACCGGAATTCTACGTTATAAGTTTCCAGAATTTCTCCATATGTTTGTCTGAAATTGCAATATTAAATTAATCCAGGTAAGCATAAACTCACTGAACATGTGGCATTACATCTAAAAAGCAAGTTGCCATAAATACACCACCGGAGAAGCATGATAGATATGAAAGCCATCCGCTGTCATTTTGATCTTTCCCTTTCTTTTTAAGGAATGTTAGTAGCTGAAAATAGCATTTTCAGAAAATTCCAAGCTTCTATTTCACTTCTCCAAACGTACCAAAAGAGGTGCAGAGCCGGCAACAGCAGTAACAACAAGTAAAACTAGAGCTAGCACTGATTGAAGAGCCAAATATCCTCCTTCAGTCATGATGAGCTCTGCAATATCAAATGCTTATTCAAGTGTAAAGCGTTTTTGTTGGTTTTATATCAATTGCCAATCCTAACCGGCCGGGCTCGGTGAGCACAGTGGGTGCGGGAAAGGAAGAGTGTCAGGAAAAGTCAAGGAAATCTTGATTCTGATGTCATTCCGACGGTTTGAAAGAACTGTATGATGTGTGAAGGAAAAGCGAGAAGAGAGGTGGCGAAAACAAAATGAATAGAGAAAAAGCGAGTGTGAGGTGTGAAAACAATAAGTAATGAAAGATCATAACTATTCTCTATTATACGTCTTGGTATAAAACGTAAAGCAATTCATATTGATGTTAATTTATGTCTCCCATAAAACACGTTGTACAAGTTAATTTTTTTTTCTGTAAAAATAAAAATGGAATCAGAGAAGGGTTAAAGCTACAAAACTGCTTGTTTCAGTACGATAATCCAGCTTTCCAAGCAATATATATTCAAGCAAATATGTATACACATGTTCTACACATTAATTTTTGAAAAATTGAATTTTACAACCAAGCAGGAAGTTTTCCCGACGACTTTATAGACATGAAACCTGTGATGTGGGAACAAAAAAAGTTTACTGTCAATACTGGCTTCATTTGATATTGAGCTCCTAGTTTTACTTTAAATATTACAAAAGAAAATTAGATCCAAAGAAAAGTATACATGGGCGTTCGAAAAACAAGAAAAAATGAATAAGAAAACCTGATTTAAACCTGACGAAATAATACTCTGATTACATGCAAATAGTTTGTTGTTCAACGAACAAATCAGAACTACTTCAAATACACTTTAGTGGAGGCTACTGTAGAATTTCCTACAAATCTTGTGCGCAACATCATTGAACCATTATGTTCACCCATATAACGTCATTTTTCTTATCAGTACCTTGATAAAATAACAAAAAAGGTCGAATTATTATGGTTTCTGATGGTAAAAAAGTAACAATTATAGCTAGGAGGGTAGCCAAGAAGGTAGTGTGTTTTAATTCATACAGAAAAGTTTAAAGATAAATTTAAAAAGATATATCAAAAACTATAGAACTACTAAAAAGTTATATTTGAAATTGGAAATTGAACTTGGAACTTGTGATCTTTGACAAAAATTAATGATGTTCAAATAACTTTCCATTATCACAAAATTGATAGCTTTGTGGTCAAAAAAATGAAAAATAGATTTTGACACCTCCAGTTTCCGGTGAACCGTGTACGACTCACACAAAAAATAAATACATACATCGGAAAAAAAGACCAATTGAAATCCGAAAATCTAGTTTCCCTGTGACAGTTTTGACTTTTTGAAATATATGACACATTCGGAATGGATTTGATTTTTGAAAATGTTTTAATTTAAATTCCCGAATACTAAAACCAAACCAACGAACTTAATTGAACAAAGATACGGCAAATTAGCGGTAGAAAAAAAATAAATTAAAAATTGCATCACGATATGTAAATTAATCGAATGATTTTCAAAATAACATTGTTTATGGGATAAATCCTATTTATGTTAATCCATAAGTATAAACAGATCATAAAAAATTTTCATCAACGCCCTTATGTGTTTGTTTTTTAAAAACTATAACAGAGAGTAAAATGTTTAACAACAAAAGCTTTGGGATCCTCATGCTCAAGAAATATTTTTTTATCATTTCCAGGCAATGTCGTTCTTAAAAAATTGTAACTCTGAAATTTCCGGAACTATTAAATTACTTATATATTTTCAATATTCTATAATTGTGCCTGGGTTTAGAGATCCATTGTTTGGCCTACAAAAAGAGAAATTCAAATAAAAAACTAAAATTAAATTTTAATGAACCTTTTGAAATTAGGGTTGTATTGATGAAAAAGTGAATTCATAAAACGTTTTAAAACTAATAATCTGATTTTTTTGTCAAAATTATTTTCTTGCAATTCTGAAACCAAGAAACTTAATTGAACAATTTATAAAGTACTAATCTGAATGGAAAATAGTTTAAACGAAAGGAATAAAAAAATGAAGAAAAATGATAAGAAAATGGGACAAGTGATCATTTTAGTAAGTTTGAAAAGAGGCCAGGAAAAGAGTTTGGAACCGATTATTGATATTTGGCAGTCTATAAGAGAGAAAAAGAGAAAATACGGAAAGAATTGAGAGTATTAGTGTGTTCTATACACATTTCAACTGTATGAAACGGTTTCGAATGGTCATTCAAATATGAAATGATATCTAAAAAGGAAGGTATCATGAAACGGCCACTCCTTGTTAATCTTGAAGGTGAAATACAAATACTTAGTCATATAGGATTTTATTGGAAAAATATTCATTCTATTTTTGAGAAAATTTCCTAGTTTATCAAGTTCATGACAAAAAAATATTGTCCAAAAATAAAGTTTTGCTCATTGAGTTTTTTGAAACACGATCTACAGATTTTCGCATAAATTATGAAATTTTCTGATTGTTTCAAAAGTGAAATACTCAACGCAATAAATTGAATTTATCAAATTTTAAATATTAAACAATCGAACTGTTGCTATTTTTCTTTCTGTTCTTTTCATCTGAACATGAAAAATGTGTAAAAATCTAAATTCGTTCCTGAATTTTGAAAAAACTTCTAAACACACCATCGTCGGATTTTTCCCAAGAGCCTAAGATCCATGATGATTTAATTTTTAAGATAAGAGAACACCATCATTGTGCTCATTTATGTGAGAATAGGTAAATTCTTTACGTCCAAAAACAGAAAAAGGTTATCAGAAAGATAAGTAAAAGAGCATAAAGACAGTCTGACATTGAGATTGAGAGAGAGAACGAAAGAGTCTCTCTCTTATCGATTCATATGGGGCAAGGTGTTTACGATCCGAAGGGCAAAACGACGGACATCTAGGGAAATAAGTAATGGAGAGGAATGAGGGGAAAAGCCCGAACGATTGGCATCTGAAGACGACAATGATCCGATGGCAGATAACAAAATTAGACCGATGGCTATTGGGAAGGGGGTTTCAGATTAACACACCTTTAAATAAATGTTTGAAAAAAGGAATCCCCAAAGTTTTTCTAATTACGTGAGACTATAAAAATAGGATATATCGACAATTGACTATTGATTTTTTACCGGTTTCTACAAAATTTATTAAAATACAATAGCATTATGAACATAACAAATAAAAATTTGAATTTTTGTCCTATCGTATCGTAAACTTCTCATCAGTATTTGAAACTGTAAAATAATTTTTTAAAAATTTTATCAGGAACTTTCAAAGTATGACAAGAATTTAATTATCAGAATATCTAAATAATGAAAAATTAAATGAGAAGTTTATACTTTCCGTAAGAACTACAAAAGTGTACCTATGCATGCGCAAGGTTCAGTTCTTGTTTACACAACTCTCACAACTAATATCTTATTGAAACAAATAAATGAACCAGCACCGTATTGCACATACAACACGAGAAGCTTGATATTGAATAAAAAATTGCCACTTGAAGTCCTTAATCCTTCTGATTATCATAAACTCGAGTGGTTCCACTTTACGTTAAAGTAAAACTAGTTAATTAACGTTTGTTTAATACTTTTAACAAAATCCTTATAGGTTTTTTAATTATTAACTTTACTTCAAAAACAAATTTCAAATTTTTCCGAAGAAGTTTTCCTTTCATTCTTGCCTTTAAATTTCCGTTTTTTAAAACGTAGAATTATGATATTTTTTCTCACTTTTTGTGGCCGATTATCAGTTTGGATTAAACACATGATTGTATCAAAAACTCTTTTCGTCGACATTGAAACAATAATTCATGTGATGAAAAGTGTGGAAAAATGGCGGAAACTATGATATGTGTTGATGGGAAATCGGGTTTTCACGTTTTTCGAAGAGCCCACTTGTCGGTTCCTTATCAAATGTCAACACTTGGAGTGGAGAGAGGAAATTAATTGAAAATAAAGTGAGAAGTGGGCAGTGGTCAGTTCTAACTTGTTGAAAGTGTTTTGAATTGATATATTGAAATAAATATAAAAAGAAAAAGGAGAAAAATATAACAAAATGGTTTTAATGTGGGAGTTGGTGGGCGGTAACCGGCTCAAATTTTGTTTCATCATCTCCCGAAATTTTCAGATCATCGAAAGTTCACAATGTTAGACTATGACTGGTCTCTTTTCATGGACACTTTTTGAATAAAGTACGAATTGCTTTAACTGGCAGAATGTAGTTATTATAATCAGAGAAAGTAACAGTTGAGAATTCAAAGTCTAAAGAAATTTGATTGGAAAATGGTAAGTAGGAATTGATTGGTAAAACACACTATCTAAATGAGCACAACAACAAATTATTTGGTAGGGTGTCTGCTACCATCACTTATCAAAAAATTTAATCACTATTTTTTGTTGGTGTAAATATAAATTTCCTCAATTTAAGAATCTCCATTTATTTTTTACTGTAGCTAGCAATAAGAGGGTCGTTAAAAATTCCATTTTTATTTTATTTTCCCGAATACTATCAAAGTTTTTTATTTAAGGCCAGAAATTATATTCATGTTTCCGGCAGTTGCAAAATATTCAAATGAGCATCAACAAAAACTACACAGTTCAGCAAAGAAAGTTTAACAAAATGTTGCTCAAAATGCTGTCTATATGTATGTTTTTTTTCAAAATTTCCACAACAATCATGACGACATCAAAATTGAACAAGTTTGTCTTTGACGATGAATCATAAATCGCCTTTATCGGAAAGATTACAAAAGGTACATGGAAAAACTGCATTGATAATATTGGCAGAACATGGTTTTAGAAGATAATTTATTTCATCTTATAACCGCCTAAAAAACAGTTTCTAGAGCGGCTAATGTGGATTTTTAAGCAAATTTGGCAGGTTGATAACACAGTGAGTATTTTCAAAAATAACACAGCAAATGAAAATTTACATCTTAAAATGTTTTTATTGGAATTTATTTGTTTGCAGCTGTGCTTATTGCCATGATTGTGGTGAAAAATTGGGAAAAAATATTAAAAACTGCAGTAATACAAAACAACTTTTTTTCAATTTTTGGAATTTTTGGGATTTTTGCAAACTCCTCTTGCTTTTGAGTTATTTTCGTTTTAAAAATTGACGAAATTTTCCAGGAAAAACATGAAATTATTTATTTGTTTAATTATTTAAGGTAAGTATGTTTTTGCAGATGTACACGCGAGAGGGGAGAGAGGTGGACGGGGTTGAAGTGGGTAATAAGTTACATATTTTATATTAAAATGAATTCTTCAAAAAATGGCAAATCAAATGCGAGTATGATCATCGTCGACAATCATTTTCTCCGTGAGAACTTCACTTTCATTCGAATAATCAGCATACTCGTAATAAAAGACTGCAAGTAAAATGAAAACGAATATAACGAAAAGCATGATTCCTCCAAACACGAACATTTGTACGGCCTGGAAGATTTCAATTGGGAACTTTTTTTTTATGAAAAAAAAAATTTTTGGACAAAAAACTCACCACATCTGAAAATATATTCAACATGAATATAACAACAACAATGAGATCTCCGATGGCAGTAGTGAACAACCAGAGTGCCTGTACCACGGACTTCAACTGAGGAGACGCCTCGGTGTAAGCGAATTCAAGACCAGTGATACTGAACAAAACCTCTCCAGCTGTCAGAATCACGTACTGTGGAATTTGCCAAAGAATGCTGACGCGATTGTAGGATACGAGAGACTCGGTTGTTGCAAGGACTTCCTGATTTGGATTTGGATTTAGGAGTATTTTTTAAAGCAAGTTTGCATTACTTACTGAGTCATTTTTAGATCTTGTAGATACCGTAATCAAGTATTGTCCTCCCATATGGTCTTGCTGTACAGGCGGGAGATTCAATGGAGTGAAATGCTGCAGTTTTGTATTGAATTTTTGAAACAGTGTTTTTTTTAAATTACCGTTCTACTATCATCAGTATAAAATAAGCGATATGTTCCTGGTTTCATTTCAATTGGAGAATAAGTTCTACCAAAAGCGGTGACAGTGGATTTTTTTGAAAAGTCATGGACGTCAAGAGGGTTAGCATTACTTAATACGTAGAACTTTCTGAAAACTTTATCTTTGGATTTTATCAACTCAAATGTTTCAACTAACCCTTTTGCAGTTGGATCACAAACGTTATTGTTATCAGTTATCACATCTGACTCCACCTTACAAAGCGCAATTGCTCCAGAATATCCTTCGGTGCCGTTGCACTGTTCCCATGTTACATTTGATGGAATTTTATCACATGGGACAATCAAATTCAATCTAGAACATTGGAATATTAAAATTGCTCTACTTTCCTGAATAAAAACGTACCCCATTGAAAGTTCTCCTTTTCCACTTTTTGGTTTTTCTGGTCTTACTGCGTTGTATGCCCATCCGTTTGGTGATAAGGTCAGAACATATGAAGTTGCTGGGGCAAGCATTGGTTCAGCCGTAAACTTGGGACAGTTTGGAGCTAAACTGAAAATAAGAGGGAATTTATAAAATTTTCAAAGAAAAACTTTCAATAACGATTTTAAACTGAACCATTAAAATTCAAACTCACTTATCAAAAGTGATATTGGGTTGGAAAAAGTCGTCTCCGGTAAAACTGATTGGTTTTCTTACACTATCATCTGGAGCAATACCCTGAAAAAATAAAAAAATAAATTTTCAAATCAATCAATAACAACCGATTTCCGTAAAAGGTCAAATGGTTCTCGAGAATCAATTAAAACATTGAAATCACAACTAGGAATGGTATTGATAATTGTTAGATGTGCCTCATTTGCCATTGGAATGTACGGAAGAGTTGGCTGAAAATTTGAATTTTAATAATTGTAGATTGATTCAGAAATACTTACATTTACAAAAAGTTGAACAATTCCGCAGACGAAAAACGAAACTGCTGTCAAGATTCCTCCGCCAGCCATTTTTCGCAGCATTCTGAAAGTAAATTTGTTCCACTGAGCTCGATAGTTAATTCCGCAAAAAATTATTTTAGTATTGAGCCAAGTCAATGCAAATACCAAAAACTGGTTGAATATTTTAAGTATCACCAACTCTTTTTATTTCAAAAATTTTGCTGTTTCAATTACAATGGTCAATTGCCGTAATTTTCAATATTTGGAAACTTAGAAAAAGTTTTTGGGAATTTGATTGAGATCAAGGGACAGATATTATTTAGAAATTTTGAGAAGAATGTATTAAATATCAAAAATTTAGGGAGGAGACTTCGTTATACTGCTCGATTCTCAAAAGCAACTCACGTCATTTGGAATCCGAGTTTTTCAATTGTTGGGTAAACAATTGATTGGAAAATTGGAATGAAGAACAAAATGAGGAAAGCGTTCAAAACTCCCATCTGATCTGGCAATATCTCAAAACCGAAAACCTTTGCATCCATTCCAACTGCTTGCAATACCCACGTGGAACCTTGTTGATCATATAGCGCCCAAAACATTGGAACAGGAATCATCATCACAATAACTCGGAACAATCTCTTAATATCCTCAATGTATCTCCGTTGAGCACAGTTTCCATGAAGATTTTTGCATTCTGTAGAAAGTGCACAGTCATGACCATCAAGACTGTATTCAAGCCAATGAGATCTTTGATGAGTGGATGAGGATGAAGCTTTCTTGCGGAGTGCTGTCTGAAAAAAACTAGAATTGAAATGTGAAGGCTCATTGCACATGAGTTTTACAAGTACCGTTATAGTACCAATGACTTTAAAAATGATATTCTCCTTTGGAGGGACTTTCTTGTACCAGAAGCTTCCTGCCATGAACACCACTGAAAATAAATTCACATTTTTTCATTAGGTTACAAATGTCTGAAACTTACACGTGGCAACAATCATGAGAATTGCAGGAATACCAAATGCCAGCGGATAACATGAATCGTGTCCGAAACATGACATTGCTAAAAATTTCATATCAAAATAATTTACTATTTCTTTGATGCGCTACAATTAGAGAGATAATAATACTCAACAAAAAACTCACATCTGAAATAAGGAGTCAACCACATTGATATGAGAGATCCAGCATTGATTGAAAAATAGAACATTGAAAAGAAAAGTGAGATCATTCTTGTGTAATGAGCAGGGAATTGATCACCTCCAAATGCAGATACACATGGTTTAATACCTCCTGTTCCAAGACCAACGATGAGAAGTCCGAGAAGATCAAGAAGTCTTAATATTTCTAAGGTGTTATAACTGGAAATATTTTCAATCTTACGGATGATGACTGCTTCCACTTGGTGCTATCGACGAGAAGGCAAGTAAAATTTGTCCACAAGCATAGAAAATTGAAATGAAGAAAATGGTCCTAAAATGATTCAGGGTTTTTAAAATTGTTTTTTAGTTCTATTTCAAACGTCATTGACCGTCAGAAAGTCCGTAGTTGTTGATTTATATTCTTATAAATTGGGAACTATAAAAGTTTTGCAAACAATGTTATCTATAGTGTTTTCAAAACAAATTTTGCAACCATTAAATCCCTTTCAATTCACAACCTGCAGTTCAGCAACATTTTGTTCATTTCAACTTTGTTTGTGATGTTCGAAAATAGTTAAGTTGTTTTTCATACATCCATTGTTCCTTACCAAAATTTTCCAATGTATCCATCAGCAAGAATTGAGCCGAGAAGAGGGGAAGAGTAACAAATAACAGTAAATGCATGAAATAGTACTGTACTGAACGATTGACTGAAGTTCAGAATATTGAAGAAATATAGTGTTAGGACGGCTGAAAATAGATATGAATTTTGAAGTTCTGTTCAAACTGGAGCGGATAGAAAAACTTACCTCTCATTCCATAAAAACTGAATCTCTCGCAAAGTTCATTTCCCACAATCAGGAAAGTTTGTTTTGGCCATTTCTTGATTATGCCTCCCCATGTCTGGAAATCCTATGTAAATTCTCCTAACTTCATATGTAACTTACTGTAGGTTGATGATCAACAGGTGACCCGGGTCGAGGGTCATCGTGAAGGTGTGAGGCACCCATATACGATCGCCTATACAGAACGAATTACTGAAGAAGAGGACATCGAAATTTTGGGAAAAAAAACAAGACGATGATGACACGAGGAATGCGAAGAAGATGTTGAGAATTATTTGGTTGGTTACACACGTAACATAGTAGTACATATGGTTTTCAACACAGAAAAGGAAGGTTCTAAAATGCCCTCAAACCTGTTTTGGAATGAGAGGTCGGGAATGAGGGAAACTATTTTTCTTGGTGACACAGACAACATAGAAAAACATTATATGAGATGAAAAAGAAAAAAGGAAAAGCTGAAGCTTGATACATGTGTCTGAAGATTGTATAATTTCTCGATTTCGATTTTTTGTTGTTAAAACCCGTTTTCTCAATTTTTTAAACTATCAATTAAAATTATTATATTGTATTGAAGCTACTCAAAACAAAGAAAATTCTAGTTTTGTTTTAAATTTTCAAGCATCTAGTTTTCAAGTACAGGACTTTTTTAGGTGGAGGTAGTTCTAGTGAGTTAAAATTTTGAGATAATTCATATTGAGCCAAGATGACCAAATAGTTTTTTTCAAAAATCTTTAATTTGAATTCATATCAAGAAATTGCCCAAAAAATACTATTTATTACAATTTTCTAGGTTTTGATCATGGAAGAATTCTTCAAAAAAATCAGTCTCTCGAAAATTTGGCAGTTTGTCAAAACTTTAAATAAAGCTTTCAAAAATTATGAATATTTTGAAGTGTTTTAAACAGAATAGCCACTGGTGGTCCACTTTTGAAGCTGAATATTATTCGGAAACTCTTACAAACTTTTCAGTCACATCTGGATTTTTCAGGAAATAGATTCAATGAACAAAATTATTTTATTGTGCCAGATAATCTTGAAAATGAATTACACACCGGTTGATAATAAATAATGTAGCATAATGATGATATCAATCTAAACGTTTTATTTTATAAAATTTAATTTTTCTAAAGCCTAGCTGATGGGTTTTCAGAGGAAAGTTCTCAAAAAAAAGGTTATACCATAAAATTTTAGAAAAGTTGATCAATTGAGACGTTCACTTTTCTGCAATTTAAAAATCAAATTTCCAGTAATAGTGTACCTCTAACCTGTTTCAGACGTTTGTTTGACCTAGAAACTGTTCGTCAAACGACATCAACCAAATAGCTCAACATTTACAACAGGAAAACGCGTTTTTCAATGGTTCAGAATGGACAGGGAAACAAAAAAACTGACTTTATGGAGAAAAAGTTTTTGAACTGTACTGGGTGTAGTGCTTTGCCTCATAAATATTCAACGGTATTTTCTCTTGGAACATTGCGTTTTTTCGAGGTTTTATAGAGGTAATAGTTTTTGAAGAAAATAATGCAAAAAATAAGTGAAAACGGAATCTTTGCCTTTCTACAAAATAAGAATCTGTCTCAAGAACTTTGGTTCATGGAAATTTTTTTCAATCAAAAAATTCAATCAGTTGTTTTTTGTTGCAAATGACTCAATTTTGAGTAAGATCGTCGAGGATAAAGGAATCAGATAAAAGTCGGTAGTTCAGTAAAAACAAATAGAAAGTTGAATAACAATCGGAACAGGAAAGTATTGAATACCACAACATTCCGTGTCTATTCGTCTTTTTTTACGAAAAAAATGAAATGAATTTTAGAAAGACGCGTCTGAAATAGGAGACAAAGGACAAATGGAATTGGGGTCTTGAGAGAATTGCTGGTAATTTGGACAAAACTGTTTCAAACCGCCCCGAATTTTTGTTCATCTAATACCATAAATTGTCGCAATTGTGCAATTACAATAGAAATTTGGAGAATGAAAACTTTCAAAAGGTATTGTTGAGTAAAAACATGTTAGGAATTGGTTTTAAAATTGAAAAACCTAACGTTAATGAATTTTCCAAGAAACAGTAACTAATTGTTCTTGCTACATTGTTTGGAACAAAACACAGAATTCAGCTAGGATATTCAGTTTTTCATAACTTTTATGAATAAACTAGATATTTTAATCAATGGTATCATTTTTTACATATTGGGAAATAGTCTGCCGTGACTATAACAAATAATACCTACATGCGTGCCTCCAGAAACCTTACGTCTAATCGGCTAACCCAGGTATCTATTGCAAAGTTTTGCCTATTTCCGCACTTTTTGTTTGAACATGTCCTCTATGCTCCACTGTGAGCTAACTGTGAGTTTTTTAAATTGTGATCAACTCTAGAGCATTAACGGAAATTCACGAGTACATAGGACTCCTATGATATGAGGTTTTATTGAGTTATCAAAAGCCGGATTGACTTTATAGATCATGAAAAAAAATTTACTAGACGTTGTTTTCTGGTAATTTTACAGCTGCGAGAAAGAATTGTTTTGTGAAGAGATGATGATAAGTTTTTCAGACGAAAAAAAAATAATGCAGGTGTCATCTCTGTTCAGAAGAAAAATGAAAAGAAAAATTGACAAACTTGTAACCCAAACAAATTGATCACAATTCTATGAATAGAATCGGTTTGAAAAAATCTTTAAAATTAAAAAAAACCAATTTACCTCCGCTTTTTATTCTAGTGATAATGAGTAATGTAAATAACTTAACAGCTTCAAAACAAGATAAGGAACACATGGTTGGACTCTCTGTGAATTGGAAATTTTTGAGCTCGGAGCAATTGAAAATGTTTTAAGTCAAAACAATATATGTAGTTGAGTTATATGTTTTGAATCGTGAAGTTAATATTATCTCAAGCTTACAAATACCGTAATGATAGTAGCAAACATTTGGAAAAGTGAGCACGTGGTTATCAGATTATCCAGCTTAGTGGGCAAAGTGTCAAAAACTGCTTCCTGGCGCGCGAGAAATGTTTATTTGATTAGGGGTTCCGGACAGTAATCAAACATTCAAAAAACTAGCAATAGAAAAAAGAAGCAAATCATTTTGCTGACCAACACGGTGTTGGAAGAGCAAATATTTTGATGAATGCGAACAAAAATGAATCAGAAAGTGGTAAAGTTGGGAGAAAGGAATTGACGAGAAGCTTCTTTTTTGTTTAGATTTTGAGTATAGTTGTGACGTCCAGATGTTCAATTGGTACTAATGCACTTACGATCTGGAATTAATAAATTTAGAAATATAGATTGATTTTCGTATATTTTTAGTAACTTTAAAGCGGTCTGTAAAAACTGTAAAAACTTTTTTCCTTACCTTTGAAGAAATAAACGATTTCTGACCAAGTCCAGGTAGCGGTAGCTAACATGTCTTATTACTCAAAACAACTCAAAAGTACCTCAAAATAACAATTGTAAAATTTGACCTCTTAAAAATATATAAAAATGTCTATGCAGCACTGTTAAAAAATTTCGCTCTAGATGCACTTGGAAAATTGGAGATATTGGCTAAATTTTTTTAAAAAGATTTTACCAACATAAAGAATTTTTTTGAGCATTCTGAATTCTGAAATCATCATATTGAGCCAATTTACTTTTATAAAAGCAACTCAAGCATTTACTATAAAAGTTGCAAATGTACCAACATTCCCAGTTGGAAAGGTCCTACAGAAAATGCGCTATTATAGTGTTTAATGGTTTTGAAGGTTTATTATTAACTTATTTATTTTATAACACATTATTATAGTGGGATACTTAATTATTCATGGTAATACACATTTTTTTTAAAGCTAATTCATTTCAACACCCCAGACTAGAGAAATGGTTTTGTTAATTACTTCTGTTTTATGTAAATTCAGTGAAGTGGAAAGTGTATTATCTCAAAAGTTTGAACTTTATAATATGCTCTGCATCATATTTTGTTCTTGAACTAAAATCATCTCACACGTGAGTTGCTCATTCCTGTTTTTCGCTTCAAGAATGTTTGATATTTCTTTTCTTTTTATTGGAATAAACTCCATATTGACATTGTTGGGATGTTTTATTAATTTGTTTCTTTGCTATTTAGCCATATTTCAAAGCCCCAAAGCAATTAGAACTTACTCCCTTGTTTTAATTAATATAACTCTAACAAATGTTGGAGCGTGTGTAACTGGATTTCTTCTGGATCAGCGAATTATTCAATCAGGGAAATCGATGTTGTACGTCTCATACGGATATTGTTCACTTCTTGGCGAGGGGTTTTGTTTCAATATGTAAGTTTCAATTACTTTTTATATCTCGATATAAAAGTGGATTCCAGATTCGCAGCCTATCTTCATTTCCATACCCACGCTCTATGGCTTTTGTTTCTCTCTTTTGTATACCGATATTATGTGATTATTCGGCAAGAACCAACAAAAAAAGTTCTTCAAATATCAGTTGTCATAGTTTATATTCCTTCTTTGATTCAACTTATATCAATGTGCTTACAAGAAATGAATTTTGATGAGCTTCGAAGCTTGTCCAAAGAAGTCGTTCCACAATACAATCTGACTGGATTAACCATCACTGGAAGTCTTGATTTCTTTACATTTGCACCGTTTTATTGTTTGGTTCATATGGCAATTATCAGTTTTCTTATTGCTATTGGCATTCATATTTTGAGAAAAATGATTATTAATCGAATGGTTTTGAACGGAGTAGATGTGACGATCAGATCCAGAAACTTACACGCTCAGTTGTTAAGGGTAATTTGAAAATTTAAACATTAAGCAAAATGTAGCTAATCCTAGAAATGAGTGATGATTTTACCGCAAAAATTGACTGGCCGGAAAAAAAGGAAAAAGCCGAAGGTCGGCTCAGTGGCTGACGAATGGAGCTCCATCGCGACCCGTCTGATCAGACGGGTACAGCTAAAAGGGTAGCCGCAGTTTATTTCCCCAAGAGTTAGGTCACTTTTCACCTTCTTTGATTAGTCGTGTAGTATGTACCTTTACTTCAAATGATTATTACTTCAAACTATGACCAGAGACAGCTAATTTTCTCACGTAAACTCAATACGAACATGAAGCTCCTTTTGATACACATTTCACAAATTGTTCACGCTTCTCTGAAACTGTTTGTTGTTCTCCAACTTGAAAACACCAATGAGCACATATTTGACCATATAATTGTCAGACCGTATCAACCAAAAAGAGGATACGTGATAAAATTCAAATATACTCAGAAAATTTTGAAGCATTCAACACCAAAGGCTAACATTTCTGACAATATGTCATCTCATTTGAGATCTTTGAATGTGAAACTCATAGACTACAAAATGTCACAAAGTTATTCAAGCGCTAATATTTTATGAAAAGTTCAATTTGGTGTTTTACATTTCACATTTTGAAAATACAATAACATGTTTAACTTGAACGTATTATGTAGTTCCAAAAAATCAATGAAGCACAAAATGAACGTCTATAACTATAATATTATTTCAGACACTCTCATTCAAAGCTACCGTACCTATTATCTATTATTTTGGATGCATATTCTTCATTCTTGGTAGAATTTGGATCAATCCAATTTTTGAATTTTCAATATTTGTTCCAACTGTAATTGTTCCCGTACTCACTCCACTTTCAGCATTTATTCATGTGGCTCCGTATAGAGATTTTGTATCGAAAATGTTTCATGGAAGGCCCAAAAACAAAACTGTGAACTCTATTTGTATTATTCCAATTATTTCACATTAAAATTTTATAGTGTTTTGTATATTGACAAGGCGATTTGAAGTTCATACCATCACATTTTCATTTCATAGTTATTTTCAACGTTTTCTTGATAATATCTTCTTTTTCAACCGGGTAAAAACAAAAATACAGTTTCAACATAACATCTTCACCCCCAGCAATTGCCACACAAACTTTCTGATATTTCTGATCAATAAATAATTTTTAGTAATACATTAAACCTTTTTTGAATGTGCACCGGGTGAACGGAAATCATTTTTCATTGAGTTTTGTTATTGAAACGTTTTTTTTTCAAACATTATGTTTAATCGATTTTTTTTTAAATATTTGAAATGCAATACGATTTATTTGTTTCAAATCTAATAAAGACCCTCCAAATCTCCACCGAATATTCCAAACGTTTGTATGTATTTAAATCGAGTAATCTATAGCAAATGCTCCTCATGTCCACTGAAAAAGCCTAGAATACAAAATCCCTACCATGTGGAAAATACTTTTCATCTATGGTTCCATTTTCAAATATTTGATGGCTATCATCCATCTTCTTTTCCCACTTTGTAGCGCACGAAAAACATTTGAAATGGTTTGAAGATTCAAATAAAAAATAATTCCAAATTTTCAACAAAACATAATATCTCTGCAACACTAAAGTGTTTTTGATATGATCCCGTTGATTACTGATCCCCCATCTCAACGTCATATCACCTTGAAGTTCCATTTCTCGCTCTCCATCAAATGTTATTTATATAGCCACGTTTGATATGGTGTTTCACTGCCCCTTACCATCCATTTTTGTTATCAATATGACCCCCACACAGAAATGGATGAGTACGTTGCGCACCCAAACTGATAAAGGATCCTGTTTGATGGGAAATGTACCATAATTTATTTTGACTGTTTAGTGGCAGATTTCTAGTCACGTGCCTACGATATTCAGGATTTCTCCCTTGTGGAATGTTATTTGACAGAAAAATAGGGTTCTATAATTATTTTAAAGTTAAAAATTCAGAGAAACCTACTTTTGAAAGAGATAAGCAGAAGAAAAATGTTCTGGGCATCAAAAAGATCTCGTACCTACAAGCATATCTACTGTTAAAGTAATTTTATGAAACTAACTGAAAACAAGAGAGGCATAAACCAAAAGTGGCACTCCGTCACAACATGACCGTTCAGTAAATGGATTGCAAAATGAGCAACAAACTAATTTCTACTGAAGTAATTGATTTTATAGTTAAAAAAAATAAAATTTTCTCTCCCAACTCGTAAAAATCTGAAATTTTTGATCTATCAATCGGGGAATTGAAAAAATCTTCAATAATTATATAATTTTACAATAGCCGAATTTAAAAATTACCGACACCTCGATATTTTTGACAAGTGTCGAATTCCAGAAAAATTTGAATTTCCGCTTAACCCTGGTAGGCATGCACATAGGCAGCTAAGCTTTATGTACCCAAAAAGGTTTTCCTGTCTATCAGAGACAACTGAAAAGCATATCTTTTAATCTTAAAAATAACTATTCATTTTCAGCATTACAGAAGAAAAAACCCCAATTGTACACTTTTTAGTTGTTAGTGTCTTACGAAAAATATATAAAAGATCAACAAAATAACAGAGGAGCGGGTGACTATTGAAAGTCACAGAAAATTGAAAAATTGAACCACTTTATTTGTAGTGAGTGTAACTAATCGTCTATACTGGCAAAAATAGACCGACTTGCACGTTTTGACAAAGAAGTAGTGACCATTTGAGGAAAACAGAAAACAAAGGAAAAAATAAGAAACGAAAAAGCAATGAGCAACTAAAAGAACATATAAACATGCACCGGATATCATCATGAGTCAAAATGTTCAGTGTTTCCAAAAATTTCACGTGAATACCATTTACAGTATCAACCATAGGACACAGGCTATTACACAATTCTTTCGAGGAGAAGTTAAAACTGTGTAATAGGTCAGAAGAAGTTGAAGTAAAAATGAAGTTGACATCATTATCTAAATGACTTGACCCACCCAATCAAGCTTTCTCGAAAATCTCGAAAATTTGTTTTTCTCCGATAGGCGCGGTTGATAGCTTATTTTATAGAATTTTAAAGCAGCCATGATGTCCAGAAACGGTCAACCCTAAACATTTACAATTTTCATGCTTTCATCCTGTTTTCGTCGATTGGACAGTCAAGCATGACGGATTCAGAAGACGGTTTCGGTGGAGTGGACACAAAGGAAAGTGATTGAAATGCTGAAAAATATGGAGAAAAACTGAAAGAAAATGTTCTTTGAGCTTGAACTGTTGGAACATGGCGATCATAAGACTTTTTGGGTATCGCATGTACCATATCTCCAGAAAGTTTCAGTTGCAAGAGAAAAAGGGTCAAAAGTTAAAAACTGCTAAATGCCAGGAAATGATGGAGTAGATTTTTTAAAGAGGGGTGAACTTGTGAACTGTATTTTACAATTGAAACATTCAATTTATCACGGTTTAACTTTTCCACATTTTTAGACTGATCACAAAAAACGGAACATGAATAAAGCTTTTTCTGTTTTTGCGAAAACTGCAATCATCACATTTATACATTTCTCATTGTTCGGAAAGTCATTACACAAAAATACTAATCATGAAAAGCTGGCAGTAGGCACGCCACAAACGTAGGTCACCTTGTTCCTACGTGTAAGGCTTCGGGAATACATATACTTTTGTTTATGAATCAAAATACTAAAGTAAGTGACGGAAATCCATTTCTCCCTTAACTATTAAACACCCACAGTTCGTTAAGTTCCTCATTGGCCGATCAGTTTTAGATTTGACCCGCCGGTACACGATGAACCATCTAGATAGACCGTACTCTAACCAATCCAATATCTTCTCTATTAGGAAAGTGTCATAAATCTTTCAATTTCCCCCGCATTTCCATGTGATAAGTACTTTCATCTTCACATGGCCGGTACACGTGCAGTCTCTCTCACACAGATATTTTAGATGACGTCTCGCGCGCAGGATTCGTCCATTTCATCGTTTTCTCACATTTTTCAAGTTGTAATAATATAGAAGCAATCCAGAGCTGGTTGGGTAAATTAGGGTACTTATGGGGCAGCAGACAACACACGCATTGACGTAATCCTTATCACTGAACAGGAAAGAGCAACGAGCACTGGCAAATAAATAGTGTGCCCTTGTAGGGTTATGTACCAAATGTTTCAGGCTCCAAGCTCAAGAAATGACCTGAACAAAATGTATTCTTCATATTTGATGCAAGTGGCTCCAAAAGAGGATTGTGGTTCTTTCAAATTTTGGATGAAACATCATGAAATATATATTCTGGAAGTATTGGAAACTTGTTCATATTTAAAAATTGCAAACCAAGACCCAAGAAATTCAACTAGACTTTGAATTCAATAAAATTCATTTCATGAAGCAATGTTTGAATTAAACTGTCAGTCCCCTTTAAAGTAGTAACTGCTACTCGCATACATAGTCGTGTCGTGCCGGCGGTTATAAATCATGGCGAAGATATGGGGATCGCGCCAGCGCGAACCATCGTTTTTGATAACAAGTGATATCAATTTCATTGCTTTCTTATTCATCCGATCATTCTGCCTCTCTTGTTAGTGGTTCACATGGTTTCCTAAATAATGAGAACAGATTCGTGTATACAGATTTCGTGTGTGTATACTACTATTGATTATATGTGCGTCTGAAGTGTAAAAAGTCTTGTAATAGTTAACACAGATGGTGGCGCCAGAGAGAAGGAGTCAATTGTCTAGGGTTCTAGGAAACAAAGGACTTAACAGGTTACTGTAGATTCCAAAAAGTTGAGCTATGGGGATTGTTTTCTAAATAAATAACACACTTGAACCAATGTGGAATTGAGCTCAACAATGAGTTTTCTAATAGTTTTTTAGTTTTTGAGGACTTAAATAGGTTTCCTAAAGGCTTCTCTCCTATTTTTTTGTTTTGCTTTAGGCCTCCAAAACTGACAAGAATCGGGGCTTAGGGGTCTGAAAGATTTTTAAGATTTTTTGAAAAACATAAAAAATAATTGAAAATCTTTTTCTTACTAATAATATGTTACAAATCCCAAAGAATAAATCAAAAATAATTAATAATCATTGTAAAAAATAACTGTCCAATATGTGTCGGCTCGTGAACTATTAAACTATTAAAAATGACCAGTACACTTCACTGGTCAACGCCCTTTTCTCAATGATCTCTCTGGAATTGGCTCCATTTGATCCGTATGACTAATGCCTCACAAACAGCTCAGAGATCTTAGTCCGTACTGAAATTGGCGTCACTTCCCTTAGCCCCCCGGAACAGTGTGTATAGCCCCTCCTTCTTCTCCGCCGAAGGTCTTGGTGGAGGGCGGGGCGAAGACGGTTGATACAAAAGTGACTGAAGGGAAGGACAGAATCAACAGACTATCTGCCATTTTTTTGTATAACCACAAACCTACAAGTGCCATCTAGCACAATCGACTCTCTGAACATAATGTTCGAGATTTTCACTCAAGGCTTTTCCCTTCTCAATCTTCTTTCTATTCTTGCATTTTTTACTACAGTCGGTCTTTTCTTCTGTGGAATGTAAGTGGATTTTTATTCAAGTTAAAATTATTTATATTTATTCCAAGTATTTCAGTCCAATATGTCGACAAATCTGGAAGAGAAAAGACACAAAAGAAATCTCTGGAGCTCCATTCCTAATGGGAGTTGTTGGAGGATGCTGCTGGATGACTTATGGATGGTTAAAAAATGATGGAACTGTGAAATGGGTTACCGGATGTCAAGTGATTCTGTACACAACATACACCATCTTCTATTGGTGCATGACCAAGAAGAAGCTCTACATTTCTTTGAAAGTTCTCGGAGTTATTGGAATCTGCACGAGTTTGGTGCTCGCTGTTCACTTCTTCGGAATGAAGATCTTCCATCCACTTGGAATCGTTTGCCTCACCCTGAACATTGCTGATTTCGCAGCTCCTCTTGGTGGAATCCGAGTCGTAATCCGTCGTTGGGCAACTTCAACTCTTCCACTTCCATTGTGCATTGCCAATTTCCTTGTGTCAACTGAATGGTTCCTGTACGGTCTCCTCAAGAACGATTTCTACCTTATTTTCCCAAATGGAGTTGGATCTCTTCTTGCTTTCATCCAACTTCTCTTGTTCATCGTTCTTCCAAGAAAACCAGGACAACGTGCCCCAATCGTCAGACTTTGGTTGTGGATCCGTGGAGTCCGAGTGGAAGAGACCAAAGGTACATTGACCGAAAATCTATCAGAAATTGATAAGCACCTAGTCTGTAGAAAAAAAAACAAGTAATCTTGTTTTTTGATCAATTTATAACCAGGAAGCATCTTTTTCTTACTGATAGCAAAAAATTGATAGCAGAAAACATAATCATTTTTTCTTTCAGAAATTGTTGCCGAGCTCGGAGAATGTGATGAGAAGGATGACAAGAAGATGAACAGAGCTCAGAGATGGTCCCAAAAGATCAAGATGAATGTTTCCACTGTTGCTGAAGAGCTTGAAAATGTCATCTACCAATTGCCAACAAAGGATCAATTCGCTTATACTCATAAGATCGGAGATGAGGATTCATCCAGTGAGAAGACTGTGGAAACAGTTGATGAAACTAAGAAGGCTCCAGTTACAGCTGTAGATAAATTGAAGGATGCTGACAGAGAAAGGAAAATGAGAAACGCATTGCGAGCAGCACAGGATGCTCGAGAAAATGCTCTCCGAAGAACCATCAGCTCACCGGATCTTTCCGAGTAACTTTCATATTTTGATCTTCATCACCACGTTCATCTCAAGCTAAGAGCTTTTTTCTCGAATCTCAATCTCAACAAGACTAGAACAAACTGTTCTATAATAATTCAATTCAGTCCCCCATGTTGCAAAGATACCCTTCTTTTTCATGTTTTTAACCCATTTTTATTACATTTTTTTGATGTTTTTTTCATGATGACCCGCCTCTACTTGAGGTGACTTGACACTGTAATTGTGTGCAATTGACTTTTTGCTTCTATGACTCTCCCATTCACTTTTTGAATGGCATAATTTACCGAATGACGGGTGCCTTCTTTTTTGAATTTCTCATAAAGTTTTAAAGCTTGATCTTTGTTTTAAATCGATTTGAGCTGGACAACCCAGCTCCGCAGCTGAAATTAGGGGGTTTAAGAGATAAAGTTGGCATCTGACGAGTTTACCAAAAAATTAATCTAAACAACAATTAATTTGAGATTTAGTGGTTCTGAAAATCCAAAAATTACATAGATTTTAGTGGGACAACTTAAAATATAATACAATGAAAAATATAATGCATACAAATCGGATTCTCCAACGAACACCGATTTTAAAAAGAAAACTTCAATGAAATTCAAGATATGGCATTTTTAATACTATCTAATTTTCGAGAGTAATTAAACCATGTTGGTTTCAGACTAAATTCCGCTCTGTAAAGCATTCCTGCTTTTTTAATGTCAGATTGTCTTCAATTTTAAATCCGATAAAAGATCCTCGTAGGTACAGAATAATATTTCATTGTAAAGAAAAATAGCGTCAAGTTGCAAATTCAATCAAGATGAACAAAAAGTAAATTGCGAATATCATATACCTATTTATTTCAAGAGTTAATTGTGACCGGAATCCAAAGTTCCACTCAAAATAAACATATAATTCACGTGTTTCTCATAAATTTCGTCCATAGATCCGTCAAAATGTGTGACTCACAGAAGGAAATAAAAACATTCATATTTCAAGAAAACATAATATCTAAATGTAGAATACGACAATGGATAAATTTGTCGAATTAAAGTCTTTTTTATTTTTCTCTCCCTTTTCAAACAAAAATATCTAAAAACCGGTTAAAATTTGAAAATCATTTTCAACGGAAGATGATCACCGGGATTTTTAAATATATATTATTTGAACTATCATTTATCGTTATTTTTCAACTTTCTGAAACGCGTACTTAAAGGCACACGGAATTATATAAATGGGTCTGGCTGACAGATAAAGCTTACGGTAGCTCAAAAAAAAATTCAAACCATAAAATTTTAACGCGATGAGACCCTCTAAATTAATTCGTGTGCCTTTAAGAATGCTAAAATTGAGGAATTATATGTAATAATTATTATATACCTAGAAATTCAAATGTTCACTAGATTTCCAGTTTATTACGTTTCTGAGATTCAAATTAAATAAATAGTATTTTAATCAATTCTCAGACTCTGATGTGCTCTTTCAGATCAGCTCAGTGACTCATAATCTAAATGTTTTCAAATCATAATTACGTAACAATTACGCAAGAATTGTGCAAACCCTGATAAGCCGTGTCATAACAAGCCATAGAACACATTTATTATTTCACACGAATGGCAATCAAATACTGAAGAAAAATAGGAAGAGTGGAGTAGTAGAAGGGAACTAAAAAAATCGAGTAAACACTAATCAATCACAGAAAAATTAGAACGGGGGATTGAATATCGAGTAGTAAGTTATGATAAAATCACGTTAATATAACGTATATATTTTTCTATGCTTATGCATTGTAAGCATTTGAGGTGACACGTCCACCAGTTCCAGTCCAGTTGGTGTGTACCCATGTACCTGGCTTGGCGAGAAGCTCGTAGGTGTGGGCTCCGAAATAGTCTCTTTGGGCTTGAAGCAAGTTAGCCGGAACTACCTGAAAGTATTCATATATGTTTCAATGACCATTAATAGTTTCTAGTTGGCAATGCCGGTCAAGTTCGTCAAATTGCTGACCGACTGTGATTGCACGTGTGCAATTCAAAAACACACCGCGGATCACAGAACAAATCTGATAGGGGACGAAATGAATTTCACGTGTTACATTTGATTTTTACACTGTTAAAGGAAAGTTTCAGTACAGCCAGAGGTGAAAGTCGAAGAGAGTAATGTTAAAACAGTGTAAATTTACGAACCTCACTGGTGTATCCATCATAGAAAGCGAGGGCCGATGAGAATGCTGGAACTGGAATTCCGAGACGAACAGCTGCACACACAACAACACGCCATGAATCCTGGAAAATCAGATTTACATATTTTAAAATTAATTGTTGAAGCAGTTAAATGTAGAGTGATGTAAGTTTGTATTTTATTATATTTTAAAATACTAAGACTGGCCCCAGATGCCGAAATACCACAAATTTTTTTTTATTACCGCGCTTTTGTCTCTAAAAATATCAAATCTAAAAAATTAACCGTTCGTAAAATTCTACAAGAAAAAAAAAATATATTTTTGGACTTTTATGATATTTTTCTTCATTAAAATTTGGAAAGAATACAAAAAATAAAGCCGTCGAAACTGAAAAGCCGTCGAAACTGAAAAGCCGAAGTGCGGCATGGCGGAATTACAAAAGCGCGGTGATTCTAATGGGAAAGAGTTGTAAAATCGCAAAAATCATCGATGTTTTCTTCAAACTTGATGTTTTGTCTTCGTCTTTCTGTTGTGGTATCTTGGTATTTGGGGCCAGTCAGAGTATTTTAAAGTGAAATCCCCATTGAGTGTACTTCACATTTAACATAAAAAATATAAGGGATTTTAAAGCATTTGGGCAGCAAACTAAAAATATAAATTTGTTGCAAATTTTGTTGTCTTTTTTGAAAAGGAAGTAGAATAAATCATAAATCATCGAATAGTAAATATTTCAAGAAACTTCCAATCTTCTAAACATTGATAACAACAAACCTGCGCTTCGGTGATGGCCTTGGTGAAGAAATCATCGAGAAGAAGATTGGAAAGTTGCTTGTTCTTTTGGAAAGCGTGTTCAATGTCTCCGAGGAATCTGAAAATATTAATATACTTCAATATAATTATTTTTATACAAATTTTTATTTACCTTGAACGAATAATGCATCCTCCTCTCCACATCAAAGCAATAGCTCCAAAGTTCAAATTCCAGTTGAATTGTTTAGATGCTTCGGCAAGAAGCATAAATCCTTGAGCATAACTGACGATTTTTGAGGCGTAAAGAGCCTTGCTGATTTGCTTGATGAAGACTCTTTTGTCCTGAACGACGGTATCTGGTGAGACTTGTGGACGAGGAAGTTGTTTCGAAGCACGAACACGTTCATCCTTCAGAGCAGATAGACATCTGGCGAAAACGGCTTCTCCTGAAATAAAACCAAATTATTCAGAAGAAAAAGAAAACTAGAGTGACTTTGAATTTTGAGAGAAATATGGCCTTAAAATAAAGCTGCGGAACTAAGTTTCAAGAAAAAATTAGAAAAGTCCTAGAAGTAACGGTTTTTTAAATCAAATATGCCTGAATGGCAGAAAACAGTCTCAATTTGCCGATTATAACTTTTAAAATATTTATAGAACTTTTCTAAATTATATTTTAAATTTTGCAAAATAAATGTGAATTATTTTCGAATTCCCGCGCAAATGTGGCGTAGTTTTTGGCATTTTTGCGTTCTCCGTTAATACTTACAGCTTTTTCTTAATTATATAATTTGAAACATAATTTGTCAATTTTCAGAATTTTTTTCGTAAAAATTGTTTTCTTTTAAAATTCAAAATTACAAAAACAAAGAAAAAAATGAATAAACACCAATAAGCATTGGAAGTCCGAAATAACGTTTTTTGCGAAATCGAACGAAAATTCCTTTAAAATTTACAACAATTCTATAATTGTTTTTAGTTATATTCGGTATATTATGACTGTTTTTTGTGATTTAGGAAAATACCCGCAGATGATACTCTACCTTCAAAATATCTAGAATGTTTTGAAACTTTGAAAGAATATTGATATTCATTGTATTTTCAACATACCGATAAGAGTAACAGGAAGTCCATACTCAAGAGCAGCGAAACAAGTCCATTTTCCAGTTCCCTTTTGTCCAGCAGAATCACGAATCTTTGGAACAATTGGCTCTCCTTGCTCGTCACGGTATTTCAAAATATTAGCGGTGATTTCAATAAGGAAAGATTCCAATTCTCCTTTATTCCAATCATCAAGAACTTCAGCCATTTGATCGTGATTCAGCTCGACGGCCTTGCTCAGAAGATGATATGCTTCAGCTATCAGTTGCATGTCTCCATATTCAATTCCATTATGAACCATTTTCACGAAGTGACCGGATCCAGCGTTTCCTACCCAATCACAGCATGGTTCTCCGTTTGACTTGGCAGCGATCTTTTGGAAGATGTCTTTCAGATGTGGCCAGGCTTTTGGATTACCTCCTGGCATAAGAGATGGTCCAAAACGAGCTCCTGAAATTATATAACATACTTAATTGTGTACTAATTTTGAATCGAAAATGAAATCATCCGTGCATTCTGTGCTTATCTAGAGCACAGCTAAGACTGATATCATGTTCGGAACATTTTTTGAACGGGTCTAAAACTGTTATATCGCATTGCTTTCTAATTAGAAAAAAACTATTCAAGATGTTCTAATACACCAACTTCCGTGTTGTTTTTACTATACGATTGTAGCGCTTACCAAATGCATATAAAATATTCTTCTGACTATTTTTGTATTTATTATCTTTTACATTTTATATTCTCTCTTGAGAAACCGCTATTAGTTTTATGTATCAGATATCTCGTTTCACACATATTTACCAGACTAACAATTATGAACATATCCGTTACCGCATTTCTTTCAATTTCCTTGTGTTTCTAATCAACATACGTATCAGCGAGAAGCCGACATAGGATGGGGAATTGGCTCTCTATGTCTTCTTTTTCTTTTATTGGAAATGGAGGGGTGGTTGTAGAAAATTGGCAGTTTTTTTTGGAAGAAAAGAGAAGTTTTGTTTCTTTTTTTGGCACAACACCATCTGGTAGTCCAAGTACATAACTTTGTGACTAAACTTTGGAGACTAAACAAAATTTAAAGCTTTTAATCCAAATTAGCTAAGATACGACATTTATTAGGATTAAAATCGAACTGTGGTCTTTCTTAAATGTTCGGCAAGCAGTCATGACAAAGATTAAAACATAAATGTCTACACCCGAAATGCATGACAATTTCAATTCCATCTTTAATCCGTTAAATGCTTCCTCTTGTCATTCTCCCCTGCCATCCACCCAAACGACTTTCGATCCATTTTTTCTTGGATGTCAAGGGTTTCAGTCCCTTGTTTCCAATTTCCCGTGCCCTTTCTCTCACTGATTTTTTTCTTCATTTTTTCGCCCATTTCTCCAGATGTCTTTCTCTCGGGATTCACAACGACAACGACGATAAAACATCTAACGCTTTGGTCGATAAAGGCTGTAAGCACGGAGAGTGCTATTAAGCAAGAAGAGATTCATCTCTTGTCAGCTCTCACTAGTGAATACCTACAAATACCTACTAATTAGCTTCTCAATTCATACAAGATGATGCGAAGGTTATTTCTCCGAAGTTATACTTTTGGTGAGTGATGTAAATAAATATATAAGTAATTTCTTCAAATTTATATTCCTTTTGGAAATTTATTCATAAATTCATCTCTCCTCAAAATATATGTCACATCTCAATGCGCATTCAATTAGAGCTCTTCTCTTTTTCAATCATACACTTGCATGTATAGGTATCTCAAAACTCCTCCTCGTTGTCAGATTCTCTACTTCTCACAGACTATTTCGCGACCAAATTTCCTGATTTCATTCTACGCCCTCAGACAGGAAAGACAAAGCACTCATATTTTTTGTTAGTCTTAAATCTCGCAGCAGGTGTATTGCAAATGATTTCATATAAAAAGTGATGTTTCGAGTATTTCCATGGTCCGGATCATATTCTAGTAGTGCTGGTAAGTCTGTGTTCTGATTACATGTTCTGCTAAACCTAATATTATCAAAAATAAAATAGCAAGTGTGAAATTTTCGAGAAGTTTCAAAAATACTTTCGTATATACACAAGAATTCTTATTTTTGATTGAAGTCTGGAAGTCATATGTATTTCATATTTTCTCATAACACTATTTTCAAATAACATTCGCCAAAAGATAACATAATTACCGTTGCTGGAAAAGTAGGCAAAATTTAGCAAATTTTATCATTGAAAAAACTCGAAAAAGCAGAAGAAACAAAGAAAGATACTTGGAATTATCATATTACAACGAGTTTTCAAGTTCTTCTAATTGTATTTTATTTTTATTTCTAGTGAGGGAGAATAATTATAGCTCGAGAAGATCTAGATTCATGTGTTTAATTTTGTCGTTTCTTTTCATTTCTCTTGGTTTTCTTAAAAAATAAGGAAGCATATGGCGACCCAGACTCTTTTCTCCAGTGGCGACCCAGACTCTTTTCTAAAATTTCCACTTGGCATGTAATCGGAAACCTAGCAACACAAGTTTTCCTGTTGCTTCGCCTTCTGAATGCTTTTCCATGGGCACCCATTCAAATACTTCTTCTCTCACGCCCGTCTCACTCGTTCGTCCTGCGTCTCCAAACTTTTCTCCTGTCCCCATTCATCTCTGCACTTGCCCATTTCCCTTTGCACACCGAAATCTACATAACATTATATAGCACCACCAACACCAGAGTCGTCCGTTATACTTGTTCGTCATTTTATCATCGGACAAAAACGAGCGAATTGCACACGAAAAACGCGGGCTTTCTGACATACAAAAGTGCGCGCTCTTCCCTCCCGTTCCTATACTTGAAGCCTCTGATAGAGTCCGTCGCTATTGGATTTATGTTCTCTATTTTCAATATGCATTTCGAAGCTTAGTTGGTTGAAACGAAGCAATAAGCCAAGTTATTTAATTCATACAGTAAATGGGTAAGACTGAGAAACATTTGAGTTGAAATCTAGTATTCTACATTTATTTGGACGTATCAATTTCTTTTAGATGCCAACACTCCCTCTGCATCTGGAGGTGATCCAAAATCAGGAGATTCTTCAAGTGAGAAGCAATCACATCAAACTCCTACTCGACACCCTCCATGGCTCCGTTCTTCCTCTCAACCTGCCACGTGGCGTAACAGCGCCTCATGTAAGCCTCTAATCCTTCCCCGACTTAATCCTATTGTTCTGACACCCATTACACTTCATTTCAGTCAACGAGATCAGTGACGGCAATTGGACATACTGCATTGAAACGCAAAATACTGCGTAAGTGATTACTTTTTTTTCATCATTCATTGAACATATGATATTTAGCCCTGCTGTAAAAGGATTTGGGAATGTTCCAATTGTCAGTTACGACGTTATTGAAGCTATGGGTGATAGAAAACTGAAAGTATGTACCGTGACATGGAACATTAACGAAAAAGGTGTGAAAATATTGAGCCATCTCGCTCAGAAAATAGCAGAACGAGGACAAGAAATGGATAGTGATATATTTTTCATCTCATTGCAAGAAATACCTTCCACAGCACCGTTAGTTCCGAAAACTATTAATTTTCGATTAACTAAAATCAGTTTCAGAACTTTTCATGAAGAAGCATTACGAATTCTTGAGCCAGTTCTCAATGGTCATCGTCTGTACCTTTCACATAGAGCCTGGAGTCAAATGGTAATAGTCTTCATTCGACAGAAACATCTTCGATATGCAATCCGTGAGTTCAGATCTTATAATCTAGAATCTAATAGTTTAAAATTTCTAGAACCACAAGTATCATTTATCGCATCTGGTGCAATGGCAAAACCAGTTCGAACGAAAGGTGCAATCGCGGTATGTCTTCGTTTATATCAGCGATTTATAGTGCTTATCGGATGTCATTTATCACGTGAGTGGTCCCTTACATTGTTAGACTAATGATGAGAACACAAAAATGTTATATTCTTACAGATGCAACACCACAACAACGTATCCAAGACTACGCTAAAGTGGTCCGCACTCTTCGTTTTCCTCAGCTTGCCAGATTTCATGCACATGCAAAAGACGAAATTTTTGGTTCTGACGTAAGCGCCTCTGAAGGGCGACACTTCCTCCATAAATCATTTTCAGGTGGTGCTTTGGATTGGAGATTTGAATTTCCGGGTTACTGTAGAGAGCAATGTAGACTGGAGAGATCCGGAAAAGATTACAGAGAAAACATTTAGAGATGTTTTTGAAACAGAAGAGCTTGCCAGTCATAGGAAAAAGCAATTAGCATTCACAGATTTCAAGGAAGCTCCAATTAAATTCCCTCCAACACATAAATTCGAGCCAGACACAGACAATTATGTGCCAAAAAGGATTCCGTCTTTTACTGTGAGTAATTTCTGATTACAAACATTGCTAAGACTTCAATATTTTAGGACCGCGTTCTCTTTTGGGTAAGAAACTCGGAATGGCTCCAAAACATTCAGTACGATTGTATGAGAGGAACAACACCGTCGGATCATAAGGCAGTTTTTGCCACTTTTTGGTTAGCTTTTTTTAAACCTAGCAATAGAGTATGGTTAATTGGAAAATGATTAAAAACCATTAATATTGTATTTAAATTACCAAAAATAATATTAAATATATTCAAAAAATTTTGTAAAATTTTTGTATTTCGAGTCAAAAAGCGGTGCGAACTCAGTTTTCACCAATTTTTTTGGAAGTAGTGTACCAAAAAATTTATTTTGGTTTTATGTTATAATTATGTTTTAAATATTCATGTTAATTTAGCGAAGAGTTTTATTTTGATATTTGGTCATTTTAGCATCATAGGAATGGTTTTTAATCATTTTTCCAATTAACCTTACTTTTAATTGTTCACTATTTACTGGTTAATCATTTTTCTAGGCTAACTGTGATCAATAAGCCGGTTCCTGAACATTACAAGCAACAAAAGTCGCTGGAAAGAGAAATATCAATGAAAACCAACTCGGTGGATGCAAGTGGACCAGTGAACTAATATTAATCTAAAAAAGCATATTTCCAAACATTTGGTTTAATCTGGTCATTAAATCCCTGTTATTGTATTTTTAAATAAATTACCGTATACCTCAACTCTTTGCAAACAATTCAAAATACAAATTCATACCTTCTTCTCCTCCGGAAACTCCACAGCCGACGAACATGATCCCCTTTGCGGCGAGTTGCTCGGAGCGTCTCTGAAAATAATTGTTGTTTGTCAGTTCACAATCGATTCACTATATTACATATTTATTTTATTTTTAGAGAGAAAAGTCTAATGAATAAAATAAATAAATATTTAGAAAAAAACAAAAACTTACGTTTGAATCAGTGTATTCAGAATTTCCTCCATCAATGATAATATCACCTTCCTCAAGATGCGGAACAATTGCATCGATCATCATATCGACAGGAGTTCCGGCTTTAATGAGCATCATGACACGACGTGGTCTTTTCAATTTCTTGCACATTTCCTCAATTGAATGAGCTCCAATAATCTTAGTTCCTTTAGCTTCATTGGCAAGAAAATCGTCGACCAATTTGACAGTTCTGTTGAAGGCGCAAACAGTGAATCCGTGATCATTCATGTTCAGAATAAGATTTTGACCCATAACGGCCAATCCGATGACGGCAATATCAGCTTCGGCCATTTTAATTTCTGGAAAAAGCCATTGAAAATTAAAAAAAAGGATTTTAAGAGTGACGGAGAGAAGAAAAATATAGATTGCGGTTACAAAATTGATTTTTAAAAGTCTCTTATGGCGTAAATGACCAATTTATTTCAGAAAACAATTCTCATGTGTGAAATTTTGATCAAAATGGTTCAATTTCGGGAAACATCAATGAAACAATGATGATAATGTTTCGAAAAAAGTGATGCCAGAAAGGATTTTTTCATTACTCAGAATTTATAAATTTGATGTGAACGTTTTTGGATAATTCGGGGAAAGTTGTAAAAACGTGAGAGACGACTTTGATTAGTTTTTTGTGAGGAGGCGCCTCCCGCTCTTTACTTCATTTTTGGACAAACAATCAATGTCATCATCATTATTTTGTGGCCTACTCCACTCAACTTCCATCGCTTATTTATATATTGACTAGTGGAGGCGATTTGTTTTGTTTATAGGCCGTGTAATTATTATTATAACAATAATTGGGTACAGTTAGAAAAACTGAACTGGTTGACGGAAAGTGCACAGAAAAAAGAAAAACGAGGAAACCAGATAAGCAAAGAGACGGAGACAGATTTCTGCAGTGAATAAGAGATTGGGGGAAATTTGTGACTATCTTGTAGACCACACTCGGAGTTCTGTGAGATGTTATCTTTCTAGAAAATTGACCTCAATAGGTTTTCGAAAAGAAAAATTTCAAAATATTTCAAGGATAAGGATTCAAGTATTTCCTGAATTCAAAAATTGAACGCAATGATAGGAGAAAATAAGTTTCTGTTCTTTTAGAACGAGTGCCGACGAATGCCGACGAATGAACAAAAAACAAAGTGGTGTTTGGCATTGAATTACTTTTTTTTCTCCCCTGCACTCTTGTTACTTTTAGGCTACGACGCAAACAAAAAATGCCGGAGGTTTTGTCACCTTTTTTCAAAATTTTACAAGAAACGATGACAATTCGATCTTCTCGAGGTGTTTTGTTTTCGCTCAGGATTGAAAGCGTCGAATATGATGAGAAAATTGGAGGTTCAGAGAACAAATTGCATTGTAAAACGGGAATCAGAGTACATTTAATTTATGTAAACATGCGCAAGCAGGAATAAGATCCAAAGAAACACGGGAAAACTTAAAATTGAAATTGACACACTAATCTTTTAAGGTAAAAACTTTTTCTTGAGAGGTCCGCAAACTCGCTCTATTGGGCTACGGCGGTAATTCGAACTGAATTCTCTACATTAATTTTTAGTTTCTTTTTTTTTAATTTAATAAGAGCGTTCATCGTTCACTCAACGATTTTTTTTCTCCTTACGTCCTCATTCTCCTATATTCTCACAAAACACATCTCTGCCGTCGTTTCGCTGCCTACACTGCCTTTGTCTCGTTGTCTGCGTCGCTGCTGACCCTGCGTTGAGCGAGTTTCTTACCATATTGATTGTCAACTTTATTTTTTTATGCAATTAATTTACCTAAATAATAAAACTAAATGGAGAACATCAGCAATGAAGAGGTCAGTTTTAGAGTTTCCTAGGTATTTATAAAAAATCCAAATTTCAGAAACAAGCTTATCAGAAGAAAATGCTCAACGTGTTGATGATTGATTTTCTGAGAAGTACAAACATTGAATTTTCTATCGTAAATCATCCAAAATTTCGAGCAATGTTCGAGCTCATCAGACCGGATATTGTTTTGCCTACAACATCAGACTTAATTGTAAGTAATTTCAAAAATGAGCTTTTCAAATACTTACTATTTTAAAGTTATACTATAAAAATAGAGAAATATCCACACATATTCATCTAAAAGTTTTATAGAAAGTGAATGTCGACAAATACGATACATTCAAACGATGGGAGCTTATGAACCCCGATGAATACGAAAATTTAGAAAAACAACGTCACGAAATGGTTCGTCAATGGATGCAAACTGATATTCTTGAATGTCGAGAATCAAACAACGAATACATGCCGAATAGCCTTTCAAATTGTTTCCAATTGAGTCAAACTTCGGTAGGCAGGGAAAGACGATCTGATGAACAGTCGGTTTTCCCAAACGAAATGGAAGAGGAGTCATCTATGGATAATGAATTTGACGCGAACAGTGAAAATTCGAATGATATGGCACAATCGAGTCCAAATGTGAACTCACAAGATATCAAATTAGAACCAATATCAGATTACGATGATGCCCCCATTGAAACAAAACCTTCATTAGAGGATCTTCAAATGCAGGAGAATTCAAATGCAGGAAATTCAACCAGCGAGAGTCAAATTATGAATAACCCTGTAACTTCTGACAGTTTTGGAACGGGACCTTCTACTTCATTGACTAATTGCAAATCGGAATTCGAATTGTTACTGAAAAAGTATAAAATAACAAGAGTGGAAGAGGAAAAGTCACTAATTGGCTCGATAGACAACGGAAAATCATCACAAAAACGTTCGAAATCGTCCATCCAACTCACAACATTTGAACATATTCCTGGATATGTCAAATGGCCGTGTCTGGTGTGTAATCAACAAATGGAAATGACCAAGGTCCGTTCAGTCAATAATACAGATGCCTACATCATGATCTACGTTTGTGTTATGAATGATAAGTACGATATGGACAAAGCAAAAGAGTTGGCTCGAATGCAAAGATTTAAATGCTGTGTATCTCATTTAGATGAATTGGTGAGTCATTGATTTGAAAATGTGCACTAAAACTTATATTTCAGTATGAAAGCGCTCTTCATTTTTTGGGAGTCGTGGATCCAGATATTGATATTCACACGGATAACGAGAAAATTGTGCAAGCTTATCATGCAGTAAAAGGCATCAAGGATTCAAGATTTGTGCAGAAACTAGTATTCGAGGGTAGCAGGAAGCATATTGTGCCCTTCTGCAATACATTGAAGAACTTTTTCCAAAAGTATGCGCGGAAAAATTATGTGAGTAGCAAGGCCGCAAGGATTGTAAGCATTAGCGGCGCAAACTTTCTCTATTCTGGCATAATTCATGAAATTCGTTCAGATCCGACAAGCAACACGCAAAATTTTGCCGACAGAAATCTACGGTTTTGGTGAAATTCCCATTGAAACAAAATAGGACTTCAATCGATAGCTAATTTTTGAATATGTATTTGAAAATGCATGATTTCTCGGTAATAAAGATTTAACAGAATATTTTAAAAGTAAGAAAAGCACAATGAAGAATGAACAGGTTATAAAACAGTAGCACTAGAACTTTCAAAAACAGGTTACCCGATTTCAATAATTCAAAAAATATAAATAGGAATAAATACATAAAAACAAAAATACTTTTCAAGATCTTGGCAAGAAACAAAAAGAACAGATTATCCACGAGAAGTACACGAGAAACGGCCACGAGCGTTGTGAGACCCGGGTGCACTTTCAAGCCATGCGCCTTTAACACAGTACCCATAAGTTTTTTCAAACATTTGTTCTTTTAAGATTGAAAATTGTTTTATATTTACTAGTTATACTTAATATTTACAGTTATTTATAAATGAATATACTATTTTTTAACAAAAATTATTTTTAAAAAAAGTAAGTCACTGCGATTTTCTTTTCAAAAAAGCGTTTTAGAACAAAGAAAATTTTCATGAGTTTAAAAATTATTTATAATCCACAAACGAGTTCTAATATTACACGACGAGTTAAATGTATCCGAACATGCCATCAATGAGAAAAAAGTGATACGAGACGAAAGTCGTGCCACTTTTTCTTATCAATGGACAAAGTTGCAGACATCGCTAAAATAAAACAAAACATTGTCAGAGTGGGGCACGAATCGAGGAAGAAGTTCGATGAAGTGGACATGATGAAGCACACAAAACGTTCATTTTATCATTTTTGCATCACCTTTGGCTGATTTTTGAGCTGTCGAGAGGCAACGGAAAATACTGTTCCAATGGTTCTGAAATTTTAGAGTTACATTTTGAAAAAACTGGATTTAAAATAACCACTGCAAATGATCTATTACAAAACATGTCCTTCTTATGGCAGCTACATTTTTCTTTTTGCTGAAATCGAAGAAATTCCATTAAAACCAAAAGTTCTTGTTCAGACCTTCACTTCATTGTGGCATTTTTCAATTGTGGACAATGTTGGCTCAAGCTGAAATATCGTCACTTGTTCATTTATTTCTCTTTGAAAAAAAAATAGATTAAAAATTCCTTACATATTCCGCCAAGACAGCCATTCTGATAGTAAAGATTGAGAAGAGAAACAAAAATAAATTACAGATTTTCATTGCAAACGAGAATATTAAAACAAAATAAAAACACAAAAATCAGTATTATGAACGATTTCAATAGAATTGTTTAATCCGGTTGATTGAGGTTTTTATAATTCCTCTCTATTTGGAATGGTTACTATTGATTCACGGGAATTTACAATACATGCATTGAGTGTTGGCATTATTTTCTGCAATTTAGGAGTTATCAAAAAATGATATATGCAGAATAAAGTCCAATAGATTATACATTGAGAACTTTAATCAAAAGAGATGTACAAGTGAACCTTTGAAACTTTTTTTTTGAAATTCTTCAAGGAACAATTTTTATATTTGCCTCATATTAGACTAGTCAAAAAAAATATACTGAAAGGGGTTTTCAATTTTATATAATTAACTCTATTTTGATTTTCGAAGTCGGCATTGTGTTTTCAATAAGCTCCGCCCATTTCTTGGTTTTCGTTTCAACTTTAAGTTAATTATCCGTAGATTTTATGAACTCCAAAAAAAGATTTACGAGTCATACCTTGGTAAATTTTTCGATGCACTCATCCCTTTCCTCTCCAAATTTCTCTTCGCATGTCCTCTTGAATTCCGGTTTCTAGAATTTTTCTTGAATATAATTTAATAACTCCTACCATCACTTACATCAATCACATCGATACATTCTCTTAGCCTTCGAATTGACTCATAAGCTGTCAGTCCACTCTGAAAATTGTCTTTCTTGACATTCTGTCCCATTTGAAAGTGCAAGGAGATCACCTGAGCTGACGCTTTTCGACACGAGCAGAATAAAATAAGTAGAATTAGAAATCGAATCATCATTTACGTGAATTTTTTGTGTTTAATTTTTGTGTGTTGACTGACAGTACGATAATCTCCAGGTATGTGTCAGTTCGAAGAGCGAAATGGATTAGCGTGTGGCAGAGAGAGTAACGTTTTTATGATTTTCCAATTAAACAATGTTAGTATAGATTTAGTTAGTGTAGATTTTTTTATTCTTAAAACTGGAAACTCTTGACCCGAAAATTGAAAAGGAAAACATTAAAGCCTGATAAGATTATTCAGATTTAGATTTTGGTTCAATTGATCGAACTGATCGAATTGAAATCTGACATTTTATGAAGCTCAATGTTTTCCAAATGATTATTAAAGAAGACGTCAAAGATAGAACAACGATTAAAATAACATCAACGCTATAGTACCAAAATGGAGTTAGTTCTGCTCCCGGGAGATTCATTATCTGAAAAAAAGTTTTTCAGATCATAATAAATCCTAAACCAACTCACTTTATGAAGCCCTGGATTTTTTGCTGCATATTCAACCCAATCAACAAATAGCCTCTCTGATTGTTCGGGTTTCTCATTCATCATTTTTGAAATCATTTTTGCATTTTCTCCATATTTCGGATTATACAACAACTTTTGTAGTGCATTGACTAAGTTTTCAACTGTTAATTGATGTCTCTCTACGATTACACCAATGTCGCGTGAGACTGCTGAAAATTTGAAGACTTTGAAATAGTATTGATAGATTTATGAAATACCGTTCAAAGCATTATGCTGTTGATCGATGAAAAGAGGAACTGCAAGAACTGGAATTCCGGCTGCTGATGTTTCAAGAAAAGAGTTCAATCCCATATGACTAATGAATGCCTTCACTCGATTATCTCCTGAATATTTTAAATTCCTGAATTTTTCAGGCAAGCTTCAAATTTCACTTTTTCATTTTATTTAGAAAAAAATTAAAGAAATTCCATTACTGTACAGCAAAAAAAAAAAAAACTTAAAAGAACATTCTTTAATAGCAACTAGTTTTGAGGTTTCGCAAATTGACTGAATATCTTTCTATCCCATATTTATTCAGACGTTTTTCTTTTGAATTGAGGGGAGTTTGTCACTCGTGTGATTTTAGAGTATTGTGTTCTACTCAATCAGACTAATAGTAATT
This sequence comes from Caenorhabditis elegans, assembly GCF_000002985.6. Taxonomy (NCBI): domain Eukaryota; kingdom Metazoa; phylum Nematoda; class Chromadorea; order Rhabditida; family Rhabditidae; genus Caenorhabditis; species Caenorhabditis elegans. The sequence continues at coordinate 10,763,457 of NC_003282.8, read as the reverse complement.
TAGAAGATAAGAACTAAAAAATTGCGATACGTGTGCAAACATGTTCTAGAAATACACACCAAAAATCCTAGAAAAAAGCGGAGCCTTTTATTAATTTTCCTAGCATCGACTCATTTCTTCTTTATTTTATTTTGGTTTTCTTGAAATTTTTCATAGAGGGATTATAAGTTTGTTATTAAAGCTTTTTCAATTTACGGCAGAATATAAGAAAATCTGACAATAAGCTCCATTTCTATCTTGGCTTTTAAGAGTTTTTCAATTCTAACTTTTTGGAATTATTGAATTTTTGAATTAATATGACTGGATTAAACATAATGAAACAAAAATTCCACGAGTGATAGTGATACGAGTGATACCCACCTAATAGATCAGTTTGTGGTAACCACTCCACTCTATGAATATTCGAGGAATCAGCAAATAATTCAGCATCGTCAGTCAAATTGTCATATTTCCACAAAAATGAAAAATCTGGGAAATGTTTGAAAGCGGTCACAAAGTTTTTGCGAATTTCGATCGGAACTTTAGATGTGGCTACTTGAGTTCCAAATGAAAAAAGGACTACTCCTTTGTTAGATGTAGCGAGGATATCATTAAATTCCTGAAAAAAAAAACGCGAAAATTTTTTGCAAAAATATTGATTACTTTATTCAGTGGTTGAGCTTTTTTCTTCCCCATTCCACCGATATACTTGATTTTGTGAGAAACTGGACGTGGTTTTTCAATAATTTCATTGCTATTCACTAGTATAATATCCACATTTCTCTCTATTTCCTCCGCACTTGGGAATGTCGGACCAAAAGTTTCCAAAAGTAAATTATTCTGAAAACCAAAATTTTTCAAACAAATCCGAAGCTAGTTTCAAAACCTTACATATTTTTCCATTAATCTTGGAGCTACAAAATAAATATTGTAAGTATGCCGGATAAGATGGAAAAGACGATTGAAAAATGAATCGTCTCCTTTTGGATATAAAACTGCTGAAAATTGGAAAACTAATGAAACGGTGAAAACTATTCAAACGAACTTCCATAAACACTTGCTGGTGACGGAAGGCCCGCGCTAACAATTTGCGGTTGGAAAAGAGGAGTTGGAACCATGCCTAAAGCTGGTTTATTGAACCACCGAAAAAAAATTTTAAAGTAGTCAACTTACTAGCTTTTGATGGAACCCCTCCAGCATGCATGAGAATATTAGCACATGGATCATAATCACTGCTGAGACCAATGTCATAATTCCCCTGTTTTATATAATTCAAAAGATTTGGATCCTTGACCACAGCTGGAAATTGAACTTGGAAAATGATGTATTAAAATTGCAATAAAACTCACTTTCACACAGATTAAATGTCATATCATCAAATGTCAAGAACTCAGCCATCGGAATTGGCTTTTCCACAAAAATATCAGAAAGATGACCAGCATTCTTGCGGTAAAAATTGGGATCCTCGTATCCGAATGTATAGTTTTTACCAACTCCGTTTGGAAATTTAAGCTTTACCATTTCGTTTAGCTGCGCAATTACTAGATCCTAAAAAATATTTATTGAATTTTTTGTCAGATTTACATAAAAAAGATTTATGACTATTTCTCACCACAGTATGCCCTCTATCCAACAACACTTTGATGGCTGTATTATGAAAAGGAATATGTGATTGTGCGATGACAGACACATAGAACAATATATTCAAACAATTGGCAAACCCAGGAAGTATCAAAAATCCAAGAAGTGTTTTCATGACTTGTAAAACAATGGAAATCACTCTGAAAACAGAATAAGTCACACGGAGCCGAGAAATCAGTCAATCAGACAGTTAGTTGTGATCGCCTCCAAACAGTTATCAGTTTGGGAGGGAGAAGAGCATAAAATGTAGGCGGGCGTTGTGTTTACTTATATAATATCGATGTCTATATACACACGTGACTACTGTCATGTTGAGTTCGAAGTTATCTCCCTACTTGACAATTCTGACGGTTACATAAATACTAATTCTAAAAATTAATAAACCCAGTTTCAGAAGTTCATTCATTATGTGACATTGCTTTGCCTCAATTTTATTTATCATATCATGATATTTTATCGAAGATTTGTATGTTGTAGTTAAAGGAATAGATAAGATTGTTTGATGGCTGTGACAGTAAAGTGTTTTCAAGAGTTCAGAACTATTACCACAATTTTGAATACATGAAGCAGTAAAGCTATATCTTTGAAATTAAAAATAAATAAAAAGGTAGACACTGAATCCCGTATCACTTTAACGGGATTCATTTAATAGGTTAACATGGATTGCTATCATAACAAGAAAGAAACGCACTCCCTCGTTTCCATTACTTTTTACACATTTTTGTGGAAGATAATAATTCCACGATGACAATGTTATCAGAATCTCAAACTACAATTTCATCCAATTTTAAACTTCCATTTCCGCTATCGGTTCTAATTTTCCTCCCATTAACCGACCAAAGACTTATTTAATTATCAATTTTCTAGACCATGTTATCTCATCAATTATACTTACTTGTAGGTTAAACTTAAAGCATTTCACAAAAAAATGTTTCAAAAGATTGCACCAAAGAAAAACTCGAATCAAAACTATTGTTAAAGCAAATATGCTAATTCAAACATCAAAGATAAAATTGAACAAGACACTTGACGAAAAACATTTGCCCTCTACAAAACTTCATTACAATAAAATACAAAAACGGGACAATTGAATAAAATTATTTACAGAAATAAATTAGTGGCTGGCAGAAGAATGATGAGATGCCTGGGTATCCGAAACACTTTCCGAGCTGCTTGAGATTGCAGTCATTAGATCCTAAAATGTTAATGACAAGTTATATGTATTAACATTTCCATGTATCTTACATTAAAAGCAACTCCGCATTTGAGGGCAGAACTGTGAAGAGCGTCAAGTAGGTTTGTAGCAGATGTGTTTGTAGCAGATGCAGATTCTGGAAGGTGAGCAATTTGGTATGAGTAAAAAACGTGGCGGAACAATCAAAAGATTAAGTTGTGATTATTAGAATGAGGACATGTTTATTGCTCTAATATTAAAGTGGTTAAACATAGCTTCAATTTTTTATTTGATGGATCAATTAACCGGCGAAACAAGTTCTCAAAGAAAAGCAATAAGAGCGCAATTGTTTTTTGTTGTTGTGAAACTCACCAACTCCCTTGGCGGTGTGAAGCGCATCATCTACCATCTCATTGAGCGAAACACTGGAGAAGTTGAAAGTGTCAGCCGAATCAGATTGTGTACAACTTCTGACAACTTCTGTCTCGTTATCAATAGGAGTTCTTGGTAGTCCAGCTACAATTGGCTCGCCAATCGATAAGGCAGTCTTCAAATCCAAATCATCTTGGACAATTTCTTTGACGGTGTTTTCAAAAATTTTGTTCGGCACTGAACGCGAGGAAACTGCAAAGAGAAACAATAATTAAAATAATTCAATGGAAAGCTTACGAGAAGGCAAAATTGAGTGATCATCAGACGAAGAAAGTTCATAGGAAGAGTGGTGATCCTGAAGCGATTGAATACTGGTGTGACCATCAGAGTTGTTAGAAAATTGAGAGAAAATGGAAGCAGTGTCCCAAGGTCTGAAAATAAATTGACACATTTTCCCGAAACTGCTTCATGTTACAGTACCCAAACTCATAGATTCCTTTAGGTCCTTCAACTGCACGACGAATGCTAGCACTACGCAACTCTCCTTCCAAGTCAGCAAGATTCGAGTCGTCAGTACTAAGATTAGCCAATTCGAATGAAGAACTTTCAATAACTTCTGAGACATACGAGTTTTGAGAAGCAGTATGCATCTCACTTGGAATGCTTTTCCAAATACTACTTCCCAAATTGCTGTTGGTTCCATGTGTCTCCTTATCCCAGTTACTGATGGTAGCCAACAAATGACGCATGATTAGCTCACACTTGTATTTGTTTTCGAATTTCGAATCTTCTTCGATGTTTCGAATGACATGATCAATATCGGCACGTTCATTTTGATTGAGTGGAAGAGTAGGAACCATGTTGACAATACCTCGAAAAAATTCTTTCACTCGATTATCTTTATTTTCAGACACAGTCAAAAAATATGCTTCCATCTTGCGGATAATGCTCAGGTTTTTACGAATTTTTTGAACACTTTTCTCGTTGTCCAAAATCATTTCCAGAGTATTGTTGTTCGTGATGTAAACACTTTCGGTGTTGCGGACAAACTTTTCAATTCTGTATTTCGTACGAAAAGTCTTCAAAATCTGAAATTGAGTTAGTCAACTACAATGATCACAATGTAAACCTCACCACAGTTCCATAGTCCAAAAACTTTTCCCCCTGGGCAGGAAGTTCTTCATCAGTACAATCGCCACTTTTTTCGTTCAAACACTCAATAAGTTCTTCAAATTTCTGCCAAAGAATTTCTCCTTTCTTCACTGCCTGGTCATAGTCGGTTGATTCTTTCCAGAAGGAATCCGAAAATTGCTCAGAAGCTCGGTCAAGAGTCTGAAAGTTTGTTTTCTCATTTCACACTTTTCATGTTTTAATTTGACAGTTGATAACTACATTTAAATTTTATAATTACAAATGTGGCAAGATCACGGAAATGTATACAAGGCTTGTTGTTTTTCACAAACAAGAAGCCTAGAAGTTTCATCTTCTGATAATTTTCTCACCGAATCCAATTCATCCAGCCCTAGCATCTGTAGATTGATGCATTTTCTGAAGTCACGAGTTCCCACACTGAGAGCTGATGCAGCTGACGATTCAGTGGATGTAGTGACTTGGCTAACAGTGTTCAAAGAGACAGAAGACTCGCTCAATGGTGGATAATCAAATGATCGCACTGAATAAACCGAAGGAACAACAGTACCATCAGAGTAGGTGGAGAACGAAGACGGTGGGGCAGTTGTATTATCCGATTTAACAGAAGAGTCTACTCTTTTCCAATGTGAGCCAAGAGTGCTTGTTCCAGATGCCAAGGATTCCGATGGGCGAGTACTTTTGCTTAAAAGAAATAATTATGATCAGTATTAAATTCCATGAAAGATTTTCCAAATTGTAGTCGTTTACTCATACAGTTTTCTTCACCGCACTCACCTTTCGGACGCTGAAATTGGCTCCAGATACTCCGAAGGAATAATGGTAGAACTGAAAATGAGGGCTACATTACTTGTCTAAAAACCAGAGCTCACTGTGGAAGATGTTGATGAAGTTTTTCAAAATTGATCCGAGGTCCGTAATTGAAATTATTTGTCATCATCGTACGAAGAGTTTCAACAGAAGACGATTTTGATCCTGAATCGCTGAGAAGACGCGTGAAATAAATTGAGAACTGATATCAGAAAGGTGTATGACAACGTGCAACGTGAAATATATTTGTAATCTGACGTATGTCACGCAAACAAAATTTAGAGAATTTGCCTTTTGAAGTTCACGAAAAATTCAATAACGAATTTATTGATTTGATCTCCAGGTGCTATGATTACGAATTCCGTTGTTTTTAAATTAATAATTAATATTGGATATTAAACGGAAAATTACAACAAAAAATGTCGGCCAATTTGAGTAACTCTCAGTTCTATGTATATATAAGATCTTTAAAGATCTTTGTAGTTTCCAATGTTCCCAGCGCTTAGTGTTCAATTCATTCAATAGAATTTTTAAAACTTTAAACGTGAACTCTTATTTTCTTTCTATGTAAGTGAAACGACACGTCATAACAATATATTTGTAACGAAATCTTGCCATTTCACAGTTTAAACCACTCGATTGTGGTCGTCGATTCATCAAATGAGTTTCGAAGAGAAAACTTTCAAATGGTTGATGAATCAGAAGTTCTATCATGGATATTTGCCAAGAGAAGATTTGCCATATGTGCTCAAAAAGAAAGGAGATTTTATTTTCAGAGTTACAGAGGTATTTGACTAATACCTCTATCAGTTGGAGCTATTGGTAGCATATTTCAGAGAACAGTTGGTAAAGAACAAAAGAAGGATATTGTTTTGAGCATAGCTTGGCCTACAGAATCAGTTGCTATGATTGATACTAAAGACGTAAGGAATCTGAAATGTATTAGAATGACAAATTAGTTGTTATCTTTCAGATTAAAAACTACTTGATTGAAAGAAGTGCCAATTCTGTTTGGCTTGATTTGAAAATTTCATTTCATTCGATTGATGCTCTTTATAATCATTATCGAAAAAATGAACTTGTCCATCCAAATCTTCGAATCAAACTTGGCCGACCAATTTGTTTGTTTTTTTGGGAATTCAAACATTCACAAATAAATCTTATCAAGAAAGTTGGGAAAGGTGCATACGGAGAAGTGTTCAAGGGAACGGTCACACGAGGAAATAAGACATTTAACGGAGCAATTAAAGCGGTATGTTTCGGTCTTTTTTTAATTTGGAAAAATACTCATCATAATAGAAGTTAATGATTACCTATGTTATATTTCAGATGCGGAAAGATTTGGATGCAGGAAATGAGAAAATGAAGGAAGTAATGGCTGAAGCTCGTCTGATGAGAAGTCTCAATCATCCTAACATTGTTCGTTGTCGTGGAATTGCAGTTCTTGAGCAACCTGTGTACATTGTCATTGAATTTATCAATGGTGGAGGACTAGACTCATATCTCAAAAAGAATAGTCAAACTCTTACTATGGATCAAAAGAACAGGATGGCAATTTCAGCTGCATGGGGAATCGAGTTTATGCATTCTCATGACATTATCCATCGGGACATTGCTGCCAGAAATTGTCTTTATGACAACAAAAATCTGGTGAAACTTTCCGATTTTGGACTTTCGAGGAAAGGATCAGTGTATAGGATGAAGAAGGCAATGAAGATGCCTACGAAATGGCTGGCTCCAGAGTCACTTACAACATTCACGTTCTCCGGAGCATCTGATGTCTACACTTTTGGGGTTTTGCTCTACGAGATATACACGTGTCAAGAACCATATCTAGCAGTGAAAGCGGGAGAAGCAAAACGGTATATTCTCTCTGGAGCATTCCCCAACTTCACTAAACAGGCTCCACCGGAATTGAACGAAATAGTCAAAAAGAGTATATATCAATTGGATCCAGCCAAGAGAGACACAATGAAAGTGGTAATATAAAATATTACAATTAATCAATAAAACATTTTATTTCAGATAGTCAAAAAGTTGGAGACTTGGTTGGATGTTGAACTTGTTCTTGATGAGAACGAAAAACCTGATATTGATCCAGAATCGAATCGTTTCAATGGAAATATGCCAATCCGAGTAGATTCATCGACAAAGAAGATGCGCAATGACACAGTGTGTATCCCACCACCAGAAACAGCTACAGTTGCGCTTCCAAACTCATTGCCTCCAATCACAGTGTCAGCTCGCAGCAAGAACTCGAGAAAATCCACTCTAAAGAGGAAGAAGAAGAAGACTTCGGTTAGCAGTTTTAAGAAGCTTATGAATTTCAATAAAATATCCATTTTCAGAAGGACTCCTCGATGACAACAACTACAACGAATACAAATGAGAGCGAGCCGCCTGCTGATGGTCAAGTAATTTCATCGGAAACCATGTCCGTTGCAAACAAAATGGTATCCGATGCAAAGGGAGGAAGTCCAGAAATGTTGACTCCGTCACTTGAAGAGTTGAAGCCTTCTTCACAAGAAAATGAAACATTTTTGAATGAGAAAAATAGTACTGCCAAAAACTAATCCTCCAGAATAAATGTTCCTATACTTGTGTCGTTTTTTTTTGTTTCGAAATATTTTCTGCATTGTCTGAATTAGTAAAATTTGGACGCCAAAACCAGAGGTTTAAAGTATGAACAGCTAGGGTTGTAATTGGAGGCCTCGGCTTTTGAAAGCTGATTCCGGCGCCCCTTTAATAAGAAACTGAAACGCCATAATTGAAACCGAGTAAAATAAGGTCGTACAATCGATTTTCAATGTCGAAATTCCTTTCCCAATTATGAGCGTTTTGTTACAAAAATCGTAGAGACAGGACGCTCCCCATAACACATCTATTTAACGCAGAGATGTTAAAATTGTTTAAATGCTTTTTACCCCAGGAGGCCGTGCAATTAAACATTATATGCAAATTTTCTCAAAATATTAAAAATAAAACAGTAGAGTTTGCTAGGTTTTATTAGATATGAAATCAGCTGTAATTTAATAAGTTTGAAATTGAATTTGTTGTTTTGAATTGGAACACATTTGGGAGACAAAACCAAAGTTGCAGGTAGCAATGTTCTCTTTTGAAAAGATCAAATACCAAAGAATCATCTCCGGATTTTTATTTTTGTTGAAATCTTGTTTGTGAATGTTTGATGAGTATTTGGTAATAATTTCAGACATATAATTGGTGTACTTCTCTTGATATTCTAGCTCTAATATATCAACATAAGTATTTGAAATATGACGAAAGTCTCAAGTCTGCATACGTCGATTTTTTTCGTCCGAAGAATGTTTTTAGAGGATTTATAAGCAACTGTATTGGATTTAAAAAATGTTTTTGGAAAGTTTCCTTAAAATTACAGCTTGAAGACAGCCTAGAGGGATCGCCCAAAAATTAATTTTCATTTGAAAAAATAAGTTTCACGTTGGATTTAAAACTTTTTTAAAGGCCAAGTTTTGTTGCAAGGAATACGTGTGAATTTTTTTGTTCTCTAACCAAAAAATCACGTTTTGTACGAAAAGAGATTATTTCACAATTGTCCGACACTGGTGATAGGACGTTTATCAATATTTCATTGGTGAACGATTTAAAGAATGAATTCAATAAAATCGGAACACGAGAGTGATGATGATCTTGCACTGGAATGTGTCAGGTTGAATGATGTGAGTTTGACTTTTATGGGAAGCAACCAATATTATTAAGAAGAAATGCGAAGTGTTATTTCTAGTTCTGATTTCAAACGAAACTTCAAAATTCCAATGGTCAGTATTGCAAATTTTGCAATTTTGGCAAGGTTTCCCGTCATGAATAAAATATCCTTTCAGGCTTCGTCAGACATCGAAGCAAGCGACAAAAATCCAAACGAAGCGGGAGCGGATAAACTGGAATCGGGGAACAAGAATGTCTCAACTTCGATGATGTCTAACAGTAGTAGTGATCCAGAAGAGGTCAGTGCTTTCTTGTGGGCAAAACACAATGCTCAAACATTTAAATACATGCATTTGAAACTATGGAATCTCTTGATTAAATTCCCTCTATAATATAATACAAGACCAATCAGCGATTTGCTCCGTCCACAGCAACTCATTGGTTGGGACATTGGCAGAGTAGTCGCTGATTGATCTCATAGTTTTCTTTTTGAGCGACATTGGAACGGAAAACCCTATTAATTTTGAATGCGTTTCGAAACAATGCTAGACAACTTTCAACTTTTATATTTTTTCAGGACTACATTCGCAGTCACTTGATCAATCTACACGTGTATCATGGAGTGTTATTCGGATCGGAAGCTGAGAAGTTGTTGACTTGGGATCGTGCTTATCTTGTGAGACGTGCAATCACAAAACCAAATAAGTTTTTGTGCATTTCCGTCAACTGGAAAAAGAAAATTTTTCACTATCAACTGGACTTTAATGAGGATGGATGGTGCTGCAAAAAGGTATTATTTAACGAATATCAAAGTTTTCTATGTTAGCATTAACTTTTTCAGTTGTATGAAAAGTTCCCCACAATGCCAAACAGACGATTCCTCCACATTCGCCAGCTTCTGGAAGCCTGGCCTCAAGCAACACCTTTCCTGATTCCAACGCCACGTGGATCGAATGTGCTTATCCATAGTACAATCAACCTGGATAAAAAGTTGGGTTGCGGAGCCTTTGGAGAGGTATTCAAAGGACAATACAAAGCAGTCGGAAGCACGAATCCTCCAATAGAAGTGGCTGTGAAACGAATACTTGGAAATGCAAAGAGAAAGCAAATCCAAGAGTTTTGCAATGAAGCTCAAATCATGACAGTGCTGCAACATGAGAATATTGTTGCATTTTATGGATTTGCCTCACTTGAAGAGCCAATTATGGTTGTCATGGAATTGGTCACGGGCGGAGATTTGAGGGTATGTTCATTTTTACCTTGGTTTTTAAAACATTATATTTTCAGAAGTACCTCCAGACCACTCAAAACATTCCAAAACTACAAATCCTGTGGTTTGCAATGAACGTGGCGTCTGGAATGAGACATCTGTCGTCGAAAGGAATCATTCATCGAGACTTGGCGGCAAGAAATTGCCTCGTCACGCAGGATCTCAAAGCCAAAATATCTGATTTTGGGCTGTCTCTCCAAGGAACGGAAGTGACAACGAAAAACCTGGAGAAAGCTCCAATCAGATGGTTGGCACCGGAATCGCTGAAATCTGGAATGTTTAATGAGAAGACAGATGTTTGGTCGTACGGAGTGTTCCTCACGGAGCTTATGGCAAGATGTGAGCACGATCCATTGTACCCAAAAAGTCTCAAAGATGCCAAAGCCTGGATTTTGACAGAAGAACGCCCACATAAGATGGAGAATGGAGATCCGAAAGAACTGATGGTTCTCATTGATGCGTGCTGTGAAAGGGTTAGTTTTATTGAATGTTTTTTGTTCGGGAACAATTTGAATTTTTCAGAACCCGAACGAACGGCTCAATTTCAATACGGTGAAGCGACAAATCACAGACATCTATATGGAAGCATTGAACAAAGGTCCCCAGGATGGTCGAAAACCAGAAAACTCAGCTATGACTGTGTTGACTTCAGTTAGTTTCACTTTTTGTTCTGAAAATTTGGTTCATGATATTTTTATAGAAAACATCAGAAGATCGAACCAGGATTTCATTGAATCGCAAGAAATCTGTTGATAGACAGAAGATCCCGTCGTCAAGTAAACGAAGCTTCTTTTCATCTCTTCGTAAGAAAAACAAGGATCAAGTCACACTGCCAGCCGGAATGTCTATCAGCCCATCAACTAATTCAGCCAAACCACCATCATCAGAAACGCCAAACACTGGAAGCTCATCACCAAATGCACCAACACCGCCACCACAAGCCAAATAGATTTTGTATTATAACTCGAACTTCTTTTTTTTTTTTTCATTTTCTCGACTCAATGAAGATTTTGGCTGGTGTTTTTGTGAGACTTTTATTGCCAATATGATCATTTTCATGTTTGACTTATAGTTTTAGGAAATCTCTTCTTGACCACTTTCGTTTTTCTGCGCTGTTTGAGCTGTTCAGATTTGTTTCAAGAAAGTGCTTTATAGCGGCCAAACTCGACTCCGAACCATGGAAATTTCGATCTGAGTAATATTTTGAGTCAAATCTTTTACCGCAGTTTGTCAAAATGTTGTAGTTTTGAAGAAATGTAAAAAATTGTAGAACATTTTTTACCAGCTATGTAATGATTTCTAACTCAGTCTAGTCCCATGTGCTACCCCATTCCAAATTTGTGATATGTGCCAGCTTGAAACACACCCTAAATAGATGGGCCGTCCAAAATTACATTTCCATTGGAAAAATAAATTTCACGGTGGAATTTTATTATTTGAAAGGGTGTTGTCTTACGTCATTTGTTCTATTTAGAATTTAGACAAAGAATTTCCATGAAAAAAACATCAAAAGATTTGAAGAAAAAGTAATCATTTCTACATTTTCTCAATTTGCAATCGGTCTTCATAATTTCAATGGAGAAGATCAATACTGAAGATCAAAAAATGCTCGAAATTTTGTAAATAAAATATTGGAGAAGGTTGTATTCAAATGGACTCACAAAACTTCGATGGATCTGTTCTGTGCTGCCGAGCTTGCAGAGCTCTGCCACAGAGCCCGTGAGCTCATTTGGTCTGAGCCAATATTCTTGAAGCTGGAGGCGCCGATTTGTGTTATGGGGGATATTCATGGACAGTTTGATGATTTACTCGCAATGCTCGATATGAATGGGTGGCCCTTGTCTTCACAAGAATTTGAGGCTCTCAAGGTGAGACACTTTTTACAATTGAATATGCATTAAATAAATCTAGTTTCCAGTATTAAAATAATATTTATTTAGGATATAACAGTAAGAAGTCGTGAAACAGGAAAAAGACCTCAGAGTGAACCACATTCGACACAGCCAGAATCAAGTAATGATGTAAAACCACCAGTTGCTGCTCCGAAAAGTGTGAACAAAGAGGTAACAACTGGATACAAGAGATACCTATTCCTTGGAGATTATGTCGATCGTGGACCATTTTCAATGGAAGTTGTCATTCTACTCACTGCTCTCAAACTTGCATACCCCGATCGTATTTATTTACTGAGAGGGAATCATGAATCAAGATCAGTTAACACTTCGTATGGATTCTATCGAGAGGTCAATTATCGGTTCGTTTTAAAATTATGACATCTTTGAGAATACATTAACATTTTTCAGTTATGATGCTCAATTGTACGAATGCTTCCAGAACATGTTCAACGTTTTCCCATTCTGTGCTGTGATTAACAATACGATTATGTGTATGCATGGAGGAATCAGTGAGCATCTGACAAGTTTCAATCAGTTTTCGGTTTTCAAAAGACCACTCGAGATTCCTGATGTTGGTGTTCTAACTGATTTGACATGGGCTGATCCTGATCCGGTATGCGTTCATTCAGAATTTTAAAATAATAAATATCTTTTCAGACTGAAAAAGGCTATAAACCATCCGCACGTGGTGCATCTTTTGTCTTCGGACCACCAGCTCTCCGTGCATTTCTGAAAAAGCTGGATCTTCAAATGGTTATCCGCGGTCATCAAGTTGTTGAAGATGGCTATGAATTCTTCGATGGTCGACGTCTGGTCACAATTTTTTCGGCTCCAAACTACTGTGGACAGAATGACAATACAGCGGCTGTGTTTAGTATTGATAAGAAGCTGAAGATTTCGATCAATGTCTTCAGACCGGAGAGCAGAGACAAGAAACGTGGATTTGAAAAGGAGAGAAAGGCCAAGAAATGATCCTGAACTCGTTTAGACTTTTTATTCGTAGAAATAAAAATTGAAATTTCTACAACTTATAATACAAATAACATTATTCACAGTACTCACAGGAAAAAAAAACAAACTCCTGCCGAAAGTGAGAATTTTGGCACAATCTTGACAAAAGTAGACTGAAAAAAATAACTGAAAAAAAACATCAATTTTTCTCTGTTTCCAGCAACTCTCCTTACAATTAATCACGAATTATTTTTTTTTCAATTTTTCGTAATTAAGTTCACAACCAAGCAACGTGATTTTGTGATTTCCGTCTTGCCATTTTGATCTTACCTGATTTGATAACAATATCTTTCGATCTCCAATCTCTCCTCTGCAAAATATGTCTCTCAACAGTATTCTCCAATTCATTCGTTCTATACGACCTTCAACAATGCGTCGGTGTTTCTCAACTGCCACAAATTACTTTGAAATTCATTTGAAAAATGAATTAGCTGGAATTAAGAATGCTGGAACGTTCAAGACTGAAAGAGTCATTCAAGGAAGACAAGGTGTTTTGGTGAAAGTGAGTGATTTTGAATTTTTATTCTTCTTTTGAATAGGCAATGCAATCATTATTTGGAATCTACAACTTTATGAATTGTTACTTTTTATTAATTAAGGTAACCGGATCTGACAAACCAGTCATCAATTTTTGTGCCAACAACTACCTCGGTTTGAGTAGTCATCCAGAAGTCATTGCTGCCGGCCAAAAGGCTTTGGAAACCCATGGAGCTGGACTCTCATCCGTTCGATTTATTTGTGGAACTCAAGATATTCATAAGGAATTGGAGCAAAAGATTGCACAGTTTCACGGAACGGAAGATACCATTTTGTATGCAGCATGCTTTGATGCAAATGGTGGGATTTTTGAAGTAATGACTGGAGAGCAGGATTCAATAATTTCTGATGAGCTCAATCATGCTTCGATTATTGATGGGATCAGATTGAGTAAAGCAAAGAGGCTTCGATATAAGCATTTGGATTTGGGAGATTTGGAATCAAAATTAAAAGAAGCAGAAGGTACATAAATGCATTGATATTTATTTTCATTGAGAAATTAAAATTTCTAATATTGAACAAATAGGTTATATGGTAGGCAGGCACGTTTCTGTGCTTGCCTACAGTTTTATTGTCTTTGGCTAAAATATTGTGTTTGAGAATTTAAAACGCCAATGGAAAGTTGAGACCATACTTGGATGCGGTCTAATCTAAATCTTTCCCAAGCATTGTCCAACTTTTGCCCAAGGTTTGCCAAGTTCTGAACCTGACCAACAAAAAAATTTCAAATTTTTCAAAAATATGTACAAAATTTCAGATTCTCGATTCCGTCTAATTGTCACTGATGGAGTCTTCTCAATGGATGGGGATGTGGCACCACTTGGAGATATCACTAGTCTCGCTGAAAAGTAAGACATTAAAAATAATTCTTCTTTGAACTTTTTAAAGATATAATGCTCTCCTGTTTATTGACGAGTGCCATGCTACCGGGTTCTTTGGTAAAACTGGTCGAGGTACTGCTGAAGCTGTTGGAGGTCGTCCTGATGTTATCAACTCTACCCTTGGAAAGGCTCTTGGTGGTTCAATGGGTGGATATACAACCGGCCCAAAACCCCTCATCGATCTTTTGAGACAACGCTCCCGTCCTTACTTGTTCTCCAATTCACTTGCTCCAAGCATTGTGGGAAGTAGCATCAAGGTATCTCATTTCCGTTTAGTGCAAACAAAACTACGAGAATTTAATAGGTATTCGATCTACTCATGAACGATTCTTCATTCATTGGCTCGCTCCAAACAAATGTTTCTCACTTCCGTAAAAGTATGGCTGCCAATGGATTTACTATTCTCGGAAATGATCCAACTCATCCTATCTGTCCAGTTCTTCTTGGAGATGCAAAGTTGGCCGCAACAATGGCTGATGAACTTTTGAAAATGGGAATCTATGTGATTGGTTTCTCTTTCCCAGTTGTTCCAAAAGGAAAAGCAAGAATTCGAGTTCAAATTTCAGCTGCTCATTCGAAACAACACATTGATCAGTTAATCGAAGCATTTGCAACTGTAGGAAAGAAACTTAATGTTATCTGAAAACTTAATAAAATAAACGTTTTAATTAAAAAAATTTACATGTTTAGTATCAAGTTGTGAACATCAAAACCCGTAATACAAAGTGAGAGCGGAAGTGGTCAAGGTGAGAGAAAACACGTGGAATGTTATGCAAAGAATACGTGTAACAAAAATAAGATCTAGAAAAATACAGTCAATGAGGACAATATAAGAAGTATTGATGAAACGTTTATATGTGGAACTTGACTAGTGAGCAAATGTCGAGCTTCATCTGCACTTCCACACCATTCTTTCGCTCGGAATGTTTCAGTTACAGCATTTTCCGTTAAAATCCTTAGATATGGGAATACGCAAATCTGGAAAAAGAAACTTAGTTGTTGGGTATAACCATGTTCTATGAGTATTATTTTTTAAAGTACGGTTTTGTTATTTTCATTAGAAAGTTGTAGGAGTTCGAACTTGTAGATATGCTCGAAATGTCCAAAAATACTTTTCTCGAGAAGTTAACAATTTTAGACAAAACCCAAACTGACGAAAAGTTGTTTAATTAACTTCCGACTTTTGATGAACATACCGTGCTACACTTTCTATCTTCTTTTGGAAGTTTTGATAAATCAAAATGAAATGAAGCATGCTGGATAACTTGTTGTGACACTGGACTCAACACTCCCTTTGAGCATCTTAATTCCGGAACAATGACCGTTGAAATCTGCAAGAATAATTATTGGAAATTATTTTGTTGATTCTCTCATTCAAAACTTTTAAATCTGAATTCTGAATTCCAAATTCATTAATATATATTTTCCTATTGACAAAATTGTTTTTCATGACTTCAGTCATTCATCCCTTTTGCCAATTGCGACCAGCTCCGAAAGAAATGAGCAATCCGGAGTATAATATGAGTAATAACGTGTGAAAATTATAAAGATGAAGGGAAGGAAAATGGAGTAAAGAACTCTTTCGGAAGTTTAATTATAAATATGGACGCTCTTGAAGAATTACTTATGCAAATCCACAAGTGGAACTCGATATCAAAAGACGAGGAAGCATTAGATGGATACAAATGTTTTAGAATTAAAAAAACCAATTTAAAATATAATTTTCAGAAAATAAAACCTCGATAATTAGAGAAATTTCTTTAAATTCTGATTTTGAATCTCTTTGAATTTCCTTGTTGCTGTCAGAAAGTTGCTACAAGTGCATTTTCTTGGTCTAATTTTTTTGAAATTTGGATACTAACAAAGGTTTTGCCAAGATACCATGTATAGACAGAACATTTGTTTCTGTAAAAAAATTTAGTATCACCAGTGGGAAAATTAACTTCTCTAAAGTTGTCTGAAATTGTTTAATTTGCAGTCAAAATGAGGTGAAAATTCATTTTTACCAATTATAATTTTGGAAGTTAGGCTATAAACATAATGAAATGGCATTTTGATTGTTTGTAACATTCTAGGGACTTGAACCTGTCGCGATGCTCAAAATAACGAAATTGGAATTTTGGAACAATTTTTGTTGATTATTTCATTATAATATTCGGTCATATTGAACTACAATACGTGTATTTTAACTAAATCCTCATAGAGCATACTCGCCCGTTTACAAAAATATTAATTCAGTGGGTTATTACCTTTTTTATTTCTTTGAAAACTGATCCAACACCGATATAAATATTATCTTTTGTTACAAACAGATCATCGATGAATGCTACCATTTGCTCAATTTTCTTTGGATCATCACGAGGGGTCTTTTTTGTTTTCACGACCATTTCCTGAAAGAATGTTTTATTTCAAATGTATCTTGTAGATTAATCTGTAAAATGTACTTAACTTTGGGAAAAAGTGCTTAAAATAGATTTTGAAAATGAAAATCAGAAACATGGTTGCTTCTGTTTTTAAATCAAAGGATTATTATAATACAATTACTTAAGCATCGTGTTATGCAGGTTCCAAAGTGCCTATTTCTAATTAGACAGTTGACAAGGTACGCATGTCTTGTAGGTCCCGTAGCCAAGAAAATATATTTCCAGTTTACCTGTTTTGTCATTCTCAATGCGTTGTCAGCTGCGTCGTCAGCAAAGTTAAGCCGGTATTCTACACGTACAGCAAACCATGTGTCAGGCTTCAAACCATCGAACGAGAGGAGCTGAAATAATTTTTTGATTAGTTAGAATTCTGAGTCTGAAAATTTTGAGCACCTTTTTTTCTAAAATGTGCTTGGTAATCTTTCGATTTAGAATAATTTTAGAATTGCTTCATTCCCAGTCTAAACATGTTTCCTAATCAAAATTGCATCCATCATTATATACTCCAACAATCAAATATCCTAACATTGTCATTTCCTCTCGCATGTTGATTGCCCGGCGTAAATTGTGATGTCTAACATGTCAAATGTTCATGCCCGAGTTTCCCACCCAAACATATTTGTTTTACCCGATTGTGTTCCCCCATTCCATTTTGTTAATTGTGTATCTTCTCCCATTACCGACTGCTTGCTCTTTCTCCTCACCACAAAATCTATCAAATATGGAGTTGGGGGAATTTGGAGCTCAAAGTTTTCTTCGTATACTTTCTTACTTTTTCTAAGAACATCATAAACCATAAAAAACAACAATTTGACAATAAAGAAGGACTCCCTACGGCCTTGTCATAGTCATCATCATCATCAGAAGTCTAGTAGAAGCCACCTAGTTGCTTCATTTTATTGCGTCGATGTACTACTTCTCAGAGGCGGTCATTCTTTTTTATTTGACAGATACAATATTTTATGGGGCTTTTTTTTGGAGCACACAACATTACCACCCGTATCGGGATGAGATGACACGTGTCAATTGGTACTTGACAACACAAAAAAGAGAGGCCTCCAGACATACAGAAGGACATATGTTTTTAAAAGGGATTAGTCTAAGTGATGGGAGAACATGGGGGAACGGTTGGACCACTACAAATGACACCAATTGGCACATCAAACATCTCGACAGATTAGAGACGTCAATGTGTACATGAGATTGTTCCCACGATTTGTGGGGGTACAAATAAATATAGAAATTTCTAAATTTGTATGTGGCGTCAGATTATCCAAAAGTGGACACCCTTTTTCGAGCGGGAAGACTTGCGTCATGATTGACAATTTTTGGATTCTATGTACTTTTTTTCTTTTTTGGAATCATTTTTGGAGAGACTGAGCTGTGCTCGAAAATTTCAGAGCCCTTCTTTTCAAAATCTTGTTTGTTTTCAGCATATGCTCGAATTTTGATAAAAGCGAATTCTTAGAATAATATTGCTTTCAGAAGTTCGTTCTACGCAATAATTGTAACTAGAATTTTATAGAAGGACTTTTGAATATAGAAATTGTGTGAATAGGAATTGTACAAAAAATATAAATGGAAATTGAAAATATTTTTGACTGATTGGGAATTAAGACTAACCTGATCATTTTTGACATGATCCAACTGTGTTCTCCTGAACAGTTTTTGCTTCGAAAGATCGAATATTTGAACGGTGATGTCAAAATTTGTCACATTCCCAGCTTCGACCATTTTTATGACTAAACTGCTGTCCGAGATCGATGTAACTTCAAACTTAGCAACGCCGTTTACTCCATAAATTGTGAATAGGATGAAGATCAGTAGTCGAGGATAAATATTCAACGTCATCTGAAATAAAGAAAATATTTGTTTGTAAATAATGCTGAGAAAAAAGTTGTTGATTTGTAAATAGTTGAAGCTTGAGCCATAGGCAAAAAAGTAATAATAAGCTTCATCTTAAAAAGGGAAGAAGAAATAAATTTGTACCCTGCAAATGACACACATGTTTTCAAGAGCACACGGAAAAGAAGGTGTGATTTGTTTGGAGGAGAGAAGAGTTTGAATGGCAACTAGTGGATGGACCGGAAACGGAGACATAGCCCCAAAAACGTTTTCAATTGACTCTAAAAGTAGAGATGAAGGGCGGAGGAAAAGGGGAGAAACGATGGATATAATTGAAGCAAAAATTGGTGGAGAGACATGAAGGTGAAGAAAAACAGAAAACAAAACAAATAAAAATAAAAGAGAGAATCATGATATGAAAATAATAGCATAATTTTTAGTTTTGTTGCAGACAAATCTTCCATTAATGCAAAACTTTGAATCATGAACTTTTTTAAGAATCAGGGCAGCACCAGCTCTATTCCATCTTGGGAGGTCTTGCAAGCTCCCCACCGAATAAAAACTGGGCGGAGCGTGGGGAGCATCTAGATCCCGCCTTTCTTTTTGAACTCCATCATATTGTGGTTATGTTTTGTATATTCCTTCAAGAGAACAAAAGAAAGAAAAGAGCGCCGACCGATTTCCTCTCCATTTTCTCGTTTTTGAGATGATTTGAATTATGAGCTTTGGGCATTTTATTGGCTCAAAGAGTTCTTGGCCTCCCCCTGCCCGCCACAAAATAACTGGGTTCATTCCGGACAGACGTCGATGGCTAAAGTTGAGAGATTGATGGCTTTTTTCGGTTTTTTTCAAAGAAATAAAGAAGGGGATGTATCAGAGATGTGTTTATTTGAATGGATAATCATCAGGTAGTGTGGTCAATGATGAGTGGTTTGGGAGATTATTTGAATCTTTTGAAAGTTATAAAAGCAGAAGAAAAAGTTGTGTTAATGGAAACTACATATATATATATATATATATATATGTATAATTTTGTCTATCAAAAAGCAAAGTTTGTTTTTCACCGGGACATGAGAATTTTTGAGAAGCGAATTTTTAGCAATAGTGGAATAGTTTTTTTTACGTTTTGAAACTGGTTGTAAGCTTTCAATTTATTTACATCTTTTTCAACTTGTAATTTGGCTTTCACGGTGTTGGTTGCTGTCAAAATTTAAGTGCGTAAGCAAGTTCTTTCCAGTCTGTCACCAAAGTCAGGTAAGCTTTTCGTCAGCGCATCGTTAAGAAGTTTTTAAGATTTGTCGTGACAATGCGAGCAAACACAGTTTGACAGAAAGTTTCTGAACAGAGCCATATTGGATTAAGAAACTTAATGCCTCAGGTGAAATTTAAAGTGAATTGTACAGTACAAATTTATGATATGTTCCACCTCTCACTTTTTGTAGTTTCAGGCATTCTCGTACTATTTTTTGAAAAAGCTTAGATGGTATGCCAAAACTCGTTTTCCATAAAAGTTTGATTTTGTCACTGTAAAAACTAAGAATAAAAGAGCTAAAAGTTGATTGATACAGAAATTATTGTTTTTTCATTGTTACTGTAGAGTTTAGTTTAGTGTGAATTTTGAGCACGCAATCCTATGCCAATACCAATGTTCCATTAAAACAGACAAAAAATTTGAAGCCCCTGTAACTAGAAAGGGTTTATTTTTTAACACTGGAGAATCCATACGATCGGGCCATAAAGACATCACTAATTCACATACACATACAAAATTTCTCAAATTTCCGGAAAAATCAGGAAAGCAGAAAAAAAGTTATTAGAAAATTCAAAACGGGTTCTCTCTCCTGAAGCGTGCCCCCCTTTTTGAGCTATTTCTTCATATATTTCTTCTTTTTTTGTCGTTTTATACGCCGTTGAGTGGCTTCGTGTGTGTGGAATAGTCACAGTTAGTTATATTAGTGCCCAACAGCAAGTCATTCGATTTATGCACACTTGGCTGGCAAAAGAAGAATAGAAGACGTGGAAAAGGAGAAGAAAATGGACAACGAAGAAAAAGGACGCCGGGAGGAAAAGTTGGTTTCAGTGCAAGAAAGTGCTGAGTTGAATGGACTGGAAGTTAGAGAAGAAGGAGGAGATGAAGAAAAATTGCTACCTTTCAGAAGAAAATATCATAGTTTAAATGTTGATTCTAGGGAAAGTCATGGAGGAGAAAAAGGAGAAGAAAGCACTTTTTGAATTAGATTTTGACTGGAATACTTGACAGTTTAAAAAACTCCAAAGGTTAAGTTTTTCGAACTTTAAACTTAAATTAAACTTAAATTATAAGTGTGAAAACTATGGTTTGAATTTCGTTTATTACCTTTTTAAATACCATATTTTCCGTACTAGGTGCTTTCATAAAACCAAAGGCAACCGATATAGTCAGTTGTCAAAGTGAAGAAAGGGGTGCAAGTCTAATGGGCAAATATGGTATTAACTATAAGAAGTTTCAAAAGAATGAAGTTTCCAATAGTTAATGGTGGCCTGTTTAAAGGTTTTTACAAAGAAACATTTTTACAAAGAAAAAAAGGAATTTTGTGCAAACGCATCGACATTCATTTTTCGAACCTCTAGTTTTTCCAACAAGCTCTTTTGATCTAATATTTACATATCCGATATTTCAGGATAAAAATGCATTCGCCAATTACAAATTCCCCGTTTTTTCGAGAAATGTGTTTTATGCTATTCTCGGCGCAAAAAAAAAACGGGAAAGACCCGAGATGAAGAATGTGTGAAACAATTGAGTTGTGTCTCGAAGGATTTTATGTGGTACAACAGCTACAACAAAGGCAGTATCTCAAACAAAAAATTCGAACAAAAAGAAGCTGTCTCGAAGTTCTGTCAAATTCATAAACTTTTCTTGTGGTTGAGGGGCTTTGAAGTCCCCAGACGGATGATGTGGTAGTGGGAACTTGTAGAAGTTGACCCAGAATGTTTGTTTCAACAACGTCAACTATTCCCTCGATGTTCAAGAGTATTCACAGAAAAAGAAATAGGAAAAACAAAGAAATAAACGAGTTGAACGTGAATGTGTGAAAATCTTGAAAAGATTGGAATCAGGAGCTCCTTTCAATGCAAAAACATATAGATGAAAAGTGGGCGTGGTACACGTGAAGTCGTGAGAAAATGGGGGAGTGAAATGAAGATTGAGTGGGGGCGAAGAGAAGCCGAAACTGATGAATAGAGGACATCAAAAGGGGGAAGTTTTTATATTGATGTTTTTTCAATAGCACAATGTGCAATACGCGTACATAGTTTGAGATGTTTGAAGTAAAGTGAGTTGTTAAAAAGAGAAGAAAAGAATAGAAACAAGCTTGAAAAAAAAAGAAGGATTCAAAGCTCTGAAATACCTCAAATCCCAAAGGTCAGACACGACTTCTCCGTGAATTTTGGGTCCAAAGTACTGAATTTTTAATAAAATGGCAAAACTGAGTTGTTTTAGAAAACAAACTTGCTAATTGAAATTTTTCAAATATTCAGTTTCAGTAGTGGTATTAGGATCAATTTTCTGCTTCAAAAGAAGCTTTAATAATAGATTCGAAATTATCCAAATTTAATTACGAAACAGCTCTAAAGATTTCAAAAAATTCACTGGCGGTTCAATATTTTGAAGAAAACGTGCTAAAAAATGCTAAAAAGTTTTCGATCATAATTTGCAGTTACAAAATTCCGGACTGCAGAATACAAATGTTGGAGTATTTTTTTTAACAATTTTAATTTAATTTTCACCAAAAAAAATTGTACTGATGTAATGAGAAATTCTCAAATTTACACAAAACAAACACCAAATGAAAAATGCAGACGAAATCTGCGAGAAGGCACGTAGGCAGGCAGCCATGAGAAAGACATACGAGCTTGAAGAGTTTTCAACGTATGTTATAAGCCTTATTTTCCTGATTATATTGCTGAGTCAGAAATTCAAAATTATATTGGAAAATGTGCAATAATAAAATTGACGGAGTTGGCTTGCCTTATTCTACTAGCTGAAAAGATCACAAATATTTTCTGCACAAGTTCAATGTACCATGCCTTTCTCATTAGAGAAAGACCACCATTAATTGTGAGAGAAAAAAATAAAAATAATTTTCATTCTACCTGATTGAATATTGAGCAGCTACCGGAAACTTCATGAACAGCAGCAGCCAGGCTTTTTGACAACGTTCTCACAGGAAAAACAGAGAGAAAAAAAGAAGAAAAATACCTTTGTATATATAGACGTAATGATTCTAAGTCTCTCTTATTTCTTTTCAAAAAAAAACTAGACAAGGACCTAAGAAAAACAAAGAAAATGAGGTGTCGTTAGGGATGTCGGGAGGGATGACCCAAAGACAAAGAAGTCCTCTAGGGAATGTGTGATACTGTGCAAATACCACTAGATGATGACAGAAGTCTCTGATGAGTGGCACCTTCCCTATACATTTGTGTATAGATCTGATGGTCTAAAAAAAGCAAAGAAGATGGGTGGTTCAAGTAATACACGGAGGCACTTGAGTTGGTCAGTGTTCCTCTAAGAGCAGAAAAGGAGGAGCAAAGGGAGACGCAAAGGCGCGCACAAAATAAATTAGAAATTTAGTCGAGATGTCGAAAAATCGAAAAATTCGAAACGAGTGCAAGATAAATGAATGAAGATTTTTTTTGGAAGACCTCCTTCCTTGAAAAGTGTAGTGTAGTATGATATGTAGATTCGCGAACTTGCGAAAGAAAACTATTTGGCGATTTTTAAACAGTTTAACCATAACAAGCCTATGTACATTTCATCAACGAATTTTAAATTCACAATTAAAAATTATACATTTTTAGTAAAACAAATTAACCGTTTTCCAACATATGTTTTTTTTTTAAACTAGTTAATGGAAAACTAGCCGTAAAACAAAAAATCAAAACATCCGTAATCACTCTTATAGTATTAAAATTAAAATGATTTATCGAAATTACTCAAAAGACCTTTTCTTTAATTTGGCAATTTACCACAACATTGACTGAACATTTTGAAAAACTAAAACTTTTTGGTAAATTTTTTAAGTTATATTATTTTTAATTTAATTTAATTTATTACGATAGTAAGATATCGTGAGGTAGAAAAAAAAACACACACATTAACAGACACAAACCATCACAAGTGGTTACATAAAAAAAAATGGAACAACAATAAAAAAAGATGAGAAAAACCATGTTGGATTCAATAACTTTTTGTGGGTAGTGGAAAATGAAGTTGATGATTTTTCAGTTCATTTAAATCAATTTGACTAGATCACTTTCGAATGAAAGCTGTGTAATTCAAAAAAGAACTGTCAAACAGCCAATTTTAGAATTTTTTCAATTCTAGGAATAATTTCAAAATCTCATGTGCTAGATTCACAACTCCTAGAGTCATTTTTATTCCGAAAAAATGTCCAAATAAATAAATCAAAAATACTATGATCCATTCCGCATACTTATTCTTTTTTCAACAACAACAACAAGTTCTTCACTCGAAAACTACTGCTCAAGTTGTCCCACAAAACCACTTCAAGGTCCTTTTGGCATTGTTCTCTTTATGAATATTGCAGGCGTACTTATCTAAATTATTATATTTGCATTTTTAGAATTACATTTTGCTTCACGAAATAATAGTGTCGGGACTTTGTGAGCAATATTAAACTCTGATAAATATTGACGTCAACTTTTGCCAAACTGAACAGGAAAACTGGGAAGCCTTTCATAGACCTGCAATGTCTACCTTTCTGCCTTGCATACCTACTAGTAAATCCTGTTAAACTCTGGTGTTTGTTCAGTTTTGATTTACAAATGCATCTTTTCTTCATATAAATAATTATGTATGAAACTTCAGCACGGAAAAGAAAATGAATTAATGTGTACACTTTTTAGTAGGTAGGTTCGCCATGCAGGCGTAGGTTCGCCATGCAGTCAAATAAACATTTTTTAAAGTGAGTGGTTTGTTTCGCGTGCGTTTTTCTCTTGATTATTAATAAAAGTTTTAAAGAGAAAATGTGGGAACATTAAAAAATACAGTATCACGTAGTTTGTCCAAGTTTAAAAAATTCCTAATCAAGAAAGGTCATCTACAAGTCGATTATCAATTGAACTTCCTTATATCAATCATTAATTAGTTTCCTCACAATCGAAGAGTGCAGTAGTCCGATTGAAAATGATCAACGTCGATCCGCCAACTGGAAACTATCCGGCAACTGGAGGCAATTCGACGCACAACATCACTTCCGAATCGGATTCCCGTCTTGCATTCAAGGTGAAGTCGTCGAACAACGAGCACTACCGCGTCCGTCCAGTTTATGGGTTCGTGGATGCAAAGGGAAAGAGCAAATTGGACATCAATCGTCTTCCAGGGCCACCAAAAGAAGACAAAATTGTGATTCAATACGCGGAAGTGCCAGCCGAAGAGACTGATCCAATGGCACCGTTCAAGGCTGGAGCTCAACAAGGAGAAATCATTGTGAAGCTCATCGCTGCTTGAATGGAATGCAATAACTGAAGCAAATGGGAAAGAGATTCATTGATTTTTGTATTGAATAAAATTATTGTATTTTCCGCTGGTGTTTGATTGTGTTTTAAAAATGTTTATCAATTCCAATATAAGATAGTATTCAGTCATGTGATACATATTTAACAAAAAAAACGAAAGAAGTTGGGGATTTTTCCTGAGATTCCGTATAGTAATTGTACATAGAGCTTGAGCATCTAGAATACGAAAGAAGAGCAAGTGATTCCTGAATCATTTGTCACTGAGCAGAACTCTGAATCGGAAGAAGCGAGGTATTCGAATGGCTGCTTTGTGCAGATCACAACATATTCACGGTTCATTTCAGTTTTCAGGAGAGCAGTGATTGTTTCACGTGACTCCTTCTCACCTGATGTCATTCCCTGAAAATGTTCAATATAGACTAGTTACTTTCAAATGCAATACCTTCTTGATAATATCTCTAACTTCAACACTATTACAGAACAAATCTCCACTTGAAGCTTTCATGTCAACTGATCTCTTTGACTTGGCTCTGTATGGTCCTGGTCCGTAGGATCCAGCATAAGATGGTCCAGCGTATGATGGTCCACCCGCATATGATGGTGGTGGTGGTGGAGGTGGAGCTTCATATCCGCCTCCGCATGGTGGAGGTGGTGGAGGTGGTGGACAGCAGCATTGTTGAGGTCTTTGTGGACCTAATCCTAAACCGAGTCCTTCTAGAAGGAATGCAGATGAAGAAGCAGTCAGTGAAAGAACAATTAGAACTGATGAATGAACCATTTCGAGTGGAATGTATGAAATTCTCGTTTTCGATGGTCACTTTTGTAGTCATTACAGCAGAGCGTTAGAGATTGATACGCAGAGAAATTGCAGCTTCATTATTACACATTTTGAGAAAATTCGGCGAGAAGTGACCGCCAGTGCTGTAACAAACCGATGAGTAATTGGCCGAAAAGCCACTTGACCCCGGGTTCGGCACACAGAATTCAAGGTTAAAGTGGGTGGAGCCTACTTGTTTTTATGCTTGTTGACTGGTTTAAGTTCGTCGCGTCATTGCGCAGGAGACCCCCTAGAACCTTCAGACTACTCCATCACTTATTTAGTACATGATTTATAGTAATTCCATTTAACAAAATTTAATAGCACATAGGTTTCATCAGAAAGTTTTTGGTCCTTCTAGTTACAACAACAGAGATGAGGACGGTGAGTCTTACAGCAGTGTGGTTTCAATAATTAAATACGAGATCGATACAAAAGAGGGCGCGAAAAGTTGTGATAAAAATTTTTAGTGAAATTTTAAATTTCAAAATGGACAAATTGAATAATATGGGAGGTGGTGTATGGTCGCTCAACGAATGTTCACCAATTTACAATCAATGTACGGGTGTGACCAGATTGACGTGGAAACGACTGGAGGAGTTAAAAAATGGAAAGGAGCCGAAAAGAAAAGCAATGAAGGAAGAAACATAAGAATCAAGAAAGACTGAATGGTACAAAATGTTTATTTCGGATCGAAGTGCTCATTCCATTTCTGATGCGTCCACTTTTGCATTCTGGCCCATCCGATTGATTTTCTCGAGTACGTCGTCGGTCATCAAGTTGGAAACTTGTGCAAGCTTGCTTGATTGATACTTATTCTGCAAATAATTATGTTTATTGGAATACTTCGATGATTCAATACCTTAATAGCGACAAGCTTCCCCTGTTTGAAGTTCTTATACGAGACTTCGGCGAGCAAAGCGACAGCATCCTCAATGACTTTCTTAGAGGCTCCGAGCTGTTTGCTAAAAATGTTGATATTAAAATAAAAATATAAGCTTTAAAATGTACCAAATGACCGATACAGCATTCTCCGCCTCGATTCCGTCAACAGGATGAACTTCAAGAGCGATGATCATCGAAGCAGAAGCAATGTGGGACCTTGGGGTCGAGGCCATAACCGAATCGAGCAGTGCGAGCTCTCCGAGACACTTGGAGATATTGTAAGTATAACAGAAAGCTTGATTATCGATTGGGCTGGCATCGTTTTCGGAGAGAATTCTTGAGAGACAGCGGAGGAAGACAAGCGAAGATGGGCAGGACAAGTCAAAGTTCAACGAGTTAAGGATTGTTTGCTCCATTGCCAAGATCTGCTTCTTGCTGTATGTGTTCTCAGTGATGAACTCGTAGTCGTGGATGTCTGGGAGGTAAACCTCTTCGAACTTGGAGGCAACGAACCTGAAACAAAACATTTTTAAAGGATACACAATTAGTAATCCCTATATGTTACGTTTTAAAATTGAATAAAAACTCTCACATAGCTGAAATTCCAAGAAGCTGAAGATCCGCCTTGGAGGTGACCTTCTTCTGAAGCATGCGATCCAGAATGAAGACAGTCAAGTGAAGTGTCTCAGGTGTGAGATGGAATCGAACATGAACTTGGACAAGCCAATCGACGAGAATGCGACGCATCTTGGGAGTGGGCTCTCCTCCCTCCATGAAGCACTCCTCAAGAAGATACTTTTTCTCGTGATGAACGAGATACTTGTATATGTCGTCGGCCATAGCAAGACATTTAGTCTCAGCATCCTGGAGGTTGATTCTCTGTGACTTTTGCGCAGTTTCGACTGGAGCTGGATTGGATGGCTTGAGTGCAAGAATCTCTCGAGCTTCTCTTTTCGTCTGAAGACCTTGCGCATTGACGGGCTTCAATGGTCCGTTTCCGTGCTTAGCCATCTGAATGATAATTATAGTTTTTAGTTTGTAAACACCTTGTACCTGGAGGCTATCCTTTTCCACATTATTCGATGTTCGTCTGTTGTTGGTGGCTCTTAGCATATTGAGGCCTTTCGCTGCAATAAACGATTGTTTGCAAGTTCCAAGAGATAATAAAATAAAAAGTGAGAAAGAACCTTTGATTGCTAGTAGAAAATTGGTAAGTTGAGAAATACTGGACGTTTTACAAAATCTGACAGAAAGGTTATGATTTTATCTAAATAGAACACAACGTGTAAATAGTTTCTACACGGCGAACATGTTAAGGTCACGTGAGGAGCCTATTAAGAATTGTTTGCACTAAATACAAGAATATCGACAAATGGGATTCGAATGTTCCGCGTGCAGCGATTGTCCAACGGAGCGCAACTCCCCCACACCAAGATGGTGCTTGGTGGTAGGAGGGGGGAATCGCGAAGGGTAATATCGATTAAATATGTCACCTAGGATGAATGAAGAACAGACGTTAAAAGATGAATTACAAATGAACCTAGAATATTAATAAAGCTCCAAAGTTAGGTATTTGATAACGATAAGCCAAAGAAAAAAAGATTGTTTTTGTTCAAGAATCGAATAATGAATAAAATGAACCGGTCTATGTGGCAAAGATTCAAATAGGGAAACCTGCGTTGGAAAATAATCGTTCCATTGAAGGTTTTTGCAAAAAATAAATTCTTGGCGCCGAAAAATTGAGGGAGATCCGATCAAAACTTTAATAATCGCAAAGTTTCAAGAGCAAATGATTTTATTTTCAAGGTTCGCGCTGCAATACGACACTCCGTTATTTCGCATCGCGCTTAGTTTAGCCAAGTAAACCTGCTCCATTGAATACCCGCCAACTTGAAAACAGTTTTTACTGGAAGAAAGTTTTTTTTGTTTTTATTTCAAGGCTGAAAAATCAGTCATTTTATCCATATCATAGTTTTTTATTTTTAGCAAAATGGAAAATTGTGAGATAAGACGTCTAAAAATGCTCTTATTTAACAACTCGCGAATTATTTCTCATGTCCACATTTTCGGAGAAGATGGAAGCGGAAGAAGTGAAATTGTTCGTCAACTTCTGAGAAAACCTGAAAACGATTGGGTTCGTGTTTTACAACTTCAATTTCAAAACAATTAAAAATTTCAAACAATTTCAAAATTCACAATCTATTTTTATAGGTTTGTGTGCTTGGAGACTTCCTCTATGCGGATGGATCGCTGAAATTGTTATTCGATTCACTGGCATCGAGTTTAGGTTTCAAGACTAGAGGTGACAGAGCTGAGAATTTTTGCGATAACCTGTATAAATATGTCCAATGGTAAGTGTATTTTCTTGTTAATTAAATTTTAAATATTTTCAGGCCAGACGAAACTAATAGAAAAATTGTCATTTTTCTTGATAATGCACAAGCGATAACAGACTATCCTCCTGTTCCATTACAATGCTTATTCGATTCTTACAAAGCTATACAAGAAATAACGATTCGATTTGTGACGAGTGCACCATCCTGCTTGAACCAATATCACATTAATCTGAGCCATCTTCCAGTTGTAGAGTTTCACATACCTGCACCATCAGTAGAAACTACCAAAGTTCTTATTTCTCGTGCAAATCCAAAAATCAACGCGCAATTTCTTCACGTTGCTTGCCAGTCACTGTTCATGGCCTGCAAGTCACCGAATATTCTTCTATCAATTGTAAGTTTTTTAAAAACAATGTTAAATCCATCACTACAATTCCAGATATCTGATGCGTGGCTAATGTATGATGAGCGGAGAACCGGCGATAAATTCGACTCTACACTGGCAAAAGAATGCCTCAATAGATCATCTGGAGAAAAGCTCGGGAATGTTGTCGGAGAGAATCTGGCCAAGGAGAACGAGAACAGTTTTGATGCCATGCCGCTCGCCATGAGGTATCTAAAAATACTCAACAGAAAATATGTAGTTCTTCCAGAAATTCCAGTAAATTTTTATTTCAGATATCTTCTCATAGCCGCATACTGTGCCAGCAATAATCCTCATCAATCAGACTGCCGATTTTTCGTAAAGGTTGCACATAATTTATTCCAGAAATAATAATTTTCCGTTTTTTTCAGAACCACGGCCGAGAAAAGAGATCAGAAAAGAAAGAGCTGCGTTTAGAAGAAAATCGACTTGCCAAAGATCTCGGTCCAAAAGCTGCAGATCTTCAAAGAATAATTTGTATTTACGAAACGCTTCTCAAAATCAATGAATCGACTATTACAGGATTTGATCTCAAAAGTGTTGTATGTTGCACTATACATTCTCTTCATTTCGCCTAGAAAAATTTCTCATCCAAAGGTTCCAGATCGCATCTCTCGATTCAATGGGGCTCGTGTCAGTAACAAATCGAAGCAATCTCGATATTCCGAAGATCAAGTGTCTAATTTCGTTGGAGAGCGCTCTCAAAATATCCAGGTAAAAAAGGAAATAAAATAGGACTGATATTGAAAAATAAAAAATACCCTGTCATATATTTTTACTGTTTTGTTTGAGAAAACAATAACGAAATAAACAAACTCGATTATGTAGTCTTTTTTTTCGTGCAATTTTTATTTTTGCAGGTCACTCAATTTGGAGCTGCGGAATTATCTTGAACACGCCACCTGAAAATTTCAACTGCCGGGTACAATTATCTCACTTTCTTCTCACCAACTATGAAATAAATTACATGATTACTTAGTTATTTTATACGAGATCCCACATTCAATACCGTACAGCTAAATAATCATTGACGTGGGTTTTTGATTCGAAAGAAAAATTTATTCGAATATCACAACAAAAAGAAATTACATAGCAAAAGAAAACAGGATCATAATCTGAAAATAGTAGACACAAACTGATTTAAGTTCTCACGTTCATTATTTTCGACTCCCATATTGCATCATCGAGTTAAGTTAATAACAAATCGCAACTAATAAGGTTTTACAAAGATCAAGAAATTTCCCGTGTTAAAAAATGTTCCCGTGCGAAAGTTTTGGTGAAATATTGAATGATTTTTTAAGAAAAGAAAACTCCAAAAGTGCAATTTCATCCTGCTACATTTGCTCACTGAACATCTCAAATGATTCCACCTGCTCACGTTTTGTAGTCCCTGTTATGTATGTTTCTAGTAGAAAAGTAAAAGTTGACTTAAAAATAATAGGTTTCTAATGATTTCCACCTGACCTTCATGACATTTAATAGTAATAGTAGAAGATCGGTCAGTTCCTTAGACTAAAAATATACGTTATTAGTCATTTCTGACAAAAATCGTAATTATTTTTGATCACGCTGGAACAACTGAGTAAACTAATATAATCTGAAAATTTCACCTGAATTTGGAATTTTCAATAATTTCAGAACTATAGAAATTGAGTGCAAGCTCTCTTTTTTGTGCCCTTATGACGTTTTTACAACAGAATTTGCAGAAGTTTTTTTTTTGATGAGCAGCTGGTGAACTTCAGCCGGTTCACATCATCTATAATAACCTTTTTTGCTATCTATTTCGGTTCAATTTTCTTCCCATTTTCCACTGAAGCATTTAAAACTTTAATGACTGACAGCGCATGCACAGCTGTTGATGTGTCTGCTCTTTTCAATTTTCAGCTAATTTCAATTAATGATGTCAACAGATGTGTTGCAGCTTCTGCAAATACCAAAAGCAGGTACACCAAAGTGGCTTCATGCTGTTTTTAAGTGTGCTCATCGAGCTCTGCACTATGATTTGGATTAAATCTGAAAAATAAAAGACCGGGAAGCTGTTATTTCCCCCAATTTTGCTGATTCTAGGGATAATGACGCCGTTTTTTCAAACTTTCCGAGAAACCGAAATGTGATTGGGAACCGAGTGTACAAGCACAATAGAAAATTTCCTTATTAATAGATGCTCTGTAAACAAGAGAAATCAAACACTGAAGTGGGTTTCGGAAAACTCTGAAAACACCCACAAAAATATTAAAAATCTTGAATTAAAAAACCGAACAATCTCGAATTTTTGAAAATCAGATTGTAGTTTTAAATTCAAGGTTCTTATTGTGAAAGTTGTGATTTCAAAGGTGCGCACTGTTTTCTGAATGGGTCTCGCCACGATCTAATCCAGTGGAAATTTAAGTTTATAAGGTTTTACATTCTGAACTTAACAATGCAATTTTAGCAATCAAAAACGGTTTACCTAGGGGTTATTTTTAGCGACATCATCCAATAATTCAACTTTTACCAATCGGGTTACTGTAGTTTTTACTAATTTGAAGTATGCTTCTCAAGTTTCTCGAGACGTCTACCACTTTGTAATTAATTTTAGCTCTAAAGAAGAAGTAGAAATATGACCTTCTAATTTTTCATAGTAAAGAAAGAACTGGAAAATTTGGTTTATCTGGAGAAAACCACCACTAAATCAAATCAAACTTAATTCATTCCGGCTGAGATCACAAATTTTCAATTGGGTTTTTTTTACGATTGAACGTTATAAAAATGCCGACTCAAAGAGTCATATGTGGTATTTCTATGGATCCAATGACACTGCAGTTTATAGGTCAGATCGATCTGTGGAATCGTTCCAAATTTCTAACTTGTGCTGCTCAAAAATTAACTACAACCCCATTTGCATCCCACACATTTCAAAGCGTCATCGTTGCGCAAATTCATAAATTGGAGTGGCGCCTAGAAATAATTGAAATTCTTCACCACACAGATGTATTTATTTCTGCACCAAGTCGTTTTTGGACGCGAGTGGTTCCAGTCAACAATCTGCACGTGTCGCTTGTAAACCACATTTATTCAAAAAAAAACGACACACAATGAGAATGCGTGGGAGATGGGGAAGCATCTTACCCAAAAGCAATGGAATATTTTTCAGAATTTCGAAATAATATAATTCACAAAATTTGCGAAAATTTAAATTTGAATTCCCATTTCGCGAAAGGAAGCGGTTAGAAGAATTTGGAGCAAAACGCGTATTTTGTGTGATGTGAATGTGTTTTTTGTCTGAATTGCGATATGCAAGTTTTTTGGCAGGTTGAAAAGTTGTAGAAAATTAGCCGAAGGGTAATAAATTAGGAGACATATCCAGTGGATAAATCTAGTTTTACAACATCAGAAACTCATTAACATGAAAATAAAAACTGGCCTCCGTCTTACGTGTCAATTTTATGCCTGCCTGCCCATGTGCCTGTCCATTCTGGCGTGAGCGGTGTATTATTTCAATAAAATTATTGAAAGCTTATGCACTCTGATAGTAGGAACGTAAGTAGGCACGAGGCAGGCCTTCGAGGCAGACACTCATTTTGGCGTCTACCCTAGAAAGCTTACCTTATAGGCTTACTAGATACAAAAAATTAATTATGTTTTTGAAAAATGTTCCCTTGATAAAATGTACCCATCTCTGACGTGTTGGGGTATAAAAGCTCCAGACATCAAGAAAATTCGACTTTAATTCGATATAGACTACGTTTTATATTTTGGAAAAACTTTGAATATTGTAAACATGTTTTATAAACACCAGAGTTTAAGGTACCTCACATACAAATGTTATAATTTAAACAAAAAATATGAAATCTTCATAACACATCATATCTGTCTCTAATTTTTTTTTCTTGACACGCTCCCTCAATTTTTTTTCAAAAAGTTTCTCGTGATGTCTGAGCTCCGAAACAGTTTAAAGAATTCGATGTGTCGCCGGAACCCATTCAAAATATCAATTTTCAATATTTTTATATCTTTCCAATAAAGTGACGTCTAGACGCTTTTTGATTTTCTTTGAGCATGTTCATGTGCAAAAAAACGCGACTTCCGCTGTTCTGGCTGACCGAAATTTAATTTCTATTATTCTTTTATTTTTTGTTTAAAAAGATGCCTCCACCCTCGCCATTTTGGAGGATCTTTTTAATAAATAAAAGAAGGTTTTTTTTTTTGAAAAAAAAAGAAGCAAAAAACAATAAAATTCTATTCAAAACTTGATATATTCAAAAATGCATTCATATACAGATGACGACAATATGGAGATCTTCAATGAACAATGCGAGGGAGTGTGTGGGTTGAACTGGAAGGGATCATTGTATTACGTGTATCACAATTGAAAGTTTAATAACCGGTAGACTGGGGGAAACATGAATTTGAACAAGATAGACTAGATTTTGCTCAGAAAACTTTTCAGTGTTTATTATAAAATGCGCTAATTTTTCCTACGATTCTAATTGATAAAAAATATGAAAAATTTTTCAGAACAACGAACTAGCCCAGCTTTAAAACTTTTCTAAAACCTAGCGAATTTAAATTTAAACAAAAAAGGTCAACTGGGAATCGTGGTTTGCACCGGATACCAAAGAAAAAGCGTATTTTTGACAAAGAGATGAAAGCGATAGAGGTAGTGAAAGTGAGCAAGAATCCTGAGACAACAAAATACGGTTAGGAGAAATCATGGCGACGAACCCGGAGAAATAAGATTCAGAGATTCTAGATTCCAAGAGAAAAATAAAATGTAGAAAAAACCGTGTAGAAGAGCACTTGGGAGTTGGGTAGAGCAGTGGGTTTTAGTACTTCTGACGAAGATGCCTGGTATGACGGCGTGGCGTGAAGAGTTTCAGGCACTCTCGGAAAGCGTCTGTTGTGAAGCAGTCGGCTCTGAAATTAACTTTATTGTTAAAAAAAAAATTAAATTTTATCAAGCAGTTTTATCAACAAAAAAAGGAAAAAATAAATTTCTAGCAAAAAACAAACAATGCCTACCTGCATTCCACCCTCATATTGGGTCTTGAATGTGAACTAAGTTCGTGGCACATATCACAAATTCGTTCCATAACTTCTCCAACTGGTTCATCAGCTAACACCGGACATGAAGGACCTGAGTCCTCTTCTGACCTAACTGTTGTGTCTTCGAGAATTAATCGAGCTGATGAAGTGGTTACGGTAAGGGTGTACACAATGAGGGAAATCAAAAAACAACGATGTGGTCCGACGAACATGGTTTCGTTTCAAACTTGTTGAAAAATGAAGACGGTGTGAACGAAGGCGATGAAGAAGGCAAAGCTGAGAAGTGTTTGATGATGAAAGGGCACAACAGGGGCGGTATATATATATATTCCGGGTGACTCCACCTCCATTTAAAAATGCAAGAGAGAGACGCAGCCCTCCCCGCGCTGCCCAGCCCGCTTAACCATGGGAATAAAAAGGCGGAGTTTTAGGATATGAAAAATAATTAGCTTGCGGAAGGTGTTCAGGAAGAGAATTGATAGAGATTAGAGCAATAAAACTTGTCTAGGTGATACGAAAAAAGGTATAGGACAGAAATAAAAATACAATTCAACTGCTTCTTGAACCTCTGGTGATTGGTACCACCGGCATAGACCTAGGAAAGTGAGCTACTTCAAAAAAAGGTTGGCCAGTAAAAACTCATAACTCAAATAAGGATGTTTGTGAGAACCATTTATATTGAGTGATTACCTATTGCGGGAGACATCCGAAGAATGAAGAATTTCTTCTCAGCTTTAGCAAGTTTCGCTCACGCAGATCATCAGACACCAGTCCCATCTCTACAGTACTTTTCTCGGTTCATTCCCAATAGAGCGAACTTGTGATACTCTAGTAACCGTTGTCAGACGGACGCGCCACTTCATGATCGTTCGAAACAAGACATTATGACGTATTGAACCTCTTGAATGGATTCGAGGGGTTATGTCATTTTGATGGGGTTGGACACCACCACTTCACCGAAAACGATTTCCAAACAACTAGCCCGAAGGTGAATGCGAACTGCGAAGACCAAAGTTTTTTTTGGTGGCGAAATAGTTACGGGCTAGGAACCATGGATCAGGAAGTTGAATTTCAAAAGTGAAAGCTGACACTGTGCACTCGCAATGCCCTAATCACGACTCGAAAACGCACCCCATTGCTCAGCGGTGGAAGTTCCTGTCCTGGCTGTCTTCGTATCTATCAAAAATGTCAGTTGGCAAAAAGTTGTGAAGCAATACTAATGGAGGTTCAGATCATTTCCAGAGTAGGTCTATCAAAAAAAATCAGAATATCGGAAATCAAATCGTCGTCAGAGTTCATATTTGCAACTTCATGAAAAGTTTACACCTGTTTTTCTTCCGCCATCAACGTCAATCGCCAACTTCAAGTAATCAGTTCCAACTCTGAATTTATAATTTCGATAGATTCAGAATGTGTCTAGCCACGTCACCAATGTCTTATTGTCCTTTTCTACTCGCACATCATTAGGATTTTCACTCATGTAATCCTTAGCACTTTTTCCATTTCTATTTCCTACAAACAACAACAACTCTCGGCAGACTCGTTTCGGATAAAGATAGGTTTGGTTCAAGGAAATGTTTTTTATTCTTTATTTCGTTATTCTTTATTTTCACGACTCCCAATAAAATTAAGATTGCTCCAAAATGTGATTTCATTCACAATACGACGTCATTCATTGTCATAGAACTTGGCGCAAACACAGACAACTGAAATAAATTACAAAAAAAAATGCTGCAAGCTGCACTAATCCTCTGCTCCACGGGTTGCTCGAGAAGAAAAAGCTTCGGATCAGGAGTACTCTGCCGGCTGAAAATAGAAATGTCAACTGGTAAAGCAGCTGAATTTCATTTCAAAAAATATAATCGAAGAAGACAAATAAAATCTGCAAAAGTTGGTAGTCTGAGTGAAACAAAAATCTCGAAAAGTTTGAGAGTCTAAACTAGAGATATAGGTTTAGTTTTGAACTAAAAAACTTCCAAAATGTTATCATTTTACAATGTTCTTTGTTCCTAGCATTATATGTTTCGCAAAAAATTAGAAAACCAAAAGAGAACGTGCCTGAGTTTAGGCTTTGAGTTTAGGTTCAGAAAATGTCTGAAATGAAAATGCCAGATGCGTGAGGGTTGACCTATATTTTTCAGCATTTTCTAGAGAATCAGATATGAAAAACCAAGGTGTTGCGGGGGGAAATGTTTTCTTGAGCCACAAAGTAATAATGTCGAATCTCATCGACATTGTAGATTTTTTTGTAGACATTGTTGACTTTCAACATTGTAGAGATTTTTTTCATCTGCAAGATCTTTGAAATTTTTTTGCAAAAATACTCGTTTTGTTGTTGCTGAAATTTTGGATGATATCACATGGGATGACTAGCATGTTCAAGATTTCATCTGCCCTTGAATTTGAAACTTCAAAAGTCAAAAA
This sequence comes from Caenorhabditis elegans, assembly GCF_000002985.6. Taxonomy (NCBI): domain Eukaryota; kingdom Metazoa; phylum Nematoda; class Chromadorea; order Rhabditida; family Rhabditidae; genus Caenorhabditis; species Caenorhabditis elegans. Next base: position 10,726,359 of record NC_003282.8, on the reverse strand, counting down.
AAGAAGAAGGTGTATTGCTCCACAAACTTTCTGCTGAAAGCTTATTTGCCATTTCAAGTTGATGACGTAAAGATGCGTGAGAGAGGGATGACCCCTTATTTGCAGAAATAGAAATGCCACTTTTCACGGAACCTTCGAAAAGTCTTCACCGTTATAAACATCCGGGTCTAAAATTAAGTGGTCACTCGATCCCATTGTTGTGAGCCACTTTCTTTTTTGCGAGGGCGGAAAGTGTAAGAAACGAAGAAACTGCCGATTTCACGCCATTTGAACTTCTCGATTTAGTATTCCCTTGCAGCCACAACAACACACAATAATTCAGAAAGAGAGGGACATGTCCCAACTATTTTGAGCACGTTTTTATTTTCAGTGAAAATATTCTAGCAGGATTATTTTAAAGTTTACCCTTCTAAAAGAGAATGTGAACTTTTCACACTTGAAGAATTGTATGCTTTCAATCTTTGAAAGAAAATAGAATCTGATGGGTATCAAAGGATCAAGAAAGCAGAATTTTTTGTAATTCCTCTTGAGGCATAGATCATCCATGTATCTATAGTGAACGTTCTATTCAGCCTAGGGTTCCCTGGGGCGCCTTTACCTCGCCTTTTCACTCACTGTCTTCGCGTCCTATCGGCTGCCAAGTGAGCAATTTGGAGGAGAAGTTAGGAACGGAAGAAGCAGGCGTTCATACTTTTGGAATATTTAACAACAAGCAATCCACGATCAGATTGCCAAGGGCTGCTGGCTGCACTGATGAATTCCTTTATTTTCAAACAGACTAGATCACAGCTGATTCGTGGCAAAAATGAACTGAATGGTAGATGTTCGGGCATCACGTCATCTAAGATTCTTAATAAATATTCTGTTAAAGAAAAATTCCAAACGCATTTTTGGAATGAGTCATTTTGATCGGGAGACAGTTGAGAGGGGGAATCCCGCCGTAGTCTCAAACAGGAAATAATTAGAATAGGAAGAGAGAAGGGGGTAGAAACATAAAGATAACCTCTTTAGTATCATCACATGGCATTGGACCCCGGCACGTACAGGGTGTAACAATCTTTGAAGTGATCATGAAACTAACTGAAAAAAAACTATGCAAAAGACAGGTCGGGACACCGTTTTGAATGGTCTGCTAATTTACCGGAATGGGGTTAGCCAGAGAACAGCAAACTTGACGAACTCTCATCATGATGGTAAACAAGGATTACGGTAGTCAAATCGGACATCCATTAGGCACGTATTCAGGCGTGCTTTTCTACCTGCACACGAGAACTTAAGTGTTGGTACATGTCCAGTGTACATAAACGTACTCATTTCTCAAGACAAATTAAATTGGTTCAAAAAAAGTGTTCACAAGGAAGAAATTTCGGTGCCTGAATAGGCAACTGGTAATTTATACAATAAGTGCTTTGTGATCTTTTTGTAAAATTTTGTGTTATAAATCCATATGTCCTTGCGTCACTTATTTTCAACATTTTAACTTCATCCGAACTAAGGTTTCTCTTCAGTATATCCCTGTTTTGAATATTTTCAAACATCGACGGTTGCATGTAGTTTAATGTAAGACTGTTTCATTTAAATTTGAAATAAAATTCAAGTTTTAATAAATATCTATGTTTTCTAGTTACAGAAATGAGTTGGAAGTTTCAGATTGTCGATTTTTTAGTGACATAAAATAGGTACACTTGCACGGAGTTGTAACAATTATAATTGAACTTATAAATACCTGTTTGTATTTATTTAGCAATCAGAAGATTGTGAGTTTTCTAATCAACAAAACCTTGATGAAAATTGTACCAAAAATCCTTTTTTAATACCTCCTTCCAGTACAAAGTAACAAAAATTCAAAAATGTGTTAGACTTCTGATCTAAGAAAATATACTCTTTTTGATATTCTGACTAATACACTTGTTTGCACATTAGCAAAACTCTGCTCGTGTGACTTCACACTTGTTTCCTTTAATCCGTATCATTGTTAGTCAGTACCAGCCCATGTTGAAACGTATTATTTTCAGAGCGAATTCAGTTTTCTGGAACACGGATTAATGACGAAACATCTCTTGCTCTTCAGTGGAAATTGAGTGGGATTTCTTCCAGTTAATTATTCTGGACCAAACATCTATGACCTATGACGTCTAAGTCTTCTATCACCTGCTTCACTTTTCCTAAAATTTCACTGTTCAAATGGTGTTGGGAAGCTTTTGAAAAGAGCAAAAATGACCATTTTTGACCTTCCGTGTAGTTCATGCAGAACAGGAAAATGAATAAAGAGAACGGTCTCTTTATAAAACGTCAATAAAAATTGTATCACAGTCAAAAGTACCAGTCAAAAAAAAGCAGAAACCCTAGAATGGATCTGTAGAAATATAAAACGATATTTCTAAACTTTCATCTCTACAATTCATAGCTAATTCTCGAAGTGATATATATCTGTGCATAATTCATCAGTGGACATAATGGGCACATCGCGATTGAAGAGTAGTCATACGCGCATTGCACCCGATTTGGTTGGCGGTATGAGCATCGTGCGTCCAAAATGTCAATGCTGCGAGGTTCTTGATAGACATTACGCAAAATAGCTTTAATATTTCAGAATGTATAAAGTTTGGGCTTCCGTGTTAGACAAGCACGTCTTCAAGCCTGCCTCAAGCCGGCTTGCAGTGTCTCGAAATTTTCTGGCTTCCCAAACTGTGATGGAATTTACAACAATTTTTCAGGTGTACTTTTACAGTAGGCATACGTGTAGACTCGAGGCAGGCTGGCAATTATACAAAAATCTTGGCAATTTTTGCAGCAGCACAAACTTCAAAAACATAGGTGTTTTGTGATTTTTCTTGTGCCACAATGTATTATGTCATAATTTAGATTATACTAATCTGATTTAAGTTGCAAATTTACAGGTGTTTAAAAATTAAAGTAACAATTTTTCGTTTATTTTTTTTCTTTTGCAAAACTTCATGGAAACATGGTTCGTTAGACGTAAAAGACTTTCTGAAATATAGTAAAATTATTATTTTCCAAATAATTTATTTCTTTTGCACACTCTTTGTCGGACAAATTTTGGGGGAACGCTCTTTGGTCGGCTCGAAAAATGTGAAAAACGCGAAAAATTAGATGCAGTTGTTGATTGTCGGACAGTTCCCGCCTTTGAAGTGTGCGCACAAAGCGTTCTGTTCACTCAATTCATTTGCATACCCGAGAGTGGAAAAGAAGTCTCCTCGTCATTTCCGTCTGTTTTCTCTATTGTCTATTACACAGACAGTACTCCCTGGACGGTCGGGTCGTCTCGCAAGATTGCAAGACTGCGCAGAGATATTAATGTTTCGAATTCTTCAAATTTCTTCCATGCCAATGCAGAATTTTAGTACCCCGAGCGAGTGAAGAGGAGGAGGAAGAAGAATTATGAAAAGAGTTATTGCTTTAAGAAATCGGGGATTGATATTAGGCTTCAAATATGTTTCCAGTGATAAACAATACAAAACTTATCACAATTATTTGAAACTGATGGCTGTACTCATTTTGAACTCTACTTGAATTTCCAATATGAAATTTAAAGGATGTTCCATAAAAACCTACAGATTCCATGAAGGCACAGTAGTGACTGCCAACTAACCGAAAAAAGCACATGATACATATTTTCAGTCTTTGAGTTCATAATAAGATTGGGAAACCAGAGCACGTCGGAGACGACACACTGTAGAGCTCTTGGAAGGCAGGCACGCGGGCCTGAAGACGTGCCTGCCCAACGTGGAAGCCTAAATTTTTCATACCTCAATCTACGTGGAAACCCTTTATAGACCGTCTTAAGGCAGGCAGGCAAATGGAACTGAAAACGTGCAAAATCTACAAGCTTTAATCGAAAAAATTTGAGCTCTTGAAGTGCAAACTCTAAAAAATGTACGCCATGAGTTTTGTACAACTGAACTTGAAATATAATCCACCTGGATTTTTCTTCACCCAATGGGCGAAATCCGTCTATTTTCGGATAGAAGTTCAAGCAGATCGAATGGAGTTTGGTCACGATTTTCGAAACTCCATAGTATTTCCTAATTCTGTCTAAACATCACAATTAGCACAATAGGCAGATGTAATCCGTCGGCAATATTTCCGTTGTAAATTACAAACTATTTAAAACCAGGTGCAAGTTATCCAAAAAACAAGGATCCTGGTACAAATGTCGACAACGTAGTAATTGAAAAAAAAAGAGGTCAAGAAACTCCTGGCACTAGTGATGTAAAAATAGTGAAACAGAACTTTAAATCTTTCCAGAAAAAAAGAAAAAAATGCACGTGTTGCAAACACATTTATCTAAAATCTATTAAAAATCAATGTGACGCAATAAAACGGCTTCTGGAAGTAAACATGAAACGTTTACCTAATTAATTTTATTCTGCATAAATTGCAGTTTACGTGCTGAAATTATGTTGAGGGGTATTTGAGTTGAGGTAGTTTCTCATAAATAAAAAATTTGAATTTTTTGTAGATTTTCCAGAACAAATGCTCACCCGCAGGAAATTGCAAAACAATCAAAATCAGGAAGTTTCAGGAAATAACATTTGTTAGTTACTAATGCCATTTCTGCTGAAAAAGGAAATTCGGCGGGTAGAACTTTAAACTTTATTATTTTTATAGTATCGAAAATTTCAACAAAAAAAACTTATTATGCAATCACAGAGAGGTCAGGTTTGAATCAAGGTTGATATATAATTTGGTCAGATCATTGTAATGCTGAAAATGTGTTCAAATGTTGATAGACCACTTTGAAGTTTGAGAACTCTAGATCACAAGTATTCAATATCAAATATCATTAGAGCGCATTTTCAGGATATCACAAAATGTTTTAATTTGTAGTTTTTCTATACATTTTCCAGATTGAAAGTCCAACGTAGACAATCCAGAGGCCCACGAAGAACAGTGCAGACAGTGTTTTTGTACCGAATGGACCACCCAATTCTCCTTGTCCAAATGCTTTTAACTTTCGTCGTAGAACGAGAACAACAAGGAAGAGCACTGAGCAGATCATGAACACTGTGACGCTGCAAAACAAAATGATAGATAAAGATCATGTGCAAATATATGCAGAAACTCATCGCCACGTGCGACATTCACGTCACTTTCTCTCCGTTTTCACAGGAAATTACCACGGGATGTGGTGATTTCGGAGGGAAAACAGAAGTGAAAATGTAGGCGTAAAGGCATTGACTGCTCACCTGAAACCGAGATCACCAGCATCCACGCGGAATGATTCTCCTTTCGATGCCCAATAAAGAGATGCGATCACCCAGGGAAGGCCGAGTCCGAGGAACACATTTACTGAATTTGATCCGGTAACATTTCCGACAGCGTTGTCAGCAGTATCATCCTGAAAATTTAATAACTCGGAACTTTTGCAATACTCGTAACTAATAAAACTCGTAAAAACTTGTCAGGCTGCTGCCAGAAACAGTGTTGTTCTTTGGGAACATCACACTTTTTGATAACCATCTTATTTCTCTACTTTCTGGCACTTGCTTGCAAAGTTTAAAGATAGTAAGATTACTATTATAAACATATTGGCACTTTTGAAAGATGAGTAGCGTCAGTTGGGAAATTGTTTAAAATAATACTTTTGAAACGGTAAAAATGTTTTTAAATGTTTGTTATTTATAGTCAAAATGGCGCTTGGAGACATGCCAAATCTTTAAAATAAAAATTTTAAAAATGTTAAAAAACATTTTTAAAAATTTTTAAAAAATTTTTAAAGTTAGACTACTTCATTTAGATATATAGTATGCTTTATATTTACTTCGCAAATTGCAAATCGCAATGTACAGATAAAGTTTTGACTAATAGTAAATGCGTACGCAGTTTCAATTCTGAAAGTCTGTTTACATGACAATTGACAATGTATTCTAAAAAACGTACACTTTCCGCAGCAATCTTCGAAGCAAAAGTATCTGGTAGAGAAGTTCCAAGTGCAACGAGAGTGATTGCAGTTACAGCATCTTTCAGTCCAACCATACATCCAAATATCGATGCAACATCTCCAACAACAGCAGTCACCAAACCGATTCCAATCAGAGCTACTACGAAACACGGGTATCCATAGAAAATCGTCGGTGGTGGTAGGAAAGCAAATGCAAATTTCCATGGGAATGCAAGAGCGTGAAGTATACAATCGGATACTGTTGCGTTTGCAAGATCTCCTGCGTTCACTGATACTGCATTCAAGATTTGTTCCTTCCATGTAGCTTTTCCTGGTCGAAGCTGCCTCATATAGTGCCCCATTAGTTTACGAACATTTGTGATATTTTTCAAAACATTATCATCAGAAATTATAGTTATCGTTGCTTTTCTTCGAGTTCCAATTGACACTCCTGGTTCATCAACTTTCAAAAGTTCAATGATAAATGCTTCATCCTTCTCATCCATTTTATCATCAATTACATCAATATCAATATATTTCTCGTATTCTTGACCTTCAAATCCTAGAATTCCATCTTTAACTGCAGTATAATCATCTCCTTGTTTAGCAGTAACATCTTCAGTTTCATAATGAACTTGCAATGGTTTTTTCAGTTTTCCACCTCTTCTTGTTACAAACGATCGGGAAAATCCAGCGTTCTCTTTGACAACCTGGAAATTAAAATTTACTCTGAGAAATTTGATCGAAATGATTTTGTGAACAATTCTGATATCTAAATCTCATAATCCAATAGAACTATTCGAGTAGGTGGCGATGATGCCATCAGGTTTTCGATCAAAAGTTTGTTACCAAGGATTATATAATTTTTATAAATTAAAACTCGCATAATTTGGTTTGACAAACTCCACAACGGGGCCTCCAAGTATCATTTTAGATTCATCAGGCATTTTAACATGAGCAACATTACATGCTCCGAGGCAAATCTTGGAGTCTTCGTCTACATCTTGAATCTTCAAATGAACATAGAAAACATCATTTGGCCTCCAGTTAGCTGCATTTATCAGTTGAATAGAAATCTGAAACGTAGTTGTTGCTCACTGACTTTCTGGTTCTATAATAGTAAAGTACCGTTTTATGAAGTTCTCCTGGATTGAACTGTAGAGTTTCTGACTTGAACAAAAAGTTCAAATCCTTCTTTGCAAGACCATTGACAGTTGCATAACTGACTGTGAACTTGGATTCCATATTTCCTTTTCTCTCAATCTGCAACAAAAAAAGCTCTCGATCAGTTATCATCATTCACTAATCTAATCCATTTCTTCTTTTTAGTCATGTTAATCTCGTTAATCTTATAATTTACCATGTTTGACACCACGTTTTTTCTTCGAAATATCTGATACCCTGTGCTAATCTGTACTTCAAAAACAGATTATGATTTCATTTGAACAAACGTACGCCTCTGCTTTTGTATGTGATGCAACCAATGTCTAGAGGATAATATGTGCATCGGAAAAAGGGAACTAACCTTTAGGGACACGGTCTCGTCAGTAGCATCAACTCGGTAGACACGAGCAGAAAATTCAACGAATGTTTTTCCTGAAATAAAAAAAAAATCAAACGGTTGGTAGAACGAGTTTTATGAAAGTTTCGAATTCCGAAAAATTTCAATAGATTCGAAAATGTTTCTAAAACAGGTATGGATTACGTTCTGATTAATCAATAAAATACATTTATAAGGGAAAAATTCCTGCCAAACTTCGACAAATTCTTGACAAAATTTTGCTACTTTCTGACAACATTTCGCAGTTCAGTAGTTTTTTTGCAACTTAACTTCATCGCAGCTTTTAATAAGTTTCCAAATTGTATGTCATTTTTCTTCAAACATAAACGTTTTAACTTTCTCTAAACTTTTATTCAAATTTTAAAAAATTGATAGTATATATTGCGAGAGTAATAAAAAATATCAAAAGTCAGTTTCAACTAGACTCTTTATCACTTCAAACTCACTTCTACTAGCAGAATCTGTACTCTCTTGGTTTTCCATTTTCAAAACTTCTTCCTCTTCACTCTTCCTCCATGAAGACGACAACTGACGGATTGCTCGAATACGGTAGTAGAGACGGTCATGTGACATGGTTCTCGATACACGATAAGCCAAAATCTTCGCTTGATCCTCATCGGAAAGAGACGGATACGTGTGAGAAATTGATCTTGTCCATCTTCTAACGGTATCTACAGATGGAGTCGCATCAACAATTACGTCATTCTCCTCTTTGTTCAAACTCAGATTACTTGCCCATTTTTTGATTTCATCACTCAATTTTTCTGGTTGATCATCAACTTTTCCATCGTGTTGAGCCATCTCAAGCTCTTCCTGGAGATCACTTGACTTCTTTTTCTTCCAAATTTGAGCATCTACAGCATAAGAAACCACAACAAGTATAATAAAGAATAATAAAGTAAGGATTGCTTCCCAAACATCGACGACATTCGGCGTTATGACAATGAGAACCTGAAAAAATGAGTTTTTATATTCAATTTATGTGTAAGAAAAAATACGTTTTGATAATGTGTTAAACGTCACATTGTGGAATTTTGTTTGAATTTATTTAAACAGTTCGTGAGGGAAATATTTTTTTTTAACTAGTGATTAGTCAATCTGGAAATGGCTTTCATTTTTGTTGAAATATTAGAAAATACTGAATAATTGTAAAAACTCAAATTACATTTGGCAATTTTCAGTCAGCTTTTGAGTACCTTTTTTGGTAAACTTGTGCCAGATCTTGGGCGGACATCGGTCTGGTCAGACCTTGTATCAGACTTTGACCATGCCTCTGGAGAGGTATCGTTCGGTTCAAGAAAGCTATATCCCTAGAATCTTCATCCTCAAGAAACTTTCAGAAGACATGATCGAAGATTGATCAATATCTGCCTAACATCTAACCAAAGTTTGGCTAAGATATTGTCACTTTTTGCTAATCGGCCAAACGTTGGCCGAATTGTGAGTGGTCACTGCCAAAATATTTTGTCGTAGTTTTTTCCCATATTTCAATTATAAAATAATTACCAAAAACACCCAAATGTATGCAAAAGTTCCAAAAAATGCGGTGACAACAAATACTCTGTATAACTCGATTCTCTTGGTTTGAGTTCCAACAGCAAACACACAAATTGCAGAGATACAGAACAAATTGAATGCAGCTGAGCCAACAATTGTACCAGGTCCCAGGTCGCCGGCTTTAAACCCGTTTCCAACAATTTCAATGATGGAGAGCAAGATTTCGGGTGCCGAAGATCCGAGTGCCATTAATGTTAAATTGGCAACTGTTGGATTCCAAATCCGAACATAATCATATTGTTCATCAATTTCTTCGTCTTCTTCTTTTGCTACAAGTTGTCCGGCTTTCTTTTGTTTCTTTACTTTCTTTGTTGCACTCGTGATTTGCTCAATTGAGCACATGAAAATGTCAGCCGCAATTGCGATACCTAAAAAAGTCACATGGAAACCTTGAAAATGAAAAAAGTTCATATAGAAATGCCTGATATTTTCAAGTTCTGATAAGCGGATGTTATCATAAATAGAAAATCGTTTAGTTCATCAAGACTAAACAATGAATAGATAAGAGTTAAAATTAACTGAACTTTAAAAAAAATTGCCCATTTTTCAATATAAAATTGTAAACTTACCCAAGAAACAATAAAACAATCCAGCCAAGTAGAGTATTGCATTCCTTGGGGTTGTTTCGAGAGCTGGTATTAAAATACCATTTTTACAGGTTAGGTTGGCTGAAGAACTCATGTTTGATCCTGAAAGTAATAAAAACTTTTAATTTAAAATTAAAGATGAGTGAGTACAAAAAGCGAGTTGGAAAAAAAATACTGAGCAATTGAAGGAAACGATTATTCTACATTCGAAAAATTGAAAATTGAAGTTATACATGCAATGAGAAAAGAGAAAAAAGTGTAGTTTGGCACTTGACCAGGCCTGGATCTACTTACAATTCGATATTGAAAACTGAGAACATGTCGGCTCAGAGCAAAAATTACTTAATTGCCTTTGGGCGGTAGATCTAAATTGTAAATCTAGACAAATTTCTCCAAGTCCACACAAACAACCATAAATCTACCCGATACAGTCGTAAATCGACAAAAAAACATCTTCCAAGATAAGGGCTATAAACGAATTTTTTAGTGATGAAAAAAGAAGTTAAGTTTTTCAAATTTACTAATAAAAAAAAATAATTTAGTAAATAGATATGTTTTGGACGAGGTACATGAAAAACATTGCTATACATTTTTTTTCTGACTCATACGCAAAAAAACCAATTAATTGAAGAAAAAAAAAATATCAGAGAGATAGAAATTTCAAAATAAAATTGAATCGAAGCGGTCGACCGAACCCACATAGGAAATTTATTGAATGAACATCACACTCTTTTTTTGAGAGTTTCAATGTTATTTATGATTGTTCTATACGCAAATGGTAGGTGGTATTTATTAAAATTGACTAGATTCCAATGACGCATGAAAGAATAGAAATGGTCATTGGGAATGCAGAAAAAAGAAAAAAAATGCGGAGAGAAGATAGAAAGAATCGAGCAAAGAAACATGGAAAAGGATACTAATTTTTCCATCTTTTTGTGCTCAATGAAAAAATGTTTGCGCCCGTGCAAAGACCACACAAGGCGCAATAAAAAGTTAACTGAACAAAAAAAAGTTACATAAAAAGGAGTAAACGTGCACATAGACTCAATTTGAACATTCTCTTGTTTCAGTAGTGACATTCATTTGAAAAAAGAGTAGTGGCAAGTGTATTATTTGTGAAATTCTTTACAAAGCAAATACAAAAAAAAAGTTTGAAAGAGAATGAGAGACAGACGGATGAGACAAACAGAAGAGACCATTTTTTGTATGTTCTTCTAAATTTTAGCACTCATTTGACAGTGACTCACAGAAAACAAAAACTACAACAAGAAGAAAAGGATGTGACATTCTTATAGAAGTTTAGCATTTTTTGGAAATTTTAACACCATAATTATAGTTTGAACTGTTTTTTTTTAAGTTGAATCTTCATAAAACTGGATGGTAAGTTGGGGAGGGAATTCAGTCTAAAAAAAGTTTTGCTAAATAGAAAATCATGCGAGATTTAGAAAATGTTTATCTAGAAACAAAATTGTCAAAAACTTTAAAAAAAACTAACTGTTAGTTGCAAGTCTCAATCAGTAGAAGTAAAAAAGCAAGACAGGTCTATTATTGAGTTTATGCTGGAAAAAACAAATTTTATAAATATTTGAAACGATTTAGACTTTTAGATACAAAAACAGAATTTTAACATATTTTTTAATTCAAAATTGTAGTTCATAATGTTGATATGGCTTACAACAAAATACGAAAACAAAAAGCCCCAAAATAAAAACATTATGTAAGTTGTCATGGCGACGTTGAAGAGCAAAATAACAGCAGGGCTTCACACGAACTCCCAAAATACATTTGGCAACATTTCTTTTCAAAGAAAACCTCAAAACTCAAGACCACCCACTCCAGAATTTTATATTTACGTTTGGCAGGAGGCCAACACAGGTAGAGTCTCTTCACCACAATAGGAAAATGACATTGGGTTGGATGGATATAGTGTAGGAGATGAAGAGACGTAGACATACTAATATAACAATAATGTAAGGAGAGAGCAGGAGATGCAGAGAGAAGGAGAAAACAGTCTCACCCCACAGAGAGAGCGATGGAGTAATGGTTTGTCCGGACTGAATGGGAGTGGTCTGTCGGAACATTGGAGGGAGGATAAAACGGTGAACATATTATAAATACTTGTATAGTAACAGGTGGTTTTCTGTAAACAAAAATTTGGAGAAAAATAGAAATAGAATGTTCTAGGTTCTGAAAAAATCTTACAGTAACTTGGCATTTTGTTGCAACTACTCAACAAACTCATCTATTTTAATATTAACATTTATTGGTACACAACTTTTTTTTGAAATCACTTCAGAACGATCGGAAAGTACCGTTGAGCTTTTGTGTGAAGTATGTTTTGAAAGCAATGTTAAATAAAATTTTTAGCTGGCGCATTTTAGTACAAATCTCTCAGAATTTTATTATTCTAATATCCTCATCGTGACTTTGCTAACATTTTGGAAGTTTTTTTTTGGGAGAAATTTAGAATTAGTGCTGCAATGCATAATTTTGAATGCTCACCCCTGGTGTAGTTCTGAATTATAAAGCCTTTTACAATTTTCAGCAAGAATTTTCTAATGACATTTCTCATTCAAAGTAGAAAGTATACGGTATCAATTAGTTTCAGGAATTGATATCTTCTCGGTAGAGTGAAGCTTTGAGCAGGGAATAAATAACATTCAAGGTTTCTTTGAAATAGTGTCCAAAGCAAATTGCAAGAGAGGAGAAGAACTTTCTCCTTGAGCGAACAAACATTCCTAGTAAGAAATAAGTTACAAATTTTGCAGTAAAATTGTTGGTATTTAACACGAAATGATATTCTTCTAGAGATAGTGAAGAATCTTGTAATATAGAACATCTTGACATGTTCTGTGTATTTATACAAGCCCTAACATCCACCATTTTGAGGCAAATGTTGTCAGAATTTCATGGTAGCTTTTGATCCATCCCATCAGTACATGCTAAAAAATTTCAGAGTCTTGACATTCGTCGTTCCATGTAGATTCAGATGTTGCTCTTCTTATTTTCACCTTAAAAGAGCTCATTTTTAAAATCCTTTAAATAAGACCTACATTTCTTATAATATTTGAAATTTCCAAAGATAGCAAGAGATTTCACATCAGCAGGAAGATGAAATATCACTTTAAAAAAAATATTTAAAACTATTTTCAGGATAATCATGTTTCTAGAAGCTTCCTTGAAAAGTTCCAAGTTTTAATGTCGATTTTCCTAAGTGTTGCTTCCACCATGTGAGGCAATAATGTGATGATTAATGTCATACGATTTAGCTCCATTTTGTTCCGCTTGGACTTCCTTCTTTTTCTCGACGTACATTCAAATATTTGAACATTTTGCGCAGCGGCTTTAGGACATTTGTACTCGAACTTCTTGTCACTAAGTTTTATTTTCACACTGACTAATTTTTTATTTTTGCAATTTTATTCCAATATATTTTCGAATAAAATCTAACACCTTTTTTTACTAAATTTTTGCATTTGAAACCGATTAGAACTCCTCCTCCTCCGCCTCCTACATAGATAGCTTCTAGTTTTGCACTCATCTTTTGCCGATTTCTCGAATTAATTCGAATGAGCATCTTGTGTAGCTTTTATGCTTCAAGACGTGACAATTTTAAGGTTTTTGTAGCATTTTTGTTCCGCTCTTTTATGTGACAGATCACGTTGGATGGCTTCGGCTATTTTTGGTTTGGAAACTTACGAGTACGGGAATCAAAAAATAGGGAAAAAAGAAGAAAAGAAGCACTTTTGATTGTTTTTCGATGTGAATAAGTTTTGAGAAAATGGCATGGTTGGATTAAAGATTTGGGCGGACCTTATTGCAAATATATCAGTTGACTATGTTTGCTATTCCACATAATAGTCAAAATTTTACAACTTATAATCAAAAGGTATAATTTTGTAAGTACTTGGCGAAATTTTTTATAAACTTTAAAAATATGTTATGAATTTGATCAAGTAATTTTTCAAACTTAAAAAAATACATAAATTTTTTGCAAATGGCTAAAAAAATTTTGTTGCAGTAAAATGTATATTTCTCAACGTTGAACTTTGTTTTTTATTCATTATTTAATTATGTGTAAACTACATTTATTCAACGCAACATTATTAATGATTATACTCGCTTACTCTCGAATTCCGTCAGAATCTGAAATTTCTGTGTGATTTGTGTTTCTTTGATAAAAAACAAATGCTCAAAAGAACGTTTTTCCATATTTTTCATTTCTTGCTTCCAATTCAAAAATTAGATTTTTAAGATAAAGTAGCGCAAGTGGAAAAATAGTTTAAAATCCTTTCGTACTATGAATTTACAGTCGATAGGTGGCAATTACTCTTAGCTTTTAACACTCATTTGTTTAAAAAAAAATTAAATCGGACAAAAACCACTCTAAATTTCTCAAAAAGCCCGGAAAGATGAAATTAAAATAAAATGTTATTTTGGGCCTCTTTACCTTTAAAAAACATTTTCAGTTTAATTATAATTTTCTTTTCTGAATTGAAAATTATGAGTTGTCTAGAGCCTTGTTTTTATTCAAAAATTATTATTATTATTTACACTAGGTCACTATTTAACAAGCATATTAAAATAATGAAGTCAGAATTTCAAATTTCAGATGCCTGTCACCACCAACACTCTTGATCTGTTGCTCTTATATTTTGAACTCATCGAACTATCAGAACATTGTTTTCTAATTATCTTCACCACCATTTGCTTGTCATGTTGCCCTACTAAACCTCTTTTCAATGATTTCACTTTTATATGTCCCTGCCTGCAAGATTGTGTGTATTGCTCCTGCAGAATATGCTCAACTTGCGAACAGCTTTTTTCCTCTTCCTTCATTTCCTTCTAATCACTTCTCTCATCGAATTAGGTATCTTCCCTAAGCACCGCCCATTTCGCACTTTGTTTTTTCTCCATCTTTATCTCATTTCATTCAAATTATCTATTAAAATTCCAGATGAAGTTAAATTGTTTTGGAAGAAATTCGGAGAGGAGTATGTACGAATTGACAACTGATGAAATGCAAGCAGTCAGAGATGCGTGGAAGAGGTGGGTTCAAATCTTATAGATTTATTGAACAGAAAATTAGTTGTATAGTTTATTAGGTTACAAGTTTTTCTTGGAAATTGTCGATGTTTGCAATTGTAGATGTTTTTTTAAAATAATATCTAGGTATGTTGAATTATCACGACAAGATTTCAAAACAATTCCCACTTAAAAAAATGACCGGCAAAATAATTTCCGACCGTTTATTCTGAGTCTAATCACTAGCTTTCACTGGAACATTTTAATATTTTGTGCAGTTCTAATAACAGAACAATTTGTTTTTTACAAACTACGTAGAAGAAAGTTATGAAAAATAGGCAAAACATATTTTTGAAATGCTCAAACTTCTGAGGTAGGTCTCGCACCGAAAAAATAGTTGCAAGACTAATAGACACTGAAATGGTAATTTTTCAAGATTTTGTTTGATTTCAATACTAGTAATATGTTATAGAGAGTACGTAATTTCCTGTACAACATTTTGTGTATAGACGTTGCATCACTACAGACTAAAATTTTCTGAATTGACATTAAGATTATCCTGATTAAAAATGACATGGTCATCCGGATATCCTTAGACAGAATCTAAAGTGTCACCAGACTTCTTCCTTCCACTTCAGTCTATGCACAGATTCCCCCAAACCAAACATTCATTGGGTCAACTTGACCAAGTTTCAGAGCCAAAGAACGAGAAATTGGCAAACACATCCTACGCGCACTTATTGAACGGAAGCCACAGTTTAAGGATTATTTTGGAATTCACGTGGATGAAAAGAATCATGATGTGTACAGTTGCAGAGAATTTCAATTGCAAGCACACCGAATTCAAAACTTTTTGGATACTGCAGTCTCTTCACTTGGGTTCTGTCCAATTGGAAATATTCATCAGATGGCATACCGTATTGGACAAATTCATTTTTATAGGTACAATATCTAGAAAAAAA
This sequence comes from Caenorhabditis elegans, assembly GCF_000002985.6. Taxonomy (NCBI): domain Eukaryota; kingdom Metazoa; phylum Nematoda; class Chromadorea; order Rhabditida; family Rhabditidae; genus Caenorhabditis; species Caenorhabditis elegans. The sequence goes on along the minus strand of NC_003282.8, from coordinate 10,710,762 downwards.
AATTTGCTTAATGTTTTCAACAAAAGAAAATACCAAAACCCAAAGTGAGCAACATTTGCTTCTTGGTCAATATTACATTTTTGGATTAGTATTGCGTGGATTTGTGGTGTAAAGTATTGTCTGCAATTTTGGCAAAAGATTTTGGACTCGAAAGATGATAAACATTCGTATAATTCTCAGAAAATCTTTAGATATAAAGCAAAAGATAAAACGTATTAACAATCTTTTAGAGGAGTGAACTTTGGCGCCGACAATTGGTTGACGTTCAAGAAAGTGACAGTGGAGATAGTGACAAAAGATTGTGGAAATTCTGAAAGTAGTTCAATGGATCTGAAAAGTGTTCCATCATTGTTTCCTTCTAGTTCAAGTACAGTCATTATAATTGGTTGGGAAAAGTTCATGAGCTCAGTGATTCGAGAAATGAAGAAAGGTAAGTTCACAATATCTGTTAAGCATTTTCTTAATGTACCGGATATTAGCTAATCACATTAAATTTCATTCACAAAACATGCATCCATTTCCCACACTATTTATTTATAGTTCAACAGTTCATAAATCATATCCTTCTCTAATATTTCTGTGAGCATAAATACATTATAGTTTTAGTAGAAAAAAAATCCAAATTTATGAGTTTCAAATAACTTTTTCAGGTTTTCTCGATGAGGCTCGTCGTAACTGTCATGATGAAGAAACAAAATTCTGACAATTAGATGATGATGAGGAAGAGAATACAAAACATCAAAATAACAACAAAGGAGAGGATGAACAATCTGTAATTATTGAATAATATGTGTTATAGTTGTGAAAAATTTAGTATCAACTATATATTCCAATATTCAAAATGGGAGTTTTAAACGGGCCTATTAAACACAACGCTTGTGAAAGTAATTCTTGAGACCAGTTTCCATAATATTTAAACTTTGCTTTCAGAACCATTAGTTCTGATTTACCAATTTCCCGAAACATAATTTTGAACTTTCCCACCGTCAATCCTCCTCTTTTTATTCTATTCCTTGTCATCATATATACTTGCATTTGTTCTTCAAAGTAAACCTCAATCTATTAACAACATAACCACAGAGATTGTGAGATACTTGAGCTTTTCGTTTCTCAGTGATCCCATCTTGTATAAATCGTTGTAGATCCCATCCCATTTTTTTTGCCAAAATAGTCTCAATCAATTTGTCTTTATGCATTTCGCATACAGAATAAAAACATATTCTCCCTTTTAAACGAGTCAAGATTCAGAACATAAAAAAGAAACTTTGAGGCAATTACAAATTTAAAAACTGACTATGAGTACACAAACTTCAGAAACAGGAAAAATTGAAGGGAAATTTTTGAAAATTGAGCTGTTATATTAAGCTCTTAATTGATCAAATTCTATACATTTATAATCGCAGCATGCATACATTCCTGTTCTCCGCTATTCAGTAAAAGATCGTGAAGGTTAGGTAAACGGCCTACTCGTTTTCTTCATCAGTCAAGAGGCACGTACAAGGACCGTATTCCAAGAATACATCAAAGGTACATCTACTCAATTTGTTCATTCATTCAAAGGGTATACATATTCACAATTTTTCAATCTGTACACAACAGTTCGGGCAACAATTAGTAGTAGCTGAGTCATGTTTTAATTTATATTAATTTTGATAGGACACACAAAGGCTGGGCAACATTCATTATCCATGAACACTAATAGCAACAATAGCAACAAAAAAACAACAATTAAAAATTTGAAAAAAAAGTGGCAAAGAACGTAAAATCAATAACAATGAAATTTGGCATAATTTGACTTTTACTTTTCGAAAAATGGGCGAAAAAAAATCAATTTGCGATTTTTGGGTCGAAAAAAATATTTTTAGAAAGCTGAGAACACGCTATTTACGAATTTCATGTTCATTTTAGGTGATTTTTTCTCTGAAACGACCTAAAAATTGAACAAAAAGAACATTTTTCTAATTCTCACGTGAAATTTTTTGGTAACTTGCTCAGTGTTTCAATTGTTTTAATGCAAATTAAAAAAAAATCCACGTGAGAATTAAAATTATGTCCTTTTTGTTTAACTTTTAGGTCATTTTAAACAAGAATTTACCTGAAATGAACATGAAATTCGTAAATAGCGTGTTCTCAGCTTTCTAAAAATATTTTTTTCGACCCAAAAATCGCAAATTGATTTTTTCGCCCATTTTTCGAAAAGCAAAAGTCCGATTTCATTTTTCGGAGCGAAGGACGATTTTGGAGATGGACAGTGTTTTTCGAAAGATTTTTTAGGACATTGTAGAGACCTCAAAAAAGTGATCATTTTTCAAAATTTCAAGTCGATACGTTGGATATGAAGAATTTTATGAGCGAAATTGGATTTTTTCAGAAAACGGTCTATATCTTGGCGGAACATGAAAATATCAAAAAACTTGAAACTGGTAAAATGTGGAAAAATATTTTTCACTTACAATTCAACAAAATTTATCTTCTGAAATTCAATGAAAGTTGAGTTATATAGGGTACAACAAAAGAGTTCTAAAAACTTTTTGTGAATTTTGGAAAAATGACTTTGACTCCGTGTAACTCTACAAAATGTTGGTGTATTAAAATAAAAATTATTGAATTAAAAAGAAAAAATATTTCTGATCATTTTGTTAGTTGGACATTTGTTTTCCAGATGTGTATTTTTTGAGATACGCCAGTTTGAAAATACTCAGTTCAGAGAGTTTTGGAGGTTATTTCATTTTTAGATCGAAAGCCACCATCAACTCCAGTGCATCCTTGTTTGAAACGTCTGATACTACGGCGTCATGTTCCTATATGCTCAAAAGCAGAAAACGAGTGATTGACTCCGACTCCGAATGAATTTCTTATGCCAAATTTCATTGTTATTGATTTTACGTTCTTTGCCACTTTTTTTTCAAATTTTTAATTGTTGTTTTTTTGTTGCTATTTTTGCTATTAATGTTGATGGATAATGAATGTTGCCCAGCCTTTGTGTGTCCTATCAAAATTAATGTAAATTAAAACATGACTCAGCTACTACTAATTGTTGCCCGAACTGTTGTGTACAGATTGAAAGATTGTAAATATGTATACCCTTTGAATGAATGAACAAATTGAGTAGATGTACCTTTGATGTATTCTTGGAATACGGTCCTTGTACGTGCCTCTTGACTGATGAAGAAAACGAGTAGACAATGAGCAAAGGGTAGGCAATGAGAAAGAGTAGGCAATGAGAAAAGATAGTCAATGAGAAAGAGGTAGGCAAAGAGCAAGGGTAGTCAGTAAGCAAGGGTAGGCAATGAGAACAGGTAGTCAATGATTTTGGAGTCAATGAGTATTTGCCTAGGTAAACAAAGAGGCGGATATGAGGCTCCTCGATCATGCGAAATGTCTATTCAAGAGACATCATTCAGATCTATCACTGTAATTGTAGAGTACCAAAAGTTCACGACAAAATTCAAAAGAACAATGCTTTATCAGAGTACAGCCAGAACGCAGTATTCAGACTGAACAGAATTCAGTCAAAAAATTGGATGTCTTTTCCGACAATGATTAAGTACAAAATCGGATCGGATTTCATGTCGACAATATTGTGGAAACGAAGATTAGTGTCAGTCAGCGAGATTGGTAGGATATCCGCACGGCAGGTGGGCTTCTGGGTACTGTAGTAGAAACGGGAGTTCTTCATCAGATCTCTGAAAAATTCAATGAAAATCGTGACATCAAACGTCAAACGCACTTGTAATGAAACAAACATCTGATAATAACAGAAAACCGAGCTGAAGACGGAAATTCCAGTTCCACTTGAGTTCGGAGCACATCATGACCGTAGTTCTTCAGAATGCAAACATGAGTCACAATTGATTCGATTGCTCCCACATACTGAAATAGTAAAATTGATATTGATTTTGTATTATGCCGACGCACAAAAACGCGCATCGCCCCGCCCCATAGTTTGGGTCTCGTCAGATGATTTTTTTTTTTACAGATAAACTCGCGATTCTTACCGAGGCATAATGCACAAATCAACTCTGAATATTCCCTACCGAAATGTTCGAGGTGACAGAGTTCGATTGTCCAGCGCAAACTTTATCCCCATTTGCCTTTGCAAGTTGAACACAATTTACATTGCAACAACCGGGAGAACCATCGAAAAGTGGAGTGCTTGTTGCTTTTTTACGGCAACCCGAACAAATCACATGATCACATCCGAATTGAACTGTATCCGCCAATTCGATAACTTGAGCACATGGGCCATCACAACGAACTTCTGAAATTTGTTCGATATTTCAATTATGGGCTAAGCCGACGACAAAAGCTATCGGGTGACACGTGGTGAAATTGGGCAACTATATAAAAAACTTGTTATTCCATTTCTTACTCACTTCCTGGAATTTTCATCATTGACGACGGTTTCTTGACCAATTGCACGGGCTCATCAGTTTCCGACGAATCATCCGACAAAGAACTAGTCACAGATTTTCTCTGCGAATCTCTCGTTTTCGTTGAACTTTTGATTGATGCCTTATCCGTTTTCTTTGATGCATTCTTGTCCAACCAAGTGATTGTGTACGATAGAACTGGCTGATTTCCACGAAATTCAGTTGTTAAATCGATTTTCTTGATTTCCGTTGCAGTCTTCGGATTGATGCTCGGCGGAAGAAACATTTGCGGATTATCCTGAACTTTACTGGGCCGAAATGACAAATCCAAGAGATTTTGATAGGGTGAGTTGTTGGGCTCGGTGACGGTTCCAAAAAGTTTTCCAAACTTTGTGTGGAGTTGACATGTTTCTCTGTAAAAATGCACCACTTTTTTTAATTGAAGTTAGGTCCCCCCCCCCCCCCCCCCATTGATCCAATTTTATTCTGGGGCTCTAGTTTCCGACAGAAGGGAGACCGAAAAGAGCTTTCAAAAGTTACCCCATATATACAACTCCGGAATCCGGTTGTAAGAATTAAAACAATGGAAAATACCTGTATCAGGTTGTCTGCCTATCTACAGGCTTATCTACCTATTTGCATGCTTACCAACCTACCTATGCGCCTGCAAGTTGTAGGCGAGTTGCAGGCTGCAACTCGTCTTCAAGCCTACCTACCGCCTTCTGCCCTGTGTGTTGTTTCGCAACTCCCGACATTAAACCAGATTCAGGTACAAATTTTAAAACAAAGTTGCATGGTCACAACGTCAATGACGTCTCTTGTAAAACATCTGGTACAACTTACTCAATGTTTGGCTCCATAATTTGTTCTGTTAAATCCAAATATTGACCGATTGAGTGTCTTCGCTTTTTTGTAATAATATGGGAATGATTCTCCCCTGACTTGTCTATCTTGTTGGAAAAAAAAAATATAAATATATGAACATGGAATGTCACGCTTTTTTTTTTAGTTTTTCCTTTTTTGAAATGATATTTTATTTTGTTTTTCTACTTTTTTAACATCAATTCCAACAATTCGTTTCCGTTATGGAATGTTTCTTAAAAAGCTGTCGATATATGTATACATAACATGTACCATTGAAGTTGGGTAGAATACTTTTCAAAGAATTTAGTTTAGTAATGGAAGAATATTGAATTCGACGCCAAAATAGAAAAAAAATGGGACCCGTCTCCAGTATTAGCTATACAAAACAGAAATGAAAGCTTCGACCGCATCCAAAGTTAATAAGTTGATTCCGCCGTCCCCCATGTTGTAAAACAGCCAAAGAGCGGGACTACCTAATATTTCAGAAGCTTCATCTCACTGAAATACGTCAAAAGATTCAGAAAACGTTTAAAAAAATATTCATTTTAATTAGGTTTCATCATATTACTCTTGCTTCTTGTCGTTTCTTGAGTTGAAACTACTGACATCTGACTGACATTGTGTACTGTTCGCCCATCTTCTACAAAAATGTATTCTCTCTGGTAGAATCAAACTGATATGAATGCACAGAACGTTCTCGTAAGAATAAAAGGGAATCGTAGTAATCTATTAAAACATTTTCGTCAATTTTCAGCCTACTTGTTTTTAAAATTAAAAATTGAACAAACAGTTGTCTATCTCAAACAAACTTACTGATCGTTGCCGCCGATTTTTTCTTTTTGAGCAAAACCTCCATTGTTGATGGTTTTTTGTGTGGTCTAGACGATGGTTTTTTGACCACCTTCTTCTGTGTCATATCATCTTCCACTGTTTTCTGAACGCTAAGAGTGTGCTCACGGGTCGTTGATGGCTTCTTGTGTGGTCTCGACGATGGTTTTTTGACCACCTTCTTCTGTGTCATATCATCTTCCAGTGTTGGCTGAACGCTAACAGTGTGCTCGCGGATTGTTGATGGGGCGAGCTTCAGTCCTTTTCGTGATTGGTTATGAAGATCGGGTATTATTCGAGATAGCAGAGAAATCCTATCGTTTGAGGTGACATGTGTTAGTTCATCCAGAGCTGGAATTTGAGTTTACTATAAAATAGATTTTCTAAAGCTGAACAAATTTCTTATATTTTTTATTCGGATTTGCGATAGAATTTCAAACGCCTCGAATAAATTTCCATTTTCTACTTTCAAGCTCGTAAAATTTGATGTAAGGGTCCTTTCATACACTGGCTCAATTCACAAGTTTCAAGTTTTACTCGAAAACTCAAATAGAGACACTTACCATCCATTCTTTCTTTCGTCTTCCTCTTCTTCTTCTTTTCTTTTTCTTCTTTCGACCGTTTCAATTGTACCAAATCTTCAATTACAGCAGCTTCCTCATTGTCAAACTGAAAACATGCCATAATCTCCAAAATATCAGTGGAATCTCCATACCTGATCCATAGTCTCGTTATTGAAATTAGTTTCTATTGTAGCACCTCGCTTGACAATTAAACTGCCACAACTCATTGTCAGATCGTCAAACAATTTGGATCCCTGCTTCAAATTATTGGTTTCGCCTTCTTTTACCAGTTTTATCAACTTTTGATCGTCTTCTGTTAGCTGGTATTCACGTTCGTGACACGTGTCATGACGATCTAAGAAGCCTACTTCTCGAAAGACGAGTGATCGGACGAACCGTGCCGCCTTTTTTTCGAGATTTTGCAATGTCCTGAAAATTAAAAATTTATTTTTTCGGAAGAGGTGCCACCGATTAAGTGAAACCGGAAAAGTGAATGCTTTTAAAAGTGTGCCAGAATTGTAAAATTACTACTGAATAAGTGCGTGTGCAACTTTGTTGCCCAGATTGTATTCTTAAAATGACGGTCAGGCAGAAATATACCTACGAACAAAAATATTTGAAATTAGGTCTGCACAAAGGTGTGCGCCTTTAAGAAGTTTATAGTAGCCCATTTCTCAAAAGTATATAAAAATCACAATGAAACTTGCGTGTAAACTATAACGCATTTTGTCGATGTTTCAACATGTTTCGAGTTCTGTTTAGTACACCGACTTTACGAGCAATTTACTGCCAATTTGCATGCATCCAAACGAAATCTTTTCTTATACCTTCTCCAATTTATGCATCATGTGATTTTTCGGTGATTCGTCTACTGGATAGAACCAGAACCATACGATAAAGAAGAAAAACAAATGTGAGCCAAACATGATTATTAATAATAACGACTTAAAATGTTCATCTTCTTCGCTTCCGTCCTCCTCCTGCGACGTCGACGACATTTTGATAGAAAATAAATCGAATTTGACACTTGTTTGGAAATTGAACCATTTTCGAAAAAAATTGCGTGTACTGCTATTATTTAAAAATTGCAAGTTGAAAATTTTTGACGTTTCCAAAAAAAAGCAGCACTGCCGCATGTTTTAATCCCTACGATGTTTGAATATTATTATTTGAATTTTAAGTAGACCATGAAACTCGAAGGAATTTTTTGTGATCGACGACTTCCATAAAGTGGCAAATAATAATTTGTAATAACAACACATCGCCAGAAATTCACCGAAAATCTACAAAATTCGCTGGGTTAGAACTTTGAACAGATTAGATTAGCTTGTCAATGTAGTAGTGGTCAGAAGGTGAATGTCACGTGCGAAGGCATGCCTTCTTTGTTCATTCAAAACAGTGATTTTTCCTAATTTTCAAGTTTCCAGTTCACAGGAAGTTCTACAAAAAAGGAAAGAGAAGACCAAAATTAAAATTAATCTGTTTTAACTAATTGTCGAAAATAAATTGCCCTTTTAGTCGAACAAAACAGTAATTAAAAAGTTGAAAATCGTTACCAAAAGGTGAAAGATATTATGTTTAACTACCATTAACAAAATACTAGTTTTTCTCCTTTTCCTTTCCGGTAACTTTCTTCAAATGTACTCCACAAATTTTACTTGTTCCCTGTCCCAATGATCGTTCCGATTTTCGATCACTTGCTTCTTGATTCCCGTATCAATCTCCCTCCTAGTATCCACCTTCTTATCAACATGATCATCAACCATTCCTTTTTTGGTTCTTTCGTGTCTTCTGTATATCACCTCCCGATGATGACACTTGTCTACAGTAACCCTCTGTACAATTATAGAACTTTCATATGATCCCATTCCACACATGATTTTTGGCCAAAACCGTGTCGTGTCTCATTTTCTTGTATTTCATCTTTTATCAGTTTTTTTCTTCCGATTTTATTAAATGAAGATTGATATGTCTGTTGTTTTTGCGCATTTTGTCCTCTCCCTTACAAATGTATGCCCGCCATTTCATTTTTCATTTATTCATTTTTTTGTATTTTTCACTATCAAATTAAATCAAATTAAGACAAAACCTACCGTTTTCTCGACGAAATTGGAAGTTGTACCCCCTTTCGGAACCCACCCACACCCATTTTTCTATTAAACACCTGGTCATCAAAAAACGTTACGCCGAACTTGTGAGACTTGTGCCCTGTTCCCGTAATGATTTATATTTTGCATCCACAATCTGGGCGTTTCGTGTCCTCTTTAAATAGCTGCAGATAATTTTAAAGTTTTCATAAGCGATATAAATTTGCAAAATTCTAAAAAGTGCTACCTACATTAATTTTCTGCAGCAAAATAGAAACGTTTCCATATGTTTTGGCACAAGAAGTTACCCTCGTAAGATTCAAAATTAAACTTCAAATTAAACTCTTATATAAAATACAACTTTAACAAATATGTAACTTTTGTATCTTTTTTATTTCGAATGTGAATACAATTTTATGTTATCCAAAAGTGCCTGTCTGAATGCAAGGCAACCTACTGTTTGCCTGTTTTATTTGTTTCTACATGATTGAGCTTTAAGCAAAACTTAAATGAGCTATAAGCAAATAAGAAAATAAGTTTAGCATTTTTCTTCGGACAAGTAACTTGGCAGGCAGGCATTGATCCCATTGAAGGCGTTCCTATCTACCCTAATATGTTTAATTTCTAAACTTTATATCTTTACTCCTTTCACAAAAACTTTATTTAAATTTCAGAATTTCCAAAATGTCAAAATTATCTGATTGTGAACCACTTCAAAAGCGAGATTCAATTACTCCAAGGGCATATGTCAAATCGTATTGTTGTTGTTGTATGTTTGATCAGAAACGGGAGGATCCAGCATTATTTGATGTTTGTTTCAGTGATGTTTGTTTTTCTGATTTTTTTTAAATTCAGGAAGAAAACATAAAATATCGAGCGTTTTTCGGAACTATGCATATTCGGCATGTTCTTGTTATTTTGGCAATTATCAAAACTTTCCTAGTTTTTTCTTTCTTGTTTTTGCAAGCCATGGATACTGAGTCGCCATTGGGTGTATTTTGTAAGTTGAAAAGTATTCTATTTATTGTGAATTTACTGACAAATCTAGAACTAAGAGTTTTCAACAAAAACTTAAAAACAAAACATTTGTGTTTTCAGCCGCAACATTTGGTTTCCTCACAGTTTGTATCACAAACGTTTTATTGATTGCTGGAGTCCGTCTGAAGAGGTAGGCGTCGATAACACTATGTAGGCCACGTAGGCACAAATATGCCTACCTCCTGCCTTCTGCCTACGTGCCTACTGCTAGTTTAAGATTCAATGACATGAAAAAATGAGACAATTTTGGCTGTGCGAATACTTGTATCGGGGCTCAAATCAAAATTCACAAAAAAAAAACATAAATGTCTGACTACCATAGAAGTATACTAAAAATTAATTTTTTGAAATTAAAAAGAGAAAATAATAAGAAACTTTTTTACTTTCATATAAACCCTTGTGCATTAAAAAAAATTCACAAAGCTACAAAATTTTCAAAATTTCAAAAAAAAAACTGTAATAATTTTCTCAAACTTTTCAGGTACATCTTCTTGATTCCATACTTCACAGTTTGCGTCTTATTCATTTTTGTACTCATTCTCCATCTTTTCGTCGATTTCCTCGACACTGCCAATTCGAAAAATACCGTCGAAATGCAGTCAATCCTTCATAATACTGTTTTGGTAAATTTCCCACGATTCGGATAAATTATTAATCCTTTTATTTCAGTTATTTATGATTTGCTTCGAAGTTTATATGTTGTCTGTCGTTTGGCGGGCGTTCGTCTACATTTGCGATTTCAATATGCAACGGCAGATTGAGAAAATTGTGCAAAAAAAGTTAGTTGTAATCGAATTAAAAAAAATTCTAAACCAATACCAACACAAAATTCAAACTTTTTTCGCCGGAGTCGATTGATGATTAATGATATTTTAATCAGTTCACAAATTAATCTGTTCTCGAACTTCGGTATCAAATTAGTGTTGAATCCATGTAACTTTGCCTTGCAATTTAATTCAAAACTCATTCACCAAATTTTCCGAAGTTTGTCGAATAAAAAATTAATTAAATTTGCAGATCGATGGTGAAACGTTCGTTCGATATTGAATACGATCTAGTCCGAAACGAAATAATCCGCGCTGAAGTGAAAGCAAATGAAGAGCTCGTATAACAGATCCTCAAATGATTCCTTGTACTTTTGTCCTCAAAAACCAAATACTACCTCATACTTCATGATCTCTCATTCCTTAGCAGCTTTCTTCCAAAAACTGTAAAGCAACTACTTCCGACCGCGATTAATTTGAAATCCGAAATCCGAAATCCTAAACGAAGAGATGCGAAATAAAAAGAAAATTGGTGGCGCTCCAGGCAATTGTCACACTCGGACACCGGATCCTCCGAGACGTTCAACTAATCCGCTCGACACTGCTTCTAGTCATACTTAAACCGTTTTGTTTTCTATATTTACTACTATTCTACTTCATTTTTCATCTTTTCAGAAATATGAATCTGATCTTTTTACTATTCACTTTTCCCATCTTCGTAGACAATTTTTTGTTTGGTTTCGGTAAGTTTGAACTATTTGAAATTCCAATTATTATGTGGAGTTATTAATGAAATACATATGAAGTAAGCTTGACTTTATTTTTTACTAATTGGTTCGAAAAAAACGACTAATATCCTTTATCATGATTAGAAACCGCAATCGTTCTCGATGTTGGCAGGAAATGAAGGTTGGAAAAAAAAATTAATCGCGGTATCTTTTTAAACATAATATAGACATAAACTTTGATCTTATTACCGTGCAAAATCACAAAATTTTGTTCGGTAACGATTTCTGATGATTTTTAGAACATTGATAAGATTTTGATAAGACATCAGACAATTACGTGAGTTTCATGAGAAATGGATACCAGAGACAATCTTGTCGACATCTCAATATGTTTCTTAAAATTTACACGAAAACCTTGACATCGGGTGGCAACATATTGCCCAATTTTGGAACAAAAATATTTACTTGCTAAAAACAAAAGTTAGGCAACACTCGAAAGGAAACAACGATTTTAAGTAACAGATACATTTTCTTGTACCTCAATTTTTATTATTAGCAAAATAAAGTTCTTTATGATATATGACGTATGTAAGATGTAGGAACAAACAATTAATTCCCAGAAGCCTGTAATTTATTTTAACGGACTAGAAATTTTCCAACACTTTTTCCTTTACTTATCTCATACTATTCAGGAGGCGGTGGCGGATGCGGATGTGGAAGTTCCTGTGGTGGATGTAACATGGGATGCTCCTGCCTACCACCTCCCCCTTCTCCAGTATGTATGCCACCTCCACCTCCACCGTGCCCGATGCCAATCCCGTGTCCACCTCCTCCGCCTGCCTGCTCGTGCCCGCCACCGGTAACCATGTATCAGGTAATTTTACTGTAAAATTTGCCTAATTTCATTGTTGTTATATCTTTTCAGCCCTGTATGGTTCCTCAATACGTTCCTCGATGCAGTGGTGGATGCGGAGGGTGTGGTGGTGGATACGGTGGCGGTTACGGTGGTGGGTGTGGTCGAAGAAGACGTGCGATCAACAATCAGACGATACATTGATATGTACAATGGTTTTTGCTTATATAACATCTTTTCTTTCAGTCATAACACAAATAGTACAAAAATAAAATGTTAAACATTCAAAAGTTACAGAATGAAGTTCCTAGAATCTAGTACGACGTGGATTCTGTAATAATTTTCAAATAAAATGCTTATAACGAGTGTTCTGTAAAATATGAGCCTTGTGGATTCTGAGGTCCTGAAACGACAAATAAAATGTTGAACTGGGGCTTGCGCTTTCAAAGAGGAATGCAGCTGTATATGTAGTTAATGGTGGTCTATTTCAATATTTTGCACAGTGTTTCACAAGTTTAAAAAATGCGTACCTAAAGACGCACCGAGATTTGGATCTCGCCTCAAGACAAAGTTTATGTTTTTTTTTTCCAATTTACCGGGAATCATAATAAATATTTTCTCGTGACGAATTTCAATCCGCATTGAAGTTTCAGAAAACTGCGACATTAGTCATCAATATTTAGTGTACCCTTTAAAATCTCAGCTACAATAAATTCTTCATTTTTCGGAATCGATTGGAAAAGGGTATTTAGAATTTCAGAAATCTTTTTTTTAAAGCTATATTTAAAAAAAAAAAATAAAAATTCCTAACCAATTATTGATATTAATGGAGAAAAACGCACCGAAAACGGTCAAATTTGAAAAACCGCGAAAAACGAATTTTGTCTGCCTGCCTGCGTCTCTTCAATTCCTCCAGTGTCTCGTCTTCCTCAAAACAACCAGACGAGAGCGCTCATTTCGCCATTTTTTGTGTTACAGGCTGCATTTCTTCCTATTCCTTATTTTTGCTTCATTTTTTCGTTTTTTCAAGTCAAATTGATTGACAGAATTTACAATTGTAGAAATGAAAATTGAATTTTTAACGAAACGCCGACACAAATCTGAAAATTTGTTGGAAAATGTTATAATTTCTTCGCTTCTTCTGAACGCATGATTTCCCAACAATTTTAATTGCATTCCTATCCATCTATTAGCAATATAGTTTTTTCTTAACAAGTCGACTCTGGAAAATATCAAAAAATTCCTAACGACCTTCAAAAACGACATTTCCCACTGGTCACTGCGACCCGCATCAGCTGTTTTCCAATTCGAACATTTTATGCCTGCGTCTCCAAGAGCTGCTGATTCATTCTCTGGCAAACACATGATTCCTCGAGTCGTTTTTACACTGAGACGTAGAAGACAGACGACCTAGAATGTTTCGAAATCACACTCTAACTCTCTCAATGATTTTACTCTCCTTTATATATTGCTAGCAGTAACCAGTGCTTAGTGTTTGCATTCTCGATCATACGACCTCACTCTTCTCATATATTTTTCTCATTTTTCAACTCGAGATTTTGTTATTATCACTCACTAAGTAATATTTTTCAGAGAATGAACGATCCGCTTGACTCCCTCTCGAATGACGAATTCGAGATAATCGAGACTTTTGACCGTAAGTTTTTATTTTATTTTAAAAAAAGGACCTAAAAATTCAAGCTCCCAAGCTAACCCAATGAGAAAATATAACTTTTGTCTAGAAATAAATTGTTTGCATCATGATTTCGAAATTTCTTCGCATTTTTTGAAATTATGGGTCAACTTTCTGAAATCGATTTATTTGTTATTTCACAATCGAGGATTTTTAAAAATTCAAAAAAAAATTCCAGCTGAAACAGAAGATCGTGAGGATCAATGGAGTATTCAGCAGAGTATCCGAATCGAGCCAATTTCAATCCAGATGCCGAATACACTTCAATCACAGCGCGCTCCATCTCCTGTCGGATCGAAGGCCCCGGAGTCGTTGAAAGACGAAGATCCAGATCGTACACCTGAAGCATCAATCGTTGAAACACCGCTCCTTACCGAAACTTTGAAGGAAGATCGTACTCCAATGTCAACTCCTCTCGCGTCTCTTGTCAATTCGAGTCAATCTCCTGAATTCACTCTTCAGAATATGTCTATTGTGTCCGAGTCTGAATGTTCCAGTTAGTTTTAAACCAAAACTTATCATAAATTATTTATTTGACCAAGTAAATTCCAGATAATTCCTCTCTTGTGAACGTGGCGGACGTTGAATCAACAGAAATCGCTTTGAGAACATCACTTCTTCTTGTGAGCGAGCTGAAATCTCAACTTCAAGCTGCAAAAATGTCTGAATCCACTCTTCTGAAATCAAATTCAAACCATGAAATTGAAGAAAACAAGAAACTATCTGAGAAAATGGAAGTTATGAAGAACGAGTTCGAATTGAAGATGCAAGAATCAGCTGCTAGCGTAGAGAAAGTTATCCAGGAGAAAGACTCGGCTATCGAGCAGCTCAAAGTGCAATTGGCTCAGAGCCAACAGGTGGCCGAGCTGTGGAAGCAGGGAGCCGAGAAAAACAGCAACGCTCAGTACAGTGACTCGAAGACTACTATTGATAGACTTTTGGAGGAGAACTCGAAATTGAGAAATCTGGTTGATGAAGAGGTTGCTCGCCGGCTCGAAGAATCTGAGCGTCGCAAGCTGGCGGAGGATCAGTTGAAACATGCAAGAGGAGGCTCTGTCTTTGATCCACCAGCCTCTTTTGTTGCATCGCAGTTGGCGGAAAGAACCACATATTCATTGAATCTGGAACATGAGCTTATCACTCTGAGAAAAGAATTGGAGGAAACTAAAGAAGCACTGAAGAAATCTGTAGAAGAGTCGAGCAACAAGGATGAGATAGTTAGTGCTCTGCATGAGGTGCGGTTTTGATAACTTTTTTTTAAATTAGTTAACCATAGAAACCGTTCAAGCGGTCATTGCTATCTTAAATTTTTAATTTAGTGCTAAAACAACGTTGTTTTTCAACGACAAACATAAGATTTCATTTAACAATTTTTTGCAAAAAATACCAGCTTGCAGGACCAACAGGAGAGCACCCGCATGCTCGCTTCGAACGAGCAGGTGATCAACAGTCTGAAGCAGAAATGTCGTCAACTTGGAGTGCTGGAAGACTTCTCGAGCTAAGCCGTCAAATTGTTCATTTTATCTCCCACCAATAATTCTCATTTATCACGCCACATTGTGTACATTCAATACTTTTAAATTCTTGTTTTCATGATTTGTTCTATTTTGTATATTATCTTGCAAAACCCGTGTCAATAAAAATTATGATGTAGAAAAAATTCTAATCATTTCTCAGCAATTACTCGAATTTAGTCGGTAGTTTATTGGTAAATTGAAATGAAAAAAATAATTTAATAATTGCAGGTTTTTGTAAAAGATGTACTCTTTGCTCACACGACGGGTTATAGTATTAGGAAATGGTGAGTGAAAACAATAACGATACAAACGTACATATATTCAAGATCTAACGATTCGAGAAAATTCATAATGAAATTTAACTGAGAGATAATCGATCTATTTTTGCGCCAAAAATACGGTACTCTGTATCGACACGACATTTTTTTGTTAAAAGCAAACGGGGGTGCACCTTTAAAGTGTACTGTAATTTCAAACTTCCGATGCTGTGGAATTTTTTAATTTTAATCGATTTTTCAGAGTTGTTATTGCGACTTGTTATATTGTATGTATTGTTAATTGTTTAGTTTTAGTTTTTTTTTCAAATAAATAAATGCATTTTGAACGAAACAATTCGGAGAAATTTTCGCACCAACAAAAGTTTTATAAATACAGTACTCTTTAAAGGCGCGCACAATTTTTTAGTTTACAAAACTTTTTCGCGTCGAGACCGGGAAATGTTTTTAGCGCGAAAATTGCGAAATTTTGCGTCTGGCTAATATGGAAGTTTTTACAAATGATCAAGGTTAAAAATAATAAAAACTACAATCAAGGTTGTCAATTCCCGTGTCCCGTTTGTCCCGTTGTCCCGATTTTGGGGTGTTTCCACGGGAACGGGAATTCCCATTGTCCCGTTTTTAAAATTTTCACGGGAACGAGAATTCCCGCTGTCCCGTTTTTGTCATTGTTACGGGACACTGACACCCTTGACTACAATTACAATGTTTGATCTGTGTTATCATGCTCTCATTTTCATATCGGTATTTCAATTACATAATTTCATCGACACTATTGAAACGATTGTCATGATTTCTGCCTACTGATGATATCTAGACACTTCACTGTATTAACAGCACTCAACTTGCAAACCAAGATCAAAAGTTAGCATTTTGTATATAGTCCTCCGCTTTTCTACGTACTTCCTTTCTCCAAATATCATCTAAACCTTCAAAAACATATTGATAACTTCTATATCATTATTTTTTTTCTATTACTTAAGAAAGAAGTTGTATATTTCATTCGAGAAATTGATTAAAAAATCGAATTGTAAGAAATAATTTCAGTTTGCATTCGAAACTTTTCAATTAGAGGAGCAATGACTAAAGTTAATGGAAATTCAAATGGAAATGGAATATCTGCTTCCACAGATCTTCTTGATACGGTATCAAACTTTTTAAATAAAAATTTTTAATTGTAATGTTTTCAGCCATCTGCATATACTCAAAAGTCCAATAAAACTCATACTTCAATCGACTTGAGATCGGATACGGTAAGACTTTTTGCATTTTTTTAAATTAACTATAGCTATTTTTTGACTGCTGTAAGATTCCCATTGCATCTAGATTCTAGAAAATCTAGATTTTCAATTAATTCAGGTCACCGTTCCATCGGTTGAAATGAGAAGAGCAATGGCAGAAGCTATTGTTGGTGATGATGTCTATGGAGAAGATACAACAACTAATAGACTTGAGCAAAGGTGGGATTTAGTCTAAATACATTTATTATAGTCCGAAATAATCGAATATTATAATAAAACACCCCGAGCATTTTTAAGTTTTTCGAATGTTTCAGACAAAGTTTTGGAATATTGCCAATTTTTTACAACAATTAAAACGAAAATGAACCATGAAACTCCAAGAAAAAAAAAACATTTTTTTGGTCAAATTCCAAAATTAGGACAACTGAGCTTTCACCACTCTTTGACTGTAAATTGAAAAATATTTAAAAATTTTGAGGATTCTAAAATGTTTAACTCTACTTACTCTAAGTATTAATTTTTTTTCCAGATGTGCCGAGTTATTTGGAAAAGAAGCTGGACTGTTTGTTACCAGTGGAACAATGGGAAATCTTTTGGCAATCATGGCACATTGTCAACGTGGCGAGGAGATAATCGTCGGACGGTACAATCATATTCATCGTTGGGAACAGGGAAATTATGCTCAATTTGCTGGTAAGAATATAAAATGAATTTAAAACATAATATTCAATTTTCAGGGATCTCTGCCACGACATTGGAGGTGAAGCCCGATGGAACGATGGATTTGAATGACATCGAACAGGCGATCCGTGTCAAGGGAGGTTATGTTCAAATTAAAGATGAGAGTTGTGATGACTTGGAAGTGACGAGTATACCCGTGAGATTTAGATTCTTTTAATTTATTTGATATATTGATGTGGTGTGAAAGAGACTGAACTGAAAAATTCGGAAGTAAGTGAGGAATTCTGAAGCTGAGTGATCAAGCTGAAGATTCCTCTTTTAGATTTTCTGAATAAAACTGATCAAATTTAGGATTGTCACATGCCAGCTTCAAAGCTGATTTGCATCGAGAACACCCATAATTATACTGGAGGAAAAGCGCTTCCAATTGAGTGGATGAGGTAAGAAAATATGTCATGTTCCCTAAAATATATTAAAATATTTATAGATCTGTAAAGCAGCTTGCTGAACGTCGTGATCTCAAAGTTCATATGGATGGAGCTCGGATCTATAATGCAGCAGTTGCCTCCAACTGTTCCGTCAGCAAAATCGCCTCGTTCGCCGACACTGTCCAAATGTGTTTCTCCAAAGGACTCGGTGCTCCAGTTGGATCAATTGTTGTAGGACCGAAAGATTTCATTGATCGTGCTAGACACAGTCGTAAGGCTTTGGGTGGAGGATGGAGACAAAGTGGAATTCTCGCTGCTGCTGCACATATTGCTCTTGATCATGCCGATGCAACAATTCGAGCTGATCATGAAAGAGCTAAAACATTGGCAAGAATGATTAATGACGCTACTCCAGAAGAATTTAGAACGGTTTGTGCTAAATGATGTTATGTGAAATGTCTCAAATAAGCAATTTCAGAAGGTCTTTGCTGCGGAAAAAGACATCACCAACATGGTTCTTGTTCATTGCCAAAATGGAGTTACAGTTCAACAGGTCAGAATTTTCCGGCTTCCTTTACAAAATAAACTTTCAAACTTTCAGCTCACTGATTTCTTCCAAAAACACGATATTCTGGCAATGACTTTTGACGCAAGACGTATTCGAATGGTTCTCAACTGGAATGTGAGCGATGAGAATTTGGAAACTATCGTCGAAGTCTACAAGAAGTTTTTGAAACAATTGTGATTTTTCTTTGAATATTTATGTACCAATGAACCTGGCTCAGTCATTTGCTGATATTCTCTTTACGCAATTCGTAATAAATTATCTTTGCTAAAAAGAGCAATCAGGGATGTTACATTCCTCTGATTTTCATATCAAAGCGCTCGTGATTGGAAAATGAAATCTGACATCGAAAATCAATTGTACACCCTCATATTATTGACAATAAGATTCAAAGTTGGAGCTCTAATTTCTGATAAAGTGGACGTCGGAATTAGCTCTCAAAAATGGAAGGAGGACGTTCCTTTTAACATCCCAAAAGAAAATACTTTTATTCATTCAAATACTGAGAAAAAAACAGTAGAACTCCAATCATGAAACGAAAAAGAGAACATTTCTATCATATTTTACACAAAAAACGATGTTTAATACTTGATAATTATTTGAAGACAATGTTCTTCAAGTCCAGAACTTTTGGCAAAGCCTGCACGTTTCCAAAATGTTGCGAAAGATCGAATACTTTTGTAGAGTTCCGAAGAGGAATGAATGGGAGCTGAAACAGTAATAAATAAATTAAAAATACACAAAATGATATCACAAGACATACTCCTTCATCAAGTTCATACTCTTCAACTCTGGATACTAATGGAAATCCAAAAGTCACACGTCTCGCAGGAACTGTTCCGTCGACCGTTTGCTCAATCACAATCGTCTTTTGGCGTCTGCATTGGTCAATGTTACTATGATATCCAACATTAACTGTGACAAATGGTTTCTCATTCATTGTGAATTTGAAACGAGCAGATGCATTCATTGGGGAGAGATGGGACATCGACAATAAACCAAGTTCTGCTTCAGCAAAATTTTCAACTTCTGCAGTATAAAACTTTCGCATGGAACCATCGAGATTCTTCATCAAAGCAGTCACAGGAGCACACTCGAATTTAATTGTGGGCGATGTGCTTAAAAGCATCGCCAGTTGTCCAAGAAACTGTTTTAGTGGCATTTCGGTTTTAATGGTAACTCGAAATACGGTTTTCTGTCTTGGTTGAGCAGCAACATCTAACAAAGATTTTCTGATCATGCAAGAAATGTCGTTTTCCGTAAGGCGACTGCAGGAAATATGAAGAAGCACAGGACGTCTATCAACCATTTGAAATAGAGAATCTAGGAGAGAAACTTCAGACGCTGAAAATAAAAATATTTAGAAAAAAAATAACATAAAAATCTCACAATGACTAGTGTTTCTCCATTTTTTCGATCTTTCAAACATGTTCCACATAAAATTTGTCTTCAAAATCTCATCAGAAGCATCCAAAATTCGATTCTTTAAAAGCATAGCTTCATCCCTTTGAAAAATATCTTTGATTGGTCTGACAAGACTTGGATGATCTTCCAATAAGAATTCATCACTATTTCGGCGTTCAATTGGACTCAATGCCTGATTGAGTGGTGATCCAACATCCCGAACAACTTCCAAGCTATCGTCCGCGATTTTCAAGTTTTTGAATTCTTCAACAAACTTCGTAGTGACAAGATCATCGAGCTCTACGTCCGACAAATGTGAAGTATTGAGACTATCCGATTCTTCTTCATCATGCATCGGGGTTTCCATACTTATCTCAATTCTTGAGCAAAACAGAAGTAATAAGGATTATGGACAATATTTCGTTGGGAACGTGTGGAGAACGAAAAACATCCATTTTCCAAGTTCACGCACAATTATTTATAATTTTTTAATGGTTAGGTTTTTCTTAAAATTTGATACATAATACATGATACAAGTTTGGATTAAAAAATATCAATTGACCTTCAGTGATGACAAAAAACGTGAAAGCACCTATGTTTTACCAGAATCCAATAATTTCTTCAACCCTTCTACTTATCGTCTTTACATCCACGTTTTGCTCACGATGCGTATACTTCTCATCCTGTTTATTACAGTGGCATATGTAACGGCGTTTCCAGGATTTCCTAAAACAAAATGGGATCCTTTCGTTTTTGACATTACGGTCTATTGCAATGACAAAACTCGTGATACGTACAATTTGCTCATTGAGTGGTGGGAAGATGATACTATGTAAGTTTCAACATACCTTTCTTAGAAAACCATGGTGTTTCAGGCCCGGAATGGAACAGATCACTCGTCCACAATTTTACCACCCAAAACCGGGAAACTTCAGCTTTAGAATGGAAGGAGCCATGGATGGTGACGAATCCTTTTCTGATGGACATAAACCAGTTGCATATATAACTCATGATTGTCACAAAAAGGCGCAACAAGTTGAACTCGTCTTAACTGTTAATACGTTATGTAAGACTGAGAAGTAAGTTCCCGATGTTGAGGTAATAATTAAAATTAATTCTTTCAGTTCTTGCCATTATCGTATTATTCAAGACATTTCCGGAGCTCAAGGAGAGAAAAATATTCAAGCCGATGCATTGGTTGTTGGAGGAAACTTCACTTCGTTCCCAGATTTTTCTCTCATGTAATAAACTTTCTGTGGTTAATTTTAATATAAACCTGAAGTAAAATTTTTGGAAAATCTTTCAAAGTATACGGTGAAAAATACTAGCAAGTGCTAATTGTGAAAGACACTGTGACTGCATGGTTCTCCAATTTTTCCGGTTTCCCCTCTATCTGTTTTCATGTTCACGTAAGCATACAAATGCCAGCTTGTTCCGCCCACCGAGAACTAAAGTTTATTCGGTAGGCATGTAAGCAAGCAAGCACGAGGGAGGTATCTACGTTGGAAGATGTATCTGCCTTGTTCTAACCGAAAGTTGCAAACCCAATATTCATGTGGTTTCTGCCTCTTCGAACAAAACTTGCAAAACATATTTTTGTTTCTTCGTGCGAATGAATGTGTTTATAGTGGTTAACCACTAAAAAAGAAGCATGAAACCATGGTTTCATGCTTCTTTTTTTCAGAAATCACATATTTCTTGGAAGCATATCGCGTGAGTAAGATATTTGTGATCAACATCAACACGGGCAAAGTACAACTACATAAAACTTGTACTTCAATCCCTAGGTTATAGACTTTTTAAACGAATTTTACGAAAAAGTGTAACATTAAATGCACATTTCAGCAGTAAGAAATATTTCTGAAATTTTGACAAAGAGCGCAATGCAGCTTGATTACTTTTCTCGAGTGGCTCCAAAATCTGATATATAGCATATGTAGTTGTCGCGAATGCGGTTCAGTGGCATCGCTCTTACACATCATTATTAATAAAAAACTTTATTGACACAACATCAGACGATCTCCAAAGCAAAGAGAGTTCATTTGAGTTAAATCTGAACTGGTGTTTCTTCCACAATCTCCTCCTTATATAGACATCTGATATGACCTTCCACGCAATGGTCGCAAAGGTTATTCCACGGGTTTATTGGAAGTTCATTGTAACCTTTGATCATAGAACTCTTACGTTATAGAGTTTCCTTTCTTGTTGTAGAAGTGCGGTCATGTTGAAGTTGCTTGATTCATCCTATCGCGAAAGTAGTGCCTGACTTATCAAAAGCCGGTTCAAATTCAATTTTCCGCTGTTAATTGGATACATAATTGTGCTCTGAAATTTAGAATCTATTTCATCTGGAAGCCTGGGAATTATATTTGAAAAGCCAGCTGAAAATGTTGTTGAGCTACTTCCAGGTGTTTATTACTGAAATTGTTGAAAACATAAATTAATTTTTTTCTGAAAGCCACAATTATATATTTTTAGTCCAACTTGTAGAAAAGGAAAACGACATTTATTTTGAGACCGTAAACAGAAATTAGCGTGTTAGATTTTTTTCCCATATTTTGGAGCAAATTTGTTGGTTTCTAGAACTTTTCAACTATGATTTCTAGTAGACGTTAAGGCCTGAAAGAACATTGAGTTAAAGCAGCCTAAATTATATCCAACTTTTGTTCTTTTTTCTGAAAACTGGTTATCATTCTGAAGCCACTACAATTAACACAACAAATTTCAGATTAACACGGTTTTTATTTCACAACTGTAGAAATAAATAAAATCAATGAATACATGATTTATTGTGGGATTGGAGCCTTGAAGGTGATGCACGAGTTACGGATCTTCCATGCTCCTCCTTCCTTGACCCAGACGGTGAGTGACCATCCGTTCTTGTCGCCAGTTGGCAACTTGGCGCTGATGGAGCAGCGCTCGACGACGACATCTCCGATTTGAGTGACTTCGTCAATCTTGACGTCAAAATCGGCCTTGACGAGAGCAGCCATCTTGTCACTTTGAGCCAACTTGGCGGCCTCATCAGCGGTGCATGGATCGTGGAGTGGTCCGATGAAGACGGCATCCTTGGCAGCGAACTTCTTGGCGAACTCATCGTGCTTTCCGGCGTTCTTCAATGCCTTCATCTCATCGTGGAACTTTTGGAACTCGGCCTTTGCTGAAAGAGAAACATTTGATAAAGTTTCAAAACTAATTCTTTAACTTACACATGGCTAGTTGGGAGAGCAGTAGATGTGAAGACAAAGGTCTCCTGTTTGCAGCTACTGAAGTTTTCAATACATTCAGCCGTTCTTTTATACTCCTCTCGTTGCCATGGTTTTAATTGAAGCTTAGCAACGAGCAGAAACCATAGTGAAGAAGCCGACTGATCAAGTTTTCGAAAAATGTGACCATGAGAATATAGGGCTTGAAGTTGAACTTTTGAGCACACAAGGGAGAGTGTATCATTTGTAGTTTATGTGACTTGAGCTTCTGAACCAGAAGAAGAAGTTTCCCAAAGGAAGTGCCATGAAAAACTAGGCTCTTGAAAACATTATATATAGTGGTTTTTGAACTTTCAACTTTACAAAAATTATTTCTAGACTCTAGGAAGATCCTCGCGAAACTCCCAGTAAACTTGTTCAAAGAGGATAATATATGCTTGATACTGAACTAATAACTTATCAAAATTTTTATAGCTAAATTTTTAAAATCGGTG
This sequence comes from Caenorhabditis elegans, assembly GCF_000002985.6. Classification (NCBI taxonomy): domain Eukaryota; kingdom Metazoa; phylum Nematoda; class Chromadorea; order Rhabditida; family Rhabditidae; genus Caenorhabditis; species Caenorhabditis elegans. The sequence continues at coordinate 10,687,160 of NC_003282.8, read as the reverse complement.
CAAAATCTCCTGAATTTTCAAAACAAAATAATAAAAAAATCAAGTGGACTTTTGAATTAACATGGGTTTATTTCACAACTGTTGAAATAAAGCAAATCAAATAAAATTTGATAATTTATGCCGATGGGACAACCTTGAACGTGGTGCACGAGTTACGGATCTTCCATGCTCCTCCATCCTTGACCCAGACACAGAGGGACCATCCAGTCTTGTCCCCGCTTGCAACCTTGGCGTGGATGGTGCAACGCTCGATGACGACGTCCCCGATTGGAGTGATCTCGTCAATAGTGATATTGAACTCTCCCTTTGAGACGGCAGCCATCATCTCGCTTTTTGCAAACTTGGCAGCTTCATTCACATTGGCTGGCTCGTGGAGTGGACCCATGAAGATGGCATCTTTGGTAACAAACTTCTTAGCAAACTCGTCTTGCTTTCCGGCGGCTTTCAATGCCTTCATCTCATCGTGGATTTTTTGGAACTCAGCTTTGGCTGAAATGTCAAAATTTTCAATGTACATAAGCACGGAAACATTCTAAGGAAATTCAGAAAAAAACAAAGAAAAACTTACTCATTGTTGGTTTGGATGTAGAAGATAAAGACGTTTGTCAAAATATGGAGCTTCTGAATTTTCCACTTTTGCCATTATTCTTTTATACTGCTCCAGTTGTCATGGCACAATTGGTTCTAAGCAACGTGGCACAAACCACAGATGGGAAACCAGACGATCATGTTTCATAAAAGCGTGATCTCGAGAATATAAGGAATATAGAATGGACTCTTAGTCACAAAATATGTGATTTTCGTAATGTAAAATTATAATATTGGGGTTCTGAATCGGAAAAAGGACACACTTTTGTGCTTTTTGGAGTTCCCGGAAATTCATTACATTTTTCGATAGATCAAACTTGTGAATCTAAAAGATTAATCCAAAGATCAAAAGAATACCGGAATCCCAAAAGCGTGAAAACCAGGTGTTACTCTAAAATTTAATTAAGAAAAAACATGAATCGAAGAATATATGAATGTGACGTTAATTATGCATATTCAAGCATATTTTAGCCATGCCGTTTTTTCTTAATAATTTTCCAATTTTTCGGGCATCGATCAATCGCATGTGTATAGCTGGAACATGTGCTTGCCCGAGATGCACACTCTTTTCCAATTCGACAATTGTTCTCGATGCAGAAAATGAACTGACGGATACATCACAGAAGTTGCAGAGACGCCGAGATATCGAGATTTTCTTCATGTTGTGGCCATCATGCCGGATATCTATTTGATGATCTGAATTATTTCATTTTTCCGGATTCGATTGATATGATTATCCTAACATTCCTTTTGTTTTGTGCAACAGTTGTTGCAGAAAATTCGATCCATATTCAGTATTTTAGGGTAATACATATTAACATAAAGTTTTCAATAAACTACAATTACATTTTTTCAGAGGCCTGAAGAGTATGGAATCTTCAAAGTGATTATCGATGGATCTAGGCAATGGGAAAGTTATATTTATATGAATAGATCTGCAAATTTAAGAGAAGAAGAGATTTATAAGTTGGTGAAGCCGTTTTTTGAGCGTGAGTATTTCACATTTGTCTGTGTATTTATTAAGCTTTCCAAACATTATACCAAAAAGTTGGAAACTTAAAAAAAACAACTGAGAACAAAATCAGAAAACTTAGAAAGTAACTCAAATTTTGAATTGAAAGAGCACACTCAAAAAAGTATTTTATGCGACAAGACTCATCGCTTTAATTAAGATTTATCCTTTCCGTTTTAAGTCGATTTTATTCTAAAAATTAAAAAAAAACAGACCTGGTGGCTTTAAACTAAATCTTGTATCGCAACACATTTTTAGTGAGTTTCAATATTTTCCAGAAGATCCATCAACAAGACGGTATGAATCTTCTTCAATCACGAGGCATCTTGGAAAACAGTTTGAGTATATTCTGAACAGATATACAATTGATGAAATTGCCTTTGTAAGCGCTAAAAACGTTTTAAACCTATTATTATAATATTAAGAGATTTCTAGGAAAACTTATGCAGCCAGATGAAGCCCAAGTTTTCTTCAATTATTTTATCTACAACTCAAACACCTAAAAAGATTAAGTGGGTCGTTGAGCATCCGAGTGCTCCATTCACAATTCCAACTGGATTCACAAAGAATATGGGGAGAGATGAGTATCAGATTGAAATTGGTGGAAAAGCTAAATTGGATGACGATAACTTTGATTTCGAAGCATTGCAAAATGTGGGTTATTTAAATCTGTTTCTAGGCATTTTTTAGTAATTTTTCAGACACAAAAGTTGATTATCAAACAGCCAACGGAGTTCAAAAATGGAGTAAACGGGAAACGACTTTTGAAGTTTTTTGCTCCAGAACTTTACATGGAGGGGACAAATGAGATAGATTCGGATAGTTTGAAAGAATTCGGAAAGGTTAGTTTTTTCTTTGTTTTACACCTGTTTGCAAATAAAATAAAAGTAACATTTTTTATGTTCCAGGAGTGGCTCGAGGGAGATCGTATTGTTCGAAATTGGGAAATCCATCTTTACGACGAAAAACAATCAGAGAATCTTTACTTCGAGAAAAATGGAACAACTCTTCAACTTACTATTGAGAATGGTCGTTTTACCGCATCAACTTATAAGACGCCGGAAGGTCTCATTTATACGTTTACTTCTCTGTGATATAAATTTAATTTCGGAATAAATGAAAGTTAATGAGTGAAAGTGCAAAGAATAGAAGCATGACATTTTACTATGGATCACAAGTATTACATATATCGATTTCCTGAATCTAACTTTATTTACACACTGAAATGGAATATTTACATGACAAAATAGATAACAAGCAAAAGTATAATAGAAGAGATCACTAGTGGAACAGTGTAATTGGTAGGCTCCGGTTTGGTTGTAGTTGCCATTCGGACACGTTGATCAATAGTCAAAATCGCATTTCTGGCACCGTTCCAAGTGTGTGGCCCAGCCAATCTGTAGCAATACCCTGCGTTTGGACCAAAGAAGAGGCGAAGACCAAGAACTGGATCAGTAAATAGTGTTCGAAGAAGTGGGACTTGACATCCAATAAGCTCTGCGAGTTCATCCATATATGGAATATAATCGACTTGAATAGTGTGACGTCTGGATTTTACGAACTGCTGAGCCATTGCTTCTTTTTTATTCAAAACATCCTCAGACATCTGTGACTTTTTAGGAATTAAATTGTTTCCAGAAACCATGTTGGCAAAGAATACACGAGCTTGTTGTTCGGAAACTGGCATAATTGATCCAAATGGTTGAATGAGACCAATGATGCACAAGGAATTATGATCGGAAGTAGCCACTGGGAACATGTATTTGAAAAGGTCCACCTCATTCTCACTAACTGGAACCAACTTTCCGTGTTCAATTAAATTAAATTCAAATGAGAATCCAGTTGACATCACGACCTCGTCGACATGAGGAACAATAGTTCCATCTTCAAAATGAATAGCGTATCCATCGAATTTCTTGATGTTTGGCTTGATTCTGACTGTACCGTTGGCGATTCGATTCGGAAGTTCATCGTTTAAAGATGGATGAGCAGAAAACACACGATGAGCTGGCTTTAGTCCGTACAAATCGTGATCAATACGTTGATTGATACGATATTCAACAAGGGAGTTAAGCATAGCTTGAGGAAACAGTTTGTAGAGTGAGAAGAAACGCCTGAAAATGTGCATGCTAATGTAGAATCCGTTAATAATCTCTTACGTGTTCATTATAATGTCAAATGGCAATCCTCGTGTCTCCAGCTTTGGTATAAGCCAAGTTCCACGCCGAGTGACTAGGTAGACTTGTTTGGCAATTCTTGATTGCTCAACTGCCACGTCGATTCCACTATTTCCAATTCCAACGACAACAACTACCTTGTCTTCATAACCCTTGTGATCCTTGTAATCGTGAGAATGAACAATACGTCCTTTGAATTCATTCTGACCAGGGAATGGTTTTGGCCAATGTGGTATAGCGTGGTGTCCAGAGCAGACAAGAACGCCATCAAAGATTTCTTCCAACGTTTTTTCTTCTCTTAAATTGAACAGTTTAGTTACTTATAGTTGCTCAATTGAACAACTCACGGTGTTTGATAAATGACTTTCCATGTTCCATCATTATCGTAGTTCTTGGATCTTTCAATATTTAAAACTCTGTGACGGAGCTTGATATGCTTCATAAGTCCGTGATGCTCTGCATAAGATTTGAAGTAGTTGAGCATCTCATTGTTATGCATGAAATTTGCTAGATTTTCTTGAGGTGTAAAGTCAGAGTAAGCCGTCATTTCTTTCGAGGTGTTGATCACGGTAGTTTTCATAACTGACGACTCTGAATGTATGAAAATATGATGCTGAAAAAAATAAAAAATCTCACCATTCGTTTCGTGAGATTTGTATCTCCATAAGCCTCCAATATCATCTGACGCCTCAAAACAAGTGACATCAAAGCCATAGAGAAGACCATGTCTGAAATCCAGCACTATTATTTCAATAAAAATCAGAATTACAAACCGAATCGACGGTAATCCAGAAGCACCAGCTCCTATGACAGCAACACGCTTGTTCCCCATTTTGACAACAAACACGAGTAAACGATTTGAACACTGCCCCTAGAGTTTACGCTTTTGTACTCACCAGGGCGTGTCTTTAAACTGTTCAATGCTCCTCAAAGTTTTCACCATGTGGTTGATCATATTGACCCATGAAACTACAGAGACCTACACGAGGCGAAAACTGTTCAATGATCTCCATATCAAGTGTGGAACACGTGTTGGTCTAAATTTTTGGTCGTCTCTGATCACGTCAATTGTTTTGAGTACAATCGGGTACGATCATTGAACAGTTTTTAGCATTTTGTTGCAAAAAATCGCTCAAGATGTACAGAACTTTCACGGCAAAACAGAAAATACGGGTTGTAAACCGATATCTGAATGAACTATGGTAACAATATATTTTTCGTGTAACAATCTATTTTTCGTGTAACAATCTATTTTTCGTGTAACAATCTATTTTTCGTGTAACAATCTATTTTTCGTGTAACAATCTATTTTTCGTGTAACAATATATTTTTCGTGTAACAATCTATTTTTCTTGTAACAATCTATTTTTCGTGTAACAATCTATTTTTCGTGTAACAATATATTTTTCGTGTAACAATCTATTTTTCGTGTAACAATATATTTTTCGTGTAACAATCTATTTTTCGTGTAACAATCTATTTTTCGTGTAACAATCTATTTTTCGTGTAACAATCTATTTTTCGTGTAACAATCTATTTTTCGTGTAACAATCTATTTTTCGTGTAACAATCTATTTTTCGTGTAACAATCTATTTTTCGTGTAACAATCTATTTACGAAAAAATAGTGATTATCGAACTGATTATCGAACAATTGGAAATCAAATGAATACGACAAAAACCGAAACAGAGTTTTGAGATTTTGAGGATTTTGAGGAATGTACAACAACAAGAAAATAAAACTTCAAGAAAATACTAAAGTTGAATTTAAGTTCCTGAAGGACAAATTAATCACACTGAAACGATACTTTGTAGAAAATAATCAGCTAGCAAAAACTGTAAATTATCAGATAAAAAAAATGTTCTAAAACATTTTCAATCGTTACGTAAAGATCAAGTGGTCCACACTTCAGAATGTTTCATTGTTTCCTTTTATACATTTTTCTTCTGTTACATGTTTAGAGAGTTTCAGCAACTGATGCGGTCAGAAATGGAGAATGGATCTGCTTGGCTTACAATCAAATGCTCAAATGACAACTTCGGTTTTTTTTGAGAATCGGAAAATCTAGTTCCATTCAGTTTTTTTTTCAACTGAGAAACTACAGAAACTAATTCTAAGGTATTTCAATTTTTTTAAAGCTAAATCTTTAGACCTGGCATTCCAAATGTCTTCAAAGTAAATTCGCTTTTATTAAATTCAACTATCGTTCTTTGTCTTTCTTTCCTTCAGAAGTATATGATATACATTTGATATTAAAAACATCCTTTATTTCTCACATAAACTCTCACCCCCTTCATATCTCGCAAAGCTGCCAAATTAGAATTTGTCTAGCTGTCTTACACATGCAATATCTTACTTCTGCACCCTCTTCACAGCTTGAAAACTCATCTCGCTCATATTGTCGTTGTACTTTCTCTTGACTTCTTCTCTTCCCCAATATTTAAGCTCTTCATTTACTCAAATTTCATACACCTTTCACATCCAAATTAGTCAGATAATAGACGGGTTCGTGATGATGAAGCACTGTGTCTATGGCAACTAGCACCTCCCTTCTTGACACAACATCACTACTATTTTCATACTTTTCTGCTCTCACATCTCATCCGTCTCCTTTCTTCCTCTCCGTATTCATTCTTACAGTGTTGTTGTGTTGGTTTCAGTGCACCGGCGCCTTGTGTGCCTATCGATTATTTTGCGCAAGGACACTGGGTACGTAGACACCTCACACTTCTAGCTATTTATGCAAGTTGTCGTCCTCAAAATTCTTGGCCTAAAATTTTGTTCTGATTTCTTTTCATTCCCAGCAAAAGCATGTTGAATTTTTTCGTTTTCTCTTTTTTCTCGTGATATAAATTTTGAACTGATTGAACTATTTGATAACTGTTTCACAAACAACATGTTTACAGGAATGCCGAAAGCAAAGAAAGTTGACGCTGTTGGACCAGCCGCCGATGCTGATATAACTAAACCAGAGTTGGTCGTTCCATCGGAGGATCCTAAAACCGAGTAAGTTGATTAAAGGATTCTAGTTGAAAATGGGATGTATTAAATCTTAACTCATTTCAGAGAGATTGAGTCTGTTGAAGAGAAAACTGTTGAGAAATCAACAGAGAAGCCCGTTGATAAGAAAGGTGGGCGTCCGGTTCGTGGAAAGAAGTCTCCAGGATCTGACGAAGAGGCGATGGATGGCGAGTATGAAGCCGATGAAGAAGAGGCGGCACTGGAGCCAAGAAGAAGCACTCGCGGAAAGCGTTCCTACGATCAGGAGACCGGAGGAAGATCCGTGAGAAAAGTTGTGAAGAAGGCTAAGGAAGTCAACAAGAAACCGGAGAGAGCACCATCGGCAAGGTATTCTGTAAAACATCAGTTTTCAGTAGTAAAAATATTCTAAATTTCAGAGGCAGAGGGCAAAAGCCAGCCATCGGAAACGATTCAACCACCGAAGATGGTGAGGAGAAGAAGAGCGGCAAGGCAAGTATAAGAAGTTTTAGTTTAATTGAATTTTAAAATAATTTCAGAATGCCTCTGACACTGACTCCGACGAGGAGGCAAAAGTCGTCAAACGCCCAACCAGCGGACGTATGAGCGGAGCTCCACCATCTGCACGCATGTTGGCTCTGAAAAAGAAGAATCACGATGATTCTGAATAGGTCTTCATTGCTCGAAAATTGATCTCCTATCTTCGGTACCTTCTCATCCAGTTCATCAACCTCACTATCTGTCTCTCGTTTTCGCATAAATATCACTAAAAACTCCAGTATTCAAAAGGAGAAGAGAATTGCGCTAAAGTGATAACACTCTGCATATCGGCTTTATGAATACTTTAATTCGTATGTGCTTGAAGTATAATCAGGCAAATTACCAAAAACGATTGTAGAATACCTATCCCAATGTGTTTTTATTGAAATTGGTTTTTGTGTTTAGACCTAGAAAATGAACAGTTTTTTTTAGTTTGGCTGTGTTTTTAAATACGATTTTTAATCACATGCGCCATGTTGAAAATTAGATTCAAAATTCTCAATCTCAAGCTTCATGTGTCTTCCTTTTCTCATCCTCCTCGTTCCTTTTTTCAATGATCTGCTTATATAAAAATTAATTAATAAATCGTTTATGGTACCGAATCAGAAACATGAGAATTTAAAGCACAGTATAAAATGAATAAAAATAAAAACGAGAAGATATTAAATAGCTGGGCAAGCATTGCGATGAACATCACCAAACACATCAAATCTCTCAGTGTCAACTTGCTTCTTGCGACGAATCTTGCGATCCTTCTTTAATCCGAAGCTAACGAATCTGATACATCCGACGAATGGCTTATTAGTTTTGATTCCCTTGTTAGTGACTCCTTCTGGAAGACCTCCGAAGTACAAAGGATCCTTGGTAAGGACGTCGGTCTTGGCCTTCTTCAGAATTTTGAGATGAGCCTTGCCGTTGACCGCGACAGTAAGAAGGTTTCGCTTCTTTGAGATCTAAAGATAAAAACAGTTAATAAAAGATGATTGCTGATTAAATTACAAAACTGTTTTTGGATTTACCTTGAATGATTGCCATTGTCCATCACAATATTGGTTTTCAATATCCGGATGATGCCAAAGTTCTTCTCCTCCACTTCCACTTTCGACTGTTGTTTTGATGGATCCATTCACAAATTCTACAGTGATATACTCCAAAACTCCGACCGAGAACAAAATTCCGTTCTTCATTCTTGGTCTCATTTCAACTTCTAGTCCGAATGTAAGTCCAACTTCGTAATCCTTCTGAACAATCGCGTAACCTCCATCCTTTCCAAAGTACATTCCTGGTTCGGAGAACTGGGAGCATTGCTCAGTTCCAAATTCCTTTCCGTTATCCAAACTCTTACCATTCAACTTGAAATCTTTGATGCATCCACTGAACTGTGAACGGACACCAACAACAAGATTCCTAGCAAATCCAGCAAGATCCGCTGGAACACCTCCGACGTAGAATGGTGGCTGAGTTTCGATGAGATCCTCGTTCTGGTTGGCAGCTCCTTCAGATTCGTACGAGTTATCGTCAACGATCAAGTGGGCCGACTTTCCACGACGAGAAACCTTGATGGTATGCCAACGACCGTCAATGATGGATTTATCAGATTTTATGATAACTTGGCCGGATCCAGTGTCATATGTGAAGACAACACGACCATGTTCAAGCATGACGGCAATATGATCAGTACGTTTGTTGGTGGCAATGAAGATTATTCCATTATCAGAAGTTGGACGGATCTTGAAAGTGAATTCTCCGCTGAAATAAGAGTTTTATGCAATTTGAATATACCTACATTCAACCATACCTCTTATCAATAGCCTCTGGCAAGATATCATATTCAATTCTACTGTATTGTTGACTTCCAAAGTTAAATCCTTCAGCATCTTCGAATTGGACCATTGGGTCTTCTGGAAGACTGCAATGACCATCTGGTCTGGCCTGAAAAAAAAATGAATTAAACTTTCAATTGTTGAAATTTCGAAAAAGTGGAAATGGAACTGAAGATGGTTAGGTTTTATGAGTGCGAGATTAAATGAACTGAGGATAAGGGAGATAGAACTGAAAAAATAGGTAGCAAAGAGCAACTAAGGATTAGTCTTACTGGAGACAAATCAACAGATTCAAAATGATCTGGAAATTCAAACGGTGTTGATGATTCACGTTTCGCGTTGGTAACAGTAACCGGTGGGTCTCTCATCTTTAAAGTTTTAGTTTTGGATTGTTTAAATAGTCACGTTAAAGCGATAAATTAATTATTTAATAACTTACCTCTGCTGGTTCCTCAGTTGGCTCTTCAGTTGTGGTTGTGGTGGTTGTTGTTGTACTTTCTTCTTCTTCGTCAATCGGAAGAACTGCTACATCAGAGTCATCAGTTGGCTTTGGAGCAGCTGTAGTAGTTGTTGAAATATTCTCATCATCACTGAGAGAACATCCATTCAATGAAATCTCCTTGATCTCGGAATTGGCAAAGTCCAGAAGTTTTCCATTGAGTGTAACATCTCCGATACACCCGACAAATGAAGGTGTCTCGCCAGATTTTCCGAAGAACGCGGAGAGGAAGCTTGCATCTGGATTCGAGTCATCGGCGTGCTTTCTGGCGACTTCATTAGAGAATGAGTCATCAGCATCAATTCTGATAATGTATTTCGTCTTACGGATAGACACATAATGCCATTTCTCATCTGGTGATGCAGCAAGTTCAAGGGTAGCAATATCCTCTCCACTTGTTACAGTCAGAATTCCATCTTCATTAATACTGACACTGAGAACTGAGTCTTCATCGTCATTGACTGTGAAAAGAGATGATGGCTGACGGATAGATCTTGTCTTGAACTTGAAAGTAACTGAAACATCTTCTGAGAATTCAGTAGCATTGTTGAATGAAGCAGTTGTTCGATCAGACAAGAAAGAGACAGTACGAACTGAGTGAAGTGGGCATCCACTTCTGACTCCCTTCGAGGCGTGACTAGATTCCAAATCAACATTATCGGATCCCAGTTTTACTGATTTAATGCACCCTCGAAGTGGGACGATGGTAGTTCTTACAGAAAGTCCAGAAGGAGTTCCTCCAATGTAAAGGAATTCAGTAACTGACATTTCAGAGTCTTTTCCAGGAACATCTCCTTCAAGAACCTCAGTTTCTCCGTCGATCATGATTTTGACGTGTTTCTGAAAAACATTTTGTTTTTGTTAAATAAAGTTTGTTCTATAATATCAGTGTGAACCTAGTTTCTAATAGAGCATCGCTACAAACTCATAGCTCTAAAAAAGCGTTCAATGCTCACAATCAGAATAAATGAAAATAACAAACCTCTTCTCTGACAATTGAAACAGTATGCCATTTTCCATCATTATAGTTCGAAGATTCAGTAATCCATTGACCAACTCCTGATCCAAGATCAACAGAAAGTTTAACTCCTCCATCAGACAACTCAAGAGCCATAAAGTCCTTATCTTTTCCAACAAAGAACAAAAGTCCATGAGGAGAGAAAGTGAGGAAGGACAAAGAGATCTTTGTTGCCTTTCTTGGATTCCAATGACTTGGCTTATAGGAAGTGTATCCTTCTCCATCAAGAGAAACGACAAGCTCATCAGCATTATCAGTAATCTTTGGTTTCTTCTGTGCTCCGTTCACATTTGTGTTTCCCTTTTCACGAGAATTCCAAAGTCCGATTGGTTCACCGTGAAGCTTCAATGATTCAATATCACCAACAAAATCACGATTGTACAAGTCCTTGCTTATTCTGGCCGAAGTCGGAACACCTCCAACGAAAAGTCTAGAGATTTGCTGGTTCAGGTTGAGAACACTCTTGTTTCCTCCAGCAACTGAGCTCTTAGTTTCAGCAGTTTCAACGCTGTTTGGCTTCGAAAGTGTCACGCTGACCGTTTTTCCGATTCTTTCAATGTTCAATCTTCTCCACAATCCATCATTGACAGGGGTGTCAAGCTTGACAACAGCTGGAGCATCTCCAAGATCTACAGTAATCTTTGGACGTCCATATTCTATTTCGGCAGCAACATAATCAGCTGTTGGAACAGCACGACTTCCGACAGCAGTTTCCTCATTTCCGAAGAAAAGTGGAATTCCGTGTTCTTGTTCAGTTCTGAAGTAGAACGAGATATCGGCGTGAGCAGCAGAACGGGTTACTCTTTGTGGAATGTTCAAGTCGAGAGATGATCCTTTTTCGAAGTGAGCTCCAAGTTTAATTCTATTAGCAGCATCACGAGCAACAGCAATCATTTCCTTGATTTGAGAAACCTTATCACTGACGGAATCAACCTTGGCACTTCTTGCGGAACTCAACTTCTTGAGCTCTTCAAATTTGGAAACGATGACTGGAGCCAGTTTGTTAAGTTGGACTGAATTTCTACGAGCAAGACGAATTCCTTCCATTGCACTGTTAGCTTTTTCTGTGATTTCTTCAGCTTTTCCTGCGATTTCAGAAATCTTGGCGCGAGTTTCTTCAATGTTTGCGTCAATTTCAGCTTTCAATTTCTCAACTTCTTGAACTTTCTCGTCAATGGAATCCAATGTGTTCTTACTGTACTTTGGAATTCCAGCCTTCACAGCTTCCTTTCTCTTTCTCAGTTTCTCGGAAAGTTCAGTCAACTGCTCAAGTTGTTTCTTTAGTTTTTCAGTTTCCTTAAGGTCTTGTGAAACAGTCTTCGAGAGTGCATCAATCTTTTCCTTAGTTTCATCTGGGAAAGGCTTATCTCTAGCATTTTGGACACTTTCAGCAAACGCCGGTTCTGCACTCAAAGCTTCGTAAGCATTGTCAATCTGTGCCTTGGCGTTTTTCAATGTGTCGGTAAGATTAGAGAATGCATTTGCAGCTTCAACAGCTTGATCAGTATTGTCCTTGTTATTGTCAAATGTCTGTCTCAACGTGGTGGCCTGGAGGTGAAGCTCGTGAGCCTTTGCGTTTACAAGTTGCATATCAACTGATTTCTCGTCTCTTCTTACTCTCTTCTTGGCAGCTTCAAGTGCTTCAGCAACATCATTTCTTGTTTCATTGAGAGTAGTGACAGCATGTGTCATTTCCTCTCGTTTGTCTTTTAAGTTTTCAGTGATGTTTCCGATTGCAACATTGAGCTTTTGGAACTCTCCCTTGGCGGCTTCAACGCGTTCCAAATCGTCAGTAATGGCAGCAACAAGATTTTCAACTTTGGTCAATTGGAGCATCTTTGCAATCTGAAGAAAATTACTTATTATTTTCAATCTGACTTAGAAACTACTTACGTTATTAGATTTATCAGCCTTTGACTTTGATTCCTTGAGCAATTGCTGAGCACTGTTCAAATATGCGGCAAGTTCTTCGGCTCTCTTTTTCTGAGCTTCAAATGTTTCCTTCTGTTTGTCCAACTTTTCAGTCTCTTCTTGAATCTTCTTCTGAATCTCTTCTAATTTTCCTGGAACAGTCTGAGCTTTCTCTGGATACTGATCAGCTGATGCTGCTTCAAGAGTCATCAATGTTTCTTCTGCTTCCTTCAAAAGTCTTGGATCGACATTGACAGCCTTCGAAGATGATCCAATGGCGAGTGCGATTTCAGCTAAACTTCGGACACTTTGTCTGGCACGTTGAGCTCTCTTCATGACTTCTTGCAAGAATTCGGTTCCATTGAGAGTGATGTTCTTTGCAGAGGATACCGAATTTTGGGAATGAGTTTTGGTTCTGACAAGTTTGTTCTGGATTTGAGTAGAGTTGGTGAGGATATCCTGGGCATCTCCAAACACATTTCCAAAAGAGTTTTCTTCATCATTGAGCATCTTTGTGATTTCATTGATGTCATTGAATTCCTTTTTATTTCTGGCAAGTCTTGCTCCAACAATTGTAGCAGAAGAAATGTTTGCAATGGCAGTACCAAGAACATCAATTTCCAATTCCAAGTTGTCAACGTCTCCAATGAGATGGTGTACACATTCATCACATCGTCTGCATCCATAGGTTGGAATTCTGAGATACGAAGGAAGGCATTGATCACATCTTGATCCAGTAGCTCCTTCTTGGCAGTGACATTGTCCAGTTCTTACATCACAAACTGTTCCCATAGAGAGATCAGCTTCACAATCACACTTGTCACAGCCATGCTCTCCATAGTTCCAGTAGCCATGCTCACAGTGTTCGCAACGCATGCCAGTGGCTCCAGGACGGCATGTGCATTGTCCGTTCTCAACATTACATTGGGTATTGAAAGCGGCCGTTCCACAGTGACATCCTTGGCATCCTTGACACTTTGAGAAACCCCAATGATCTGGTTTGCATCTATCGCAGGAGTCTCCTTCTACATTGATCTTGCATTCACAACCTCCGCTCTTGTTGTCACAGTATTGCGATCCACATTGACTACATTCGCAGGAAGAACAATTCTTTGCCGTAACAGCATCTCCATAGAACCATGCAGCACATGACTCACAATGTCTTCCATCAGTATTTTGTTCGCAGAGATAACAGTCTCCGCTGTTTGGATGGCATGATCGAGAGTCTGTGAGGTTATTGTTTCCGTTACATTGACATGGTGAGCATGATTCTCCAGATATTTGTGGATGTCCAAAAAATCCAGAAGCACATCTATCACATCTATCCCCAGTGTATCCTGGTTTGCAGTTACATTGAAGAAGTTGTCCTTCTTCGGAGACATCACAGGATTTAGCAAAGTTGTTGGTTGGTGCAAATGGGCAGGCACAAGCCATACAATCGTATGGTGAACCGTTAGTAGCATTTCCATAGTGTCCTTCATTACAGAATTCGCAATGATCTCCATTAGTATTGTGTTCACAATCAGTACAGATTCCAGTATCTGGGTCACATGTAGCAGAGTGCCCATTGCATTCACATGGTACACAAGCTCCCAAGAAACTTCCAGATTGAACACGATGGTATCCAGAAGCACACAGCTGGCATGATGGACCAGTGTATGGAGCTGGGCATTGACATTGTTCAACGGAAGAAGCCTTGATGACAGAATCAACTCCATTTGGTTCAGAGATTTCAAGTCCAAACTCATAGAGTGTACTTGTCTTTGGATGATCAAAATATGAAGCCTTCAAGGTTATGTTTTGAAGAGAATGGAGAACCTTCATGAGCTCTTCTCTTGTCACAGTTTTTCCTTCGGCAGTCAAGAAGTTCTCTGGGACAAGCTTGCATTTGACAGTGAATTGTTCTTCTGGATTTGTTGGTTGTTCAGACGCCCAGTATTCAATAGTCATATTGGCACCAGTGAGTCTGACGTCAGCATCAGCGTTCATAGATTTTCTTCCTCCACGTGGAACAGTTGAGAGCTTGAATGTGAGCTTCAATCCATAACTGGTAGTGTAATCCTTTTTCTCAATTGGAACATTGAAATACACAGAGTTTGGAGATGTTTCTTCAGAAGTGTAAATAACAGTATCATCCTTGTTATCAACCATTCCATTGTCATCAGTGGTAAGGAATGAAGACATATCGACGGACATCTACAAATATCATAAAATAACAATTGAGAAAAATATTCCTAAACTTACAATTGTAACTGGGTACATGCTAGATCTACAGGAATCAGTGACACCGAAGCAGAAGCAGTTGACACATCCAAGTGGATTTTCTGCAGAGAGATCGAAAGTTCCAGCTTTACAAGCTTCACAACGTCCTCCGTAAACGTTTTCCTTGCACTTGCACTGAGCATTCGTAGCATCACAAATCTCTTCAGTTGTTCCAGCTCTGTTACAAGAGCATCCATAACAATGAGGAAATCCGTAGAATCCAGCAAGACATCTATCACATTGTCTTCCTCCCATAGATTCTCTGCACAAGCATTGCCCACTTTCTGGGTCGCAAACCAAATTTCCTCCTTCCGATCCTTGTGGATGACAACCACATTTCTGGCATCCGATAAGTGGATCGTACCCGAAAGCGTTGCTAACACATCTATCACAAGTTTGTCCTTCAACATGAGGTGGGCAGAAGCATTGACCGGTGCGCTCATCACATTGTTGTCCAGCATTACACTGACATTCTGAAATTATAATTCAAAATTAACATGAAATACGATATGTACACTTACTGATACACTCTGGGAAGTTGTAATATCCTGGAGCACATCGTTCACATCGTCTTCCAATGACACCTGGCTTACACTTGCATTGTCCTCCATACTGTTCACATTGGAATGATTCAGATCCTTGAGCGACACAGTCGCACGAGAGAGCAGCCGCGTTGAAATCGGTGGTCAATGAAAAAATCTTCTGCTTACAGAAATCACTGACTGATTCTGGATGATTTTTCAGATTATCTTCGGAGCACTCCTTCAGGAATTCATTCGAAAGATCGAGAGCAAGTGGCTCCATCAGCTTGTCCTTGTAGGAATTGTATGGGACAGCTGTGATAGAGTCGATATAAATTGGCCCTTTTTGGGAAGAGTTGTGGTAGAATGTGGCGGTGTACTTGTCGTCCATATAGAATTGAATAACTTCTGGTCGTTCTTTGTCTCTGATAAGAGCACGACATCCACTGATTGATGGGCAAAAAGCGAGTGGTACAGAAGCTAAAAAGACACGTTGCATAGATGTAAAAAGAAAGGGTTAGTGCGTAGTAGTGTGAAAAAAAAACAGTTGTGAATCTAGTCATGAAACTAAAAATAGCATGCAACGAACCATTGAATATGAACCGCGAAGAGTACTTGTTGTCTGAAAATGGTGCGGTGCGGGTGTGGATGCATTAGAAGGAAAGGACAGGTGAGGGTGAGGGTGCAGAAAAAATGAAAATTTTTAACTTTTTTGGGAAAATTGTGAAATCCTGAAAAGGGGGAAAATGTGCGAAAGAAAAACAAACAACATGCGAAGGAGTTGCATGAGTCACCCTGGAAGTAGTGCTCATTTTGAATGAGAACATCAATGTTGATTGGAGTGTTGTCTGGATTGAAGTAATGAACCATAAACATATAGTGTCCCCTTGTTGGGACAACTCCTGAGATTTCAACTGTTGCCTGTAAATATGATTTCAGATAAAGTTCAGGCTATAATCAAGGAATTAATACCTGGGCATCATCAAGCGGAACTACACGCATCTCTTTTGAATTGGATACTGGGAATGGAAGTTTGTCTCCAAGAATAGACTTATCCATATTTGATCCACTCTCTGCTTCGGTTGTGACTGAATCAGCTGCTGGTGGGTAGCTCTGTTGAACGCATCGGGCATCCTTTTTAATACAAACTGGGACCTGGAAAACATACAATTAATGATAATTGTGCCTGAATATTTATTACCTGTTGCAAGTATTCTGAGCTGAAATCCGACTTCTTGATTAGTTGAACACCGGCAAGTCCGAACTCGTGATTTGGTTTAATGTTCAATCTAACAGTAGCTTCACCCTTTTCAAGTGGAATGTATGGAATAGTTCCTTCAGAAGAAACAAGTTCACGACAGAATGTGGCATATGGACAATGATGGATCACAGCATTTCCATTGAGAACTTCTTTGTCGTTTTGGCTAATTCCAACTCCAATATTTCCATCGGTTTCTTCTCTGTTGTGGTATTCGAGTACAATGACATACTCTCCAGTCTCTGGAACATCCAATTTAGCTTCAACAACTCTTGGATTCTCATCAGCACGAACAAAAGCAGCTGGTCCTGTAATTTCGGAGAGAAGAATTTCCACTGGAACATGCTCAAGAGCAGTGGTAGTTCCATCTTCATTGATATAGTTAAATGGAACCTTATCCATATCAACAAATTGCCTGGAGACAGATGGAATTGGTGGATAGATCAAATCAACACAAGTGGTGTTCTTGGTACTGTGTGAGAGACATGGCTGTGGAGCACGCTGACGAAGAACAGTTCCTTCGTAATATTCCGCAGGGAGAACTACAACGTAGTCAAGGAAAAGTCTTTGTTTTGTAGAAATAGCCAGTGACCATTTTCCTGGATTCAAAACAAATGGCTTTCCATCGACAGTAATTTCCTTCATAGCTGGGAGATCTCCTGGAGCAAAAGTAGCTTTTCCAGTTTGCTCAACATCATGGGTATGAGTAAATCTTGGATTAATAGTGACAGTTGCGGTTACCGGAACACTTGTTGGATTTCGATAACGGAAGAGAAGACGATAGACAGTAGCTTTGGTAATATCAACATCAATGAGAATCTTGTCTTGGATTGGGGAGAAGACAGCATATCCGCGCCATGAGAAATCAGCGAATTGCTCAGGATCCACAGCAAATCTCACAGGTTTTTGATCTTCAGTATGCGCATCCTCGGCTTCGTATTGATTGTGCCACAAAGTTGGGAAGTAATGGTTCTCAATTGGTTGATCACACCTGAGTCCAGTAACTCTTGGACGGCATTTACATTGTCCTGATGTGATGTCACATTCAGCTCTCAAAGCACCTCCAATATCACAGTGACATGATTCACATCCCATTTGGTTGTAACTGTTCAGTCTATAGAATCCATCAGCACACTGGTCACATCTTCTTCCGTCTGCGTTCTTCTTACACATACATTGTCCAGTCTTAAGATCACAAGTGTTCAATCCAGAAATTGTTCCATTGACATTACAATCACAGCTTCTGCATCCATCCTCATGGTGGTATTGAAGATCCCAGAATGTTGGCTTACATTGATCACAAATTCTTCCAGTAACATGTTTTCTACAGGAGCAAAGTTCTCCTGGAGACACTTTATCGCAGCCTTGGAAATCTCTGGTGACTCCAGATGGGTTGCAGTTGCATTCCTCACAAATTGGGAAGTTGTAGAAGTTTGGCTTACAACGATCACATCGCTCTCCTTCAAAGTTGCCTTTACAGTAACACTGTCCATTGCTGTCACACGTTTGTCCCTTGGCTCCGGAAAGAAGACATTCACATCCACGACAATCTGGATAGTTGTAGAATCCTGCAGCACACTTATCACAAGTTCTTCCAGTGAAGTTTCCGTTACACGGGCACTGTCCAGAAGTAGCATCGCATTCTGGAGAAGTGATTCCAGCTCCGTCACAGGCACAAGCTTTGCAGTTTGGATATCCGTAGAAAGCAATGTCACATCTGTCACACTTGTCTCCAGCGAATCCTTCTTTGCAGAGACATTGTCCAGTTGTTTGATCGCAAACACCTCCTTCTGTTCCCATTGGGTCACAGTTACAGACTGAAAATTCCAGTTTCATGGAAAAATCCAAATTTTTGACAACTTACATTTACAATCATCTCCAAAATATCCTACTTGACACTTGTCACATGACAAACCAGCATAGGCAGGTTTACACTCGCACTGTCCAGTAGATGCAGAACAATTTCCATGTTCTGATCCAGTAGCGTCACAGACACATTCAACACAACCAGCAGTCACATTAGTGTATCCATCGGCGCAAGTCTCGCAGAAGGTTCCTCCGAATCCTGCTTTACATGGGCACTGACCATCTTCTGGAAGACATACATCTCCAATTGTTCCATTTACGTTACATTCACATGGTTTGCATTTTGGTGCATCATAATAACCAGATGCGCACTGATCACAGTCCTCTCCAACGAAGCGAGGAAGACATTCGCACTTTCCAGTTTCTTCAGCACATGCACCTGTGTGTTTGTCAGGGTCGCAGTCACAGACTTTACATGGCTGTGGCTCATTCCATGTAACTCCCTCTGGACGGAAGTATCCAAAAGAACACTTGTTACAGTTGACTCCTTCAGTATTTTCACGACAATTCTTACAAACTCCTCCTCCTTCATAATTTCCTTGTGAATCAATGGATTGCTTATTCAAATCAACTTCGGCGTCGTATTCACACTCGTTGGAACGTCCGAAACAGTTACAAGCTTCACAGGTGAAGTTATTGTGGGCTGTGGCGGCTTGCCATTGCTTTTGCACAAATCCAGGACAACATCTCTCACACATATCTCCGCATGTATTATGTTCACAACGGCACAGAAGAGATTTTGGTCTTTGTGGCTCGAGGATGTCACAGGTGACGGCGTGACCGTTGCACACACATCTTCCTCCAATCATAATTTCCTTGATGGCGTAGAAGTACTGAAAAACATAGATAAAATACAATATCTAAATTGTGAAGAGGAAATTAGTCAAAATTATTTTCAGGAATATATTTTCTGATTTTACAAAAGTGAGATCTCACTTACTCTTCTAGTGACAGTTGGGTCTCTCCACTCATTCATATCCATCAAATGTCCTTGAAGAGTTCTTGTTCCAAGAAGACGAAGTCTGACATTGGTTGCTCTTGTGAAATTTTGAAGCGCCTCGGAAGTTGCAAATTGACGGGAACTTGGTCTATGCTCAAGAATTCTGATAACCATCTCAGCATTCTCCAATGGTTGAAGACTGGCCATATCAGTACGACAGGTGACAGAGTCATCCTCTGAAATTGGTGACAGAGACTCCATTCCGAATCTTCTCATACATTCAGCAGCGTTCTCGGCAAAGTTAAACCATGGTTGATAGGTCTTTCCATGATCAGTTGATCTTTCAAGAACCCAACTTCCTGGACGAGGACTGTTAGCCATTTGAATCCAAACATAAGCCACGTGGAATTCCTGTTCCAAATCAATAGTAATGTTGACCTCATTGTGCTGGAGTCCACGTGAAAGTGGAGGAGACATCCACCAACTATTGTTTCCGTCGACCATGTTAGCTGCTGGATGGGAGTTCTCATTTCCAGCATTACAATGACCACAACCGTGTCCTCCACGTACCATTGGATTTTCGTATTGAGACCACGATTTTTGTTGTTCATCGTCTTGGTACGAATAAGAGTTCAGCGGTGTATACTGTGTCGATCCTAAAAAATAATTCATACAATATAAATCACTACAACTCCAAAAAGAAGAACTCAACAAGATAAATTCATGAAGTTGACTTACCTGTCAGAGAGCAATAGATTTCAGTCACCGGTTGTCCTTGAATTTCTCCACAGGTAGATGTAGCGGTAATTGGTTTTCGGTGGGAAATTGTGATTTGAGATGGAGTCAAAACTTGAGAATAAGTGAATTGTGCCAATAATGTTACTATTAAAAATAGAGCCTTCGTCGCCCAAGGCGACGAATCGTACGGACTCATCGCGATCTGAAAATTATTCTTAAAATTTTAGGAAAAAAAGAATAAAAGACAAAACTGGGAAGAAAAGAAATGAAAAGAGCGATAGTGGTAGAAGAGGCGCATCTGGGACAGTTGTGCTCTGCCCTCAATCGCCAGATGCGAGTGAATGTCCAATGAATCAAATGAGTGCACAAGGGAAGGAGGTGGAGAGATGATAGAACAACGGTGGGCCGCGCCTGGTGCAAAGGATGCCTGGGATGGTTGAAGATGGATCGTTATGTAGACTTTTTTAGAACTTGGTTTTGAACAAATATCTTGCTGGAAAATTTTAGAGGTCAATAGAATGTGTGTACTTTGTGAAATAGTTAACTAAAACAGTGTACGATAGTGCGTTTTAAAATGAATATAAGACATTTTGCGAAGGGTTTGAGATGTTCTAGTTTAGTTAAAGTATGTATATGTGTGATCTAAAACTTAGCAGCATTTTCATATAGTATGCAAAACAAATGCAAAACAACATTTTGCAGAAACGACTGTTCTAATAAGTTTCGTTTTAATTTTTGAGTAGCCTTGTCTACATTAAGAAAAACGAGGGTTTTAACAGAAAAATTACTAAATTTTAATACAAAAACTTCCAGCTTTGGGACGGAGCAATTTCCAAAATCTATTTTTTATGTGTCCTACCATTGTATAACTATCAAGTGCATTTTTAACTTTATTCCCTAGTAAGTTATGAACGTTTGAATCTGGGAAATTAATCCTTTTAAGGACGTTATGGAAACTAAAATTGATACATTTCAAATACAAATTCATAATGTTGAACTTTTAAAAGTATAAATAAAAATGAAATGTGCAGCGCCATCTGCCTGAAGCATTGAGCCTGATTAATTGCCAAAGAAACTGGATGAAAAATGATCAGAGGTGATTCACCGACGGAGCAAAAGAAATCGTGCAACTGGTGTGCTCGCTCTCTGTCTTTTTCTATCTCAAAAACGAGCCTGGGGTCACCAACCATTACTACAAACTCTGTCGACACGAGATACATCGGGAGATAGAGAGACCCAGACCCACGAGGGTCATTGATACTGCTCCAGAAGAGCTCTGTGGACTGTGTCTGCAGGCGAATTGTGCAATTTATAGACGTAATCGAAAGTAACAGACGTGTAATACAGATAGTCATATTTATTGTGGGCAACTGGGAAAGGGTCATTCAATGAATGGTATCTTGTAGAGAATGTCTTCAACTCGATGATCGTTCACTTCAAACGCAACGAAGAAATGGAAATTGTTTCGACGCATTGTGATCGTAGCTGGAAAATTTTACTGTTTGAAAGTTTAACTACAAGATACAAAAAAAATTTTAAAGAATTTTCAGAAATGGATTACCTTCATCTCCTCTGGTACTTTTCATTTTCCATGTAGAATTGTCCAATTTTTGGATATTCAAATCAGCAATTATTTCATCAAATGAAAAATTCTGATTAGTGGTAATACGGACAGCATCGAACTCGCGAGTTCCATCCAGAAATTTCTAAAGTTACATTTTAGTAAATCAAAAATATAAAGCAAAAAATGTTACTTCGAACATAATTCTCACAAATTCCTTTGGAATATTATCGCATGCATGGAAAATAAACTTTCTTGCTTCTGAAATATCCAATACCGACGCGAAAAAATTTCCGTCGATACTATCGTCCATTTCGAAACAAATGGAATTCAACTGAATTAGATTGAAATTTAAAAAATATATCTATAGAAGTTACTCACATTTCGATATCCATTTAGAGAAAGATCCTTTGATATTAATTTACTTTCCACAGCTTCAAAGTTGATACCTCGACATTTCGAAGCTTGCAAGAGTTGACAAATTGATTCATGTGATGCAGAAAACTGAAAACCAAAAAAGTGTCAAATGTTTTGACATTTTTTTTTGCAAACCGAATGAAATAATCTCAATTGCTCAAATCGCAGCATTTTCTTTTGTGCTTTTTCTATCAAAAAACCACAAATTTCCTCATCCAATTTGTTAACGGTCAACACTTTGACATTTACATTGCAGAAAAATTTTGATATATAATCGAAAGAGCGAAATGGAATCCGATCACACCAGGAAAAATCTCTCCATGCTCTAACTCTTCTCCTTTCCTGAAGAAAGTAAGTGACCAGTTAAAAACAACTTTTTAACGCACCAAGTCAATATGATAAATATTTTTAGACGCCAAAGAATTGCGATTTTCTTCAATTAATGCATGCAATGTTTTACATGTAACAGTGATATCGTTCAACTCCTCATAGCAATACTGAAAAGTTAAAAATAATAAACTCGAAACGTTTGCGACTTTTAAATCTTACATTTTTCAAAACATGTAGAATGAGTTCAGGTGGTAGTTCCAAAATTGGAAAGTTTTCCAAATTCATTAGAAAAGAAGCAATGAAGCAATTGAAACAATTTTCGTATATTTATTTGTTAAATTTTTATACCTGCGTCTCTTCACTGAGAAAGTGGTAGGAGGAAAAGTGTAAGAAAACTGGGAGAAATAGTGGATCGGGATTATTGATTTTCAAAATTTAAGGATCTCTAAAGTTTTTAAATCCGATCAAAAATAAAAAATTCAGAAAAATTGACCGATTCGAAAAAAATCTGTTTTATTTGTAAAACTGTTAAATTCATCTGAAAAAGTCCAGTAAAGCCATATTGATGCACCCTAAATTTAATTAAAACAAGATGTAAAAGACAGCAATAATTGCAAAAATTAATCCAACGATGTACAGCAATGTATAGTCAGGAGCCACTTGTGCGTGATCGTTCGTGGCCTGAAATTCATTTTTGAACGAACGGATTAAATATATTTTGGTTACCATAAGAACTCTTTCATCAACTGACATAATTGCATCTCTTGCATTATTCCATTTATGTGGGCCTTTCAAACGATAAATATACGGAACACATGGACCAAAGTATACCTGAAAAATTGAACAAAAAACTTTCGAAGTAATTAAATTTTTAAATACCTTGTAAGCTAGCCATGGGTCCTCTTTCCAAAGTTTCTTCATGTCCAAGTCGGCTCCAATCATTTTCGCGAGTTCTTCAATATAATCGACATAATCCACTTGAATAGTATGTCGACGACTTGTTACATATCTTCTTGCCATCGTTTCAAGTTTATCGTGCACATTTTGAGTCATTTCATTCTTTTTTGGGAGAACATGATTCCCAGTAAACTCCTCTAAATATACTCTCGCTTGCATTTCAGATAGTGGCATAATGGAACCAAATGGTTGGACCAATCCGATGACTGCAAGACTGTTGTGATCTCCAAGTTCTATTGGGAACATGTACTGGTAAAGGGATACTTGATTGTCATGAGTTCTAATCAGTTGCCCATTTTCCACCAAATTGAATTCAAATGAGAATCCAGTAGACATCACAATCTGAATTAGGATGAATTAAAGAGGTTAAAGAGGTCCAATAAATATCTCACCTCGTCAACTTGCTCAATCAAAGACCCATCTTCAAAAAGGACCCCAGTCTCAGTGAACTTTGAGATATTTGGCTTAATCCTGACGGTTCCGCAAGCTATTCTATTCGGCAGCTCATCATTGACAGTCGGATGAGCTCCAAAAACTCTGTGACTTGGTTTCAAACCATATGCTTGATGATCAAATCGCTGATTCAGTTTGGCTTCGACAACTGTATTCGTGAGCCACGCTGGAACGAAAGATCTCAGATCAGAGATGCATTTTCTGTTCATTGCAATATCGATTGGCTGTCCATAATCGTAAATTCTATTGAACACCCATGTTCCACGACGAGTAACAAGGTATACTTGCTTGGCAATTCTTGATAGTTCAACAGCAACATCACCTCCAGAGTTTCCAATTCCAACTACAACGACTACTTTATCTTCATAGCCACGATGATCCTAAAAATTGTCTAGTTTTCTTGATAGAAAAAAATTATAGAAATGGTTCTCCAGTGTCAGAAAATAACTATCTTGGCTTCGAAACCAACACCGAAACACACTTGATACTATGCGCATACTCTGATATTGATTACGTAATCACTGATAAGTCATTGAAATTTTTTTATTAAAATTTCTTACTTTATAACTATGTGAATGAATAATCCGTCCTTTGAAATCATCCTGTCCTCGGAACTTTTGTGGCCAATTTGGTGTAGTGTGATGTCCCGAGCACAACATAACACCATCAAAGACAGCGTCATGGGTAGCTCCTTTGCTGTAATTCTTCGACTTTTTTTTTGATTCATCAAACTCTCCAAAACTCACTCATCAGTATAATTAACTTTCCACTTTCCGGTCTTCTCATAATCCTCATTTCGATCGATTGAATTCACTTTGTGATTAAATTTTATATGTTTTTCGAGTTCGTAATGTTTCGAGTAATTCAAGAGGTATCTGTACATTTCTGTGTTATGCATGAAGTTTGCCATTCTTGATTCGGGAGGAAAATCCGAATATGCCGTCATTTCCTTTGATGTGTTGATAACGGTAGTTTTCATGACAGAGGACACTGAAAATCTTTGATGATTTTTTGGTTAAAATTGAAAGTGTTTCTTTGGAAATAACAAAATAAACCCGCTATTAATTTTTAGAAATCTACGCTTTAATTTAGAAAAATTACACTCACATTCCGTCTCTTGTGGTTTATAATGCCACAATCCTCCGACATCCTTTGTTCTTTCAAAACAAGTTACATCAATTCCATAGAGCAATGCATGTCTCAAAGAAGGCAACCCTGATGCACCGGCTCCCACAATGAGCAGCTTTTTATTATTTGGAGCCATCTAGAAAATAGTAACGTTAATGCTGAAACTGATTTAAATGGGAAAGGTAATCGGTACCGCGTTCTTTTATCGGTTCTGATTGGCGACAAAAGCAAATAGACTAGAAGTTGTACAAATAATAAAAAAAAAGAGCACAAGGTGGAAGAGGGAGGAGTCGGAAAACGGTGAAGTAGGTCGTAGAGTGAGTTTTGAAATTTAAAGAATAGGTAAGAGAAACATGAAATTTTATCATTAACATATGTTTTCCATTGAGCATATAATAAAGTGGGTCGTTATTGAAAATATGACTGCCGAGTCATGGAAATTTCCAACGAGCACGGCGTTTAAAGATTGAGCAAAACTATACGTGAGCCCTGTAACATTTACGAAACATACTTAATATTGCTTGCCACGTTTCAATGTGTTTAAAGATAAATTGTATATTCTTAGAACTTTTTTGACTTCATTGACAATTATTGAAAAGCTATCAATTCTATACAAGGCATTTTAACTATATTTCACTTTCTAGTGAACTTCTGAACAATGAACACATCAAATATCTAATAGTAAGACGTTTTCTCGCAAAGCTAACAAAAAAAAGAACACCCGCATAGTTAACCAATGCAAATAGTCTACAGTTAGGACTTTAACGAAGAGTGCATTTTGTCTTAGAACTTTGAGTTGAAGCATCAACTAGGCACATTTAGGCTATAGTTTTCTTTTCCTCGTATTTCGAATTTTTTTATCAAGTTCATCAATTCTTATCAATTGGGTAAAGGTGTTTAAAACAATAATTTTATTCAGGTAACATCAGAACATGCACTGAGTCATTGAATTTTAGTTCACTATTAAATAGGGTGAACAAAAGCAAATTCCAAAATATAAAACTTTATTTTAAGGTGAACCTTGTCATGAACTTTCTAATTTTCTATCGTCATTCCAACGAAAATGCTAATTTTGGAAAGGCGGCATGCAGTCGAGCGTTTTTTGATAATTCGTAAATCACAATCAGGCCAACAGGGAATAATTTATTTTGAAACATTGTGTCTGTGCAAACTTTAATTCTGAGAAACCGTAAATACAGATTTATATTTTCTGTAGTTACATGTAATTTTTTACATATTGCAGAAATTTGCAATGACGCCATTACAAATTTTTTATGAAACATATCGATAGATACCGTGGTTGTAAAAATCTGCGTAATACTTTCAAAATTACAGATGATATTTACTGTAAATTATAATATCCATGTGTTGATTATTAGTTGTATATTTTGCTGTCTAATTATTTTTTAATATCTTTATAAGAAATGATTGTAGTTTGTCACCAAAAAAAAAACCAAAAAGTGAAATTTATATAGATTGGCAGGTGGTTGTGAGACACGATAATATGATAACCCGATGATATATTCAATACCAAAGTAGAAAGTGACCATTATGGTTCTTCATTTTGAATTTTTCGTATTCCTGTCCATTTGGCGGCGGTGGCATCTATGTTACAGACAAAGAGGATCACAGAGATAAGAATTATGATAGCATGTAGACCAAACACTCGGGACCACTGAAAATGAATTCGATAGAAATTTAAAGTAATTTAAATTTTGAAAATTTGAAAAATACATTTCGGAGTTATCAAAAATACATTTCCAGATTTTTTTATCAGACCAAAAACTGATTGAATTGCTTGTGATCTTTCGCACTGCCCGACTTGCTCATATGTTCGTATTGCCTACATTCTTGCCATTGACTAGAATCGCTTAGCACATTTTGTTGTTTACCTGAGCCATTCTCATGACCAGACTCTTACTGATAATACATTTTTTGGAATTGTCACATACTTCTTCAAACGTGTTCGATTGAACCAAAAATTTGATGAGTAGAGGCTGAAGGGATGTACTGAAAACGACACAAAGCGTATTTCCATTTGCAAGCACGTGGTTGTGCTCCGCTGATCTCTGAAAATATGTCTTTTATGCAATCAGGGCATGGAAACGAAGAGCAAACTTACATAAGTTTGAGTTTTCACAATAATAATAATGGCAACTCCATGGATTGTGATGAAGATGACAATGCAAATCATTTGAATGTAAGCATCATGAATCTAAAACTTTTTAATTCAAATAAAATTATATTTTTGAAGCGTTCGAGGGATGTTCTGGGAATTGCAAAATAATTTTAATTTAAAAAAGAAAAGTCAACTCACAAAAATTAAAATCAATAAAAGCGCAAGAGATGGGATCTCTATAAAAGTCCATGCTGCTTTCAATCGTTTTGTCATATCCATTTTGCTATTGTCCATAATTTTCCCAAATATTACTTTAGCAACCAAACAAAACACGTGAGCCAAACCACCGGAATACCCGGTCACTCGAACAGAAAATCCGAGAACCTGTAAATGTTTGTTGATCATTTAAAGAACATCTTACCAAACATACCTTGTTCATGTACAGTGGTCCATATTGCAGAAAAACTAAAAGGGATGAGAAGAATGCAAGATTAGCAAACCATGTGGCCCAAACAGTTGTGTCAAGAAGGAGTTGTCTATAAGGAACATCTGGAGTCCCTTGGGCTGTAGTTTTGCCTTTCCCTTCAGTGATAAAAGCTTTTTCTTCCGGTGTTGCAAGCCTGTAAATAGTTAAACTACTAACTAGAAACTTTGCAAGAAAACAACAAAACGTCATAAATCGTTTTATGAACTTCATGGATAATCAAGGGATAGTTTTGTATCAGATTTTTTTTTTAGGTAGTCCAATGCCTACCTGCGAGCCTACTTTGCAATACTTTCAGCAACCTACCTGTTATCATCAACCTTATCCGAATACACATAATAAAATGCAACATGTGAAATGAGACAAAGAACTGCCAAGAAGTAATACGTGTACTCCCATCCAAAATACTGACACATCTCAGCTGCAGTGATCTGTGCTACAAACGGAGCCAATTGATACACCGACGTCAAAATTGCAATTGCAATAGCTGTCTCAGATTTTGGTGTCCATTCTGTTGCAACTTTTGCAATGAGCCAAAGGAGAATTCCAAGTGGTGCTCCTTGAAAAAATCTAGTGATGAAAGACGGATAAAATCCAAGATGATAAGCTGTTGGGTAGAATAAAGCAGCGATAATTCCAACGATTCCATACAGAATGGTCACATTTCTGAAAAACATGAAGGTGTGCTTTAAATGAGTATCAACAACAAATTGTGTATTGAAACGAGAACTACTACATAAATCAATAAAATTAATTGAATCTTTTGTACTACATATTAATGAAAAATAGTGAAAAGATGTTATGAGACACAGGCAAAGCGGAAAGTGCCCAAAACGGTCCGTTCACGGACCGGGAACGGCTCAAATTTAAGAACAGTTCACGGTTCGATTCCCGGTCCGTCAACGGACCGTAATTGAACCGTGAGGAGACTAAAAAATGGGAAAATTTGTTCACCCTCCAGCTGCCCCCTTTTTCTTTCCCAATGCTCCCCCGAGCTCCGGTCTTGCTCCAGACCGTCTTCCGGTGATCCTTCGTTGTACCAATTCTATCTGCCTCAGCCGGGGTTGAACTTGTCCACTGCCTGTCGATTGATTACTGGCCCATCACCTTACCGTTTGGCCATTCGCGCACGCGAGGAAAATCAATAGACTTCGCATAAATAGCGATCAGCTCGCGCTCGCGCATTTTCTTCTGGTTTTCACGTCTTACACCAACTTTTTCGATTGTATTTTCAGTAGTTTCTGATTCTCCATCTTGCCGTTGGACTTATATGAAAGCGAACGATAACAATTGACAGTTTCGTGTAGTTCAGAACTTATTTCGCATATTTCTCAACATCTACCTATACGTGCTCCATCTACTTGTAATACAGATATGGTACTTACCATATTTCCTCTATTAGTCTTGCATGCAAGACTAATTTTCGATTGGACCGAGTTGCAATACTAATAGAGGAAATAAAGTATATGCGTTCTACTTGAATAATACCTTAATTTCTAAAAATACACACGGAACAGAAACGATATGATTCCAGAATGTATTGTTAGTAAAATATTTTATGATATTTCAAAAAATGCTCCTGTTGCTCAGCTGAAGAAGACCAGCAGAGAGAGTGAACGTTGCGTATACACAGTATCTACCCAATTGTGGCATTTCATCTTTTTATTGATATGTTTATAGGATTACATTAATATAACCGCTTTTACACACAATGTCATGCTTAATAGCCTCAGTTAGATCGCATGCGATTACGGGCCGGCGACGGACCGTCTACGGACCGGAAACGGCCCAACTACGGCTCAAGAGCCATCTCGGTCGGTAAATATGGTTTTTGCTCTAAATAATGCATTTAACGACGTAAAAATGCTTGAATTAGCCAACTGGTATCATAGGTATTTAAGAAAAATCGTTTTCTTAAAATCCATTTTTTCCTCTTAATGGCCATTTTTTACATTCCCCGTAGTTTGCCCGTAATTGGTCCGTCCCGCTTTTCATATCCGTAGTTCACCCGTTAATGGTCCGTTCCCGGTCCAAGATCCGTAAACGGACCGTACCCGCTTTGCCTGTGAGAGAAAACCTAAATTGTCGTCTCTAGACACTTATGTAATAAATAACCTCCACAATTCTCCCATTACAAACCTTGTACCCAAAAAATTCAGAAAGTGTAGTGGAATAAGTCCGACAGCCAACCCGAATCCAACAGACTGGAACGTAAACTGCTTGAGATCTTCATCGAAAAGAAATGAGTCTGCAAGTTTAGAAATTTTAAAGTTGATTAGCTTCCAAGATCAGAGAATGACCAGTTCTTTCTTGTTCACTATCAACCGTTATAATTTCACAAGAGGAACTGTCATTTTGATTGAAATGATATCAAACAACGAATAATCAACCAATGATTTTAATAGCTAACCGACTGACCAGTTGAATTCTCCAATTGACATATTATTGTAGAATGGAATGAGAGACGAAGTGCATAGAGTAGAGTGATGCATGAAGTACTGAGCCCTGAACTTTCAGAAGAATATAAAACCACGACGTCTTAAACTTACCATAAACCAAATATCTAACCGGAAACATGAAGGGAAGCCAAACAGATAGTGAGGCTGCTGCCTGTGGTGGAATGTTCAAATGATGACGGTTGTAGTTTTTCTAATCAAAAGGCTAGAAATTGAAATGAAAACTTAGATATTAGAATTGTGTTGATATGAACAAAATATGATGGAGGAAGGAGGAAAACGAGAGGAAATAGACGAACAAATAAAGATAAGTGAGAATAGAGACGAAGAGATAAATGGGGTGAGATGAATTGAAATAGAAAGAGTGAATGATGAAAAGAGGATTGGTGTGCACAGATGTTCGAATGTGCAAAAAAGAATATGTGGTGATGTGGATGACCGTTGGGCTTATTGACAAGTTAATAATATACAGGACATTTCAAAAGTTCGATTGAGAAAAGTACATGAATTTCAAAATAGATGAATCATTGTAAAAAGATCTCAACCATAGAAAGTTAGGTCCATTGCTGCTACTGTTGAATACTTTGAACCAATAAAATATAACTATTTTCAAAAAGTTTTTAATTTTTGTCTGCGGTATATAATCTTATCATCATTCAATCCTAAATAATTGGTAAACATTTTAAAAGCTTCCTAACATTCGACAACTGTCTGGCAACAATGGCCAAGTTCCGGTCAAAATTTCGCCACGATGGTGTCAAGATTGTCTTTAGCTCGAATCTAGTTGCAAAAGCTTGTCAGGGCGTTATCAATCGTGCCAATTGCAACTAAAAAGGTTTGAAAGGAAGTGTAAAAGTTTGGTAAGAGGATTGGTAGTAATCAAAAAGTTGTTTTTGAAGAAAAAAACCTAGTCAACCACTCTGATCAAATCAGATAGGAAATTTCATGAAACAGAAATTTCCTGTCTGTTTTCGAAACTTTTCGATAACCAGAAAGTCACTCTTAAATATTTTTTAAAGAGTTTGTATCACATAGAAGAGACGCATTGGGTAGAATCTTCAAATCTTGTAATTATCAGAAAACTTTATGACTTCTTTGTAATCTGTCTCAAAAACCTTTGCAATGAAAGCTCAGTTTGAATACTTATCCCTTGTTTGAGAAATATTATCAGAATTTTCAAGGTTACAAGTCTCCTAGACTTTTTTCAGTCAGTTGACTCACTTTTCTCAGAAAATCTGGTATGCAATTAGTCTAGACCGTGAGAAACAATAATTTCAACAAAATAAAGATCATTGAAATTGTTTTCAAGAAATCAAATATTTGATTAGTACACTGATAAAAGATGGAAAAGGTGAGAAGTATTTTTTTTCCTTTTTTTGCAATTTTATGCCTGCTTCAACAGGTACTCAAACGTACGTTGGAAAAAGTTAAATTTTTAATAAGTTGTGTAGTTGAAGCGAAGTTATACAATACTCACAAATTTTTATAACCGGAAAATACCCCTAAAAATATGAAGGTATATGCTGCATTTGAGCTTGAACTCCACTGTTTCTAATACTCGCGTTTTAATTTTGTTGAGGGTCAAGAAGGAATTCGACAAAAGCTACAAATGTACTTTGAAAGAAGGCATCCGTAAAGGCACGAGGCAGGCTCCCTGGAGGTAGAAAAGAATGGTATGAGTTGTTTAGAAATTGTATTTTTGAATCCCATCTATATTTTAGAAACGTAAATGTATGTATAAAATTAATAAGTTTGAAAATATTAAATGAACTTTTCTCCTTCTCCACTCTAAAATTGCACTTTTCCACTACCTCTGGTATCTTTCCCGTTACATCTTGAGCATCGGAGCAAACCACAAAAGTTCAAATCCATTTCCCATCATTTTTGTTTCATTCTTCAATATTCCAGACAATTGTAATCATGAGTAAGAGCTTCTGCACTGACGAGAATTCGTGGTAATTTCCCTTTTTGCAAACTTCAATTTCAATTTTAGTCGCCTTGCTCTCTTCTCTTGCTCCACTAACATAGAGAACTATAAAATCTTTGATGGTTCAGTCCAACACCCATCCAATTTTCAAGTTCAAACAATCATTTTGTTAAAGAGCATTCTTGGAAGATTGGAGTCTCGTGAAGACAATTCAATTCTGAAAATATCCGCACAGGAAATGGAATACAAAGAAGTTTTTGAAGGAAGATTTAAAATAAAAAGAAATGTGGGAGAATTCTGCAAGTCACTTTACAGAACTGCGCACTTTTAATGAGTGTACACACTACATTTTTTCTACAGAAAATTTCCACAATATTGTCCGAGAAAGTAGAGCTTCTCGTCATTTTCTTCCCACATGACAGCAACAATTATTTTCCTTGAATATGATCTTCCCCACACCATGACCGACCACAGTGCTCATCAGGAAAATATGGCGACTGATTAGCTCAGTCAAGCGAAACATTTTATTTCTGACTGAATATCCAAATTCTCAAAATCTTCTGTTCTCTAAATATTGGGTGCTTTTCGATGCCCTTTGTAGACAAATCAATGGAAAAATTGTCAATTTCTGAAGGCAGTAATTCTCAAAATCTTCTGTTCTCTAAATATTGGGTGCTTTTCGATGCCCTTTGTAGACAAATCAATGGGAAAATTGTCAATTTCTGAAGGCAGTAATTCTCAAAATCTTCTGTTCTCTAAATATTGGGTGCTTTTCGATGCCCCTTGTAGACAAATCAATGGGAAAATTGTCAATTTCTGAAGGCAGTAATTCTCAAAATCTTCTACTCTCTAAATATTGGGTGCTTTTCGATGCCCTATGTAGACAAATCAATGGGATTTTTTTTCCTTTTTTTTTGGGATGAAAAAATTCGCAAAAAATTTTCCCGTGGTGGAGAGTTGAACTCAAATTTTTCCGTGGTGGAGAGTTGAACTCATCCTCGTGCTTGTCACTAATTTTTTGATTAATTGCGATTTCAGATAAGGGTTAAGAACTAAAAGTCAAGCTGTATCGACATTGGATCGCGGTTGAGCGGTCGCAGAGTGCACCGGTGGATTCGAGAGAAGTTAAGAAGAAATCGAAGGTGAGTGGGAATAAGAGAATAAGCTGTCTTTTTTTAAACTGAAATTGTCGAAAATTCTGAACTCTTTTCCATATATTTTCCAATATACCATAGATCCGCCAAGGTCAAAGACTTTCAAGTCATAATCGTAAATTAAAACGTCTTGTCAGTTGAGCCAACAGGATGTGTAGTCAGCATTAGTGTCAGAGATTATATATCAGAAGCGTGTGATTCGTGAATAATTTGCAGCATTGATGACGATTCAGTTTGTAGCTGGCTGGAAGATGTTTTCTTTTTCTATAATAGCTTGGCAAAAAAGACCAAAGGTGTAGGTTCTCGTCTAGGTGTAAGTAATATGCTTTCTATAAACAAATACACGTCACTATGATTGCTTTGATAATATGTAAACTGGAAATCACTGGACTTAAATTATAGTCCAAAAGGCTCATTTGGTATTGAGACGTTTTGAAACGTTTTTTCAATTTTTTCTAGTTTTGAAGTTTTGAAAAAAGGAATCATTTCAGCTGAAATCTCAAATGCATTCAACGTGTCAGTGCCAAAATAACTAGAAAACTTTTTATTGAAAATTTTGGTGAAAAAACGTTTAGAATTTATTTTGAAAAGATAATGTGTAAATATCCTACTCTAAAAAACCTTATAAAGCACCGAACGACATGAAAAAAAATCAAAATATTAATACTAATAATACTAATAACTTATTCGAATATCTAATTGGTCCAATTTTACAGTAAGGAAAAACAAATTGCCTTGTGGGATATGAACTTTTTATTTCAAGCGTTGCCTTGTTTTTTCAACAATACTATTTTTATTTAAGGCTTTCCGGTTAAATGTGATTAAATAAATAAAATGTGGAATTATTTCTTATAACAACAAGTACACAATGTTTTCCACTCACAGAAAGCGGTATATCTGATTTTCGGCAACTTTTTCCTCTTGTCTGAAAATGTGGCCCTTCGTAGTGTCTATTTCCATTCTTTTTGAAGTTTTCATATTCCGTGAGACATCTGTTGACGTGGCAACTAGAATACTTCCTCTTTGACAAGAATGTGTTAATGAGCTCAAGAAAAGCTATTTTTGTTCGCTTAGTGGTCTCTTGCAATGAAACAATACGCCGAATGTGTTAATAAAATTTGTTTCTAATTCAATTAGATATTTTCACATTGAAGATATTGTAATAATTGATCTGATAAAAGTACTGGTTTATTGTGTTGTGCTACAAAATTTTGCTCTGAGTTTCCTAACTAACATTTTGGAAAAAAAAACGTGGATGCCTAAAATAAAAGGTTCACCTGGGGAAATAATCTTTAAAGACTGGACTAAAGATTGAATGTAGACATTTTAATCTCAAAAATACTAGTCGATATCAAATTAATTATATGCAGTTTCGTAAATATATGTTTTGATGCAATTACTAAACACATGAGCACTCAAATACATGTGATATATAAAGTAAAAACAGGAAACCGGGGCATTTCCTATTTCCTTGTGTCTTGATTTTCAACTGCCACCTCCTAGTTTTTATTCTCGTTCCAATATATCAGAGGAGCCAAGTTTTCATTATTCTATTTTTCTTACTTTTCTTTTTTCTTTGTTTTCCGAGAAAAGTCAAGAAGACTCCTCCCATTTTTCCACTTCTTTTTTTGGGACACCTCTATCTGATCAATGAACTTTTGGAATCTACGGTAGTCTACGATGGGCGGGACTTGAAGACTCCTTGACTTTTAGAATTAAACAATTCTTATTTCTTCTGTGAACACTTTTTATTATTTCTTGAAAACTCAAAAGAACTAAAAAGAATATATCAAAAGGTAAGTCTAGTGTTTGAACTTTGTCTATTTCTGGCAGAAACCCTTGACCAAATAAGGATCACTTACATTCACAATCTGAGAGTTTAGGATTACGGAAATTTATGAGAGTTTGTGTCTAGCTGTATTTCCTTATTTTGTTGCACTACAAAGTTTTATTTGAAATTATAATATGAGGTGTTTCACTAAATAAAATGATTTTTAGCCTAGATTCTCAACATGAAACATTCTTAAAACTTTGTCCTTCAGGGTCCTTTTTAGAAATTTATTTGGATTCAACAGAAGGAAATTTCAAAATAAACATAACCTGCCTTATGCCTTCTTATAGACATGGCGGTCTCCTTCTTTTTCTGCATTTTTTGGATTTAACACTTTTTCACTTTTTTCTTTTTTAATTAATTGATTGAAAATTCAATTCAAATATTATAATTATAAGTTCAGGGGAACTTGAAATAGGTCGCTACGAATTTTGGTAGGCAGGCATTTTTTGCAAACAAGATTACTTTTAGAAATTTAAACAAATCCCAGTGTCAAAGGAACACTGTTTCTTTACGTTTTTTTTCAGTTTTACTACATTAGGACCCTCCGAAAATTTCCTTAAGCCTATAATCACAGTCTCTTCAAATCCCTTGATACCACCATTAGGATCTTTGCCCAATTTTCCAAATGTTGCAAACCCCACGTGCCGGCAGAAAAAACTTTTTTCCAAAAAAAACTTTTAGCCCTCATCCAACAAAAAAAATCCCAGTACTTTGTCCATTGACCCTCATCTAAAATGTGCAACACTGCACGTTCAAAATTCGATTTCCGAACCCAATTCCATCGTTTCTTTCTCATCTTTGAGATCCACTAAACACATATATATCTAAGAGTTTACACAGAAAATGACGGAGGATATTTGTTATATTTGCTAACTTATTGGCTCTACAATTTTGCAAATATCATGTAGGAGACATTGTATTGCAAATGTGCGAAACAATTTCTCGGAAAATCAGGAAACTTAGGAAATTAAAATGAAGTTTTTTGGAAAAATAACAATAGAAAAAAAGAACAAAAAAGCTCTAAATAAGTTCATTTTGAAAAAGTATGAGAAAAAAGAAGACGCCCTTCTTCTTCCATTTCCGATGAACTTTTTTCTCCCAAATGTGCACAGCGTCGGTTTGCTCCAAAGTAATCTGTGTCTTCCATTTTCAATTTCCGCGAATTGACGATTCTTGCAACCTTCTGCATTCTCCTTTCTCAACTTTCCTGAATTCATTTTCAAATTTGCATCATTTTAAATTGTTTAATTTTTCAGTGGAAATTTGTCATAGTTTCGTCATAAAGGCTTCATAGTTTGTTGATACTATTGGAAACCCAAAATTTGAGAGAAAATTTAAGAGATATTGGGCAACGAGAGGCAGTCATTTTCAGTTTTCGCATGACTGAACATTTTTTCAATACTTACTTTGTAAAAATGCTGAAAATATATTGTACAAGTTTTTAGTATTCAGTAGGTTGAGCAGTAAGTCAGTAAGGTTAAGCCCGTTAAAGACATAATTAATTTTTCAGAGGATCTCATAAATTTGAACGCAAGTCCTCCAGTGAATACAGAATAAAACCAGAACTGCTTAATCTAGACTTTTTCCGGCAAATGATAATTTTCTTTTGTTAACCTCGAAAGTATGTAAAAAAGTCAAACATGTATAAAGTTGCGTATATTTTTCTAAATAGCTTTCTTCTACTTTTGCTCTTTGTTGTCTTCAAAATATATCAAAAAATTTAGAGAAAAGTTACGAGGCGAAATAAGGAGGTAGGGATTAAATAAGACGAATGAGAATGGATCAAATGTTTCATTTCAACAACCACCAACGTGTTTTTTGTCGTTTTCTTTGGTTTTTGGCCTATTTGACGAGTCTGCAGAAAACCCAACTGTTGAAGAAATCTCTGAAATACTGCATCTTCGAATTCTGTAATTTCGCTTTTCGTTCAGCTTTTCCCACCACACCTTTCTAAATGAGTTGCATTAATGCAAAATTCCAACTCAATGAAAATTAGCTTTTTTTTCTGTTTTTGCAAAATTAAATTCTCACTCAATTTTTCTGAATTTTTCCTCGGTTTTATCAAAAGTTAATATATTTGTCCCGTTGTTTCCAAATATCTCCTTTTAAAGAGCACATTGGCTTCACACAAAATAGTCTCGAAAGTACACAGAAACTAGTTAAGTATCCGATTTCGATTGTACATCTCGAATGTCATGACTTTTTATGCATCCTAGTGGTTTCATAAAATGAGAGTAGAAATAGAGAAATAGAAAGCACGAAAATGCAAATCGGAAACTTTCCATTTTAGGTGCAAATTCTCTGACAAATGTGCAAAAAGCGGAAGTTAAAACACATTTCTATATTTGTAAAGGATATCTCGTGCTTTATTTCTAGTTGAAAAACTTTAAAGTCAGAAGTTCCGTTTTGTTCTCCGTTATAACTATTGTTGAAACTTTTAAAAAGTACATCAAAATTCAACGATCGCAAGTTGGAAACTTGATAAGTTGTAGGTTTGCGTCAGGACATATTAAAAGTGTTTTATTGAAAATGTAGATCAAATATTCTAGATGCAAAAATTGAATTTCTGAAATTGAAAATCACAAATTAAAACAGAGTAAAAACTGATCCACTCCCTTCTTATAAGGATACTTTTTTCCAAAATTCAATTTTGCTCCGAAACGTTTTGCAAAAAAAAATTAGAGTTTTTTTCAGAAACAATTAAAATCTCCAGCCAACATAATAGTTCTATGGCATAGTTTAAAAAATTAATATTTAGTACAAATTCGAGTTGAATAAGTCAAAAAATCAAGATTCAATGTTTCAAAGATTTCTCGCGAAACCTTATACTTAGATGCACATCTTATTTACATCGATGTAGATATGTGCAAGAAGCGGAACATTACCAAAAATTACATTATGCTTTAAGGTGTGATGCTCAAAAAATGTTTATTTCAAGAACATTTCAAAAATGAAATGTTTAAGAACTTCTGACTTGACCAAAAATTTACAAAACCATTTTGATATGAAGTTACGATCATTTATCATTGAAAAAATTACAAAAAATATAAATTCTGTACTTACAGCTTTTTTCAAGTTTTAGCTATGATGAGACAAAACGGCTATTCTTTCTGTATTCGTTTCGAAAATACCAAAAGAACCAAACTGATCAATGCTAGAAGCCTGGTCTACCCCAAAATTTTCCTCTATCCTAATCATCATTTGTCCCTTCTCTGTCCCCTTGGGATCCCAAAAGTCTAGACGTTCTTTGGTGGAATGCACGTATTGATAGACCGACAAATGCCAGGGATCTTTTTGTGTCTTGGTTTGATACATGATGAGCAATAAATTTTGAAAAAAGTAGGGAGATATCTCTCTTTAAAACAAAATTGATGAGCTGGAACATAACTTGTCATACGTATTTTCGTTTTTGAAAAACATTTTGTAACTTCCAATATTAACCGTCTTGAATTAAAAACTGTTAGGCCTGTTTTTTGCGTATAAACTTCTAAGTTAGATGCTTTAACTTCTAGAAAACAATTATTTTTTCTTAAAAGCTTAAGGTTTAAAAACCTAAACTTTTTTCATCTGTAATTAATGTTGATCTACGTCTTTAACTACTTAACTGTGGTCAAAAACAGGAAAAAGTGGTGTGTTCACTCACATGTCCTTCTTCATCAGATGCTCCCATTTCATCGTATCTCAAATTCCAAACATCAGCCCCTCATTTAGACAAAAACTTTTTTTTTTCCTTTTTTCTCGATCTATTAACGCTTCTCTTTCTATTTCGATCAAAATTTGCTGATTCACTTTCCTCGTCTTTTCCTTATTACCACAATTTATTTGTGGGGGAGGCAAAGAGCTTACTCCGTCGAGCCATTTAATTATACGATGAGCTTAGCACTTTTCAAAAAGGAAAATCGAAAAAATAAGGAACTCCAGTAATCTAAAAGGTCATACTGATTTTCACTTTGGAGATTCAGGCACTTTATTCTAAAAAATCATAAGATGATACTTTCTTTGTTTGTATTGCGGAGCCAGAACACAAAAGTGTGAGATCCCAGAGTGTATTCTAAGATCTAAAGAACACCCATCGTTTTTTTTTGAAATCATGTATGAACTTGTGATTTGATTTGAAAAAATACGGATACATAAATAACTAAACTGAATTTATAATGATTTGAGTGCAATCATCAGGGGTGCACAAAAATCGAACATTTTTGGAATTTCCTTGGTTTAAAACTCTTGCAATTGCTAGTACAGTAAACGCAAAATCTGCGAATGTTACAGGTTTAAAAAAAATTCCGAACAAAAAACATATAATGTGAAACTAACAAATTTTACATAGTTTTCTGGCAGTTTTGTCTAGACCTTGGCAAACTGACATTTTGAGCTTGAAAAATATAAACTTTGCAACATCATTACGTATTTATCAAACTTATTCTTCCGCATATAAATCGACGTCTATATCTGAGACAAAAGGGGTTTGATTTTGTCTGAAATTCACCAAGAAAAGATTTTTCCTGTTTTCTGGAATAGGAAGAAAAAACAAAAATCATTGAATGACAAACTATCATTTTACCAACATTTAATTACCTGCGTACCTTTGAAACAATTTAGCAATTTTTATAAACATTTTATGATTATTACAGTTCTTCCTTCTTTGTTATAGTACATTGTACCCCATCACTAAATTTCCTTCTTTTTATGGACCTTCTAATCTCTTCCGTTTCTTGTCAATTTTTTCCCAGCGCACTTTCTCACTAAGCCTTTGTTTTTGTTCTTTTTCAAATTTTTCAAATCTCCGCCCGTTTTCATGACGTCGCATTTCGAACTTTTTCAGAATGTTCAAATTTTCATAATTTCCAAATCATTATAAGAAATCTGATCCCAAAAAAGTTGCCAAATACTTACATGAATTTTTTCTTCTTTCATCTCATTTTGCACACACACAAATTCGATCATCCTGTCTCTATTGCATTCCCTTAACTTGTGACCTTGTGAATTTTATGGCAAATTCAACAAATTCTCAACACAACAACGTGATGTAAAAACGTGAAAGTGGTACAATACAAGAGTAGACACAAACCTTTAATTGAAATTGATATAATCTTTTTGAGGATCCTACAGACATAGTGTGTGTGAAGATCCGAGAGAAGAAGCGAAACTTCTCATTTTACGACCACCCTTTTCTCCCTTTCCATGTGTATGCTCCTGTGCCATCCCCGTTAAGAGCTCCACCCCTCATTCGACGCCTTTTTTTGAGAGAGAAAGAGGCACGCACGCAAGCAAAAAAAGAAACTATTGTGTCGTGAACAGCAGTTTTGCAACTGAAATTCATAAACTCAACTTTCTATTTTGATCCCATAACTATTCAACTGTGTCTATATTGAACTAGCCTGTCCCAATTTCTGAAAAAAAATGTGCGACGATCACCTGGATGTCAAACTCGTTATTACGGTATGTGCTTTGTAGAAAAGAAAAAAATTAAGTAATTAAAAAATTGGACAGTCTAAACTGTTTTATCATTCATTATATTTATCTGACCTACAAATTTTGGCAAAATATTAGCTATTTCTAATATAATTTACGGTGGTTTGACTATATGGGAAATTTGGAAAAATAATATTTTTGTTTCTTCTTACTATTCCTTCTGTTTTGAAACCAATATGTTCGACTGCCTAGCGCTTCTTTTTTTA
The DNA here is from genome assembly GCF_000002985.6 of Caenorhabditis elegans. Classification (NCBI taxonomy): domain Eukaryota; kingdom Metazoa; phylum Nematoda; class Chromadorea; order Rhabditida; family Rhabditidae; genus Caenorhabditis; species Caenorhabditis elegans. Next base: position 10,646,530 of record NC_003282.8, on the reverse strand, counting down.
AAAATTAACTAGTTGAAATAAGGAGGATTTAATTGCCGATTGCCTAAAATTTTGTAAACTGGCAACTGTCAAAATTGCCGAATGACGGATGTTTTTTACTCCTCCTGAGTGAGCAGTTGACATAATAAATAACTAAATCTACACGGTGCAATTAAAAATACGGGATTGAAATAAGTGGTTGGTACGTACTCCTGAACCTGCCTGGTATCCTACGCTTTTAATTACAAAACTTTAAGAATTAATCACTTTGTGGTACCTTGATATCCTAAAAATAGAATTTTTCCAAATATTGCATCCAATTTGTCATTCCAATGGCTTCCGTATCCCATTCTTTTCTTCCTGCTTTTGCTCCTCTTTTCCCATATATGATGAAGAACATGGCTCCAATTATCTCGTTTTTCTTTCAATCTATTGTATGCTGTGACTGCAACTCCATGACTGAATTGACATATATTTAGCCTACGGGCAAGATAGAAAAAAGTCAAAGGTAAACATGTCACGTGGAGAAGAAGTAGATATGAAGAGAGGCGTGGGAACATAGATTTTTCAAACAAAATGATTTTCAATCTTTTCTACTCCAGGTTTTGCGGACAAAAAGTGGTTCCCCGTTTGTTGCGAAAAATTTTGCATGAGTCACGGAGGCAGAATTGGTTAAACTGAGGATCCAAGGTTCTTTGGAGTTTAAAAAGCTTGAGAAACAAGCGGTGCAGTACACAAGAATAGAAAATTAGATGCGAGACTATGTGTAAAAGTAAACTTCGAACTAAAAAGGTTTAAATTTCCACAGACAAGGAAGAAAAAAAGAAAACTTTGACACCAAAAATATCTTTCTTGAAACCCAATTTTAACACATATTCATTTCCATAGAAGTATATATGCCTATGCGGCTGTCACAATTTTTACTGGCATACGGAGAAGCATACATCCTATAAATTTGGAAGTTTTTTTGCGACTTTTCATAATTTACTTATTTTTTCCGGAAAGTGAGCGTATATCTTGGAAGATTTATGAAATGTTTTCAGGATAAAAGATCACCGAACGATTTGTTCTTTGCAGCTAACAATATGATCCGAGTCTTTTCCTGTACTTGGACTGTAGGCCCAATGTAGGCATAGGTCAGGTTTAAAGCCGATAGATATGAGTATTGTGTCTACATATAAGCCCTATCAACACTCTAGCTCCCCTCGCTCTTTTGATTTCAATTTGCCGAAACCCACTAAAATCTAAAATTCTTTTCAGGAGATCGAAGATATGGCGCCTGCCGCAATTTCTTGGTACAGTTTCACACAGGAGGAGAAAAATGATCTGGAACATTCTTGGAATCTTGTCGAAGGAAAGAAGAATCACATTGCTTGCGATATATACGAAATGATTTTTAATCAGGTACTCAAATTTCTGAATTTCCAACAAAAATTGAGCAATTTTAACTAGATTATATTTTCAAAAAATATCGTAGTTAACAACGCCAAAAATTATATTATACAAATTTGGTTTCCACTTGTCATTTGAACTGATACTCTAAACTACGATCTGATCAGAATCTCGTAAAATATGTTGGTTGAAAGTCTGATTTCTGGATTTTCATGTTTCTAACACCACTAGTTGGTCATCTGGATACAGGAAAAGTAAACTTCAAGGCCATGTGACTCTTCCAACTTCTGTCAACATTACTCTTTTTGATTACTTGAGAAGCCACGGGGACATTCTAATTTCCCGTCTATTTAATTTTCCCCTTTTTTGATACAAACCAATTTCCTAATTTTTCCTTGCAAAAGTGATCAGAAGTGTTTTTGTTTCACCAATGACCTCTATCCTCTTTCAGTGTCCGGAAGCGCGTCGACTTTTTCCGAAACTGAAGTTTGTTGGTTCGAAACCTGATAGGAAAAACAACGAATTTGCATTTCAAGCAATGAGATTTATGCAGGTATTAGACGGAAAATGAGAATTTTTCAAATACCATTTTTGTATGCAGGTTATCGAAGGAGCAGTAAAAGCACTTGACCATTTAACTTCCCTCGATGTTATTCTGGATAATTTAGGCAGACGACATGGGAAACTTGAAGTTAATGGAAAATTCAGGTAAATGAGAGTTTATGCTTCTGGAAGACACATTGAAAAAAACACCAAACTTTTCATATTACCTCTGATACGTCACTATTGCTCTATTTTAATATCTCGATTGTTATTGATTTTATCAAAAAATTTATAATGTGCCAAAGATTTTTCTGAATCAATTATTTATAAGTGTTCTGCAACCAAGATATGAACAGTAAAAGAAGATTAATCAGGGTGCGAACCTGATAGGAAAAAACTGCAGTTGAAATTTATTTCAATGAAATCTCTGACATTGAAAATGTAAAAATAAACTTCAAAAAATCGAAAACCTGACCGATCTGTAAGTGGGTTTTATGATATATTGTGTAACACTTTTTTTGCAGTCTATAGAGTTTTTTGTTAATTAGTTCTCGATAATTTTCTGCCGCAAACAGATACTTTTTCGAAAAAAAAATCCCTCAAAATTTTCAGCAGACTTCTCCTGGTAATTTAAATCAGAAGTCATGAAGACTACATAAACGTTTCTGGTTTCTAATGAGATTTGAGTTTAGATTTTATGTGTTCACACGATGTTATCTAACTTTTGTGGTTAGCTGACACAAAAATCGTGATTTGTGAGTCTGAGAACTCTTTTTCTACTAGTTACCATGATTCACACTTGACTCCCTTACAAATTATAATTTTTCAGATCATATTACTGGTCAGTATTTCTCGAATGTTCTATTTATTGCCTCCGTCACGCATTTTCAAAAAGAATGAACGACAAAGAAGTAGATCACGTCATTATTCTATGGCGATACCTTCTTCGTGACGTTATGAAAAAAATTAAGGTGAATTGAATTCTCTATTCAATATGGAAAATACCTTTCTATTTTCAGGCCGGAACAACAGCAGACATAGCTCACCGATTGCATCAAATGAGTCTGGACGATTCAAGAAAATATTCTCTTCCAGCTATTCAACATAAAGAATCAAATGCATCATCGGCAAATGTATGTGTTTTTTTTGATAAAGAATACTGTCAAGAAACGTCATTCTAATTGGGATTAAATGAATTTTGGAGAATAATGAGTACTTATGTATGAAATAACCGTACCTCACAATTTTTATGTGGATGTTTCTTACAATTTTAGAATGTATTAGAAATGATTATTTTCTGGGCATAACCCATGAAACCTTTATATAAAGAAGCCATTCTCAGCAAATTTAAATGGAAAATATACTCGAAAAATTAATTTGGACACAACAGATGTTACGATGATTTGTTGAAATTTTGTTAAGAAGTGAACCAAAACTTGACAGATTTTTATGATTTTAAATTTTTTAGCTATTTCTCAGTTTCTACTTGGATTTTACTGGTGAAATTTTCAAATATCTTTTTTTTCTTAAAATGTTTTTCTAAATTTTTAAATTGAAAATCAATACATGTTCCTGTTTTCTTATGTCCTTTGTCCTAACTAATTCCAATTAATTTTTCTTCAGGACAACACAATCTCTAAAAATCGACAGCGCTAACATTATTCTACAGATATTATTACAGACCGACTTTGACGATATTCTCTGAAAAGTTCAACGAATCTCATTTTTCTTCATTCTCTTCATCGGCCATTTCCACCGAAATTTCCGGGGCTTCTATCTCATATTGTGGATTATTTTCCATTCACTCAATGTTCTTTTATTTAATTTTCTGATATTGATTTACAATTTATTGATCATTTTTGATGACGTTTTTGAAATAAAACAATTGATAAAATATATACAAATAACTTTCAAAATAAAAAAAAATCAAATTGAAGTTTCCAATTTCATTGGAGTATGCTCATGTTGATAACGTACTGATTCTTCGAGTTTCTTTTTTTGACTTTCTCGACGGACCTTTTCCAGTTTTTTATCTCTGAAAAATGACTTTTTTACTACTGGCAAAAAAGAAAGAAACACTACTGTTTTGGAATGCTGAGTTCAGAAGTTTTCCAACACCAGAGATAAATGCAGTAGACAAAACATAAAATCAATGCAACGGTAACAACGATGATAGTCAATATAACTGAAAACGAAATTATATATTTCATTGATTTGCCTTTGTTAAACTTACTGCCCAGAAGAAGTGGAGTTGGTGTTGCAACTGGGTGGCACGACATTGTCAGACTATAACAACGACTGTTGTAGAAACAATAACTACGACGATAGTAGAACCGGAATGAGCATGCTTTCTGAATCAGAATTATACATGAATGAACCCTCGACTGACATAATCTTAATTTAATTTTAATTTCCCCGTTAATTTTCCCTGTTAGTTTAACAGCATGCCGCCAATTTTCCGGACACTGCAAAAAGTATCGGCATTTTTTAATAGACCTTGGTTTAGATACCTCAATATTTATTCTGTAAAATTAAAAAAAAAACCAATGGCGTGTTATTTCTTTGAGATAAAAATAAATTCTGAAAAAATTCAGATCCTTAACATTGATAGTTAAAAAATAAATGAGCTCTATTGAAAATTTTTGATTGGTAAAACTAAAAATTTTACTGTTTCAAACATCATTGTTAGTCCCTGGCAATAAGTTTTGGAATTTTTTGATTTCCCTACTAATTATTTTCTCAGGAACTCAAAATCTATCTGTTGAATTGTAAAAAAGAAGGAGAAAAGTCATTTTCAAAAAAAAACAAATGTTCATTGTACTTTTTCGTATCCTCAATATCTGTTTCTTATTGTCCCCCAAGTCTAAACTCTACTTTAAATACAAATAAGGTCTTGTTGATCTAGAAAAGTGCTGCGCAATAGAATAAAGATTAAGATTATTTTCCAAATGTCATCTATTCTCATAAAATACTCACATCATCGTAAAAGAAAAGATCGTCAGATGGGACACGGCACTCGACGTTAGTTCTTGATTTTATCAAATACTCATGTGGATCGATTGAGCATTCCATTGGAGGACTTTGACAGTTTACTAGGTTTCCATGTAGTTGATGGATATTTTGGTCAACGAGACCCTGAAAAATGGAAATTAGGAACTGGTAAAAGGCAAATTTCCTCGTAGGCACACAGGTATGCATTTTTTAGCCTTTTTTAGCATAGGGTTTCCCCCGCATACATCATCTAATTGCGATTTGCGATGTGGTTCGTTTTTTACATTATAAAGTTGATTCTGATCTTTCAATAATCCCTTATGCTTTCTTAATATTCTTGTTGGTTATTTTATGTTTATTACACTACATCAAAGACGAGTGACCAATGGTAATTTTGCCGTGGATGTAGCATTGATAGAGTTATTCTAATCGAATCATGTTCGACTTACATCACTTTCAGATCACAATTTAATCGACTTTCCGGTGACAGAATTAAAGTACATTTCAACTCAAAATTTGTAGTCGATATCCGTAGTTGCTCATTCTCAAAAGTTTTAGATTCTTAGTTATTTTAATCAAGCGGAAGCAAACTGGTCCAATACTTCTCAAAATGGCACATCACATCTTTTTCGTTTTTACTTTGACCCATTAATCTAAAGAGTTCGTACTTAATTTACTCAAAAATATAAAAATAACAAAATTTTTTTAATTTTAGAAAAGACGCTTCATTTCAAGAAACTTTAAACTACATTTACCCCGAGAACAAAAAGAAACATTCTAGCCGCAATGAAACATTTTTATTGAAAACCACCTGCAAATCTTTCCAGACATGATTCGTGAAAATTTTCCAAAACAATTTGAAACTTTACCTATAAAATGTAAACTTATTGGTCATTAAAGAGCACCTGGGTTTCATATGATTTATGATTATGAACAATCTGAGTTTTCGACCTTAAAATGCTTTCATACTAATCAGTCTACAAATAAGCGGGCCTAGAAGTTTTAGAAGTTTGACGGAAGTTTGGGATAAAACGGCGCTTTATTTTTTGGGTTCCTTGCGGGAATTTCTCGGAAATTCGTTGGGAAATTTTACGACTTTTTCATTAAATCCTGAAATAGCCGGTAAAGTTGCAAGATGTCGGAGCATACAAGATGATTGTGCAAATAAACCCGTTCAAAAGGTAGTTTCTTCCTAGAGAACAGAATTTTTCCCGGCAATAAATATTTTCGCTAACTCCCAAAATTACGTGCACCCAAACTTTGCGTCTTCTGCTCGCGTACACCTAAATGAGGGAATTAATAAATTTCCATGTTCAGAGATCATTCTTTTTTATGTCGAAGTTATTTCTTTCATCGGGTTTGAGCTGGAATTATGTAAATATCCTCTGACAGATTTTCATCCTAAATCCCTGTCTATATGGATCAAATTTAAATGACCTCCTCAGTTCCACAGCTTATATAAAAACAGGTGATTTCAAAGATTATATTGTTCACATTTCGAATAATATTTTTCCATTTTCTGACTTCACAACCTTTAGTTCTGGAGGTACTAGTGTCTGACAACTATATAGAAATTTCAGGTGATATGAAATGTTAAAAGATATTCAAAACTAAGTATTTCATGAATGAGTGATGAATGCCAAAATATGTATATGAATTTTAAATATTTGTAGTTTAGGTTTTGAATTTTGAAATTTTTTAAATTACAACCAATAGCCCATGCAATCATTTTTTGTTATTCTACAAAGAAACTTGTTGTGTGATGTTTTCGTTCCAGTATTTTAAATTAAAAATATTTTAAATTTATTTCATTCAAATTATTGCAAAAATATAAAAAATTGATAAAAATTTGATTTTTCTCTCGGCTACTGATAAGTTGAAGCAAATTTTTGAGCACCTCTACAATAAAGGTCTGAAGGCTTTTTTCTGACCAATACAATTTTTTTTGTATTTTCCACATTTTTCAGATGAAGAATATTTGAAAAACATGCCAAAATCACTTTTTTCCTAATTTTATTTGACTTTAGTTTGAAGTTCAGATCAATCACAAACGAAATATCTGATTTTTTGAAAATTGATTTTTGCTCAATGCTAACTTGGTCTCAGAATTAAATACCTAATTCAATTTTCCTACTCAAATCTCGTTCAGTAAGTAAATAAATAAACAATTAGTCGGGGGTTCAAGACTAGAAATCATTTATCATAGAAAATCCAATCAATGTTTTCTTCTATACTCACGTCAATTTCACAAGTGTGAAGCTGTTCTCCTTGTTCACTGTAATCTAGTTGAATGTAAGCCTCGATGAGATTAGCTGCGACTAAACTGAATACGAACACCCGGCACAACATGTCGGTGACGGTTGAAAGAATGAATCATGTTGGGCTCTTGATGATAGTGTTTATCACATTCTTGCATAATTTTAGTTTTATGGTCAGTGAAACAAAAGAAAATGGAACATGAAATGATGGTGTAAAAAGGGAAAAATGAACAGACCCTGACACTAAAAACTAGAGGATCAGGCTGAGGTAATATTAATGCAATGGATTATAAAATTAACAACTCACAGTTTAGAAAATAACCCGCAAATATCTGAAGTTAAAACTAACTAGGTGGCGACAAAATCAATAAGACAATTAATTAAAATATTGAGATCTATCAAAGAGAACAAATTTTTAAATTAATCAAATAAATATAACAGAACAAAAATCAATATTTCAGAAGAGATGTCCCAATTGACATCATATCCGTTTTTGCTAACGTTATTTTAAAAATCCTTTGTGGAAGTTCAACTGGTTTTACATCAAAAATGTTTCCATTCCTAATTATTGTTCCAATAAGTGCTTTCGTCGCAACAAGATGACTTCGTCCCAGACGCCGTGAAAATGTAAACTGAAATATAAGACGATTTAGTAAATCGGGATAATTTGATAAACTTACAAAATCTTCTGAGCTGTTGATCTCCATTCGTACTGAGCATTTTTCGAGATCTGCTTGTGTGCAGGAATCTTTAAAAGCAGACTCAGGGCAATGGTATGTCACATCATTTGTTGTAGAACATTCATCGATTTTTACATTCTGTAAATTCAATTATCATTATTTTTGAAGTTTACTGCAAGTAAATTCATAAATTACTATTATTAAATTAAAAAAACAAAATTTCCTACGCACGAAACATTTAACAAAAAAAAGAGTAAACTTATCCCACTCATAATAGAAATAATTGCATTTTCGTCATTTATCCCACTCACCCTCCAAGATTCAAGATCATCCTCATCTTTTCGAACTACCCAATGCTCCGGAACCTCGAGATACGAGAATTTGTTCATGAAATCCGAGAAGCTTCCTCCGTCCGCTGCCTTTTTTAGAATCAATGTGGTTGGTCGATCGAAGCAGATCTAAAATTAGAAACCACTGATTTCAACATTTATTTCAATTGACGTCATTTAATTCCTACCGATTGTTCATCCCACTTGAGCAACATATTCTCAAGACGACTCTCGACCCCGTGAGCTGTATGTACCCATGTCATCAGGAATTTGATTGTTTCCGGAGGATATTCTCCGAGGGGTTTTGGGCCAGAACTGCCAAGTCTGGAAAAAAAATCATTAGGCACGAAATTCAGTTTTCACTCTGCTTTTTTAAAGTCTCAGTTTTTTTTTCAAAATTTAATATTAATTTCCAATAAAATAGCATGGATCGTAAGAGTCTCAAAAATAAGCACGAAAATAATTGAACCTGTCAATCAATCTCATCAATATCTTATATAACTATAAATAGAAACAGTTTTTTTGATATGGTATGAAATGTTTCCACAGATCAAAAATTTATCAAATTCATTGAGTTTCCATTGAGTGTCCGGCGACTATAAATTGTGAACCGATCATCAATTTTTTTTCGAAAAATAAAGGCGGTAATTTTCGAAAACTATTTTTAAAAAGAAAAAAGATTCCTGACCACCACCGCCGCAGTTCTTTTATTATTTTGTTCAATTTTTTAGTCAGGCGGACGTCATCACACCTTTTCATTCTTCCTTTTTTCTTGAATAGCTTATTCTCATGTATGTATGTGTCTCTTTTTGTCCTGAACTTCTTACAGATCAGGCACAACAAATGGTGGAACAAGACAAAAGTGTAGGTGTGAGACGAGGTGCAATATGATGTGTCCAGTTGTTTTTCGGAACGGCATGGTAATTTTCTTGTCAATGTTTTTTTTATTTTTAAGCTTGCTTAGAATAGATAAGCAATTTTGTTGGAGATGAATCCATTTGTGATGCTTTATCTCAAGGACTTAGTAGCTATTTGTCTGTACTGAAAATCTCTACAATTTATATTAAACTGACAGATTTTCAAAATTGTGTTAAAATTTAACAAATTTTTTTTGAAATTTTAAAAGATTCATATAATCTTCAGATCATCATGAATCACGAAAAATGCTTACCGCTTCCAAACACGATGAGGCATCACTGAGCAAGTATTCTGCGTAACTATCACCTTGCCAACTGTCTCCGAGAATATTTCTGCAGCTGTTGACTCGACAAAAAGAATGATGGCTAAGTAGGGGAACATCTTGACCACGGAAATGGAAAAACTGAATTTGAATAGTGGACGAAAGGAAGATGGGAGGAGTAGATTGTCCAAGAATCGAAAGTTCACGTCTTCTCTTCTTGAAGGAGCCGCCTCCGATCCGATGGGCGGAGTCTACTAGCCGCTTTTACTCTGAGCAGTTCGAGCAATAGAAAAAGGGAGAAGACGTTGAAGAGAGAGAGAGAGCAAAGACGTTAAAGTGAACAAAGACAATGTACGGTAAGAAGAGCTAAGATCTTGGGAGTACAAAGAACAAGATTATCTCGAATGAAGATAAGTGCCGGATTACAAAGATAAACAATAAATGGACCACTTGTTCATTCAAAGACCATTTGAAATGTGAGAAGTGAATGGTTTAGATCATGCTTTTCATGTTGCGTGAAATTTGACCTAAAGTGGAAAATTAAAGGGCAACTTTCGAAAAAAAAGTGGGCGAGGGAAATGTGGTGACGTGGGGAAGAGAAATTCCTGAATTTTTCAGATCTAGACAAAGAACTCCGTTCAATTTGTGTTGATTTTGATGCAAGATGTCAGTTTCAGATGATGTTAGTCTAGGGGGTCCATAAAGTTTTAAAAATGACTCATGCAACAAACCAAAAAGCTTTCTTTTTTGTTGACAGGTCCTGATAGGCCCGTAACTCAATTTTCGATTGAAAAACTTGATAAATTTTTTAAGTGACTGTTTGCAAAAAAAAGTTTTTCAAATATTTGTTTTTCGGTAATTTGACAACACGAACGTTTTTCGACAAAAAGTTACAAGAAACCTATGTACCGTCAACTTTTTCAGCCCACAAATTGCCACCCCTTCCAGAGGTTCACAAAAATACTTCCCGTGTATAAATTAGGTTAAATAAATTTCAAGTACCGAAATTGATAAAGTTACAAGGTTGAATGTACGAAATTGTTTACATTGAACTTTGCCCTGAGTTACTCAAATGTCAAATGTAGACTTTAATTTTAGGTTCATATTTTCATTAACTACTTTCACTAGACGTCGACTGGTACTTAAAGTTATTTCTGATAATGTGTTTGTTACGTAATTCTATCCAATTGCATCACTGACGACAATATGCAAAACTAGTTCTATGCACATTCAATTCTTAGTTTTTAAGTACATTGTGTTTTTTTTTCTGGATTAATTAAATTTCTGGGGCATGTCTATTTAAGAACGTGCGATTCGAGGAAATATGTCTCCAGATTTCTGGTATATGAACTTGTAATGATTTCATTTTTGCGCGATTACTCAAAATATTCAGCAAAAGTTCATGTTTGTTTCGTTCACTTTTTCAATCCATCACATAATCCAAAAACCCTTTTTTGTCTATCAAGAATTTAATGAAATCTCAACCTTTGCAAACGCCTCCATTTCCGAAGGTCCCAAAGTCCCAAAAGGGCTATCATCATTGTTTTTGCGTGGGAGAATTTTGATCATGTACCAAAAAATGTTTCAATTGTTTCAAACTCTAAAAACCCAACACTTCCGTCCTTTTTTTGCACAGCAGGTGGTTTGATCTGAAAAGGTCATCGCCTACACGTAAGCGTCAGAAATGAATCCGCAACCAATTGCGTAAAATTTTGGGTTTTTGCAGGTCATAAAATAATTGGTCTGTTGAAAATAGAAATAGGAAGTTGTATGTCACTCTATTGTCAACGAACATCTAGTTAAAGGATAGAAAACGAATGAAGGTTCGAGAATCTTTAGACTTTCTAAGAACGATTACTTTTTAGATTTTAACTTTGAAATATATTTTTTTTGATTGGGAATTGTTTCGAAATGTCCTAAATAAATGTTTATACTGTTCAAACGAGCAATAATCCAAGTGCACCAAGTTAAAAGTTTTAAAAATGAAATCAACTAGTTTCAGCAGGTGATATATATTAATACTAGTTTAGTTTTGAAGAAATTTATATGGAAATTTGGAAGAAATATTTGTGACGCAAGTTTTTTTTCTAATAAACAAAATAACGGAAAAAGGGCATGTATAGCTTTTTGACGAATTTTGAGATTCCCATAATTGTGATGTAAATTAGAGAAAACAACAAAAATCGTGAAATGTTTCAAATCACAATTTTCTTACCACTTTGTTGCGGAAAACCCCGGCTATTGTATTATAATGACCAAACATCATTGCTATAAAAAAAAACTAAAACTGTTTCTAGAAATTATATGATTTTTTGAATCTACTGCACCATTCTATAAGTTGTTGCCAGTTGCAGAGTGCACTGTTTTCTAGAAAAAAATGTTCCAAAAATCGCAGTGAACTTTGCCACGAGTTGAAAAAGATTTCAATAAGACGAAACTGTGACAATTTGCAGGGTTTTTTTCGCGCTTCTCCTCCTTTTCAGCGTTACCCAAAGAACATTTAAAAGAACGACGAAAAAGTGCGCTGAAAAAGATACGGTTTTTGTCAAGTTACTGGGGTGATCTCAAAATTTCATCCAGTAAATGCTCATTTCAGACTAGTTAATCAAGTAAGGATAAAAAATATTTGTAGTTATAAATGATTAAAACTTTTAAGAAACAAACCCCGTCTAGTGCAACATCGTGTTCCAGAAACACGTGGACAAGTTTTCACCCAGAATAGTTCTGAATTAGAATTTCCTTTCCACATGTGCCATCGTATCTGTCCTTCCGCTTTGGTCACTTCCTTTTTACATTTAAACAGTGTCATCAAGAAAGTTCTCCAATTACTATACCGAGCGTCCCCGCCAGGAAGTCCCCCCCAAAATGTAAGCTGAGACTTCAAAAAGCAGCATCAAGCAAAAAACGAGTTGCAATATATTTTCTGGTTGACTTGGTTTGGGTCAACGGTCGACAAAGAGTTCCCGAGAACCCAGTTAAGTGAAAGATATAACCAATAACCAATTGTATCGGGACAAAAAAACAAGCTAAACAAGTTGAGGGTGTATAAGGAACTTTTAGTTGATTTCCGGAGACCCGGAGGCCACTTGACCGAGAGAAAATGAGTAATAGTGAAACAAAAAGTTTGCTTTTTGATTCCAGTGCAGTTCATAAAACACATAAAATATGGTTATACCTCAAAGTTAACACATGCTTTAAGAATACGGTCCCACTAAAAGATCTAGATCATTTTTTGTTTTGCAAAGAAAATCATATGTTTCGTGTAGGCGAAATTATGAATCAAGGAGCATGAACTCAGTTGGGCAAATGATTTGAATGTTGATAAAAATTTACAAGTGCGCAAACTGCATTTCATAAATATTTTACAAACCGCGAATCACCTGTGGTGTCTACCTACAATGAGAAAAATAAAAATTACAGACTACTTTCTAACGTTCAATCTACGTTCAAATAAATACCATTCATTTTTTGTTGTTGTTTCCTTAGTAGGAGAGTGCAAAAGTCTAATCAGAAATGAGCTTATCATGTGTAATAATCTTGATAGAGGTTCAAAAGGTTCAATATTTTTAATTTCTGATCATATTTGGCTTTTAGTTATCAAAATGTGTTAAATAAATCTTTAAAAACTGTAGTTCAGGAAAAGGATAGGTTAGAAAACAAACAACATTACAGTTTAAGATAAGTTCTTTAACATAAATGTGTGATCTGAAAATCAAAAAAAAATTATAGTCTGTCGGGAACATTATGCGAATCTTGATGTTTTTGCTTTTCACGAATTTGAACGGGTAACAAACAATAATTTACTTCCAGACCAACTGACAACAATCAACCTAATAATTAGCGTATCCTTTTTGAACATCTATAATTTCACTGTTCCGTTCCGAAACTTGATCTGAGAAGATGTATGAACGAACATTTTGAAATTTTTAAAAATCGTAAACATCATAAGAAAATCCAAAAAATACTTAAATGTTTCACAAGATGACACCATTTTTTCTTATTTTTGACAATGCTCTTTTATTTAGTCGTTTATGATTTCACAAAATGATTATGGGTTGATATCACTCTGTTGGTACCATCCTGTGGAAGTTCAGACATTTCTTCAATTATTTAATGATATCATGAATAAGGGACAATTACACTTTGAAACAGCTTCTGATTGCTAATAATTGGAGGCTTGCAGGTTGGCTCAATTGAAAAAAAAAAACGATTTTTGTTGCGAAAAATAAAAGGGCATTATTGGCAAACGATTGAATTATGAATAGCATAAACAAAATTCTGTAGAGCAAGAAAATACTGGTTTTATGGAAAACGGGGAAAAGTTTTTAAAAAAATTGTAAATACAAAAACAAATTGAATCCTCAACATGTTGCGGCAATTTTCAAAAACTTTATGTGTTGAACAACTTGAACCCTGAAATTATTCGTTCATTTTTTACTTTTAATTTTTTTATTTATTTAAAAATCTGTTTCTAGATTTATTTAGATCCCCCTCTTAACTGGACACCCTGCATAGTTCAGATAAATCCAATAAATTTTAAAATATTTTGAAGATTTTTCGGATACCTTTAAAGCGTTAAATTTATGTTGCTTCATTTAAATTTGAATCAAATGTTTTATTACAAGTTTAAATTTTTATGAATGTTTTTTCAAATATCAGTCTACATTGCTTATCACCCCCGCTACATGTGCACGGAAAATTATATGCTTCAGCGATTTGGCTTGGAAAAGGAAATCTGTCTAGTATCTAGCATTAGTCATCTGGGCACAATATTAGAGATTGAAGATCAGTGAGAAGTTACAAGTTATGAAAGAAAAGAAAACAACTTTGAATAATAACATGGAAAGCTAACCAAAACAGTATGTAAAATATTCATAAAAATCGCCGATTAGTGATTGGTTCGTGCCGATATGAATATCCGTCCTTCAAAATTCGCAAGCCACAAGATAAATTTCCCAGTTTCCTAATAGTAAGAACAAAAAGGGTCAAGTATACCGATAGAACACGTAGAATGTTCGTATAAATTAGTGTTAGATTGCCGTTAAAAAGTGAGACTCAGAATTAAAGTTTAAAATATGTATTAGGAGTGTATTTATTTTGGGAGTTTAATTAATTTACAAATTAAAATTTTTTTCATAATTTGTATTTTGCATCGGTCATTTGTACCAACCCAATTTCCATCTAGATACAGTTATTATATCCAAAGTCGCTTCAGAGTACGCTTACAGCACTTTTCTAGAAGTGTAGTATTTACATAGGTTCCCTAAACTTGGAAAGTGAATTCAAGAACCCAGAAAGACCATCAATATCATTCAAAAGCCGGCATTGACCAATGTTAGCTGAACATTCGCTGCGCGAAAATACTGAGGCTCTGAACCAAAACTTCAACCAATACGCCAAAAGGACCGACGCAATTTAGTTTAAAATATAAGTGTAGCCGTATTCAAGGAGTTATTAAATACTTTCACTCTACTAATTGATTTAGTTTTACAAAATCTCCAATTTGAATTTAAATTTGCAATTAAATTTTAACTGTAAACGTTCTTTACCCACACCAATACAATACCGGGTTTTTCTGCTTTTCCAAACCTTTGCCACTTGTTTCACAATGCGCTTAAACTCCACTTTAGGGCAAGAGCGTGTATAATTTACAGATAGCCGCACCCATTTTTTTCAGTTTCAGGTTTCAATTCAAAAATCAAACAAGAAAAGTGATGATTTATGGCAAAAGAACAGTATACTACAATTGCCGCCGGAACTTATCATCTTATCTGAAAAAATTGTATTGGGTCATAATACAAATTACCACGTTTTCACTGCGTCTTTTCTTCTATCTAATGTTTTTTTTAAATAATGAAATATGATAGTTTTGATCGATATTATAAACAATCACATCACCACTTTCACTTTCTCGCCCAAATTTATTGATAATCAATCATGATGATTTTTCAAAAAACTCTCAAAATTTATTTTTTCTTATTCTTTTTCCCCACCTTTTTGACATTTTCATTGGCAATTAACTGTTATGCTGGTAAGTTATGAGTTCCACGTTTTCCTTTTTCATGATATATGGTCTGTGATAAGAAGACACGAAACAAGAAGCACCCATACACCTTTTGATAAGATATTAATTGGCAGGTAGCAGAGGATACATCAACGGAAAACATATTCAAAACTTTTTCAATGAGACTTGTGATGATGGAATGAAGTACTGTGTGGAATCTTATAGTGAAGATTTTGATACGGTCACCGCGAGTTGTCAGACGTTGAGTACAAGCAGAAGAATCCTGAATTTGTGCGAGGTATTCAAAGGCCCTTAGATTTTAACTAAAACCATTGAAAATAGTTTAAAACTGTCAAAGCGACCGTAATGAAACCCACTGAAATAAGTTTTATCGCATTTTGCTAAACATAAGCTTTGGAATTTTCAAATTTGGATCCAAGTGAGATTAATTTATGAAGTGATCACCAACCTTGCGTGCGATTTTAAACAAAATTCAAGAAGTTTTAATATAAAAACGTGATTTTCTATAGTCATTTGACTAGTTTGATCAATTTTCCCACTGGCTTTGCAACGCCTTTACCTATTCTAATAATCCAAACTATTATTACAATTCTGAACCTTATTTTGCACCTAACGAAGTACGTTTTGTTTGCAGAGTCTGCATGAAAAGGTTCAGAGTAACAGGATTTTCTGATTTATGCACATTTTCTTTGTATCTTTGCAGAATTTTCATTTACTTATTTTTTTTAGCAAAATAGCAAAATTAAATTTACGAGCTACACTCTACTTTGTTAAAAAATTGTTTTAGGATATTTGAATAACAATCCTGGTGATATAAATTTTCCAGTAACATGTGAAAACACTTTTTCAAGCATATAATTTGTAATCTGATCAGAAAAAATATTTTCTAGACCACCGTGATATTCACGTGCACATACACCACGAAGAAAGCTTGTTTGTGTTCCATTGAATAATTATGAAATAATTCGCAAAACAATTATTGCGTGCAACCTTCTATTAGTGCATTTTGTTTGATTTAACGTGCCAGGTACTCGGGGCAGCCTTATCAAATCTATTTCCAGCAAAACTTTCATCATTTCCAGCTGACTTCATTAAAATTACCACTTCCGAAAGTTGTAAGAACTTTTGATAGGGTTTCAAAAGACTTATGTGACGCATTTTTCAATACTGGTAGATTAGGCAAAGTAGTAAAGGGGATTGGCTATTAGAGTCTTTGAGCACAGATCACAAGTAGGTTACGCACTGAGGCTACACGTGTCAAACTAGATTTAAACTCAATAAAAGGGGGTTCTTGAACAAAATTCAAATGAATTGATTTTGCTTCTACTTTTACAGTTTTTTAAATATTTGTTATCTTCTGAACAATCTCCATTTCTGATCTGTAAGATCAAAGGATTTATCTATTTTGCAAAAAAAAAATTACATATTCGCCGAACTTTGAGCTTGTATAATACAGAAAACAAAACTGTTTCCTTATGAATTTTTTGAACCATGTTAAATTAATTGACTAAAGTTCAGTAGAGAAATAAGATTATTTTTATTTTTCAGGGTGATCGAGTTTCCACAAACATCGGAGTGACAACGAGATGCTGTTCGGAAAACATGTGTAACGATGTTGGAATTGAGAAAAGGACCAAGAAAGATTCAAGTGCAGGGAAACAAAAAATTGAACATTAAATTCAATGAGCGTTTTTTAAGTTGAAAACAAAGTTCGAAAACCGTATTTCTTCTATTAGTATGGCTGTGACTAATTCTCAAAGGGGCAAACTTCAGGACTGCAATGGCAAATATCAATATTAATATCAAGATTTTCCTGTGTTTCCGATTACTACTTTTCATTTACTTACTGTTAAAATTTCAAGTAGAATCAAAAATTTCAAGATTCAAAAAAAAAGATGATAATTGCTACAAGAAATAACAATAATTCCAATTTTTATCATTCGTGAGGTGGTTTTCTGACAAAAAAAATGAAGGCAGAGAAAAATACATACAGATTGACTGAAAATCAAAAATTCCGGAATCCGGATCTTTGGCAATCCGTAAATCAAAATGCAATGTAATCAATAATGCATTTTTCAAATATCCAACTTTCGTTTTATTTCTCCAAAAAAATTTAATAATAAGAATTGAATACACATTCGATAGCGCCCCATTTAATTTATGATTGTACTTTATATTTTTGAGGACCCAAATAACCAATAAAAGTTTCAAAATGAATAAATTCATTGATAAGCTAATGGGCGAGTACAGGCTAATAAAAACTGCAGTTTCCGATAAGCGATGCATGCCATCGAGTTGCCGATTTTGACTTCAGTTCGGTCGTCAGAGACCAAACCAAAATGGCGCCTGCTACAAAGGCCATTGGATTGCTACTGGTTATTATAGGATTGGGTAATTTTTTTAATGTTTTTCAGTTTAAAAAATACCGTATTTTTCTTATTAACGTTGAATTTTCGTTTCCCCATTTGACAGCTCCTTGTTCAAATTTGGTTCTGATTTAAAAAAAAATTAAATTTATGTTGAATCGGTTCCAATGTAGAAAGTGAATTATAAAAATAAATAAATAAAGAGTTATAATAACTGTAATTTTTATCCAAGTATTCCAAACAAATTAATTTTTCATAGACAAAGTTTGTCTGAATTTCAAATTTCAAAACGCAGAAACTTATTTATTGGTTTTCAAAAAAATTTGATCACCATTTACAGCCGCTGGTGTTCAATATGAAATTCGTGGTAACATTGATCTCATCAACAGTTACGATATCCATCCGGACTATTACAATGAAAAATCATTCACGGAAAAGTTGAACAAAGTTTCGGAACGGGTGAGTGACGGTGCATTACACGAATTTATTTTTCAAAAAATTATTTTCAGTTTTCACAAGTTGTTGGACCAGATTTCAAAGAGTTTTTTGTTCATGATTACAAGTGAGTACTGGAAATATTTAAAGAAGATGTATTCTGAATGAGGGAATTGCTGAAAAGTTTAGTTGAAGAAATTTACAATTTCTTTTGATTCTATAGCATCTTTTGGAACTGGAACTTTTTTATTTTTAATTTCACCATTTCATATATCTTTATTCAAATACAAATATGAAAAATACAGAAAATTTCGAAGAAGTTGTTTTATTAATTAACTTGAAGTAGTTTATAAACTGAAACAAATTTAGTTTTTGCAATATTTTGTTCAAATATAACATTTTATTGAGAAAATTTAAAATATTAAAATAAATCTGATACATTGAAAATTTCTTTATTTACATTTTGGTCCATTTTTCACACATTTCTATACACACACAATAATAAGATAATGTTTCCACAGTTATAATTTAAAAACAAGCAACTCATTTCCCTCTACCGATCAAAAAATTTCAAAAAATCATTCATAAATCCAGAATTCACGGTCAAGACACCGCAGTCTTCCATGCTCGTCTAACACTTGTCTCATCTCTAACAGTTTCCCGACAAGACATCATTGACCAAATCGTGGCGACGGACGACGTGCAAATATATTTCTTGCGAAAAAATGGTATGGTTGAACTCTATCATTGTGCCCCGTTTGTTCATTAATCAAATTCCGCCTTTCATCAATGTTAATTTTATCTACACTTGGTGGTGGAAACTGTAAAATATGTATTCTTCAAAGCGCAAGGTCGTAAATTTTGTGTTGCGTCAGAATGTGCAGTACACTTATTATTAACACCTAACATCAATTTCAGAATTTGAAGTACAAGGGGACAGTGTTTCGAGATTCAGAGTAGTTCGTGCTGACGTGAGCAATTGCTTGCATGGAGGTATTTTATTGCCAAATGCTACCTGTTCTTGCTTACCATACTATTCTGGAGCTAACTGTGAAGTGGTGACGTATGTTTTTATATTTGAATGTTTTAAATATAAATTTTATTTTCAGTTGCCGCAACAATGGTATTGGATCAAGTGGAAGATGTTCATGTCCTCCTGGATTGTATTCTGCTCATTGTGAAGCAAGTATGCTTTCAAAATCAATTTAAAAAATCAATTTCTGAAAATCAAAGTTTTCAGGAACTTGTGTCACCAAGATTGACTCCGTCGTTGACTTCTCGTCTCAGTCACTCATTATTGCTATCAACACTAGAACATCGATGGCATACGATTTGAGCATGATCATTGAAAATATTCCAACATTGGTGACGGATTACCAAAGTCAAGGAGTCATTCTTTCGAGCTTCATCGTCACCGTCTACAGATATACAAGTTAGTTTTAAACATAGTTTTGGTTGAAAACTTCAAATCTCAGAATCCGTATACTTCATGGAAACGAGTGCCTTCACAACATCCGATGCTATGATTGATTACCTTCACAGTGTGACCATTGCTCCATCATCTGATGATCAACCTCTTCTTGACGCTATTGCTAACTCTCAATCCACGTGGGTTTTAGATATTTTCAATAACTGGAGATCTTCAATCAACTTAAATGATATAAAATAAATGTTTTCAGCCAGCCAACAATGAGACCAAAATCAACTGTTTATGTTTTTGCTGATTCTGAGAACTTATTGGATCCAACTCCCTCAACGCTTCTCAGTAGCACAAATGAAAGCATGGTCATCCAGCAGACTCTTGCCTGGAGAAATAAGGTCATTTAAAGCTACAAACTCGTATACTTTTTCCATTTCAGATTATCTTTGTTCTCTCCCAAACGACATCAAGCCCAATTGAGCCAACTGGAAACCACTTCGATGTGCTCCGCAGAGTCGCTACGGCTGCTCATGGAGACATTTTGATGATTGATAAAACGGAAATTGTCGAAGTGAGATCATTTCTTATAACTCTAGATCAAAGTTACTCAATTCTCAGGTTCTCACTCATCTTCTTTTCTACACAATTGGTGGACAGAATACATATGTGCAATACTACAATAATGTTGCCAAAAATATTCCAGTGCAGTCGGATACACCAACACAAACAACATATATTATGATGACAGTTGAGAATGGAGAATCACGTTAGTCAAAAAATGGAATCTGCAAAATTGATGTTTTTTTTTTCAGTTCCAAATATTCAAGACACCAATGGTAACACATTGAAGCCCACATCCTCTGGACGAAGATTTGCTGTGAGCCTGAGTTAAACTATCACCTATCACATAATAAAAATAGGTTTTCAGGTTTATCGTGTATTCCAAAGTTCAACCACATCAGTTACCATCACAGGAGACACAATTCCACTTCATAATACTCGTGTGTGGTTCACTTCAATGGACGATGTTCTTGTGTCATACTCTGAAGATGATACTGTTGATAACAATTATGCTCACACATTCAATGGATATTATCAACGGCCATCTCTATATTCTTCGTTTGCTACAACTACAAGTCTCTCAGTTTCAACCGCTAATTCTGTCACTTCCGGTGTGATTTCTGCTGCTGTTACAGCGACAGCAAAAGCAACATCATGCATCTTCCAGTACCAAATCGCAAATGCTACTTCGTGTACTCCAGGTCCATATGTTCATAATGTGGTTGTGTCTGCTTCCGATGGAAACAAGTACCGTGCAGTTCCAGGATATTGCTTCACGCCAGGTATGTAGTCTATTTCATTTTTCCGATCAAATACGACATTTTTAGATTCCCACATGGCCGCTCCGTGGTCATGTCTCAACAACGGAACCCGCTCCGGAATAAGCACTTGCTCATGCACAGCCAACTGGGGTGGACTTCACTGTGAAGTTCCAAAATGTGTGAATGGAGGATCACCTGACAAGTTCCCCAACGGTGGTGGTCATGGAAACTGCATTTGTCCATTTGGTGTTTCTGGAAGTTTCTGTGAAATTTGTAAGTTTTTCAGTCTTCTCTGAAATCAGATTCATACCTTCACTTTTTTAGTGACATGCAGCACCACATCCCCCGACACCTTCCAATCTTACAATCGGTCATTTGCTGTTGTTGTTCAAAACTCTTTATCTGCTAATCAAGCTCTTGTGCGGCTTAATGATGGTCTCCGTGCAATGCTCAATCAAGGACAGTCTAATGATTTTGAAGATTTTGTGCTTACGACATTCAAGGCTAGAACAGTCAACGGAGCATCATTCCCAGATGTATCGTCGTCCAAGTTCAGCTCAGCATCTGCTTTCCTTAACGCTACCAACGACATTGGAATCGGATATTCATATTCTCCAAGTGGACCTCAGCCAGGACTATTCGCCTTGGAAACTACAATGAGATCAATGGATTTTGATAAATCCTCAATTTTCTTCTTCACTGATTCTGCGTCTTCGGTGGTGGAAGCTTCGATGAACTTCTCCGATATTGTGTAAGTTAAGAGTATTAAAAAGTTGTTGTTTGTGAATTTTTATATGTATAAGAATGGTACCATATTTTTTTCCGTCAACCTAGATTTCGATTTTTATCAGTTAATATTATTTAGAATACTTTATCTTTCTTCAAATTGTTTGTAATGTCCGTATCTTCGATCAACTGAATTTCAGTCAAACCGCAGTGGAACGTCAAATTGAAATCTCTGTAGTCATCATTCCACCATATGGATCCACTGACTTCTGTACCGACATTGGAACATATGAGATTTATGAAATCCTTGCACAACAGACTGGTGGAAACTTTATCAATTTCTGTCAACCGTATACTACAAACGGAGATCCTGTGTTCAATGTACGTTTGGAAGATTTA